>NC_051311.1:158378407-159578407 GCF_015220235.1 Choloepus didactylus | reverse complement strand
ATACTAACTTTATGTAGATTATGAATATATATATATATATCTACAGCAACCATTAAAATAAAAAAGACAAAGTGATATAGCCAAAAAAGCCAATAAAAATTAAAATGAAATCCAAAAATATTCAAGTAATGCAAAAGAATTAAGGAAAAGAGAACAAGGCTGCAAAAAAATAGAAGAAACAAAGAGAAAACAAATTATAAAATGGTAGATCTAAGTACAATCATATCAACAATCACATTTAATATAAATGGTCAAAACACACTGAAAAAAATGAATAATGCCCCACCCCATTCAAGATGGTAGAGTGAGATGCTTCAGAAGTCCATCTTCATATAGAAACCTTGAACAATTGCAAGAACTAGCAGAAACATTTTTCACAAAGCTCCAGAAAACATTTAAAGTACTGCAGTAAAAAAATGAGCACTGACTGAACCAAAAATCCAGTCTACCTAAATGTGGTAGTATTTTGCCATGTCCTGGCAGGCTCCTTCCTCATCCCTCACCAGCTCAGCATGGAGCCAGCCCATGATCCCCATGACCTCCATGTGTGGATTGCTGGTCCTGAGTCAAGAGGGAACAGACTAAACCTAATGCACATACTGGCCTGATCTGTCTGGTGATGGCCTGAGGGATTCACTGTCTGAACTTGCCCTGTGTGTAGATTTCTCCTACAGAAGACTTTGGAAACACAGTCAAGCCATGCTGCCTGGAGCATGGCATTGCTGGCTGTAAGACATAGTTTAGTGCCTGTATCCATGAGGAAACTTTTTCCTAGGGAAGAGGGGACATTCAGAACCATGGATATGGGGGAATTCCTAGGGCCACATATGCATACCCAAGACAAGATGCATGCAGAAAGGATTAGAGCATTGCTTGTGCTTTGACCTGGAACTATTCTCTAAACTCATTGCACAGTTAAGCCCTGAGGGTGAGCACTCTCACAGGTCAATTGCAAAGACTAGGAAAGGTGTTTCCTTTTTTTATTGGCTCCTAGCAATCAAGGAAAGCTCTTTCATAACAATAGATGGATACATGCTTAAGGAACAGACACTTCAGAGTCTAAATTCAAGGAAAAACACATTAAAATATCACAATATACATGTTTCAACAAAATATTACAAAACACACAAAGCAACAGGAAATGAGGGCCTAGGAAAAGGAGAATATAAAGCATTAGAATCCACCAATGAGGGGGGCCAGACCTGGGACATATCAAAGACTTTTACAGAATGGTCCTGCATATGCTCAAAGGAAACATGGACAGAGAACTAAAGGAAATAAAGAAACTGATAGATGATCACAAAGCAACTATCAATAGAGAGATGGAAATCATGAAAAGGAACCAAACACACTGACCACAGTAACAGAAATGTAAATATCTCTAAAGGAATTCAAGCAGATTGGAACTGGCAGAAGAAAGAATCAGATAACTTGAAGATAAGACAATTGAAATCATTCAGTCTGAGAAGGAGAAAAGAAAGAATGAAGAAAGTTGAATACAGCCTGAGAAAAACATGGGATATCATCAAGCATGCCAATATTCATATTGTTGGAGTCCCAGGAGGAGAAAAATATCAGAAAGAGTCAGAGAAAATATTCAAAAAGATAATGACTGAAAGCTTCCCAAATTTGATGATAGATATGAATATACACATCCAAGAAGGTCAATGAACATGTGGAACCTATACCCACTCCACAGTATATTATAATTAAACTGTTGATACCAGAGATAAAGAAAGAATGTTGAAAGCCATAAGAGAGAAGCAACATGTCATGTATGAGGAAGGTTAATTGCCAATTTTTCATTGGAAACCATGAAGGCAAGAAGGCAGTGGGATGACAAATTTAAATTGATGAAAGCAAACATTTGTCAACTAAGAGCTCTATATCCAGAAAAGCTGCTTCAAAAATGAGGAAGATATTAGGAAATTCCCAAATAAACAAAAGCTGAGGAAGTTCATCCTCATTAGATTGGTCCAACAAGACATACTAAAGAGAGGTCTACAGACTGAAAGGAAAGGATAATAGACAATAGATTGAAGCCACAGGAAGAATAAAGATCTCTGGTGAGCATATAAACAGAGATAATTATATATGTTACTACTATTATACATTTGGTTTGGAACTCCATTTTTTTTTTTTTTAATACTTCCAACAGGATCTAAAGGGAAAATGCACAAAATGTAATGAGAAATCAGTGGTTTGGGACTCATAATGTATAAACATTTAATTTGTGATAAGAACTACACAAAGGTGGTGGGATAGAGAAATACAGGAACATAGTTTGTGAATACTATGAAAGTTAAGTTGGTATCAAAGCAAATGGGATTGTTATCAATTTAGGATGTTACATTTAAGTCCCATAGTAATTACAAAAAAAATATTGGAGAATATGCAAGCTTACAGAGACAGAAATTGGAGTGCAGATTTCCAGTGGCAGGGACAGGAGGAGTAGGGAGATAGTACATAGTGGATGTAGGATTACTGTTTAGTGAGATCAGAAATTTTTAGTAATGGTAGGTGGTGAGTATACCACAACACTGTGGATATGATAAATTCCGTCATATTGCATGTCTGGCAGTTGTTGAGAAGGGAAAGTTTATGCTATATCTATGTTCCTACAATTAAAATAAAAAGAAAGAGCAACTAAAAAGAAACAACAATTGATTGCCGTACATGATCCTGGATGGGATCTAGCAAGGAAGGAGAGAAGGCTCACAAGGTCATTATTGGGAAATGTGGTAGTTTGAAGTTGTATGTACCCCAGAAAAAGGTCATGTTCTTTTAATCCATTCCTGTCTGGGGGTAGACTATTTGGGTGGGAACTTTTGATTAGATTATTTCAATTGAGATGTGACACCTCATTCAAGGTGGGTCTTTATTCTCTAACTGGAGGCCTTTAAAAGAGGATAAAACACATACAGAAGCTAAAAGAGAAACACTCAGAGAAGTTTACAGAAAAGTCCAAGAGAAGCTAAGAGAGGGCCCACAGAAAACAGAAATGAGGCCACTGAAGCCAGAAATTGAAAGCAAGGAAAAACCTTGCAGAGAAGAACCAGCAGATGCCAGCCATATGCCTTCCTATGTGACAAAGTTATCTCAATCCAGGCTCATTTCCAGGAGTCATGTCCCATGTTGCTAAGGAGAATTACACCCCTGGGAGTCATGTCCCATGTAGGGGGGAGGACAGTGAGTTTACCAGCTGAGTGGCCTTAGAGGGAGAGGCCACATCTGAGCAACAAAAGAGGTTCTCTGGGGGTGACTCTTAGGCACAATAATAAGTAGGCTTAGCATCTCTTTGCAGTAACAAACTTTATAAGGGCAAACCCCAAGATCAAGGGCTAAACCTGCTAAATTGGCAGTTCCCAATGCTGTCCTTTACACTTCTGCAGGTGTTTGCAGTAACTTTCTGAATTTTAGGATACCCTGTGGAAAACTTAAATTGGGGATGTATGTAATTTGGGTTTACTGTTTTTGTGGTTTGCCAACCAATGCATACCTGAATATTTTGGTCATTACTACCTGATCTGGAGCAGGAAAGAGCTCCAGGAATAGCCCTCACATCTTGTGGATTCTCCAGACATGGGGACAAGTGGGTGTAGCCATGTCATCCAGTGCCTGGCAATGGAAGTGTGTCATAGTGGATGAAAAGCAAAGTTAAAAAATACAGAGATGCATTTTAAAGGAGTTAGTTTTCACCAAGTCTTATAGCTCATATGCATTTCCTAATTTAACACAATCCTAAAAATTCATCTGACTTTAGCAATGATCAGTCATATAGCTTAAGAAAAAAACTATCCCAAGCTATCAATAATATTTTTGATAACTCATGATAGAGGGCACTGAATATTTTATTCTTTGAAAAAAATTGATATTCCAAAATAATTGTGCATGAAAGAGCAGTCAAATAGCATCCAAAGAAAATATAGAAAAATATGATTAAGTGTTTCAAGCAGTTTGTTAATGAAAATGTCATGTTATTTACCTGGATTTTGTAATGTTTATGGCATTTATCAGCTGTTTAAAATTTATAATTTATTATGATATCTTCTCTCATTCTAAAATCACACTAATTTTTATAGCTAATATTTTGTATTTGTATTTTGTAGTCTTCTTAAAAGAGCCATCTAAACTGCATATATGTCAGTCCCCATGAAAACTGAACTCACAATTTCACTTTCCTGTGGTTTGTGGTAGAAACATGAAGACACTGAAAATACCCTCCCCTTTCCTAATGTTGACAATGACGATGACGATGATAGTGTCCAGATCATGAAGATAACAACAACGATTATGGGAAATGGGAGGGAATTCTAGAAAACTTTCAAAACCCCATGTGAAGGATGGCAACATTTTGCAGGGACGTTCATAGCAGACAGTAAAAGTGCTCTGTCCTTAGCCATGATTGCACAAAGACTGTGGTGACTTGGAGCTATGACCCCAGAAAAAATATGTTCTTAAACTTAATCCATTTCTGTGGGTGGAACCATTGTAAATAGGACCCTTTGCTGAGGTTACTGCAGATGAGATGTGACCCAAGATGGGTCTTAATCCTATTACTGAAGGACTTATAGGGAAGGTCACCAAGAGAGAAAAAAACCTACAGAGGGAACAGTCAAAAGATCAAAGTCAGTGGAGCCCAGGAAAGAATAGAGAGGCTGCCATGTGCATTGCCATGTGACGGAGGAGCCAAGGATTCAAGGATCATAGGTGGCAGCCCCAGACACCAGTCTTTGGGGAGAAAGCATCCCCATGATGACACCTTGATTTGGACTTCTCCTACCCTCAAAACCATGAGGCAGTACATTCCTGTTGTTTCAGCCAACCATTGCATGATATTTGCTTGAGCAACCCAGGAAACAAAAACAAAGACGTAGAGCCTGAAAATGGCTGGTTTTATTAAGAATGGAAATTAATAAGGTGTGACTAGGAGCTGGGGTTTCTTGGTAGGAATGGAATGAGGGGGAAGTGTTGTGACTTAGTAGAAGTAAAGCAGGGTGGATTCCAGACCCCAGACATCCTTGAATACTCTGGTAAGACAGTGGCTCTACAGTGTTAGCAATCAGGCACGTTTAGACATTTTTATTAAGGGTGTGATGTGATTATGGGTACTTTTGGAATAAACCAAAAGTTTATTCTGGGCCTAGAAGTGTTGATATCTGAATTTCTAAAATATTACCATTTGCCTCTTCTGGAGTACGTGTGCAAATCCTATAAGAATTATTTTAGTTCAAAAGGAAAGGGAAAAAATCTGCTTTTAAAAAATATGAAAAAAATCAATAAATCAGATCCATCAAAAAGTATTCTACAGATGTTTCCATAAAGTCTATTTTGAAAAGTTTATTCAATCTACCTAACTTGTTTTCTGTCACTTTTCATGAGGGTGACTAGAGAATGAACTACTCACTAAACAGTATTTTTATGTGACAGAAATTAGCATAGCTTTTCTTTTTTCTTCTTCTTTTTTAGTTTTAGGTCTAAGATTACTCCCATCTGTTTATTTTCTTTGATATTCTTCATAACAAGAGACAGTCACTTGGGTCTCTCCTCTACCATTTGCACAAATAAAGCCTGGCACAGCTTTCATAAAATAATGTCAATACTATATCAAATTCTCTCAGCATAGTTCCCATGCAGCTGCAGCATCTGAGAGAAACAAAAACTGCCTTCAACCATAATTTATACAATCACAAATGGGCTGAAATGTTCTCCTTAAAAACAGCCCAGTTACCCTATAAACAACATGACAAACCACCAATTACTCATTGTTTGCTCCCTTTCTTTCTTTTGGAGTCATTAGAGAAGTTTGTTTTTTGCTACTGTCTGTTTGCTTCCTTTTCCCGCAAAATTTGGTTAGGTTGCTATATGAAGGTGGTATATATTTGTTAAGGGAAAACTCTGAATCAAGCAACCAGATGGAAATAGATAAACATTTGTAAAAATTAAAATTTGTTTGTTATTTTTCTGTTGAAGTACAAAATATTCTGTATTATATTCACATTTTAAGGCTCAAAAGGGCTACTCCTTAGAATTTAGAACTTCAAAACACTTGGAGCCAATTAAAGTCAGAAAATGAGGGGCATGGTTGGGAAGGTTGAAAAGGAATGTGTTGAAGGCAATGCAAAAGGGAAAAAAGTATGGTAAGAGATGAGAAACATCCCTTTACTCTCTTTAGTTTGTAAAAAGGGTCTGTGAGCATAAGGACACTTAGGAAAAATGAGAAGCTCTGAACTTAGCAAAACAGAAGGCAGGGTTGCTTATCAGGATTAACAGAACAAAATAAAACAGAACTACTGAGGATAACAGGAAGGAGGATGCAGGGGGTCCCTTTGAGTCAATGCTATTGTTATCTTCAAAGTTAAGTGTGTATACTATGCTAGGATAGTACAACAGTTAGACACTGATGAAGAAGTCCTAAACAGACCACAGATGTGATTACATTATGGGAAAGAAATTTGTATGTTTAGATATAGACATATGAAGATGGATGAGGAGAGTGAAGTAGATGTAGAAAAGTTTAAAGCTGTTTGGGAATCGAAATTTGCCATAAAACATGAGAAGCCAAAATACAGAGGACAAGAAATAGAGTAGAAACTTTTTTCTAAATAATTTAAGGATTACTATTATTCTCTGTGTAGTGAAGAATGAGCTTTATCCAAAGAAAGGTCTTACCTTTTGCTCAAATTCTAAACCTTGGACTATCCCGAGTAATCTCTGTTGTTTATGTTGAGCCCTTTGGATCATATGTGGTCATTCATGCTAACAAGGTCACTTATGGTGGACAACCGATAGTTTATACTAATGAGATGACTCAGGGTGGGGCCGGACTTACAGGTAGTCTTAGGGTGGGACAGGCCATGCAGAATGATCACCCATGTGACTAGAGGGTTGGGGCTTTGAATGACACAATATCAGCCTGACCTTCAGGGAGGGGAGGAGGGGCTAGAGATTGAATTCAACTACATGGCAAGGATTCAATCAGCCACACCTACGTCTTGCAGCCTCAGTAAAAAATCCAGACACTGAAGCTTGAGTGAGCTTCCCTGGGTGGTAGTGCTCTATGTATTGTCACACACTGATGTGTTAGGAAGGTGATGTATTCTGACTGCATCTGGAGAGGACACTGAAGGTTGCAATTGGGACCTTCCAAGAACTCACTCTGTGCTTCTCTTCTTTTGGATGATTCTGACTTGTATCTTTTTTTGCTATAATCAAACTGTAACCATACGAATAGCACTTTGCTGTTTTCTGTGGGTCATTCTAGTGACTTATCAAACCTGAGGGGGTAGTTGGAACTCTGGAATTTGTAGCCAGTTAGCCAAAAGTCACTGTGGCCCTGGAAACGCCTGAACTTTGCAGCTAGTGTCTGAAGTAAGGGCAGTTTTGTGGAGATCTGTGCCCTTCACCTGTGAATTTTGCATCACTTTGGATAGCTGCTGTCAGAAGTTATTGCATTTTCCTTAGAGTTTATAGGATACTGTTCTGCAGAATAGTTACTAGCGTATTTTGCTAAATATTGTCTCCGAAAAAATAAATTTAGAAAATGTGAGTTTAAGAAGATTAAACATGTTTTCTGTCTGCAAGACTTAGTATCTTTAATATACTAATCGGCATTGTGACCTTCAGAGGAAATTTATGGCATGCACACTTTCATAACCCAATTGGAACACCTTCCATAAATACTTATGAAAATTTTCTATTAGTGTTTTGCATACAATTTGGAAGAATCTGGTGTACAGGAATATCACAGGTTCCAGTTACTATTTGATTTAGCTGTGTAGGGATGCAGAAAGGTCAACTACTCTAATTTGAGAGCAGTCATAATATACTGAAGAAAATGGAGCTGGAATTTGTGATAAGACTGAGTTTAGTAACATCCCACAAAGTTCCATTGTCAAAAGGCTTAGCATCCCTATGTGAATAGTGATTCATTTAAACAAAAAACAACATGAATAATACCCTACTAGATTTAGATTTTCTTTTCAGGGGACACTATTCATCCAAAGAGCAAGAATTTTGCTGGGGAAGAATCATAAATCTTATTCTTGGAAGCTAAATTGAAGACAAAATGATTATTATCTCCATGGGTCCCATCAAATAGGACAGTGTTCTGGGCAGATGCAGTCCTAAAGAGGTATCTTTGTGGACATGTAGGTAGCTGGGATTTCACCAGAGCCCGTGGCTTGCAGCAATGAATCAATGAGTTGTTTATTCTGATTTGGACCACATGGTGGATTGAGGTCTTGACTCCTGTTCTAGACTGACTCATGAACCGGCTGTGATGAGGCTTCAGGGGAAAGAGAGTCAGTTGTTAAGCCCTGGAGATCTGAGGTCAAAAGAAATGGGGAAAAAGTTGATAAACAATAACACGAAATGGTAAAGTTCAGAAAAGGAAACGTTTCCTAAAAGTAAAAGCTTACTGAACACCAGAAAGGGCTGCAGTTCTGCTTGCAGTTTGCACTTCTGCCTGCAGAGTTGATCTATGTGGGATGATTTAAACAAAGTTCTTCCTTGTGGCAGAAAGGAAATTTTCATTGTCCCCTTATGGGCACAAACTCCATAACGAGAGTCCCTAGTGTTTCAGAAGTTTTAACTCTGTACCTTACCCTCTACCTACTTCAAAGGAACATAGTGAACAAGGATATTTCTATAAAAGTGTTCTTATAAATGACTGGACATTTAAGTTTGAAAGAACAACAGCATTAACTCATTGGTTTTTTGAGTACTAATGCATGCAAACAACCTGGCAATTTGTATGCTGACTCACATGATGTTTATGATATGTCTAGTTCTTTTAACATCTTGTTTTGTTGGCTTTTTTTTTTTTTTTTTTTGTGCATGTGTGTGATTCACAATCTCTTCCTTAATCAATCTCATTCTCCTTGGAAGGATGTATGTACTGAACTCCATAGTATGATCATCTGTTAAGGCCTTGAATCTTCTGGTAAAATGTCCTGAACATCGTGCCTCAAAGGCTTCTCTTTCTAATCGGATTTGAAAATTAAATAATATTTTAATTCTGGAAAATGGAAAAAATGGGGGAGGGGTGGAGTTAATGATGGGAAAAAAATGTCAAGGAATTTGGATTTATTAATATTTGAATTTAGAAATTGTCAAACAGAAAAAAATTCCATTGGATAGGCATATAAATTCCCCTTGCTGCCACAACTGATTTTTGTTTTTGGTTCTGTTCTTAATGCATGGGGCCTGTCAAAGGAGAATGTGAGAAAATATGAGGAATGTCTCTAAAAGTGATTTGGCTTAATGACTAATCCTGGAAAACAAAAATGGGACTCAAGGTGTGGTTCAAAAACATAGAATTTTCCAAAGTAATTCTGTGTGATTCTTACCTCAATATGTGCATGAACCACAATACTTCACTCACTCTGTCCTGTTGAGTTGGTTAATTCCTTTAAATAAACCACAAATGGCTCTCTGTGATAGTTAAAGTGTTTGTTTGAACATTTTGACTTGAAATAAAAAAATTGTGTCTTATTTGTGGGTTGCAGTTCTATGAGATTTTGAAACTTACAATACTTTTAAAGGTAAAATGTAATTAACCAATGAGCACCTTTATTATTTATACTTTTTCACAGGAGGATTTGATAATTTGGGGATCATAGGCTGCCTTTAAATATCAAAGGCACAGAGCTGACATTGACCTCATTGCTATGACAATATCACTAAAAACTTTTGCATTATGAACAGGGTGGAACAGGCCACCTCCCCTGTGCTTGTCACTGTCCATCTCATGACAAAGGATGGGGAAAGAGAACTAAGGGTCATGTGAATTCTCAAAGCCAGAAATGTCCTGTGAACACTGGTTCATACAGGAAAAAGGAAATGAAAGCAGTGCAATTACCAAAACTAATTGAGAAGGCTGGGGTTTGAGGAGTGGGAAACACTTCCATAGTCCTGTTAGTTTCCTCCCAGGAAGGAGATGAAACGTTTATGTTTATCCTCTCCTTGGTTGCACTGGATGCTATATTCAGTGGTTTACAAACGTAATGATGTAACTTGGGTGTCCTTCTACAAGTTGGGATGTAAATGTATGTCCTAGTCTGGTCTTGAAGTCTCCATTTAGGACAAAACAGGAAGTGCAGAAGACCAAGCTAGTTTCCCTACAAGTTTTTGTTTCATTTTGGAGAAATCCAGTTGCATCCACTCCTACTTTAGTTTCTGACTACAGCTGAGTAGAAACCAGACTGGCACACAAAAGTGAAGACACCTTCCCAAGTCCCTGTAGTAAGAGTGCATAAGCTTCAAAGGCTTACTATGTAGCAGATGTTGTTAAGGTTATGCAAGTATTAACTGGCTGAATTCTCACTACAGCTCTATGAGGTCTATATTATTATTAACCCCATTTATAATTAAAGGCATATGGAGATTAAGAAAATTCCAGAAGGTCACCAAAGATGATTGGCAGAACCAGGATTCAAATTCAAGCCACTGGACCTCAGAGCCCTCACCATTCACCACTACGTTATGTCTTCTTTGGCACTGCCAGCTCCTCTGTGTTTTTCCAAAGAAAATGGACCAGAGCCCTCTGGATAGAATTCTTTTGATTTCCTACCTCAGGCACTTCCATGAGATGCCAGGCTGTGCAATTTGGATCAAATACCCAGTAGACCAATAAGCAGCAGCAGCTGCTGCAAGTTGCCCTGAAGTTAGACTGCTGAGTAGCAAACCCCTCCTGTGGAAGAGGGCAGCTTATTTACAACCTACTTGTGAAGGGCTTGTGGTGGGGGTTCTTGGTGAATACTGCAGGAGGCCGAGAAGTGAAGCCAGGAACCCAGAACTAAGAGGTGAGAGGTGCAACTGAGTGTGGCAGGAGCTGTGGTGCTGCTCTGGAACACAATGGCATTTGAGACTCTTGGTTAGGAAATGTGCACCCAGAAGGGTTGCTATGGATTGAAGCTTTGGAGGCTGAGACCCTTGTTCAGGGTGGTGGCGAGGACCCTGTTTAAGTTACCTCAGGCTGCAGGGCAAATCACCTGAATATGACCATGGCTTATGGATTCTCCCAATTTGGTTTGTTGGGTTCTTCCTGGGCTCTTTCATGAGGATGTATCTGACAGGTGAGTCCTCTCCTGATGGACCTCTCCTTTCATTGGGTCTTTCATCCCAGGGTTTTTCTCACCCAAGTGGTCTCAAGGCAGCATTCCCACAGGACAGTTTCCAAAGCTCAAGTGCTAGCATCATGTTTGTTAATTTCTCATTAGACAAAGAAAGTCATGTGGCCCGACCTGTGCCAGTGGTCAGAGGGAAGGCCTTTGTCATTGATGGGCTCACTGTGCCACCATTATGAATCCATTCGTAGGCATTTTTCTCAAGGAAATAACCAGTGCAGGAGCCACCACACATTCTCTGAATCCAGAGTGTTCTTGCGTCTGAGACCTTTTGGTCTCATCTCTCCCAGAGCTCAGGCTATCTCACTGGGGTGACTCAGGAGCAGTTCTAAGTACTGCCAAGCCGTGGATCCCAGACCAGCTCCCCTGACCTCTCTCCCTGATGTGGCGAGACAAGCTCACTGCTGGGTCTCGCTCTAGCGTCACGCTTCTTTATCGGCAGTTCCTCTTTTGCCTTTCCTCATCACTGGGTCTTTTTTAATCTGGATTGTCCAAGATTTGTTTGAATCTATTAAATAAAAATAAAGCAGCCACATGTATTGGGAGTAGCCAGGAGTACACCCCTTTCTGACACCTGGAAGGGATTTTCCAAAGACAAAAACTGACCAAAGATAGGACTTTCCAAGACAGTGAAGCAGCCCCAAGAAAGTTGCAATTTTTGCGACATTTAGTGATTAGCTGGTCTCAGTCTGGTAGGCATAGCCTATTAAAAATGGATAAATACACTATGCAAATCAATGTATGTCTGTTCTATCTGCTCCTGCTTCATAAGACTCTCCTATGTAATAAAGAACTTAAGTGTGAACCAATTATTATAACTTCCCACTTGGAAATCCTCTAATTGTCTTTATAAGCCATTGTAACCCACTCACCATCTTGAGATTCTTACTCCACCTCCCCCAGTTTAAGATTTCCCTGCTCTAGAAGTCTTTCAATAAACCTTCAGCCTTAGTTGTGCTGGTGACATTGTTTCATTTGACACATCTTATTAAATGTTGACATCATGCATCACTAAAAAGAATCAATCAATAAAAGGGAAGTTTAATTATGTTTTTGGCAGTTGATTTTCCTGACATCTGGTATGTTTTTCTCTTTTGTAATGCTTGCCTGGTCTCCAAAGATGTTTGACTCTGCAACTCTTGTTGGAGGACTTCATTTATGTGGCAAAGGTTCTAGAGAGGCTGCAGGCAGCAACCCAGGTCATCTCGTTTAGTCTCCATGGTCTGGCCCCTTAGGAAAAAGGACAAAGAGCAGGTGAAATGGCCATCAGTTAACCTCATTCCAGAAAGCCTCAGACAAGGGCCTCTGCACAAAAACCTTCCAAGTTTCCCTTTCTTCTTGCAGATGCAGAAAATACCAGAACTGCGCACAATATCTTTCTCATTGTCACGTGTCTCTGGGAATCTTGCTGACAGTTTCTCTAACTGACAGAGCATATTCTTCAATTCAACTGTGTCAATATGATTTATTCCAAATATTCTAATGTTCTGAAATAGCCATGATCATAATATGTAAAAAATTATTGTCTCACAATTTCTAGATATTCTGATACAGTTATTTTTTCTCTCTGATCAATCTGATCAATCACTTTACACTTGCAAACTGTAGACCACAAAGGTGGGTTTAAGTGTTGTAGCAGGTAAACTAAGAGGGAACTACAGGATGATACAATGAAAATGAACTTGTTGAACTCTCAAACTATAATTTTTTGTCTTACTAAGGCCTTGGGATTCTTCTCCACTGAAAATAATGGGCACACAGATTAATTTAAATTTAAAGAGAGAGAGTAATGATTCACAACAGCAATGTCATATAAAAATAAAATCTTACTACTTAAGGAATTCATGGATATTATCATTATAGAAGATTCAAGCAACACCAAAATGTATAGAATACAATTTCAAGTGACTTCCTCATCCCCTCACCTCCCTCATCATATTCACTTCTATATCTGTAAGGTACACACATTAGCAGTTGGTGTGTACAGTTGGAAGTATACACATAAGTGTATGTATACTCACTTTTGTTTTATATCTATGTCTATAATTTAACTTATTTTATTTCTAATTACCAAACATATGCTAACGTATATGCTAATTATGAATATATATGCACATATATGCTAATTTAGATGGATAATGGAAATCTTTTGATGAGAGTACCTTTTCCTCATATCCCGATACTTTTGTTGGAGTTCATTTCTTTCACTTTTAAAAGCTGTGAGATATTGCATCAGTACAATATTTTTGCATTATTACAAAAATATACTGTGACCATCCTTATTCACACCTTCTTTTTGTACTTTTCATTTCATATCTATGATTTGGCTTCATAGACATGAATTGTTTGTTCCAAGTGTTTGCAAGCTTTAAAATCTAATACCTATTGAAAAAATGTCTTCTAACTGATTTTATCAGTCTGTGTTCCCTCAAACTCTGGATTGTTTCCCTCATTCTTTTACCCTACATCCTCACCAATACAGTATTGTTTTAAAGTCAACATATGCTTTATGGGAAAAAGGAGTGTCAAGTTGGGGTCACGTCTCTGAGTTTCCCTTCCCTTTAAGATTGCTGTCCTGTGTGACTTTGAGGCCATGATAGCTCTTTTACAAAAATATTCACTTTTAATATCTAATCTAGTTTATATATTTTTTTTGTCAGTAGAAAGTTAACAGAGCCAATCAACCACTTTTGGAAGCAGAAAATTTATACAGTTTATAAGAAGAGAGAAAGCGAAAACTATATACACCTATTGCTCCCATTGATTACATGAGGCTGGAACAGGGAGTGAAAAACTATAGTTGAAGAAAGCAGAGGAAAACACATAATAAAATAATAAGTGGAAATGTATAATGCCAATCTCTAATTTCCTCTCTTTATCAAAGTAATATGAACCTCTACAAAGATGGGACAATGATACGGGACAAGATTAATATAGTAATTGCTATAAAATGATGGGTTTATTTTTCGTAAAATTTTTTGATAGTTTAATATAGTGTCTGAAATAAATTAACTCATATTTTTTATTTCTGCTCCCTTTTGGAGTGGAGCAGATACCAGTAGAACTTTCATCAATGCAATCGTAATGCCTGAAGAAATAAAGAAATCTCAGGTTGGAAGTCAAAGGAGAACCACTGAGGAAATCAGAACTGGGCAGCTAATTCTCTGGAGAGAACCTCATGAGGGGAGATGAGTTTTGGGGCCATGCTTACTCTGTCTGCAGATTCTGAACAATGTACCATAAGGGGGCGTAATCCCGAAGAACTGTAGGTATACATGTGCAAGCATGTGGCCAGTATTCCAACCAGGAAATCTGTTAAATTCTGAGGCTTCTTGGAGGTGGGAGGATTAAAAAACTCTGCAGAAAGTCATTGAATAACAGAGTATAGTGCTCCAAAATCTTGTGAAACAAAGATTAAATTTCTCAACTACTATGGGTGAAATTATATCCCCCCCACACCCCCACCCCCAAAAGACATGATCAGGTCCTAACTTTCAGTCTTGTGAATGTGACAGTGTTTGGGAAAAGGGTCTTTGAAGATGTTGTTAGTTAATATGAAGCCGATATGCCTTCTTCTGATTTATACACCTTTATGTGTACATACCTTTAGGTGTGTAAAGCATGCCAATAAAATTTACATCGAAAAATGACATTTGGCTGTTTATAGAGATAATATTTCTCTTTCTAAACTTTCACCAAGATAGTATTCTTGTTAAAAATTAGGTTTCTCTCTCCTCCCTCTGAAAGTAGCATATGACTCATGTATATGAAAATAAACTTTAATATACATTGTACTTCCTGGACAGTATCCTTTAAAAACTGACCTTTCATTGGAATTCTTAGTGTCCTAACTATCTAAAGGTTTGAGCAAATGATATAATTCAAGTGTAAAACATTGAAAGTAGAAATAAAATAAATTTAAACATAGATAAATGGGACTTATCTGTAAGGAAAGATTAAGAGAGTGAAGATGAATACCTTCCCCTAGGTTTCAGATATATGTTTTAATTGAAAAGTTCTGTACAAGCCAAATGGTTCAACCAAAACAGTTAATAACACTTTCCTGTTCTTTTTCTGAGTACAACATACAAATGATTGTCATGTCATTGGGGAAGATCATTCTTTCAATGAAAAGATAATGGGAACGGGAATACATTTTATGAGCCAAGATTAAGTGATTTGGGCTTTTTGAAAAAATAGAAAAGCAAATGGAAGATTTAATAACTGTCTTCAACTTTAAATGGGTGATTACAAGAGAAGGATGATGACAGTTGTTCTCCATCTCCCAAGAAGTGATGGGAGAATTTAATTTATTTTAATATTAGAGCTCAAACAAACTGCAGTGTAGTGAAAAGGAGACCTGGAGGGCAATTTTGAAATAGAGGATTGCAATAAACAATTCTTCAGCTTTCCCTGTGAAGCTTCACCTACGGCCTGGGGATTGAATACATCCTTTCACAGCCCCAACCCTGTAGGTGAGGCAATAGGCAAAGCCTATGCAGAAAACACCTGTGAATTGTCAATGTTTGTCCAAGACCCGATCGAATTTTTCGTCACATGACAAAAATATGACCATTTATTATAGCATAATGTAAGTATTTTATTTTGATGATTTTATTTTGATGATGTTTCCCTCAGAAATATTTGGAAAATAGTCGTTAAAAACATGCACCACTCTTTTCCTTTCTATATACTCATATCTCAGTTTATGAAACATTGATTTGGGTGATCTTCATTTTGGAAAGAAAAGATTTTAAAAGATAGCTTATTAATGGGTGCTATTTTGGGAACAAATATAGCAATGGAACTGTTTCCATATAAAGCTGGAACTATTTTTATATGTCAACACCAGAAACTTCATCCCATAAATATCTATAAAAAGATATGAAACAATAAAACATTTTGGGTACAGCAGCAATTACTATAAAATTTCAGTTGCCCTAAGCCCAGGTAGAGTTTTCTGTAGCATAATCTCTCCAGCAGAGAATGGACACGTAACTGCTGAGCTCTGAAATACCAAGGACAGCGCATTCAGTACCAATTGTTCAGAGACTCTCGGTTACGGGAGCTCAATCAGAGAAAGAACTGATGTACTGAGTGAGTGCAACTCAGTCAAAAATCATCTAATAGCTGTATTTGTTTTTTCTCAAAAGTACTGTCTTTCCAAGAAGGTTTGTTGTTTCTAACTTCTCTGACCCTGAAGGGACATAATAGGTCCCTTAGCTTTTCTGGACATTTTCAAATATTGACTTCAAACTTTCAATGTGTCCTCTATATAAAATCTTCAGCCCTTCCCTCAGCTCAGGTCTAACTCTGACATGAAACCTGCATTTGCAAAGAGATACCATGTAGCCCCTGATTCTATTATTCTTTCTCTCCCACTCATCAGATCATACTGATTTGGGATGGAGAGCAGGAAGAGAGGAAAAGGGAAACTCAATTTCCGTTGACTTTTACCACAGAAATCTGTCATTGGTGCCCTCTGATGCCTAAATATTAGCTTTTTCTCTAGTGCTGTTATTATTTTTTTTATTAAAGAAGTTGTGGGTTTACAGAAAAGTCATGCATAAAATACAGGGTTCCCATATATCACCTTATTATTAACACCTTACATTGCTCTGGAATATTTGTTACAATTGATGAAAGCATATTTTAATAATTTTAATATTAACTATAGTCTGTGGTTTTACTTAGGGTTCACTGTGCTGTGCAGCTACATAGCTACATGGACTTTTTTAAAAATTTAAATGAAATTGTGTTCAGCGTAAAGTTCCCCTTTCTAACCACTCAAATGTATGATTCAGTGCTGTTAATTACTTTCACAGTGTTGTGCTACCATCACCATCATCCATTAACAACATTTTTCCATCATCCCAAATAGAAACTCTGAATCTTTTAAGCCTTAACTCCCTATTCCCTACCCCAAACCCATTCACCAGTAACCCATATATTCTGCATTCTGACCCCAGGATTTGCTTAGTCTAATTAATTCATATTAGTGAAATCATACAAAATCTGTCCTTTTGTTTCTGCCTAATTTAACTCATCATTATTTCTTCAAAGTTCATCCATATTGTCACATGTATTAGAACTTCATTTCTTTTCGTGGCTGAATAATATTCCATCCTGTGTATGTACCACATTTTGTTTATTCACTCATTGGGCAATGGACACTTTTGGCAATTGTTAATAATGCTGCTATGATCATCAGTGTGCAAATATCTGTTTGAGCACCTGATTTCATTTTTGAGGAGTAAATGTCTAGAAGTGGGATTCCCAGATCATATAGTAAGTTTTTACTTAACTTTCTGAGGAACTGCCAAACCATCTTCCACAGTGGTTACACAATTTTACACTCAATAAATGAATGTTCCTATTTCTCCACATCCTCTCCAACACTCGTACTTTTCCATTTTTCAATAGTAGCCATTCTAACAGGTGCACAGGGATATATCAATTGCATTTCCTTAATGGCTAATGATTTTGAGCATATTTTCATGTGCTTTATGGCCATTTGTATAAGTTCTTTGGAAAAATGTCTCTTCAAGTCTTTTTCTCTATTTTTAATTGGGTTTCTTTTGCACAGTTATTTTGCGGTTTCTTCATAGTCCCATGAGAAAATCCCTCACCACACCTTGGATGGATAACACCCCTCTGGTTGACCCCTATAACAATTTCCCTTCAGATTCTGCTTCCAAATGAGCACCACAAACAGAAGCTTTTGTGAGAGTCCCTGTGGTCAGTTAGGCAGACTTCAAGAACAACATTTGTCCTTTACTTGGAAGAAAGTCATTACTGGCACTCAAGGAGAGCTCCAGCCAACGTCTTGTGTTTAAGGAACAATCCCCAGTCTCCGTGTTTCTAGACTGCAGGGACCACATGGCGAGCTTTCTGAATATTCCCTTGAAAGATCCTCCCTTAAATTTGAGGTGGTGTTTGCACAGGTTACAAATGAATGTTTGAGAACCACAATCTTTGAGGAAAATAGTATTCACAGTCATATTTCTGGGAATGAGTTCTCAAAGGTAGCCATTGAGATATGTGGGTAAAAGAAAACAATAGCAAAAAATAAAAATAAAAAAGCACCTTGTATCTGAGGCCAACTGTTAATCACCCTTACACACCTAGCGACCCCTCCTTAAATGCATCCAATCACCCAGGTACAGTGAAGAGAAGTACTGTGCAAAATAAGAAGAAAAAATGTTTGACCTGAATTGTATTTTCATGTATAAATGCAAACATATTAGAAAAGGGTTCCATTCTATGCTGAAATAAACAAAAGTAGTATCTGTAAGATATGACCATAACTGCATACTTTAAAGTGCAAAAAAAAAAAAAAATAACACAACCAAGGAATTATCAATGAGGGTAATGCAAAATAGAATCAAGGGCACTTGAAGATAAAGTTCATAAATGTATCCCAATATATGAGTGATGAAGAAAGGGATGGAAGTGAACTAAAAAGACATGGAGAACAGACATTAAGTATTATTATAATTATTTAGTAATACATAGTCCTAAAAATTATGATGAATAGAAGATAAACTCTAAGAGTGCAAACCAACTACCCATCAAATGATGAACAAATAATTAAAATGCGATATATACATACAATGGAATATTATTCAGCTGTGAAAAGGAATGAAGTTCTGACACATGTGACATCATGGATGAACCTTGAAAACATCATGTTGAGTGAAATAAGCCAGATGCAAAAGAACAAGCATTGTATGACCTCACTGATTTGAAACCATTAGAGTAAGCAAACTCAGAGTCAGAATCTAGGATATAGGTTACCAGGTGACAGGTGGGATAGGGAATGGGAAGTTAAAGCTTAAAACATATAGGATTCCTATTTAGAATGATGGAAGCACAATATAAACATAATTATAGCACTGAAATATAGATCTGAATGTGATTAAAAGTTGAAATCTTAGATTATATACATGGTGACAGAATAAATATTTTTTTTAAAATTCCGTGGAAATACACTACATAGTGAACCCTAAGTTAAACCATGAACTATAGTTAATAGTGCAATTATAAAGATGTGCTTTCATCAATTGTAACAAATATTCCACAGCAATGCAAGGTGTCAGTTACAGAGTAGTGTATTCCTATGAATCCTGTATTTTAGGCATGTTTTCTCTGTAAACCTATTACTTCTCTAATAAAGAAAAAAAAGATTGTAAATTAAAAAATTAAGCTAGAAATAAAGTTGAAGGAAATTATTTACAGAGATCAATGTCAAAATAAATACTGATAAAATAAATACAATTCAAAGAGCTTGAAGCCTGAAAACTTCTAAGGAGACAAAAGAAATGGGCTTCTGGCTTATGTATTCATCTCTTTTGAGTTTTGTTGGTTAATCATTCAAATTCAATAATCTTTAGATAAATAAATATGACTAAAAATTTACTCCCGTATATTCAAACAGTAGGCCATACATATTCTGCTTAATTACCATCAGTCAATCATCTACTGTGAATTATACTTAAACATGAGGTGATCTTGCCTTTGAATGGCAAAGGGTTGCAGACACCACAAAGAGTGATAAAACGAGCTCTCTTACTTACTAAGTAAGATAGGCTACCAATTTTTCCGTCTCTTGTTCCTTAATTCTTTCACCTGAAAGAGGAAGAATGAGTACCTACCACAAAGATTACCACAAGAAATAATGGAATAATGGAATATATATATATGTATACATACACACCCTTAACAGTAGCTCACATCTGGTAGGAACCAAGCAAACAATTATTGTAATTTTGTTTATCATTGTTATTATTATCATTATATTAACTTGCATTGCCTCAGAAAGCATTCCCAGGTGTAGCATCCTTAAACAATTGTATTACTATGGGGTTAGCATTTGGAATACATGTTTTATTTCCTTCTTTAAATTGCATAGGGGTATGTCTTGTTCATGAATGGTACAAATAATGACTAGGCTCTTTATGTGTCTGGCATCCTGGTATGAAATCTGTTTAATTTATTTGTACTCTTGAAGATAATGATTGAATGTTTCCAGTATTTAACAAAGTGGGATTTCACCTTGAATGTGCAGATCAAAGATTTCTTCAAACAACCAGGGCTGTGTGTATTAATTTGACAGTTATAGTAACATTGGTATATTAATTAAGCAGAAATTGGAATTAGGGATTTTATATATAAACAGGAAATAAAATATTTTTCTGTAGAAAGTCATAAAGATCATAAGGCGATAAATGAAATGTTATATTAATTTTATTGAATTAAGTCATAAAATATGGACACTACTCAGTATCAAGACCTGTATCAAATACTGGGTATCAAAGTTGTATAAAAGAGAGTCTCAGATCTTGAACTATGGTGATAGTTATTTTAGTTTCCTGGCTGCTAAAGAAATGCCATACAATAGGATGGCTTAAACAACTGAAATTTATTCCAGGCTAGAAGTACAAATTTGGCGTTTCAGTCAGGCAAGTCTTTCTCCCAGAGAGTGTGGCATTCTGAGGCTGTCTGCTGACAATCCTTGGTCTTTGGCTTTACTGTCCCATGGCAATGCAAATGGTAGCCTCCTAGTTTCTCTCTCCCTGACTTTCTTCCTGCCTGTAAAGGAAACCAAAAAGCCAGATTAAAGCCCAACCTGGTTAAATGGGGCCACATCTAAACTGAAGTAATGACTTTAAGGAATCTTATTTACAATGAGTCCTCATCTACCAGAATGCAGACCAAAACCAAGACTATGTCCAAACAGGGGTATACAATTCAATCCACCACAATAGGTATTTATCAAATTTTGAGCAATGTATTTGTAGCTTGAAAATTGTATATTAAAATGACTCTCAACCCTTTATTCCATTAAAAACTTTCATCAGACCTCTTGCACCACAGATTTTGCCCTGATACTAACCTGCATAATTTCATTAACAACTGTGTGCTTTCTGGACAAGTCCATCATCAAGTAGAATGTATCACCATTCTAAATCCTCTGATGCCATATTATCTCAAATTTTCATTGTGTTTGTTAGAAAGAGAGCAAATTATGGTAGTATTTCCAATTGATCCTCAACAAAGATTTGCTGAGCATCTATTTGCTGGACCTTGTAATAACATACCACATTTCATCCTTAATGTACTTATCATTTTTCTTGAGTTACATAAAGAATAAAAGAAACTTGTTTGGATAACTATGAAGAAAAATTTGGGTTTTAATTTACTTTACTATGGTAGTTTAGCAAATCAGATAAAATGGGACAGTTTAAACAATGGAAATTTATTCACTCATGATTTTGAGACCAGGAAACTGTACAAATCAAGACATCAACAAGGCGATGTTTCTTCCCAAAGACCGGCTGCTAGCATGGCTCCTCTTTCACATGGCAAGGCACATAGCAGCATATTCTGGTCTCTTTCTTTTCTTCTGGGTTTCATTGATTTCAGCTTCTTGCTTCCATGGTTTTCTCTCTCTCTGTCTGAATTTCATTCCACTTATTACTCCAGTAATAAGATTAAGTCCCTTCCTGACTGAGGTGGGCCACATCTTAACTGAAGTAGCCTCATCAAAAGGCCCTATGTACAGTGGGTTCATAGTGATAGGAATGGATTAGATTTAAAAACATGTTTTTATGGGGTACATACAGATCCAAACCATCACAATGGTTTATCAGTTACAAAGGAGGGGATCCAAAGTCTTAGAGAGTTTGGAATGTTAGAGTGTATTTATCATGGAAGACCTGCTCACACACCTCAGGTATGTCCAAAGGATATCTTTTACCAGGACCATGAGGAATAAATTTGTCAGACTAGCTCAATCATCCCTATAGAGCTCTGTAGTCACTCTTCTCTGTAGGTTGAATGTTACTGTGGGAACTGCTGTTATTGAACTAGAATCCTTAGATAGAATGGGGATAATCAGATCTCGAGTTGGGAAAAGCCACATAGCAGCAGTTAAGCACCAAAGACAAGGTGGGCATGTCTACCATAATGGACAGCAGACTCAAAGCAGCAGTCAAAATATCTGACTCACAGAGACTTATGGCACTGGCTTGTAGATCATGGAGTACTTAGAAATAAATTTGGTAGGCAGTTTACTAACTTCTTGTTTGATCTGTATAAGCAGAAGAATTCTAGGTCAAGTGAATTGAAGTCTTACTTGAATTACAAAAAATGAGATTCACAGACCCTTAATAAATTCTTCAATCAACCAACTTAAGACAGTTTACAGATCCAGGGCCCCTTGAATGAGGGGAAGACCAGGTATCCTTGAGGAAGGACCCTGTTAAACCACCCAAAATTTATACTATTAATCTTCCTCCTAGCATTTCCCAGGAAGACCTATGGCATATCACCATGGTAACTGTGCATTGAGGAAATGGAAATGATCAGATATTTCTGAGTTAATTAGGTACTGGCTCAGAAGTGACATTAATACCAGGAGACCCAAAACATCACTCTGGTCCACCTGTCAGAGTAGGGACTTATGGAGGTCAGGTGATTGATGGAGTTTTAGATCTGGTTCCTCTCCACAGTGGGTCCAGTGGGTCCCTGGAGCCATTTTGTGGTTATTTCCCCACTTACTCAGCAACTGAAAGAATCCCCGCAGTGGTTCCCTGACTCATGGAGTGAGGGCTATCATGGTAGGAAAGGCCAAGTGGAAGGCATTAGAACTGCCCCTGCCTAGCAAAATAGTAAAACAGAAGCAATACCTGATTCCTGGAGGGATTACAGAGATCAATGACACTCTTAAGGGCTTGAAGGATGCAGGGGTGGTGATTCCCACCACATCCCCATTCAACTTTCCTATTTGGTCTGTGCAGGAAACAGATGGGTCTTGGAGGATGACAGTGGAGTATTGTAAACTTAATCAGGTAGTGACTCCAATTGCAGCTGCTGTTCCAGATGTGGTATCATTGCTTGAGCAAATCAATGCATACCCTGGTAACTGGTATGCAGCTATTGATCTGCCAAATGCTTTTTTCTCAATAGCTGTTAGTAAGGACCAAAAAAAACAGTTTGAATTCAACTGGCAAGGCCAGCAGTTTACATTTACTGTTCTACCCCAGGGATATCTCATGTCTCCAGCCCTGATATATTGTCTGCAGGGAACTTGATCATTTCTCCCTCCTAAAAGACATCACTCTGGTCCATTATATTGATGATACCACATTGATTGGACATAGTGAGCAAGAAGTAGCAATTACTCTAGACTTATTGGTAAGGCATTTGCTTGTTAGAGGATAGGACATAAATCCAACAAAAATATAGGGGCCTTCCACCGCAGTAAAATTTCTTGGTGTCCAATGATGTGGGGCATGTTGAGATATCCTTTCTAAGTTTAAGGATAAGTTGTTGCATCTGGCCCCTCTTACAGCCAAAAAAAAAAAAGAGGCACAATGCCTAGTTCATCTCTTTGGATTTTGGAGACAACATATTCCTCATTTGGGTGTGCTACTCCAGCCCATTTACCAAGTGACCAGAAAACCTTCCAGTTTTGAGGGGGACTGGAATAAGAGGAGGCTCTGCAACAGATCCAGGCTGCTGTGCAAGCTGCCCTGCCACTTGGACCATATAATCCAAGTGATCCATGATGCTGGAAGTGTCAGTGGCAAATGGAGATATGTTTGGGGCCTTTGGCTGAATTCTATAGGAGAATCCCAATGCAGACCCTTGGGATTTTGGAGTAAAATTTTACCATCCTCTGGAGATATCTACTCTCCTTTTGAGAAACAGCTTTGATCCTGCTACTGGGCCCTAATAGAGACAGAACACTTAACCACGGGCCACAAAATTACCATGAGACCTGAGTTGCCTATCATGAGCTGGGTGTTGTCTGATCTACCAAGCCATAAACTTAGGCATGCACAGCAGCACTGCATCATAACGTGGAAATAGTATATAAGAGATAGGGCTTGAGTGCAGCCTGAAGGCACAAGCAAGTTACATAAGGAAGCAGCCCAAATCCCTATGGCCCCCACTCCTGCCACATTACCTTATCCTTCCCAGCCCAGAGCTACGGCATCTTGGGGAATTCCTTACAATAATTTGACTGAGAAACAGAAAACTTAGGCTTGGTTTATAGATGTCCCAAAAGCGGACAGCTGTAGCATTGAAGCCCCTTTCTGGGAAGTCCTTGAAGGACAGTGATGAGGGGAAATCTTCCCAGTGGGTGGAATTTCAAGCATTGCACCTTGTTCATTTTGCTTGGAAGGAGAACTGGCCAGAGGTGCATTTCTATACAGATTTATGAGCTTTTGCTAATGATTTGGCTGTATGGTAAGGGCTTGGAAGGAACATGATTGGAAAATTGGTGACAAAGAAGTGTGGGGAAGAGGTATGAGGATAGAACTTTCTGAGTGAGCAAAAAACATAAAATGTGAATGCTTCCAAGACAGTGACTTCAGCAGAGGAAAATTTTAATAATCAAGTGGATAAGATGATACCAATCAGCCTCTTTCTCCAGCCACTCCTGTCATTGCCCTATGGGCTTATGAAAAAAGTGGTCATGGTAGTAGGGGTGAAGGTTATGCAATGGGCTCAGCAATATGGACTTCTACTCACAAAGGCTGACCTGGCCACAGCCACTGCTGAGTGCCCAATCTGCTAGCAGCGGAGACCCACACTCAGTCCTTGATATGGCACCATTCCCCAAGGTGATCAGCCTGCTACCTGATGGCATGTTGATTGCATTGGACCACTTCCATCATGGAAGAGGCAGCAATTTTTCTAACTGGAATAGACACATCCTCTGGATATGGGTTTGTCTTCCCTGCATGCAATGCTTCCACCAAAACAACCATCCATGGACTTACAGAATGCCTTATGCACTTTTATGGTATTCCATACAGCATTGCTTCTGACCAAGGAACACACTTCACAGCAATTGAAGTGTGAGAATGGGCACATGCTCATGGAATTCTCTGCTCTTCCCATGTTACCCATTATCCAGAGGTAGCTGAATTGGTAGAATGGTGGAATGGCTTATTGAAGACTCAATTACAGTGTCAAATAGGTGGCGATACCTTGTAGGGCTGCAGCAATGTTCTCCAGGAGGTTGTGTATGCTCTGAATCAGCATCCACCAAATTGTGCTCTTTCTCCCATAGCCAGGATTCATGGGTCCAGAAATCAAGGGGTGAAAATGGGAGTGGCACCACTCACTATCACCCCTAGTGATCCATTAGAAAAATTTTTGTTTCCTGTCCCTGCAACCTTAAGCTCTGCTGCTCTACAGCTCTTAGTTCCAAAAGGCAGAATGCTCCTACAAGGAAACAACAATGATTCCATTGAATTGGAAGTTAAGACTGCCACCTGGCAACTTTGGTCTTCTCATGCCTCTGAATCAACAGGCAAACAAGGGGATTACTGTATTGGCTGGGGTGATTGATCTTGACTATCAAGGGGAACTGGCACTGCAACTATACAATAGAGGTAAAGAAGGGTTTTCCTGGAATACAGGAGATCCCTTAAGGCCTCTCTTAGTATTACCATGCCCTGTGGTTAAAGTCAATAGAAAACTGCAACAACCCAATCCAGGCAGGACTACCAATGGCCCAAAAACTTCAGGAATGCAGGTTTGGGTCACCCCACCAGGCAAAGAACCAAGGCCAGCTGAAGTACTTGCTGAGGGTAAAGGGAACATGGAATGGGTAGTGGAAGAAGATAGTTATAAATATGAACTATGATGCATGTGACCAGTTACAGAAGTAAGGACTGTGGTGTATTTAAGTTATAGGGTATCAAGTTTAAGAGTGAATGGTACCCAAAGATTTTAACTCTATTCTGGAGAGATTTAGTGCATTTCCATTTGTACAAAGGACAGCTGAGTATTGTTAGGTGAAATACATGTCTGTTATTGTGTTTTACTTAGGGATTAAGTATGGTTTAAGGTGATGTGTATAGCTGCCAAGTCAACAAGGTGTGCTGGTTTGTATATATAATGTCCCCCAGAAAAAGCCATATTCTTTAATGCAATCTTGTGGGGACAGATATATTAGTGTTGATTAGGTTGGAACCTATTGATTAAATGTTTCCATGGAGATGTGACTCAGTCAACTGTGGGCAAGGCCTTTGACTGGATAATTTCTGTGGAGATGTTACTCCACCCATTCAGGATGGGTCTGAATTAAATCACTGGAGCCATATAAAGAGTTCACAGACAGAAGGAGCTCAGAGCAGCTGCAGCTGAGAGACATTTTGGAGATGGCCATTGAGAGCTGCAGCCTAGAGAGGAAAATCCTGGGGGAAAGCCATTTTGAAACCAGAACTCCAGAGCAGACCCCAGCCACATGTCTTCTCCACTAACAGAGGTTTTCCGTATGCCATTTGCCATCCTCCAGTGAAGGTGCTCGATTGTTGATGACTTACCTTGGACACTTTATGGCCTTAAGACTGTAACTGTGTAACCAAATAAACCCCCTTGATAGAAGCCAATCCATTTCTGGTGTTTTGCATAAAGGCAGCCTTAGCAAACCAGACCACACAAGAAGTGGACTGCGATGATTAGGTTCATGTGTAAACTTTGCCAGGTGATGGTGTCCAGTTGTCTGAGCAAGCAAGAAGTGGCCAGTTACAGCAAGGACATTTGTGGCTAGTTAATAACCAGAAGGCTGGTTTATTAAATCATCAATCAATTTACTGCACCTGTGGCTGATTACATCAAGAAAGGGAAGGTTTTCCACAATGAGAGAATTTGATCAACTGGATTTAATCCAATCAGTTGAAGACTTTTAAGGGAGAAGAGAGAGAGAACCCTCATTTTCTTCTTCAGCCAACCAGCCTCTGCTGGGGAGTTCACTGAAGA
This sequence comes from Choloepus didactylus, assembly GCF_015220235.1. NCBI lineage: Eukaryota > Metazoa > Chordata > Mammalia > Pilosa > Megalonychidae > Choloepus > Choloepus didactylus. The sequence goes on along the minus strand of NC_051311.1, from coordinate 159,551,495 downwards.
CCTTCATCTGAGTTGCCAACTCCCAGCCTGCCCTATGGAATTTGGACTCATGCATCCTGCCCTATGTAATTTGGACTTGTGCATCCTGCCCTACAGACTTTGGACTCATTCATCCCCAGAGTTGTATGAGACACTTTTATAAAATCTCATATTTACAGATATCTCCTATTGGCTCTGTTTCCCTTGAGAACCCTAACTAATACAGTAAGGACTGTGTTATAACAGCTTGTTATAACAACAGAAAAAAATTCTGTCTTGTTCATGTTCAAGAGTGGAGGCATGAGGTTAAGGAGATTTGGTGTGAAGACTCCTTGTGGAATACATATCTTTGAATAAAAACCTTGAAATATTTGATTATTAGTTCCTCAATCCAAAAAATTGTATACCTTTTGGATTCAGTGAGATGACATGCTAACCATCACATAGCAAGTTTTCTATAACTGTTAATAAGTCACTTCTCTGGTTGTAGAAATTACAGCCCAGTAGAAAAGTTGATAACTAATAACTACAGAAAAATCTTTCTGAATTGCCTCATGGAAATTTTCCCTACAGAGAAAAAGGATTTTCCCAATTTTTAAGAGAAAGCACAAATTATATTCTTTATTTTAAATAAAATTAAACCTCTTAATTTTCAAGGGTTTAAAAATGCTATTATCTATGAAGTACTTCTGAAATTACTAGGCCTGGATGGAAGAAATTGGATTCAGCATGAAGGTTCAATATCGCTGACATCCTTAAATGATGTATATTCTTACAGAATAACAACAGTGCTGTTGCTATTATACTATTGAACTTAAATCATAGTCAATGAAGTAATGATTTTAAAACAATTGTGGAAAGAGTGCTGTTTAGTCATTAAAAATAGATTCATTTTCTACCAAGTGTGTTCAGGTTTTATGAGCCAGGTAATGTGTTTGAGCCAATAAATAAGCTTCATCAGAGATGAATAATTAACTCCCTACTTTCTGGCAAGATAAACAATGAAAACACTCATGTGGGAAAAGAAGAAAAGCAAGATGATATGAACATATATAGGATAAATGTTACTCAGTTCACTCAGTTCAGCTTAGGGTAATATCTTCAGTGTGCAAATGATAGCAGAGGCTCAAGGTGGTGGAGAAATATCTCCAACAGGAAAAAACTCAATTCTGGAGGAGCAAGAATTATGTTCTGGATCATTTTTAACATTAACCATTGTGTCTTGTTTTCAGCATCATGGTGCCTTCATTTAATGGATCAAGAGCAGGTACAATTTCTCCACATCACCTGTCTAAAGACATCCATGAGTCTTAGAGATTTGCCTGCTATGTAACTGTGTCATTTTGTAGCTCATCATGAAGCAGTGGGCAGCCTAGGAAAACATCAGCTTGTATCACCTCCCATCCCTCCCCTCCTTAAAACCCCCTTCTCTCATTCTTGATGCCCTGGGGTCATTAGCTCTCTCAAGGAATCATGAGTACAAAATCCTTATTTCACCTCTGTTTTGTGGATAACCCAGCTAGCACAGGAGTAGGTCTTAAATATATTGACAGTAAAATATAAAGCTTTTTCCTTTCTTCCACCAACTCTTTCTTGACTTGTCATGGTGGTTTCTATCTGCCCTTGAGGTTGTTCTAAGAAAACAAAAGGGAAAATTTTAAATTAGTTGCATGAATTTTTGTCATTCATTTTTATATTGTTCAGAGGCACTTTAAAATGCAAATTAAGAGCTTTCAAAGTATACAGAATCATCAAAATCAGATCCTCAGGGAAGGATTTGGGGATTAGATTGCAAACTCTTCTGATACCATTGTTATTAGTGGTAATAAACTCTGGCATGCAGTGATTTCACAATTATTCAGATTTTAATCTGTGATCAATTGGAATTAGGTACAAATAGAAGGAGAGGGGTTGGGAGATTAGTAGCAGCTTAATTTTTTGAGAAGGGTGTAATGTAATTTAAGTATTGTGAAGGATGATGGCCATTCTGATAGAGTCTTGATAACAGTATAACTTTAAAGACCTAAAATTATAGGTCCAGGCCAATTAATTGGCAAACCTAAGGCTTGTGCTAAAGGTCAGAAGGCATCTACAGGAGCTATAAAGGGACTCATTCTTGTAGCTGTGCTGAAATCAGGTGAAGCATTTAGTTGTTGCAGGCTACAAGCTGGTCTTCTGTTGAAGTCAGGGTTGTGTGTCAAAAAGAGTGGAATCAGGAGTCATGAGATACAGCTATTTTGGTGGATAACCCTGGAAATTTAGAACCCTCAAATTTTTCTGGACCTTCTTGGCCAATAAAACCTTTCCCTGTTACCTTGCCAAAGGAACAGCTTCCCTTCCCCTTACTTGGAGAATGACCTCACTTGAAGGAGGATTCTTGTAAGATATTGCTTTTAGTCCACTTTTTGCTTCCAGACTAATTTCCAGGGTCTCCCAAAATAGCCTATATGTGAAAAGAATTTCAGGACCTGGCTCAAATGTAATAACAATAAATGGTGGAATACATCTGGAGGGTGTTAGATCAGGAGGGTCATGAAAATTAGACTGAGGGAAAAACAAACCATTGAAATGGGGGCACTGAAGTCATTGTAAGCAGTCAATGTTTGGGCAAAAACACGTAGAGCTGAGTCTAATCATTTGCAAGGGTAGCACCTTGCAGGCCTGGCCACAAAGATGGACACTACAAAGTAATTTGTGATATCAGAGCTTCCTTAACATAATACTAAAGAGGCTAAAGGAGGTGAGAGTGCTAGAGCATTTTGTTTGTTTGTACATACAACCTGACAGCCAACTGGCTCTTTTTCCTTGGAGCATCCAGAGGACATTAAGATCAAAACTTTCCTGAGTGAAAGGCAGACAGGCAGCTAACTCAACCTTGCTCAATTTGTATAATTACAAAAATTTAAGAGATGACAAGAAGGACTCCACATACAACAGAAAATCGCAGTTCCTCTTTCAATTCCCAGATACACATCAGATTTCAACATTAAGGGAAGACTAAATTCATTGATTAAAGTGGAGCCCTTTAGTAAGATCCCAGCAACTCTATCATGTATGTAGACAGGAAATATTCTTCTAATCTTTCTCCAAAGGGACTAAGGGCCATTTGTCAACCATGCACTGGGTATGGGGAAATACTCCTGATTTTTCCAAGATTGCTCATCATGGGATTTGAGCTGAAATTTATATTAAGTGATTTGAGATTCCATTGTCATCTACTGGGAAATTGGGAGCTAATGGAGTCCAGTTGATGATTTTTTTTTTTTTTAATTTTTGTCTGATTCTGGGTTTCAATGGGTCAAATGAATCTGCTTGGATGTCACAGCTATTTCTCTAGTTTCCAAATATATACCTGCAACAGATATTCTTAGTGGTTGGTAGAATATTAACTCTGGCCCATGATCTTTGGTGAAAGGAGTATCAGGGATAGGAAGGGCAAAGTAAACAGGTTTTTATAGACAACATATATTTGTGTCTTTTTTTAAAATGTATCAAATCAAAAAAATATCCCTTTTCTTCAGAGATCAGACTTCATTTAGACAAATGAACAAAATGGACTTGGTTAGGAGTCAGGTAAATCAGACTAAAGGGTAAAGGATGATACTGACAGTGTTTTAAAACTTCAACTTCTTTGTTGGAACAAAGGTAGAGACATTTCTTTGGTGCAAAATCTATATTTTCTGTAGCACAGTATATAATTTAACTTGTATGATCAGTTTATACAAACACCATAATTACATGGAAACTTGAATAGGGATTGAGATCTGGTTGGTTTGTACAAGTTAGTGTGAAGCCCCTATACATCCCAGAGTAATTTGGGAAGAGAAAAAAAAAATATTTGCAAAGCCCTCTTGAAGGACAGGGGAAAACTGTTTTAAGAAACTGCATATAAAATATCTTACTTTGCAAAATTTAAAAATATATATGACTTTTGAAAAATGACTATGTCTTCTGCCATGTCTCTAGAATGGGCAGGAGAGAGGCAGAATCCTGCAGTCTAAGCTTCCTCGGCACAGCAGTAAATTCACCACCGAAGTGTGGAGGGTTATCTGTCTCACCTGCACAGGAGACTGTCAGACACAGTGTGCCTCAGTATGTGCACATCCCAGTGCCCACCTTGCTAGTTCCTTCCCAGGGCCCAAAGCACTCTGGGGCCCACTTTTCCCATGTAGAGGAAGGTAATGTGACCAATGACCTGCAGTCATTCTTGACAACCTTCCTTAACTCCCCTCTTTCCTGTACTTTGGTCAGTGAGTGGGCTCCTCCATGGGGCAGACCAGCCTTGCTTCTATCGGTGGTTATGTAGTAAGAAAAGTAGACATTCAGTCCTCTGTAGTTCATGAGAAAGGGGCAATATGCCTTCATCAGGATTCCAGGTCTAGCACCTTTTACCCACTGCTGTATAGAGCTGGATCTGTTTCATAGTTGCCTATTGATAATTGTATGTGTGTGACTTCCTATGAGCAGAAGTGCTTAAAAGAAAATACAGGAAAGTGTTAGATGATGTAATTTCATCATTAAAACCTACCCTGATCAACTTAGCAGCACCATCAATGAAATGGATTAATTTGCATTTACAGAATATTTCACCCAACAGCAGACTATACATCCTTCTCAAGGTCACAAGGAATATTCACTAAGATATACTGCCATAAAACATACCTTAAAAATTAAAAAAAAAAAGAAAATCTACAAAGTATGCTCTCAGATCACATGGAATTAAACTAGAAATCAATAACAGACAGCTAGAAAATCCCAAAATAGTTAGAGATTAAAGACCACACTTCAGTATAACATATGGGACAAAAATAATTCTGGAAATAAATTTTAAAATGTTTTGAACAAAATGAAAATGAAAATGAAACTTCTGAAATGTGTGGGATGAAACAAAGACAGTGCTTAAAGGGAAATGTACAGTATTAAAAGCATCTACTAGAACAGAAGAAATATCTAAAATCAACAATCTACATTTCCTTCTTGGGAACTTAGAAAACAAATTGAATCCAAAGGGAGCATAAAAAAGGAAAGAATACAACTTAGTGCAGAAATTAATGAAATTGCAAACAGGAAAGCAATAGATAACATCAATATAACCAAAAGCTGGTTATTTGAAAAGATTCATGAAATTGATAAACCTCTAGCCAGGCTAACTGAGAAAGACAGGGAAGGGGGGGTAGGCAGTGGGACAAGACACAAATTGCAAATATAACCTGGATGATTAGATGAAATGAACCAACTCCTTGAAAGACACAATCAAACAAAACTCACACAAAGAGAAATAGATAATCTGGATAGGTCTATATCGTTCAAAGAAATTTAATCAACAATTAATAAACTTCCAAACCAGAAAGCACCAGGCCCAGATGATTTCATTAGGGAATTCATCTAACATTAAAAGAAGAAACTATATCAATCTCTTTATTCTTTTCCAGAAAATAGAAGCAGAAGGAAAACTTATTCACTCATTTTATGAGGCTGGCATTATCCTAATACCAAAACCAGAAGAAGGAAGGAAAATAGACCAATGTCTCTCATGAACATAAATGCAAATATCCTCAACAGAATAACAGCAAATCAAATCTAATGATATATGTGTTGGTTTGAATCTATTATGTACCCCAGGAAAGACTATGTTCTTTTAATCCAGTCTTGTGGGGGCCGACCTATTGTGGGTGGGACCTTCAGATCAGGTTGTTTTGTGGTTATGTGACCCACCCAATTGTGGGTGGGAATTTTTGATTAGATTATTTCCATGGAGATGTTACCCCACCCATTCAAGGTGGGTCTTAATTATTTTACTGGCAGAGGCATTCTGAAAAAAGCAGAGAGATGCTTAGAGAGAAAACAGCCAGAGACAATTTGGAGAGAGCCATTGAAATTAGAACCAGAGGAGAAGCTAAGAGATGAAACCCAGAGTTTGCCCCAGAGAAGCTAGGAGAGGACCCTCCCCCCTCCCCAGACGCTTAGAGAGAAAAACCCTGGGAGAAACAAGCAAGGATGTACAGGATCTGAGAGAGATAAGCTAAGACAGAAGCCCAGAGACATTTTGGAGAAAGCAGTAGAAACAAGAAGCTAACCCAGGAGAGGACCAGCAGACTCCAGCCATGTGCCTTCCCAAGTGACAGAGGAACCCCAGATGCCATTAGCCTTTCTCCAGAAAAGATACCATCCTATTGATGCCTTAATTGGGACATTTTGATGGCCTTAGAACTGTAAATTTGTGAACTAATAAACCCCCATTGTAAAAGCCAATCCATTTCTGGTATTTTGCATTCTGGCAGCTTTAGCAAATCAAAACAACATATAAAAAGAATTATGCATGCATCATAACCAAGAAGAATTAATTACAGGTGTTCAAGGCTGATTCAGCATTCTAAAATCAAATAACGGTATTCACCATGTCAGCAAAGTAGAGGAGGAAAATCATATGATCATATTGACAGATGCAGAAAAAGCATCTGTCAGAATTCAACGCCCATTCGTGATAAAAACTCTTAACAAAATATGAATAGAGGGGAAATTCCTCAACTTGATAAAGAACATATACAAAAAGACCCTACAGATAACCTTATACCTAATGGTGAGGAACAAGATTCTTTTCTCTAAGACTGGGAACAAGATAAGAATGCCCCCTCTAACTATTCCTATTCAACATCATTCTGGAAGTCCTAGCTAATGCAATAAAATAATAAAAGAAAAAAATGTGTACAGATTGGGAAGGAAGAAACACATTTTTTTGTTTTTGTTGTTCACAGAATATATGATTATCTATGTAGAGCACCCCAAAGTATTGAGAAAAAAAAAATCCTGGGAGCTAAACGACTGATTATAGCAAGATTTTGGGATACAAGTTAAATATACAAAATTCAATTGCTTTCCTATACACAAGCAATTAATATTTGAAATTAAAAACACGACACCATTAACATAGGCACCAAATAAATAAAATACCTATGTATAAATCTAACATATGTATATGTTCTATATAAGGAAAACTACAAAACTCTGATGAAAGCAATCAAATAAGATCTAAATAAATGGAGAGATGGCCCATGTTCATGGATAGGAAGATGCAATACTATTAAGAATGGAAACTCTCTCTCTGCACAATTTTTCTGTAAAACTAAAACTTCTCTAAAAACAAAGTCTATTATAGAAAAAGGGGGACAAAAATTTAAAGGGTCAATATTTGAGACCTATATAAAACATATGAGAGCTAGATATTGGACCTCTATTTTCTATTTTTCATAATTTAATTTTGCATGTCTTTTCCTAAAATGTTATAGATAGAACAAATGCAGAATTGCTATATTCACTAACTTACAATTAAGCCAATGCAAGGTCCTGTGGTCAGTATATGAGTGAATATTCATGAGAATATGAGAAAATGCTTGCTGTTAAGTGCGTTACTTTTTTTAGCCAATGAAATAATAAAAAGATCATGATCATGAAGGAACATGTCTTATTTTTCAGGGTAAAGGTAGTAATCCAAGTGCTATAGTGCAAAAAGAGTGGAGTGGAGGTCATCTACCTGAAGAAATCAAGAAAACCTCATAACATTGGTGGTTTGAGTTGGGCCTTGCAACTTTGCAATTGAGGGAAGTGGTGAGGTCATCAAAGGATACCCAGGAGATGTGATCAAAGGTAGAAAAAGGAAAGATATTTGCATACTACATAAACTACTGAAGGCTAGACTTTCTAGAATAAAAGAGAGAAGGGGAGAGTAAAAGCACCTAAGCTGGGGATATAAAAGGACTGGAAATCACTGAATTTGGTAAATGGAGTCTGGGTTAGACGGAATTGTGAAGATAATCAAACTTTAATCCCATCTAAAGTGGCATTTTCCCTGCGATGGTTAAATTCACGTGTGAGCTTGGCCAGGTTATGGTGTCCAGTTGTTTGTTACTGTGAGGATATTTCATGGATTTAAACCATCAGTAAGTTGATTTCATCTATGGCTGATTATATCTACATTTCTCCTAATTGTTCTAATTGAGCTGGATTGCTCAACTACTGAACTATTCAATGTTGGCCTCACAGGGATTTATTTATATTGATTGTGTTAGTTTATTGTTATCATTATCATTTTCTCCCTCCATATGTTCTTCTTGTACATTCTGAGTTTAGGCTATACTTTTTAAGTGGATAATCTTTTTGGAGGCCCCCTGTCTGGCTTTGTTTTATGTTTATTCATTATTTTGGAGGGCTCTAGATGAGCTTAGAATCTCCTACACAAGCTGTGTGGATGAGCTTTCAGTCTTGGTCAGGGCTGAGTCCAACCAGCACCCTCGCACAGCATCTGTTCTAATGACTTGTGAGAACCTTTCTAAGAGGTTGATGCCTGTGTTCATGATGGTTGTTAAATATTTTGACTATATCTTATACTTTATCCAATATTTATTTACATTCTCAGATTTGAATTTGGAGCTTTAGATGGTGTACCTGCTTAAAGTTTTGCTGTTTTCTAGTCTTTTATTGTGTTCAATTCCATCAACCTGAAGATATCCCTCTTAATCCAACTATCTGGCAGACTTAGCACAAAGAATGAAGTTCATTACTGTGTATTTTAAAGCGGTATGTACATAATAAGTAAGACAATTTCATCTTTTACCAGAAGACAATGGTTTGAACACACACACACACACACACACACACATACACACACAAACACCATACAAACTCCAAATCACACCATCTACTCCACACCTCCAAGCTCTGCTATTTCATTTTCATTTTACCCAGGAAATCAGCAAAGCTCCCTATTTTTCCACTTGCAGCAACAGCTTCATTCCATTTTGGGAATCAAAGCATCTGAACAAGTGCAGAAAAAAGATTATGCATGGACAGTATACTCTGGGATGGTGAAATGGCCCCCACTACCCTGGAAAACTTTGCCTATTTCTGACTTTCCTCACCTGCCCACACTTTTTGGCAAAGAGAACCAGTGAGCCTTGGCTGGTAATGTTCCTCCAGCTGTTTGTCAGATGTGCCTTTGAAATTTTTCTCTCCTTTTTGTTTTAGTGCATAGTTAGTGTGGAAGAGAGAAGGAATGAGGCAGAATCAGTTTTATTATCATAACCCTGAATTCCTTGACTAGTGCAAACATACCAAACAATTAAAAATGTTAGTCAAAATTTCAGGCTTGTTTCCTCGCTTGTGTATGTTCAGAAAATTTGCAGTTGTGGATTTCATTCCCAGTGTGAAGGTAGAGTAACACTATGGTGAGGGGAGCAGGAAGGGAATTTTATAATGCCATCCCTCTTCCCAGTGGTAAAATGAAGGCAGCCGCTCTTATCCTTAAGCAGGAACAAATCTGATTTTAACTTCTAACTTGACAATGACATCTTATTTCTCTAAATCTAAGTCTGTCTAATCCCAGGAATTTGTTCAAGAAGTTTATGAGCATCTTTTCAAAGTAAATTGATATATTTTCAAAAACCAACACATTTTCTATTCCTTTACCTGTGCCCTTTTATAACTAAACTATTCTTGGTTTTCTCTAAGAACACAATAATCTATTTAAAAATGGTCCTTGTAGACAGATGGAGGCAGTGAGATTGACAGTTGGAGACCATAGTTTCAGAATATTTGTGGAAAAGAAGGGAGAATGATACATCTTTTCAATTATGGCATACATCAGATACCACTTAGATAACTTCTTCAACTCTCAGCAATAAAAAGGTATCTCTTGGTAGTGTTTTGCGATTGCTATAATTTTTAAAGACTTATATTTTCTCTCTTATTTTGTAACTGTGAACACTATTAACTTAGCAATCATAAAATAACAGTTTCCCAAAGTGAAAGGCATGGGCTGTAAGATCAAAGTAAAACTTTCTATATAGGGAATGATTCTTAAAAATACTTTCAATGTTCTGGCCTGTCCTTGGCATTTATCATAGATTTTCAGAGCCAGCAGCATAGTAGGGGTCAGACCATCTGAGAGGAGATGTCCAGAGAAGCTCATATCTTAAGCTATCCATGGTATCATGGAAACTATATGGCTCAAGACTAAGTAGTTGCATGATGAGATGAGACAACTAATTTTTCCCTTCCCTCCTTCCCTTCCTCTCCCCCTTCTTCCTTCCTCCCTTCCTTCCCTCCTTTCTTCCCTCTCTCTCTTCCTCTTTCTCTCTCTCCCCCCCTCTTTCTTTCCTTCCTTCTTTTATTCTTTCCTTCTTTTTCTAAGGATTCTGCAAATTCCATCATCAGATCCTGGAGAAAACCTTGAATTACAAAAGTGATCACTTGGCCTTCATTAAAGTTATGAGAGGAGGCAAAGTTAATGAGCCCCTTCCCTTGGAAATAATATAAAAGAAAAATCCTAAGGCAAGTTTTACTTACAAATTTCTAAGCAAATCAATAGTTATAGACAAGGATCCTTGCCATCATAGCTTTCTAAGCTTGTTAACTTCTCTGTATATGCTTTTTCACCCACCTCTATTGGTTTCCCCATGGTAATTAGCAGAAAACATCTTCAGGCACACATTAGTTTGGTATAAGGAGGAACCTCTACGCAGAGAGATTTAGGAGTAGCTTTCCTAAAAGAGGGAAAGGGAGCCAAATCCTTGGGGTCTGTGTCCAGGAATTAAAATTGGAGAAATCTGGTACTGAGAACTGTCAGGAGAAAGACCCAGCTGAAAGTCACCATCTGTCACCTTTTACAGGGGAGAAGCCTGAGGCCCAGCGAGCAGCAATCCCTGTTTCACATTACACGGATGAGAGCAGGCCACATGGACCAGGAGTAAAAGTCTGGCACCTCGCTGTTCACCATCGTTTTGCACTGCAGCCCATAGGGGAGGATAGGTGATTGTGCTATTCACGTATGTTTTTCCTCTGTATTTTCCATTCCCTTTTTCTAAAAAGTAATGTATGCCTTTGCTTCAGGGGAGGTTGGTTTGCACTACATAATGTACAAGAACATGAAGGCATTGAATCTCCCCTGCTTCCTTTCTTTATTGTGAAAGCCAAGCTAACTGAGAAGATTGCACTAAATTTTCCAAGGAAGAGCTAGGGAGGGCAAAGTGCTTTAGAGGACTTTAGGAGAGGGGATACTCCCTACAGAAAGGGGTACAGAATTCACACATCACAAGACAATTAGAGACTATAACTAGCTCCCTGGAATTGTCATGGATAGAAGGAAAGACCTCACAGGGCCGTTGCTCCTTGTTAAGCACAGGGCCATAGGAGACAAGACACAGAGCCTACATCCTGTGAGACAATAGTTTGGTAGATTTCACCAGTGAGGGTTGTGGTCTAGAGTATGGCTCCCATTTTGATGTTTGACGCAAATAGCATTTCTCCTTCTTCTTTTTCTCCTCCTCCTCCTCCTCCTCTTCCTCCTCCTCCTTCTTCTTCTTCCTCTTCCTCTTCCTCTTCTGCTTCCAATTTAAATGTACCAAGTGATAGAGGATCAAACCATTTCAGTTCTAAATTCAAAACCACGTGGCCAATAGCAAAGAAATATCATTGATAAAATAACAAAATGATTCTGTAGTTAACCCAGATGAATAAATGTGGGAAAATGCCTGGGAGACTCTGAAGCAAAAGCTTTACAGAGAAGGGTTTGTTTTAACCAATATTAGCAAAGGTGAAAGAACTATAAGCAAAACATGCTATTCAGAAGAGTGAGACAGGTGGGTGAAATCAAATATTTACTCAAGAAGAAGATACAAAGACTATGTATATGAAAAATTTCCATATAACAATTTTTTCCATTTCAAATTGAGGGAGAACAATGAATTATTGTAAAATAATACAGGGAAAATTGAAAAATAGAAGTTAGAATCATTTCACTTGCCTTACAGCACACACTGACACTAATTCAGGGTGAATCTTGAGACTAACCATTTAAATGCAATTGAAAATATACGTCATCTGGACAGAAGTAAGTAGTTTTGAAGGATGTTGTCAAATGCTGAGCTTAAAACAAAGTTGATAAATGTGACCACATGTATATTTTAATCTTCTCCACAGAAACAAGACAACAAGAACACAATAGCCATACAAGAGGCTGAAAAAAAATGGCAAACAGAAAAAAAAGCAAATCTAAGGCAGACAGATGCTGCAATCCTGATTATATTAGCAGTTTTCATGAATCTGGAGAGCAGAATACAGCCACATCACTAGAAGAGCACCAGCAAAGGACATTAGCAATCAATTCACAAAGGAATTATACTTGAAAATAAAGTATAATAATATTTCTAATGTATAACAATAGGTTAACATGTGAATACAGTATCAATATAATATTATTACAATATAAATGTAAAACTATATTTTTGCACACTGTGTCAGCTACCATATAGGTTCAGACAAAAAGAATGTTTATGTAAACTTCTTTATATACTTAAAATAATATAATAAACACATGTAATGTTTATATGTACATTTTTGTTGATGTGAATGTTGGTATATCAACATTTCTAAGGAAATGTGCAGACTTAGATATGAAAATAAGAACTTTTATTCATTCTAATAAAATTATAGAACTTAGAAGATGTATTACTAATTTGCTTATCACAGTGTTTTTTAGAGCCTTGAAAGTAAAAATTTAAAAAAAATATATATTTTCCAGTGGAGTTAAAAAAAATATGCAGCCATTCAAAACTATTATCTCATTCTATATATCTGGAATCTGAAGAGTAGTCTATGGATGAAAAGACTTATTATGCAATAGGTTCCAATTTTAGTAATTTACTTATATGATTTTGGTTAAATAATTGCATTAAGGTACACACATGCAAATACATCTATTTTTGAATTTGTGGTGAAGTTTCTACATTTATGTACCAATACGGTTGTTTCCAGGTTATTGAATTAGTTTGGCTTTACCAATTACATTTGATTTTGTGTATATTTTAGTGTTTCTGTAGTGATTATACATTTTTGGATAATTAAGGATTGAAAACTTACATTATTACTTCAAATAAGCTAGCTTTAATATCAGCAACTCTTTTACCCCTTGAATTGAAGGCAAGACCAAAGATTTCTAATGAAATATCAAAGTCACTTTGATCATCCAACCAAGCATAAGTTTCAGTTAGAATAACCACAAGTTCAGGTACATGTCTTCATTATCAATTTGTGATTTTGCTCTCAATGTATTAAGTATTTTAATGTACATTAATGCCAAGGATATGACTTAAGCAAGCACACAAATGGGCACCTTTAAATGTTTTGTGCAGTTTTTCAAAGCACCCGGAAGCAACAAAGAGGAACTTCAACGGGACAATTCTGTGCTCCTTGAGAAAGTGGACCCATCCCTAATTGTTGTCCGTGGTTCTGTTTTACTCTAAGGGCACTGAGCCTCCAAGTTGAGTGCCTTTGAAGAAGGTCCATCCAAGTCTGAGAGCAACTGGGCTTTCATTTCCCTTCTCCAGTTTGAAATCAGCACTTTCCTGGTATATCCGAAGTCAACACCGACCAAAGCACAGCCACTGTGACCTTTCTTCATTGCACTGAGAAAGCATCCTGTGAGCAGATGTCAACCTGCCAGGATGGAAACTGGCAACCACAGTTGCCCAGGTGGTTGCTTTAAGGGCATGAAGAGCCTCTCCCCTTCAGCTTGTCTCCAAAGACATTTCCTTTTCAGAAAGCAACCCCTATCGTAGCTGTCAGTTTCCACCAAGAAAACAGTCAAGCTATATACTTACTATGAAAATAACTTTTAGATTCTGAGTTAAATATTCATTACTGTCCAGCATCTGGCAGGGAGCATCTTCACTGCACTGCCATAAAGCCATCTATTATTTCCATCTGTCTCATATGAACCTCAACCAGTTGCTGGAAATAATCAGTTGCGAGGCTAATTTTATTACAGCCACATCATACCTCTTTTATTAGAAGCAGTTGTCTCAGAGAAAGGTTTTATGCAATAAATTGTTGCTCATTCCTTATAAGCTACCTGTCACCCTATAAAGATCAAAATAAAAATAACCACCTTGACTGTCAGCTAGCTGTTTAACATGAATATCAAAATGTTCCGAGTGGATTGAGAAGGAAAGGCAAAGACAAGCTGTTTATTAAATCAGAATATTAACAATCATTAACATATTAATTTAGTCATGTTTTAAATAAATGACACCAGATTTGCTTTAATCAGAAGAATGACTTCAGCTCACAAATCATTGAAAAAATATTCAAGGATACATGCTGAAAACTGCTGAAGAAAACAGAATGAAAAGTCAGATCAAACCTTCCACTTAATCCTCACATCATCCGAATGCCGAGCCATCTAATAAAAACTAAATACAGCCTAAATGCCAGATGGCATGATTTCATATCTGAAATATTGTAATCAGATGAAATAGGTAGTGAGGGTGCTTTCCTCAATCCCTAAGCACATATAAAGGTCGCTTTTTTTTTTTTATCAGTGAACTTAATACATACTCATTTAAACTCCGTAAATGGTTTTGATGTTTTTCTTTCACACATGAGCTTGTGTTTGTGCATCCCAGCCCTTAGGAGCAAGATTGCTCAGTTGATTGGCAGCTGGTGATAAAGAAGCCAAATGCTAGCATCACCACTGAATTTACAGAAACTAGTTCAATCCCTGAAGCCCACAGTAAGTTGAGGCTTACTCTGTAGGTACAATAAGGGGACTGTGTGGTATTGGCAGAACAACTGAGTGGGGGTGTGTGACTACAAAAAGCTCATGTAAGGGGGATTTTCACAGTGGTGAAACTTTCTATATCCTGATTACAAAAATCTATACATGTGCATATCCATATTTTCAGAGATGCGTATTAAAATGTGTAGGCATGAAAAGGACACAAATACTGCCCTACTTAACTACAGTACAAAAATCCAAATTAGGAAATGAATATTGATTCATTCATTATTAGTATCTAATACATGGACCCACTTGAATTTCACCAGTCATCATAATAGTTTCTGAGATGGGTTGAATCCTTTCTCCAGAAAGATATGGGCAACTATCTCAACCTCCCCTGTCTGTGAAGGTGACCTTATTTGGAAATAGATCTTGGCAGATGTAATCAAGTTAAGATAAGGTCATCTTGAGTTGGGATGAGCCCAAGTTCCAATGACTGATGTCATTATAAGAGAAAGGACGGGGAGATTTTGACTCAGAGAGTCACAGAAGTGTCAGAGGGAAGAGGGTTGCATGGCAATGGAGGCAGAGATTGGAGTGAAGCAACGACAAGCCAAAGATTCCCAGGGATTGCTAGTAATCATCAGAAGCTGGGAGAGAGGCATGGAAAAGACTTTCCCCAGAGCCTCCATAAAGAACCAACCCTGCCAACACCTTGATGTGAAACTTCTGGGCTCCAGAACTGTAAGAGAGTAAATTTCGTTGAATTAAGCCACCTAGTTCCTGGTCCTTTGTTACAACATCCCTAGGAAAGTAAGACAGTTTCCTTTCTAGATTCACAATTGCATCCATGATGATATATTTAATTACATGTCTCATTAGTCTCCTTCGATATGAAACAATACCTCAGTCTTTTGATTTCTTATGCTTCATCCCTTTGATATTTTGTTATGGGCTTGTTTCCTTATAGAAAGTTCCTCAGATTGGACTGGTTGACATTTCCTTGTAATTTATCCCTTTTTGGCAGAAATGCCACAGAAATGGTGGTTTGTTCTCATTACATAATATCCATAGGCTCATGATGTTGATTTGTCCCATTACCGGTGATGTTACATCTTTTACTTTGTTATGATGATACCTGTTTTTTTCCCACACTAGAAGGTTAATTAACAATTACTCTTATTAATTAATAAATAATTGATAAATATTATATGGAAAATATTTTGACACTCTATACAAATCCTATTCCACATCAAACTTGTACCCACTAGTTTTGGCATTCACTGCCTGAACTTATTATTATTATGATCATTGCCAAATAGTGTTTTTCTAATTCTTTCATTCTATTTAAATTTATTAGCTGGTGTTCTATAATGTAGAGCATACTTTATGTCCCCTATGTATTGACATATATTCCTATTTAACTCAATGTATCACAAATCATTACTGTCATTATTATCATTATAATCATTATTATTATTATCATTATTATTTTAGTTGTGAAATGATCCTTTATTGAAATATTTTCCTTTGAAATTCTAAACTGGCTGGGCATTCCAGTGCACCACTGTTGATGTCACCTACAGCTCATAAGGGTGGTGGCCATCAACCTCACAACCCACAGACTGTGAATCTCTTTAATGGTTCCAGAGAGTTGTCTGGCTAAAGATCGGTGCTGCATCCATTGAGCAGTTTTGACAACCTCATCAACAGTGATATTTTGATATTTCCATTGTTCTCTAAGTTTTTCTTCTTTCTGTCTCTGTGTGGTTCCTTAGATATATAGGGCAGAGGCAAAAAGCACCCCCTCAATTTGGGCTGGTCTGTCATGAATGGTCAGTTTCACCATTATCTTTACATCTTGCAGTCACCAGTTGCCTTGGTGATGTTATCACCAAACTTTTTTGGAGACGGACCCTGGGGGCCAGTCTTGGGAGCAAGGCACCACCTTCCCCACAGGTGCACATCCCATACTTTGATCTCATTGGGGTTGAAATTGGGCATCATGGCGGAGGCATGCAGGACAACTGGGTCTCCTCCAAGCAAAAAAGTAAAGCTGTCATTACTTATTTTGAAGTGCAGTATTTCCCAGAGTTGGCCATTGGGAGCTCCTTCAAGGTAGCGCCTACGCCCATTTGACAGGTGCCATTATTCTTTGAGTACTTCCTTACATTCCGGCACAACAAAGTGTTCCAGGCTCAATTTGTACTTTCTTTCCCTAGCCCGAGCATCAGACGTTTGTCCAAAGATTCCTGGTGCTTGGGGTGTCATTTTTCCTTTTAGCAAATAGAGCTAGAAAAAAAAATTTATTCATGGATATACATTTACCTACATGCACAGAGCTACATACACACATATATCTACAGGGATCTACATATAATCTTTCATATAAATAATAAAAACCATGAATCACACCTGTAACTTCAATTCTAACCCTGCACCACAGCATTAATCTGAGCCTAATTTCTTTTTTTCCATATTTGTGACTGCCTTCTGTAACCTGGCTTCCATTATACTCAGTATATTTACTTATTGGTTTATTCTCCCTGTACATAATCCCTGAGTCCCAAAGACCGTATTTACAGTCCCAGACATGATGCCAGCACTCTCTTCTCTAGGGGTGCTGCTCTAAAACCCTTATCTAAACATACCTCCCTCTGCCTACACGAAGTAGGTTGCTAATTGTTTGCACCCAGGCCAACCAAGGGGAAGGTGTTTGAAATTCTTATTAACAAAAAATGCACTTGAAATGATGGAACACAAAGTAACATGCAGAGCACATAGAAACTAACCAGCAAATTTTTGCTAAAACTATAATATTATTATTATTAATATTTTCCATTAAAATATTTAACATATTGTCCCCAAATAGAAAAATTATTGGCCATGTTTTCTGAAAAAAAAAAAAAATTGCTTGCCCATCCTCTGTACCAGAAAATTTTTCTTCTTTATAAATTATGATTGCTTGTTTTATTTTCTATAGTAATCTGTGTTCTAGTTTGCTAATGCTGCCGGAATGCAAAAAACCAGAGATG
Organism: Choloepus didactylus; assembly: GCF_015220235.1. NCBI lineage: Eukaryota > Metazoa > Chordata > Mammalia > Pilosa > Megalonychidae > Choloepus > Choloepus didactylus. Next base: position 159,533,930 of record NC_051311.1, on the reverse strand, counting down.
GATTGGCTTTTATAAGAGGGGGCTTATTTGGTTACACAGTTACAGTCTTAAGGCCATAAAGTGTCTAAGGTAACACATCAGCAATCAGGTACCTTCACTGGAGGATGGCTAATGGTGTCCAGAAAACCTCTGTTAGCTGGGAAAGCACATGGCTGGTGTCTGCTCCAAAGTTCTGGTTTCAAAATGGCTTTCTCCCAGGATGTTCCTCTCTAGGCTGCAGTTCCTCAAAAATGTCACTCTTAGTTGCTCTTGGGGTGTTTGTCCTCTCTCAGCTTCTCTGGAGCAAGAGTCTGCTATCAATGGCCGTCTTCAAACTGTCTCTCATCTGCAGCTCCTGTGCTTTCTTCAAGCGTCCCTCTTGGCTGTAGCTCCTCTTCAAAATGTCACTCACAGCTGCACTGAGTCCCTTCTGTTTGTCAGTTCATTTATACGGCTCCACTGATCAAGGCTCACCCTGAATGGGTGGGGCCATACCTCCATGGAAATATCTCATCAGAGTTATCACCCACAGTTGAGTGGGGCACACTTCCATGCAAACAACCTAATCCAAACATTCCAACTTAACCCCCACTAATATGTCTGCCCCACAAGATTGCATCAAAGAATATGGCTTTTTCTGGGAGACATAATACATTCAAACCAGCACAACCTGCAAAGTAGATTTTTTTAAAATGTGTTAGTAAGCAGACGGCTTTAATTTTATTTTAGATCATATGTTCTTCAGTACATATTTTGACTATATTTCCTAAATGTCAAAGTCAATAACAAAGTTCATATCTTTTGAATTTTACGTAAGCACAACTTTATTGTTGCTTTATTTCTCCTATAACATTTCCAGTTTGATTCTTTCTAATTTACACATCCAGTGTACTAAAACAAAATTTGGGCTCTCTTTTAAAAAGCACCTTCATCCCATTTTTAAAACTGTTTATTTTTGCCTTTAGTTTTAATATAGCATTTTTATTTATAATACTTTTTTTTTTAACCAATAGAAAATGTACTGTATTTGAATCTCCCTAATCTATATAAAATGAATGATACAACAGCATCTGTTGGAAAAAATGCTGCATGGACATTTCTTATTTTATTTACAATACTTTTAAAAACTTACATTTATATACTTAATTCATGTCAACTTACCCTCAGACATGCTTAAACTTTTATTTTGATTCATCAGAGTCAATTATGTGACCACTGAAGCAAAAGTAAAATCTTTTTGTATCCTTTATGCAATTCACAATAAACACCCTCCTTCAAAGAGTCTTTGTATGATCTTTTCAGAATTATGGAATGAACAAAAATCTGTTTTCTAAAACCAGTGACTGGTGATAAGTCTTATCATATTTTCTGTAGATTATTCCCTTTCAATAATGGCATTATTAAAGCAATTCTACAAGGTTACATTAGTTTATGTTTTAACTGCTTAGCATTTTCTTTCACAGAACTCTTAGTACAAATGTAGTGAAAGGAAATTGGTTCTAAAGATAAAAGCTAACTGTGGCGTTTAGCTATTAAGGATAATTTAGAGCTTAGGAACTTAATATTCTTTCCTCAGCCCACCACTGAGTAATGACATAGATCTTTTGATTCAAATGTCTACAATTAGGTATTTTTAAAGGTTGTTTGCATGACTATCTCAAATAGTGAAGGTCAGTAAATCTTTGCACAGCTCTAAGAGTGTTATTTAACTAATTGGATAAATCACCAAGTTTTACAAAGCAATTTTAGACTGCTAGATTTACAATGCATCAGAGCTGATCTCTATTTAAATTTTCCATCACAAGATAAATGTTTATAAACAAATACTAAGACATGAAATAATGCTGATAATTCATCTGGCAGAATAAGAAGAGGTACTCAAGAATAAAAACAAAGCCCTAAATCTCATTTGAAACTGCTCCCAAAGTTGCAGCATTTGAATCATGCATCATGGTGCATCTAAACAATGGATTTTGTGTTTGGAAATAATATTGATGAATAGTATGGAAAGGATATCAGCAATATTATAGTACATTCTAGACTAGCAATTCAAAAATGTGTGACTATTCTGACAAATTAATCCACTACCAAGCATTGACGGTCCATATAAGCTATTATAGGGTGTTATCACAGGACAAGACGTCATTATCATTATGGGAAAATGCATACGTGATGTGCTTCTTGTGTTGCCATGAGGATGAGACATATTTGGGGGAGCCAGCCCTGTAGCTGCACTTTCTTGGTTAGAATGCCAGTGCCATCACTTTCTAGCTGTGTGAAATTGGGCATGTTGTTTAATATTCTGTAGCTAGTCCACGCTTAGTAAAAATGAAGGGAGAAACACCCACTTGAATAAGTTAACACATATAAGGCATTCAGAACATTACTACTGTTTTGAAAGTTTGCATATTATTTGAGTCAACATTGTTTGAATCTATATTTGCTAAGAGGTATTAGTCAATATTGGAGGAAATTTTCTGTGCTCCACACTTCAGTGGCAGAACTTTATGGACAAATCTATTTTAGTTGATAATCCTTCCCCATTTTCCCAATTATTAAGTAGTTGCAGCCCTCTACCATCCTGAGTTTTACCTAATGATAACTTAAACTCTATTTTACAATAGAATGGTTTTCCTATAAACTTCCCCTAGCTTTCATCAATGACTCCTTTAATTTTGATTTTCACTGTTCAAGTGATGCTGGACATGGAAATATGCAAAAAGTTATACTGATGCTGAAATACTTCATATTCCCTATGGAAAATACTAAGTATTCCCAAGTGAATGATGTAGGTCAAGAAATTGTTAATTTGCTTTTTCATTCATTCACACCTTAATTCAGTCAACAAACAATTGTTAACTTCTATGTACCAAACACTGCTAGGTGCTAGAAGGAGTGTTGAGTGATGCAGATGAGGTTTCTACCCTCATGAAGCTTACCCATGGTGGATGGGAGAGGAAATGAGAAACTTCCAACATCAAGTGGTTAACAGTGTTGGAACAGAGCTCGTTCTCTTGTCTCTCCTGTCAAACATGTGGGTGGTCTGTATGACGGGAAATGTGAAATGCTGAGATAAAAGATGACCCTTTTGACAGATGTTAGTCATACTCAAAATTTTTTTCTTTGAGTTTTGCCTAAGGCACCAATAACAGAAAATATATGAATTCACTTCAGTTTCTCTCTTCTCTGTGTTAACTGGAACCTCAGATGACACAGTCATTCAAATTGATATTCTTGACATAATAACAGCATGATCAAATGATATATAATCAATTTAATTCCCCTTTCTGGACACCAGTATTAGAACACTTGTATTTAGATTCACTCTTTTCCTGCTGGAATGGTAAGCATCTAGAACATAGTGTATATTATTTACCTTTTACTCACCACTACATAAAGCACAGTGAATTCCAATTAATGGGTGCTCAAAAAAAGTTGAGAAATAATAGACAAATTAATTGAATTATGAGTCTTTTCTAAAACTCTCCATATGTTAGAGTAGAAGTATTTACCAAAGAGAGGGATTTTTACTGGACATTTAAAAATAAGTAATATAATCATAATACATAAAAATTTAGGGAACGAATGTTACAATATTAAATGCTAGTGGTAGGATTGTAGCAGGATTTCCCTTAGAAATATATCAGAAATGTTTTTTTAAACTTTTTTGTCAAAATATCAAAGTACTTATAGGCTAAGAGTACACGTATCGCAGAGGTAGGAAAATAAGAAGCGACAAAAATTCTGAAGTTGCATTTAAGGGAGAAAATGAATTACAAATCACATTGGCAGTCTGACTCAAAAAAATAATTACTATCAGAAGGAAAACTTGAACACACATTCAGAACCACACCAAAATTTTGGGCAGAGCGTCTAACCTGACAGTCTCATCTATATAGAAAATCTCATTGTTTCTTAATGTTGGTAGGGGATGAGGATTCAGAGCATGTTAGGAATCAATTGTCTCTAAAGGTGGAGAATGTTTCTGTGGCAGCAAAGATGGTTCTGATGTGTTTTGTTTCCACAAGGGGCAAAAAAGAAAGAAAGGGAGGGAAAGAGTGAGAAGAAAAAGGAGGAAAAGCAGGAAGAAGAGGAAGGCGATGAAGGAGAAGAAGAAAGAGAAGAAGGAAAAGGAGGAAGAGGAGAAGGAGGAGGAGGAGGGGAAGGAGGAAAACAGTGTTAAAAGTGACAGCATTGTCAAGTGTTGTCTGGCTGTGATCTCTAAACAGCACTTGTAATCACAAGAGTTAAAATAAAGCTACTGTCCTCAATGTCCCAACTGATAATATTCATCCACCATTAATTCTAGATTCCCTTCACATTTAATCTGCATCTTAGTAGACCACGTTGCTTTTCTGGTGGGGTGGGCCAGACGTCCTGGAAGGGTCTGGGACTTGGGTGTCAGGGCCTGGTTGCTGCATTTGTCCATAGCTATTCTCACCCATGAGACCCCAACATTTAACAAGACCCTGAGAAAATCTCAGTCAATTACTCCTGCCAGTATAATATCTCCTTTCTTTTCCTGCTGGTGCATTCCCTTGAGTAACCAAAAATAATTAGGTGGTCATCAGCGGAAACCTTATTGGAACTCCTGATGAATATATTCTACCAACAGGGTAAAAAGGATCTCTCATCCAGCAGATCCTAAGGATGGAAGAACTAAGTGCCCAACTTGGGCATAGGTACTTATGCTGAGAGGAGTGAATTCCACCTTCATCCCTTGATTTCTAAAACCAAATATTCTAGCTATACAGGATGTTTCTGCATATATTGATTTTAAATCAGTGTATATTCCACACCGTGGAAGACCATACCCTAAATCTTCAACTTGATGACCCCAAATAGGCACAGTTGCTGAGTATTTAATCGCTCAGGTCATTGTTCTGTGAGGCTGGCAGCTTTCAAGTTAGATAGTAGATGGTAAGCCCTGGCTTCTGTGAGCAGACACTACTGACCCGCAGGCGTCCTTAGGTGCTGTTCTGGTTTGCTAATGCTGCCATTAAGCAAAATACCAGAGATGGATTGGCTTTTATAAAGGGGTTTATTTGGTTACAAAGTTACAGTCTTAAGGCCATGAAGTTTCCAAGGTAAGGCATCAATAGGGTACCGTCATTGAAGGATGCCCATTGGTGTCCGGAAAAGCTCTGTTAGCCTGGAAGGCACATGGCTGGTGTGTGCTTGCTCCCAGGTTGCATTTCAAAATGGTGTTCTCCAAAATGTTGCTCTTGGGGCATTTGCTCTGAGATCCCCCTGTCTGTTTGTTCATTTATATGGTTCCAGTGATTTAATTCAGACCCACTCTGAATGGGTGGGGTATCACCTCCATGGAAATTATCCAGTGAAACATTTCACTCACAGCTGATTGAGTCACATCTCCATGGAAACACTCAATCAAAGAATTCCAACCTAATCAACACTAATACATCTGCCCCCACAAGATTGCATCAAAGACAATCGCGTTTTGGGGGACATAGTATACCCAAACTGGCACAGGTGTATACCACTGGATTGGAGTATCTAAGACCACCTTTATGCTCAGTGATTCACCAGAGGACTCACAAGACTAAAAAATTAATTAATTAAAAGAAAGCTGTTAAAATCACAGTTACGGTGTATTGCAGTTAAAGGTTATAAATTGAAATCGGCGAAGGAAAAAGGCCCATGGGAAAAAAAAACAGAAGAAATCAGGCACAGGTTTCCAGGTGTCCTTTCCGCAGTGAAATTGCACAGATCATATTTAATTCTCACAGCAGTGATGTGAGTCAAGACCTGCAAAGTGTTGCCAAGCAGGGAAGCTCACCTGGGCCTTGGTGTCGAGGGATTTTATTGAGGTTAGTGTGTATGAATGTACGTCCCAAATGACTTACCTCAGCTACTCAGACTTCAGCCCCTCAGAGGATAAACAGACATTCACCATCAATCATGTTGTCAGGAAAGTTTTATTTGGTCACCCTGGTACAGCTTGGCCCAGGGCCTCAGGCATGCAAAACCCTCTGAGGCAGAATGTTCCAAAGGCCAGGAAAGACTCTCCAGGAGCTGGCCATGGGCAAGTCCTAAAGGCAGGCTTTTCTTTGGGACATGTAGGGTTTGAGTAACACAGGCTTCTGAGTGAACCCTTTCCTACACAATCTCCTTAGGTAAAATGTTCTGAGTCTGAGGGGATGTTATGTAATTGATAACATTAACAACTAAGTAATTGCAATATTGCTAAGTCAGGAATTTTGTAAACTGCCTGAGGTTGTTGCTGGCAGAGGTGGCAGTGTTGCCAAAGGGCAGAAACAGGTGGTGCATCCTCATGACAAGATGCCACCAGAGTGAAGCGGGTAGACACCTGCCCAGAACAGTTCTCTCTAAACATGGTTGAAATCAGAGATGAAGCCATGAGGATGTGAGTTAAAACTCCAGAGACATCAGATATGGAGGACAAGGGGAGGGTGGAGAAGCAGCTACACAATCTCCACCAGATTTCTTCAACTTTTCTCTTATTCAGGGAGCTGACACCAGCTTAGATTGCCCTCAAGCAATGATGAGGGGCAGTCCAAGAACAAAACTTCTAAGATCTATTCCTGTTAAATTATTGCTACCAAAACTCTTGGTCCTGGGCAACTTCCCTCCTGGCTCCATTATCTATCCTTACCTTATAACATATTCTTGTTCCGAAAAGCCTTCCCCAGGGATTGCTTGTGTTTCTCTGTATGCTGATGATTTTCCCCTATGACCTCTTGGAGGTTGATCAGGTGAAAGGTAAATAATTTGTACTCTTCCACATATTGATTAAAACCAGAACAGAAACTGCCAGTCATAGATTTAATATGGTTATAAATTGCTGGAATACTGATATGAGTTCCTTTACTTGAGAAGGAATATAGAGTTTTATTCAGTGAAAGATACATTGCATGGACAAAGGATTGGGATATCCCCTTCTAAATTAATTGAGTCCTGCCTGAATAAAAAGAGAATTTGGAGACTTGAACAATCAACTGCCAAAGAGCAGTGTGGGACATTGTGGATGCAAAACAGGTCCAGGTGAAAGCAGTATAATGATACAAAATTCACAGAGAACAGCAACAACTGATTGATCTTTTATATGGACTCAGTAGTCATTAGAATGTCTTTTCACTTTTTCCTTCCCCAGGTAAGGTAGCTTTTGGTGCACAGATCTCAAAAGTCTGTTGCAGTTTGCAAATCTTTGCCCAGTGACCCAACAGGAAGCCCAATGTGGCACAGATATAAAATACTCAAACTACCCAGATGCTACCATGAAAGAGTTACAAAATTGGAATATGTTTATATCAATACCATATTTTATTTGTACTTTTTAATTATGCAAGGAGCTAAAGATTTCAGGAAGTTTCCTTCATCTGGCACTATCCACTAGTTATTTTCACTCCAAAAACACATACACACATGCACACAGACATATATGTACACACATACATAGACACAATAAGCAGCCTGGGAAAAGATAATTTTGAACTTTTCACACAAGCATCTGTAGATGCTTCCTGAAGTTCTGTTGGAAATTTTTGCTCTGTGCTAAATTGCTGATTTCATTTTTATGTTATAATTTCTAAAACAAATTGATCTTCTCATTCTACATCCAACCTTCTCTTTTATGCACCTCAGAATGATGCATCTTCCTATATATGGGCCTAATATGTCCATTATTTCCATTATCTTGCCACAGTCCTAATTTATCTTGTACCTAATTACAGCAGCACTCTCCTACTTTACCAAATTACCTTCCTGTCTTGGCTCCTTCTGTAATGAATACTTATATTTGGCTTCTGTAATAGTGATTTTAAGGGCCTTTATATCATTCCTAGCCTTAGAATACCCTTCCAAGGCTTACAATCACAAATCACTCCTTACTTTTCAGATAAGATTATGAGCTTCCTTGTTCATTGCTTCCTTTAATCATTTTGCTATTTTTACATGGTTAAGGACTACAAGATTTTGAGCTCCTAGAGTAGAAGGACTATGATTTTTTCTCTTTTCCTTTGAAATCTTCATGACTTAGTCTTAGATGGAGGCATGTCTGGCTCCATCACTGTCAAGGGAAATAAGTCCTGGTAGGCTTTGGATTAAGAAAGCAATTGGAAAGGTTTATGATCTTGTACCTCAGTGAACTCACAGGGAATTCTATGAAATTTGCAAATAGGAGGATTAGCGCTATGCCTTAACACATTTGCATCAATGCAATGTTTATCCTCAAGACAAATCCAAACCCAGCATCTCACTTCCTTGCCACAGTTTTGGTGTGTGGTCATGTAAGGGTTATTGTCATAGTTTTCAAAATGCTGAAACTGAGAGAGGCAAATGGTAAATAATATTACCTCTGAGGTGCCATTATACCTTGGCTTTGCTCATGTCAGCATCTGGAGGCTTAATATAATCAAGAGAAGTTTGAGACAATTATGGTAAGCTGATATTTTATGGTGTCAGCAATTTTCTAGGCTATTGTGCTTTGTTATTAACTCATATTGTATTCTTCCTTGCTACCATATAAACATATGGTTATTAGTTTTAGAATATTATTAGCATAAATGAAATCTCAAGTAACATGGAAATTAACAGAAGAAAACTCAGAATCAGCCAAGGGACGCTGTTTGTCTGGGTTCAATTGAATCCTTGCCTATTAGCATAAAGGAACGAGGAAGCAATTCAATATTTTAGAAATAATAGAAGAGCCACATTGTTTATAGGGCCATAACATTATGCAGTGATAAGAAGCAAGTTGTACTTTGATGGCCATTAAAAATGTCCTTTAACTCTGCTTCTCCAAGGTTCTTGAACTCAATCTGTGACATTTTGTGAGCTGTCATTACTATTACTTTCTTTTACTATTCTGACCCTCTTGTAGGGCCTTACAAGACTGATTGTCCAAAGGTAAGACTTTAGAAAGGGTATTTTATCTTCTATACCATAGCTCAAAATCATTCTGGTACCCACTGACCTTGTCCAGCACTTTGCAGACTTTTCAGAAATGAGATTTTATTGTTTTGCTTTGCACTATAAACCTGGTTGTCTCTTTCCACTGTGAAAACAATTTGATGGACTCCTATGCGGATAAACTATGAAACTAGAAGCTGACTTACTTATCATCCCAATGAAGGAATTAGATTATTTTTGAGAAAATAAATATTATGCCCATCTGGATACCATTTTTATTCGACAAGAGGGAATATAAGCAGAGATATCTGAAAGAAAGTGAGAATGTCTTGAAATTATCAAAAAGTCATGCTTGGTTGAGTTAATCTCAGAGGTACTCACAGAAGGAAGTTAGATGCCAAAAAGTAGCATGAAGAATAAGGAAAATGAAAAATTTTCAGACTTTTCAGAGTAATGCTATTTGAGTGGCAAGAAGCTTGAAATTTTGAAAGCAGAGGTACTGATACTAATATCAAAATTAGGTATTAATAAATTCAAAGAATATCTACAGCAATTTTTCAAAAGAAGCAACTGTTTTTACATGTACATTGCTGAATTATTGTTGAAATAGAGACAAGGAGCCATGTGACCTGTGAGTCGACAGTTCCTGTGTACTCTGAGCTTTGAAACATACAAATGGAGCCCTGATATTCTCTTAAAACGTCAAATAACTAAGGATGGTATGACATCATGGACACAAATTTCTCTAACTTTGAAAAATTTCCCTCTTTTTCAAATTTCTTTTTATAATTTCTAAAATGATTTCTTGGTTACGGTTGGTCAATTAAAGAGTGTTTTCAAATGTAATATTAACTATTTTAATACTAGCAGCTATTACTAATTAAGTGCTTCTGGTGTGTGATTGATACAGTATTCTACCACCACCCAATCACTGTGTCTAGGGAGAGATGACATGGCACCTGCCTGGGCGTGAGAGCAGAACTGAGCATGCTCACTCACCTGGGTCCCACAGTCTTGGGTTTCAAGTCTGACTCCACTGGGAGCCAGCTCTGGGGCTCCGGCTTTGCTCTCAGTCTCTTCCATTGTGAATGGGAGATTGAATTAGCCCAATATTTCCACGTAAGTGACACTATCCAGTTGGCATACTGTTTGGTTTTCATAAATTAGAAATTAGAAACAAAGTTTAAATTTTGCAAATAGGAATAATAGTGAACATGTGGCCTTTTTTGCTTTGGTCTCTGAACTTGTGTTGGAATTTATATTGACTCCCATTCTTATTTTGTATTATGGGTTTTATCAAGCCATTTTATAGTATGTGTTGCTGCTCTGAGGCAATTAAATCATTTGTGGAGGGTAATAATCTAAACCATATACATAACTACATGCCTATATGCATATAAGTCAAGCTATAAAATTTATAGCAGTGAAAACAAAAGCTGTTGCTATTCCATTTTAATTTTATTTTGATAGTACTGAGAAAAAATGAGGCAGGAGGCATTGTACTTTTTTTTTTTTTTTGCACCTTTAATGTAACAGACATTGCACTAGGTGTTCTTCATGCACTTTTATCATTTCATCTCAGGAAATTCTTACTCATGGGGTAGAAGTATTATTTTCTCCTTACAAATAAGAAAATTGAGACTTAGGGAGCACATGTAATTTGACCAGTATTGAGGAGCAAGCCCTGTCTTTTTTTTAATTATTTTTCTGGTTACAAATCGCCAGCCCATCATTTTTAGCACTCTATTTCTGTCTAAATGAACACACACTGAATTCAACAGTAATAACATGTCATTCTATATGAGCTTTCAGATTCTAACAGAATCCCCCTTAGGAGTCAAAGTTGTCATTTAATACTGCTTTGAAGACCTGTCTTAAAATATAGGCATTTACATACACCCAAACACACCATGCACACACACACTCAAGCACTTTAAAGTTTTGATGAAGTCCTATTGTACTGCCACCTGGTACAGATAACACACTTCATTTTCTCCAAGCCTCAGTAACTTCTCTTGCAAAACTGGTAGAAAGAAACCTTTCCTAACTGAAAAGGCCAATTGAGACAATGTACTGGAAATTACTTGTCAATTGTAACACAAAGAAAAGCATTATTTCTTTTCTAATTTTGAAATGATACTGGGTAGTACATTCTATCACTTTTAAATGATTCAAATGGGACTGTAAAACATTAGTATACAACTCACTTGTACCAAAGTGGTATTTGAGGCATAAATGGTAAGAATTTATTACTTTGAATCTATTGTCAAAATAACAACTGAATGGTTCTCTGAAGTGAGGGGAACCAATTACTACTTTAGGAGTCTGAAAAGAAAGTTTGCAAAACAAAAAATAGCATCTTAGTTAAAGATATTTTTCTTTTATTCTCAATTAAATGAAAATCAATAATATGCACAAACTCAAACACATTCATTGTTCAGAAAGTATGTTTTTTTCATGGTGTTATATCTCTATCAACACAGATCAAGAAAAATGACACCATGAAAAAAGACAAAAAGTAAAAAAATACAAAAAATAAACTGAGGAAAAATTTTATTTGAGAAACTAGAGTGTTCAAAGCACAGGTATTATTCAATTAATTTTTTCCAAGCTAGATTTATTGCCCATCTAAGGCAGGAATGAGGAGATAAAACCAAATTTCCAGCTGCTGCTGTAGTTGTAAGTCCTTATTCTGCCAGATGCATGATTAAATCTATGAAATAGGGAAAAAGGAGGCCATAGTTTATTTAAAGTTAATTGTAGAAGAATTATTTTTCTGAGAAATTGAAGGAAACAAAATGAATATTTGGCATAATTTTCTTTCTTTTTGGGGGGGCATAATTTTCTATAGGGAAATGACAAGAGGTACATTTACATCAAAACTTTAAAGTATGTATGTTAAAACCTGTATTTTAAGACAGCTTTTCAAAGCAGTTGTAAATTGTGAATTTGGCCCTGAAGGGAGATTGTTAGAATACTGAAACCTTGCACAAAACAGTAAGTTACTACTCTTGAGCTCAATGCTCTATATTGATTTAGACCTAAAAATCAAACTCGAAGTGTTCTCCTATGAAGTTGGTGGCTTAAAGCACTATCTTGAGCATTGTGGTACACACAGAAAAAATAAAGATCTCATATGAACTCTGCTAATTTAGAATCTATCACTCAAGGTTTGATTTAGAAGCCAATGAGAATTTTGTTTCCAATAAAATTTCTTATAAAAATAACATTGTACACATCATAAATGTCACATTATCAGACAGTGACAGGAGATTCTGGAAGTTATGAAGTTCTCTGGAGAAATAACTCAACGTGAGGCGTTATATGAAGAGAGTGGAATTCTGATAGGTCACACTGTTGACTGGTCCCTCTTTTTTTGGAACCCATTGACAGACATTGGCTTCTGTGAGATCCCACAATGCTGGTTCTCTTCATACTCCACCTACCTCTTTTCCGTCTCCTTTATGGGCAATTATTCTCCCAAGTGCCTCTTAGATATTAGTGTTCTCCTAGTTTTGGCCTCACTTGACTTTTCTATTCAGTCTACATATTCTCCTGGACAATTTCATGCACCCCTAAGTCTACAATAACCATCTATATGCTAATAATTTCCAATGATTTTCTCCTTTCTATTCTCTCCTTAACTATAGTAACCATAGACCTACAATGTCCTTAACTTCTTACGTTAGCACATAAGTCCAACAGAGAGCGACAGGAGAGAAATCAAGGAAGGGATTTGATCCCTGTGCACATTTCAAAGGTGATTTCTCTCTACTTCCTCCTAAACTCTAGATTCTATTTATATTTGCCTATTTGAAATTATTTTACTCTCGTTAGATATTGTACATGCTGATACTCTGTCTAGCATGCACACACTTATGCATTTACTTTAATTTCTACTCATCCTTCAGGTCAAACATGGCCTTATCTTGTAATATTTCTTTAAAGCATATTTAATGGGCTGTCAAACCTACTTGGTATATCTTTTTTATAGCACTGACATATGGCATGCAATTATTTGGTAATTGTTTATTTCTCCTCTCCATCATTTGACTATTTATTTTGTGACCACATTGTATTCCCACTGGTATGGCGATAACTGTACTCGTGTTTTGCATGAAATAAAAGGTACTAAATATATTTCGAGCAAAGAAATTAATAGATGATGGGATGAATAAATCAGTGAATGAGGATATCTGCCCTTTTGTTTCATAGGAAAATAATTTTGAATCTTAAAATGACACTATACTTGTTCATTAGATGATGCCTCTGGTTGGTTACTGTGTGAAAGTAGAGATCACTGGCCAACACTATGAGGATTTCCCATCCATCAGTTATCTAATCTGCACCCATGGCTTTTACAATGAACCCTGTGCCAAGGATTTAGGATTGTCAATACAGGGGCAGAGGTAATTAATTGCCTTCAGGGTAGTAAGTTTGAAAGGGTGTCATTTAAGATCCTAGCTAACACATAGAACAAATAGTTCTTTCTCAGTTATCAAGGAAGGTTTCAAAGAAAAGGTAACATTTAGGTAATCCTTGGAAAGGCTAGAAGGAACAGATAACAGATGAGGTGTTAGGAAAACAACATCTCAAAGAGAGCAAATGGAGTTGATGGTAAGCAGTGCAGTGTGGCATTACAAAAGAACCATGTTATTCATTGTGGTGGGTGAGGATGGAGTGGAGACTAATTCCCTAAGTCCACATATGGTGTGAAGTGAGGAAAAACTATTTGTGCAGCCACTGTTATTGCTATCTAACTTTCATTCAGATTTTACATACCAGAAATAAGTTGATGCATTTAATCTCTGCAAGAATCACAAGAGGCACATCTTATTTTTGTGCTTTTCTTACAGACGAGGAAAACTGAGGTTTGTTCAAAATAGGTAGCACCCTCTAAGTCATACTCTTACTGCATGCTGAGTCAGGATTTGAAGCCAGTGCTCTCGAGGACTAAACTCTACAGCCACCCACATTTTGAAGTTTGTCTTGCACATAAGACTCATGTGGAAAAATTCCCACATGGCAGTGATTTGTTTGCCATGAGTTGGACCCACAACCTCCTTCCAGCTCAACTGATTACATTCAGCTTCTGCTGCTTGAGAGTGTTTTTCCTAGAGTCTTCAGACAAATAACTTATTTTTACGTTAACCGAATCCCATACCCTACACACCAAAACCTGAACAGTTGCACTGACCCTTTGCTTACATTATTTCCACACGTGGAGGAATTTTTCATCTCCCCTCTGTGGGCCCAAATCTCACCTGATTTCTGAGACCCTCTTCAAACCCCACTTGCTCAAGAAGCCTTTTCTGGCCATTTAATTTTTACTTGTTAATCACTGAATATATGGCAGGAACGGTGGTATCTAGGCTTACAGAGTTTTGAGTTATTAAGACCAAATTACTTGCTGGGAATAGATTTTGGGAAAGCAATATATAATTAACTTTCATATCCAAATGTAGTGGGTTGTTTGGATGGCCCAGTCGAGGACCCAAGACTCCAGGGTCCAGAGGAAGTGTTCTCTTGCCTTGGGCCCACAATTCTCTCATCTTCTGTTTCTTTGGTTGACTTCATTTGTCCCATTGCTTCTAGTATGACTGGGTCCACTTTATCATCTCACTTTACTCTTTACTACTAAAACAATACAGTCTGCCCTATTGTATTTAGGGGAAAAGTTAAAGCTGATATTCCAATTGTCAGTTGAAGGTGGATATTGAAGAATACATTTCACTTTGTAAGCAGGGATTTTCTGAAATAATGTTGTCATCTGATCTTAGAGAAAGTTAAGTCATATTGAATGTTGGATGAGATGTAAAATTATATTAATCAGCTGATGACAACTGTAAGATTAGGGTTATTAAACTTTTTTTTTCTTAAAAGAAGAGAAGCATTTTAATCATTAATAAAAAATTCCCTCCACTTCTAATAAGTTTGTCTTTGAAAGAAAGAAGATAATGATAAAGGAGCACTATTTTCTGATGCAGCTCTCATGGGAAAGACAGCCTGATGGGGAGCAATTATGATTACAAAGGCAGAGGAGGAAGACTAAGTGTTGGAGACTGGATAGAGCTTGTGATGGTTAGGTTCATGTGTCAACTTGGCCAGGTGATAGTGTCCAGGTGTCTGGTCAAGCAAGCACTGGTCTAACCATTACTGCAAGGACATTTGTGGCTGGGCAATTAACCAGAAGGCTGGTTTATTAAATCATCAGGTTTCCTTGGAGAACCCTAACTAATACAGAGGTGTATTTCAGAGACCTGACCCTACTTTCTAGCTTTCTCTTGAAGAAAACCCTCTGATGGAAACTTCACTGCAGTCAAGCCACCAATCCTTCATGTATTTTATCTATGCCACTCATTTTCATGCTAAAGGATAACACTAAGTTCAAAAGTGTGTACTATCACAGGACCAGGTATTTGGATAATAGGTCATAGAATTTTCTTCTTTGTCTACCACACCTTAACATGCCTTGATGTACAGGATTTTTTTTTTTTTTTTGGAAGACCATTTGTATTGTAGATACTTAATTCAGTTTGTCCACATAGCTGGGTTAGGGAGAGGCAGATGGGGAATACCTGTTTCTATTGGTGATCTGTTTGGGCAAAATAAACTGCCTGAAACCAAGCCTAGTTTTCCAGGTGATGAAATAGGCTCTGGAGGAAACAAGGCTAAATTGTATTACATTGGTAACTAGGGAAATTTTGTGTTTTCATAAAGAGCTACTATTGATATATGTTTTGCTGCCTGAGACCAGGTCTTAGCATGATGTCCTAGAGAAAGAGTTCAGAGAAAAGTGTGGTTTGTCAGCAATACATCAGGAGGCCTATATTTCCAAGTCTTGATTATATTGTGTTCTCTGAGACATGGAGATATCCTTCCTGCTCTTCCCATCAACTTGGACCCATCTAAAACAAGCTCTGAGTAATTATCTGTGGAGAAGTTTAGAATGGCTGGAGAAGTATGCCAAGGGGAAAGGCAGGAAGAAAAGATTGTGATATGGAACCATGTTGCCACACATGCCAGAATTGAGAGCAAAGCCAGCCATGGCAATCTCCTCCCAAATATTTCTCTTGATAAAGACCCCATAAGATTCCTTATGGCATGGGGTCTGTTAAGGTGATGGAAGGAAGCATTATCCAGGGAAAGCTTGGGCAGTGATTTTCCACAGGGTACAGGGTTGGCTTGAGCACATTCATAAAACCCTCCTCCTGTGTTCTGGGCTTGCAGTGTCAAATATGTATTGTTGTCCAAACAGTCACCACCTCAATGAGTTCAAAAAGTCTCTGATTGTTTTCTTTTTTTTTTTTTAATTTTGAAATAAATTCAAAGTTATATGAACAGTTGCAAAAACAATACTAGCCCCATACACAGAATTCCATCCTACGCTAAGCCCCATCCCCCGATAGCTCAATCCACCAACTTTAACATGCTGTCACATCGCTATTTCTTTCCCTCCCTATCTATCATCCATCATCTATTGCTCTGTCTTCTGAACATATGAGAGTTAGCTGCACACATCCTTGAACATACACTATAATTCACGTATGTACTTCCCATGAACAAGAACATTCTTTTATGCAATCGCATTAAGTGCAGCTAAGAAGTACAATAAATTCAACAATGATACAAAGCTTACATTCTATATTTCCTTTTCCTTATGTCTCAACTGTGTCCCTTTGAGCCACCTGTCCTCTATCCTCCAGTCCCATCCAAGTTCATCCTTAGCATTCAATTGTCATCTAGTTAGACTTTTTTTTTTTTCAGTTGTGGAAACATATATACAGCCTAAATCTTCCTAATTCCACCCCCTCCCTAGCCTTTCATTAGTGGGATTAATCACATTTAGAATGTTGTAATGCTCTTTCCCACCATCCATTACTAGAAATTTCCCTTCACCTCAAACAGCAACCCTACACTCATTTCTTAACTCCCCATTGCCCCTTCCCCCATTTCTCTTAACCCAAACTCTACTTTCCATCTCTATGATTATATTCTCTGATAATTTCTTTGTGTTTACTGTGGGGCTTAAAATTAACCTCTTAAATTCATATCAATCTTGTTTTTCTTTGATACCACCTTCACTTCAATAGGACACATAAACTATGTTCCTATACTCCTTCATTCCCCAACCTTTATATAGTTGTCTAAAATTACATATTTTACATTGAGTTCAAAACCACTGATTTGTTCTTAGAGTTTGTGTATTTTTTATCATGTAGGAAGTAAATAGTGGAGTTATAGTTCAAAAATTATTGACTTCTATTTGTATTCCATTGTATTTGGAGATTGTGCTTTGAGTATATTCAATTTTTTTTTTTTTTTTTAATTTCTTGAGGCTTGTTTTATGTCCCAGCTTATGGTCCCTTCTGGAGAAAGATCTGTGATCACTAGAGAAAAATGAGTGTCCTGGTGATTTGGGATGTAAGGTACTATATATGTCTGTTAAAATTCTCTATATCTCTTTCTCCTTTCCCTATCTCTCCGCCAGCAGGGCTCCCCTCAGAATCTGAAGTAGGGCAGGTCTTTCATCAGCAAAGTCTCTCAGCATTTGTTTGTCTGCAAAAAATTTAAGCTCTGCCTCAAATTTGAAGGAGAGTTTTGTTGGATAAAGTAGACTTGGTTGGAAATTTTTCTCTCTCAGAATTTTAAATATGTCATGCCACTGCCTTCTCACCTCCATGGTGGCCACTGAGTAGTCACTACTTAGTCTTATGTTGCTTCCTTTGTATATGGTGAATTGCTTTTCTCTTGCTGCTTTCAGAACTTGCTCCTTCTCTTCAGCATTTGACAGTCTGATCATAATATGTCTTGGAGTAGGTTTATTTGGATTTATTCTATTTGGAGTTCACTGGGCATTTATGCTTTGTGTATTTATATTGTGTGGAAGGTTTGGGAAGTTTTCTCCAACAATTTCTTTGAATACTCTTTCTAGACCTTTACCCTTCTCTTCCCCTTCTGGGACACCAATGAGTCTTAAGTTTGGACATTTTATTTTATCTATCATATCCCTGAGATCCTTTTCGATTTTTTCAATTTTTTTCTCCATTCTTTCTTTTGTTCTTTCATTTTCTGTTCTGTGGGCTTCTAGGACACTGAGATGTTGTTCAGCTTCCTCTAGTCTTCTATTGTGAATATCCAGAGTCTTTTTAATTTGGCCAACAGTTTCTTTTATTTCCATAAGATCTTCTATTTTTTTATTTACTCTTGCAATATCTTCTTTATGCTCTTCAAGGGTCTTCTTTATGTCACTTATATCCTGGGCCATGGTCTTCTTGATGTCCTTTAAATCTTTTGCCATGTTTTCGTTCCTCGATTGTAGTTCTTTGATTAATTTTGCGAGGAACAGTGTATCTTCTGATATTTTGATTTGTGTGTTTGGAGTTGGATTCTCCATATCTTCTGGTTTTATCATGTGCATTAAGATTTTCTGTTGTTTTTGGCCTCTTGGCATTAGTTTTGCTTGATAGGGTTCTTTCAAGTTGTAAAGAAAAAGGGATATTGATCTAATCTTTCAGGAACACAGTTTGGTGACGTACACTTTCTCTAACTAAACAGCAGATGGCGTCTGTGAGTCACCTATATCCCTCAAGCCAGTTCTCAACATTGTTCCCACAGTGTGTGGGGAAATGATTCTTGTGGGTTCAATTGGAGAACTCAGTTTGGGTGTGTTGCTGGAGCCATCTGCCCTGACTGTGGGATGTGTATACGGGTGGCCAGGGAGGAAGGGCAGTTTTAGTGTTCAAATCACCCAGGATCCTGGAGATTCAAGGCTGCCGCAAGAGTCTAAGCCTTCATTTCAGTTCAGCCCCAGACCCTCTTTCTCGCTGATCCACAAACCACTGGACTTGGCGTAGCGTCCCTGGGCTCTCCGAGCAAATCCCCCCTCTCAGCCGCGCTCCTCCAGGAACTCAGCCAAGGGAATGCTGTACTATGTCCCCAGTGCACGCCATCCCTCAAGGGAAGCCCGGGGCAATGGGCTGTGAGGCGGCGTGCTCTCAGTCTGAGGCAAAAATGGCCAAACAGGGCATCTCAGCAGCCCCCTCCTTGCTCAGTTCCTTCTTCCCAGCTCCAGGACAACTGGTCTGGTGTGGCTCTGGGCTTTAGGCACGGCCCCAGGCAGGAGTTTATCCAGCCCTCCAGGGAGCCAGCTGCTAGCCATGGGGTTTCTTTCTGCTTCCGGCTCTCCCCTCCATTCCCCCGGACCCAAGGGTATCTGCAGCGGGCTATCTTCCCGGCAAGACACTGAGAGGCTGGCCCAGCCCCCTCTTGCTGTGTTTTACTGCGTGGTTCCCAAAATCGCAGCTGGAGCCGCTCCTGGGTTTTTCCCTTTTTTTTTTTTTTTTTAAAGAGCCAGCTGGTCTCCAAACGCTGAACCCTGGCTTCCCCAGCCTGCTGTGTGGCTGCAGGTCTTGCAGCCAGCACACTCACTCATTTCAGAGTGCCAACTCCCAGTTTCACCAAGCATATGGCCCCTCTGAAGCACCACTGTAACTGGTATTCTAGGTCACTTTCTGGTTTTTAGCTAGTGTTTCTCATGGAGACATTTTTCTTCACCCTGTCTCAGCTAGTCGCCATCTTAGTTTCTCCTCTGATTGTTTTCTAAGCCCTCAATTTTCAGTACTTATTACCTCTCCAGAAGACAGAGCATGATGCTGGGGGAGGTATTTATAATACTTTGGTAAGCAGTAAAGAGAAAGATATTCACAGTCAAGGAAACTTGTGTATGATGCTATGTCCTGGAGGGTACTTTGAGAAATTTTTGAGACCCATTTTCTCTCAAAAAAAACTCATCCCTTACATCCAGCCCAATTTAACAACCAATTACTGAGTATCAGCTCTATCAGATCTATCTATCTATCTATCTATCTATCTATCTATCTATCTATCTATAGCTATATCAGCTATATTCTTGACTCTGTATTTAGTATTTTACAAATACAGTCTCATTTTACCTGACTCATAGATAAATAACTATAGAATAGCATACCTTTGTGAAAAAATTATTTCCCATTTTGGGGCTGTGATGATTAGTGTCATGTGTCAGCTTGGCTAAGTTATGGTGTCCAGTTGTTTGGCTAAGCAAGCACTGGCCTGAGTGTCACAGTGAGGGCATTTCATGGATATAAATCATTAGTGAGCTGATTGCATTTATGGCTGGTTAGATTGACAATCAACGAAGGAGTTGGCCTTCAGCTATGAGAGGAGTCTCCTTATCCAGTAAGTTGAAGATTTTAAGGGAGAATTGATGATTTCAACAGTCAGAAGGAAGAATTTTTATCTCTACTGCAGACAGCCAACACCTACTAGGGAACACAATGTCATCTTTGTCAGGTTTCCAACTTGCATCCTGCCCTATGGAATTTGGACTTGTCAATCTCCACAGTCACCAGAGCCAATTCCTTTAATTAATCTCACTACAATTAATTCCTATAATTATCTTCTATCTGTTCTGTTTTTCTGGAGAACCCTGACTAACGCATAGGCCTAAGAGGATCTTGGCACCACAGAGCTTCTAGGGGTCACTTTATACCCAGGAATAAATGTGATGTCTCAGAACACACCCTGAGGTGAAACTTTCATCTCCTCTACCTTATGCTCTGAGGAAGTGATTCTATACACATGAATGCACAGATTACATTTTATAGGCCCATTCACAATTGTTATGAGTGGTAGAGGTAAAAAATTCAGGGGAGGTTCACTTCTCAAACCCTGCTATGACTTTTATTTTTAAAATCTGAATTCATTCATTAGCATTCAATATTTAGGATTATACTTGATTAGTTCTCCGGAAGGGAAGCCTGTCCCCCAGGGCTGGGGTAGAACTTAGTTTTTGAGATTCCCAAGTCATGAAATCCACCAAAGCCTGGACACACAAGTGAGTCCCAGGGACAGTAAAAATAGGCCTTGATTCAAGCTGAGATTAACGATAGTGGAGTCACTGTATTGGCTCAGCCAACTCCTTCTGTGTGAATGGATTGAGTTGTATTACTCATGGAGGTTGAAGTGTTAGTAAGAGCACGTGTACACACTGTAGGCAGCCTCCCTCAGGTATAGAGAGACCTGTGTTCTCTGGCAGGCCCTGTGCTTTGTATGGCTCCCATAAAACCTATTAGTCCTCAGTCTCTGGTTGACCCAGACTGGGGAGTGAAATTATCTATGAGGCAGTCCAGAGTTTTCTAACATACCCTCTGCTCTACTGCATTCCATTCTTGTTCTCCTTGGTTGTCAGTTTTATGAATTGAGTCAACTTGTCATATCTATACTCACCCAAATGTTCTAGATGTGTTCACCAAACTTGGTATCATTTTAACTCTGTCTTAGTTCAGCAGACTTAAGAGCTCAAAGTACTCCTCTCCTGAGTAAGATTTTTCATTAACTCACTTCCTCTGTCCATGAAGTTTTATTTATTGAGTTTTAGTTATCTCTATACTTAAAATCATAGCTCCTGTAGAGTGGAATTTATTTTTTTAATTCAATTTTATTGAGATATATTCACATACCATACAATCTTCTGTGATGTACAATCAACTGTTCACAGTAGCATCATATAGTTATGCATTCATCACCCCAATCTATTTTTTGAAAATTTTCCTTGCACCAGAAAAAGTAAAAATAATAAAAAATAAAAGTGAAAAAGAACATCCAAACCATCCCATCCCCACCCTATTTTTCATTTAGTTTTTGTCCCCATTTTTCTACCCATCCATCCATACACTGGATAAAGGGAGTGCGATCTACAAGGCTTTCACAATCACACTGTCACCCCGTGTAAGTTACATTGTTATACAATCATCTTCAAGGTCAAGGTATTTACTTCTAGCTATTCCAATGCATTAAAACCTAAAAAGGGTTATCTATATAGTGCATAAGAATGTCCACCAAAATGACCTCTCAACTCTATTTGGAATCTCTCAGTCACTGAAACTATTTTGTTTCATCTCACATCCCCCTTTTGGTCAAGAAGATGTTCCCAATCCCACAATGCTGGGTCCAGATTCATCCTGGGGAGTCATATCCTGCGTTGCCAGGGAGACTTACACCCCTGGGAGTCAGGTCCCATGTAGGGGGGAGGACAGTGAATTCACCCGCCAGGTTGGCTTAGCTAGAGAGAGAGGGCCACATATGAGCAACAAAGAGGTACTCAGAGGGAGACTCTTAGACACAATTATAAGCAAGTTTAGCCTCTCCTTCACAGTAACTAGTTTCATAAGAGCAAGTCCCAAGATAGAGGGCTCGGCATCCCAAACTTTCAGTCCTCAATGTTTGTGAGAACATCAGCAACAATCCAGGTGAGGAAGCCTAACACCTCCGCATTTTCCCCCAGCTCCTCAGGGGGCCCTGCATATATATTTTTATTCTCTGCCCAAATTATTTTGGGATGTGTCGCTATTTCACACTAACTTATACAAATCTACCAGGTCTCACTTCCTGATCAAAGTTCCATGTAATTATGGTATTTGAACAAACCATATGAGTTAAATTGTTTAGGAAATGTAGATCTTCCACCAACTAAACATCTCTTCCCTTGGTCTCACATGGAAGTTGGAGTTTTAAAACACAGTATATCCTTTACCCTTTGATCCAATTTGCCCTAGTCCTAACCACATCTGCTTCATTCATATCTCTATTTGAAGTCTGGACTCTTCTTCAGCTTTTTAAAACATTGCTGTATGTGCTAATACTGACATTCATATCTGCCGATTTCTAGCTCTGATTTTCAGGTGTCACACAGATACCCAAAGTTCCAAGGATTGATCAGGTTATACACAAAGGGATCAGCATCTTAGAATCCAGAGATAGCTATTACAATTCAGAAATAGATGTGACTGCTGTAAGAGCTTACAATCTAGGGACCGTTATAATAAGCATTCTAGGGTGGAAATTTTTATCCATGATTTATCTATCTATGTAAAACCCAGACAAGATTAATATACATTCAATTCCTGAAAGCTTTAAACTCTCTCACACTGTGTCGTTGAATGTGACATTTTTTCTCCTTGGTGTGCCTTTCCCACATTCCATTTTGTGCCCTAACTCTTACCTTAACTTCAAAGCTCATCTCATGTGACACCTCCTCCAGGCAGGCTTCCCAGTGTCCCTCGGTTAAGTAGCTCTTAATCGGGATCCCTCAGCACATACTTTTATATTTAACCCTATCTCTCCATCTATATTTCAATAATTTGATGTTTTAACCTTTCTACTAGAGTTTTAGTTCCTTGAGTGAAGGGAATATATTTAATTGGAGTTTTTGTCTGAGGATCTACTTCAGGGCCACTCGAGCTTTGTTTGTTTGGTTGTTTTCTAACGATGTAATTTGGTCATTATACCTATTCACAAATATTACTTTAATCATGGGAATAATAATTATGGAAATATGAAAACAATGATTGCTAACATCTTTCTAACATCTGTTTAGTGCCTTAAGTGCCTTACAAGCCTTGTATCACCAAATCTTCCTAACCATCACTGACAAATTAATTATCTGTTCCATTTTACAGACGAATAAACTGGGTTTCATATCTAGTAATAGCAGAATGGAGATTTCAATCTAAACATCCAATAAAGTAATGATTAGTTGAAATCATCAGAGCTAATTTAGAAAATTCATTTTCATATCTTTTTCTGTAAATATACAATTAATTATTGAGACATTTGAAGTGCTGATGAATCAGTAAATAATGTTCTTCTTACATGAATATTTTGTATAGAGAAAGAGATTACCACATGCAATCTATATTCAGATGCCAAGTTATAACAGCACTTTTCATCAGATGCATCAATTTCATATTTTCCCCCTGAATTAGCTGTGAATTCTTTTGTCAGTAATTAAATTGCTTTTAATCAATTTAAGAGAGAAAAGCCATCTGTCAGGTGTGTGAACCTAATTAGCCACAGTGTTTTGAATAGACCAGTATATAATGGTAGTGATTTTATTATCAAGAGTTACAATTCAAGCATACAGATTTTTATCATTACATTTTATGTGCATCGCAACAACTCATCAAAAGACTATTTTGGGGAGAACCTCCATAACTTGATCTGATAAAGAGCATTTTATGGGAGATTACTTCTGAATGAAGACATCTGTAGTGAGGCCAGAAGTTATAGAATGCCTCTTGTAGAAGCTAATAGTCAGGCCATCCAAAAGCATTTAAATTTGATACCTATCGTGGACATGCCACAAATGTTTATTGAGCATCCTTATAGTAAGTACTGGTACCAGCACTGTAAGAACCAAGGATGAACAAGATACAGCCTCTGTATGTCATATTTTATAGTATAGTCAGGGGAGGTATTGTAGATTTAATGGAGGAAATCTAAAACTTCCTGATCTCAATGTATCAAGCCCTTTTCTCCTAAATTCTGTTATTTCTGTTCTACATGAGAGCACCACAGTTGGTGAAGACAAAGATTTAATGACAAGAGATGTAATCAGCAAGATCTGCTTCCAAGAAGCAATAAAAAACTTTTTTTTTTACATTTTATTTTGCAATAAATTCAAACTTACAGGACAGTTGCAAAAATAATACAAACCCCATACACAGAACTCCAGCCTGCCCCAACCCCCCTCCACTGATACCCAGATCCACTAACTTTAATATTTTGTCACTTTACCATTTCTTTCTTTCCCTCCCTCCCTCCTTCCCTCCCTATCATCCATCATCTATTGCTCTGTCTTCTGAACATATGAGAGCAAGTTGCACATATCCTTGAACAAATAATGTAATTCACATATACATTTTCTATGAACAAGAATATTCATTTATGTAATCACAGTAAGTGTAGTTAAGAGAGTCAAGAAATTTAACATTGATATAAAGCTTACATTCTATATTTCATTTTTTCTTATGTCCCAATTGTGTCCATTTGAGCCTTGTCTCCTCTATCCTTAGATCTCATCCAGGATCATCTATGGCATTTAATTGTCATTATCTATTTAAACTGTCTTTTTTTTTTCAATTGTGGAAACATATATACAGCATAAATCTTCCCATTCCAACCCCTCCCAAGCATTCCATTTAGTGGGATTAATCACATTCACAATGTTGTAATGCCATCACCTTCCCACCATCCATTACTAGAAATTCCCCTTCACCTCAAACAGAAACTCTACACTCATTTCTTATTGACTCCCCATTGCCCCTTCCCCCACTTCTCGTAAACCATACACTATTTTTCATCTCTATTATCATATTCCCTGATACTTTCTTTGTGTTTACCATGGGGCTAAAATTTAAAATCCTTAATCTATAACAATCTTGTTTTCTTTGATACCCACTTAACTTCAATAGGACACATAAACTATGTTCCTATACTCCTCCATTCCTCCACCTTTATGTAGTTCTTGTCAAAAATTACATATTTTACATTGAGTCCAAAACCACAGATTTATCATTATACTTTTTGTATTTTAGATCCTGTAGGAAGTAAATAGTGGAGCTACAAATCAAAAATACAGTAGTATTGGTATTTACTAGGTGATCTTTACTGGAAATCTTTATTCCTTCATGTGGTTTCAGTCAATTGTTTAGTGTCCCTTCCTTTCTGCTTGCTCAATTCCCTTTAGCATTTCTTATAGGACTGATCTACTTACTGGTGAAGTCCCTCAGCTTTTGATTATCTGGGAATATTTTCATTTCCCCTCATTTTTAACCTCCAACTGTTTGTGAATTTTCTAAGTCTCTGATGGTTATTGACTTCTAACTGTGCCATTGTGGTCAGAGAATGTGCTTTGAATAATTTCAATTTTTATTTAAATTTATTGAGGCTTGTTTTATGTCCCAGCATATGGTCTATTCTGGAGAAAGTTCCGTGATCACTAGAGAACAATGTGCACCCTGGTGATTTGGGATGTGATGTTCTATATGTCTGTTAAATCAAATTCATTTATCTGATTGTTTAGGTTTTCAATTTCCTTATTGGTCTTCTGTCTGGTTGATCTATCTATAGGAGACAGTGATTTGTTGAAGTCTCCCACAATTATTGTGGAAACAGACATTGCTTCCTTTAGTTTTGCCAGTGTTTCTCTCATGTATTTTGTGGCACCTTGATTGGGTGCATAAACATTTATGATTGTTATTTCTTCTTGTTGAATTGCCCCTTTTATTAGAATGTCATGGCCTTCTTTGTCTCTCATAACATCCTGGCATTTAAAGTCTATTTTATCTGAGATTAATATTGCTACTCCTGCTTTCTTTTGGCTGTAGCTTGCATGAAATATTTTTTATCCTTTCACTTTCAATTTCTTTGTGCCCCTGTGTCTAAGATGAGTCTCATGTATGCAACATATTGATGGTTCATATTTTTTGATCCCCTCTGCCAATCTATATCTTTTAATTGGGGAGTTTAATCCATTTACATTCAATGTTATTACTGTGAAGGCATTTCTTGAATCAGCCATCCTATCCTTTGGTTTATGTTTGTCAGATATATTTTTTCCCTCCCTCTCTTATTGTCCTTTAATGAACCAATATTGAATCTCTTTAGTACTGAACCATTATCTATAACTCACTCTCCTTTGTTTGTTTCTCTGTTGGTAGGGCTCCCTTTAGAATCTGAAGTAGGGCAGGTCATTTATTAGCAAAACCTCTCAGCATTTGCTTGTCTGTGAAAAATGTAAGCTCTCCCTGAAATTTGAAGGAGAGCTTTGCTGGATAAAGTATTCTTGGTTGGAAATTTTTCTCTCTCAGAATTTTAAATATGTCATGCCACTGCCTTCTTGCCTCCATGGTGGCCACTGAGTACTTAGTCTTATGTTGTTTCCTTTGTATGTGTTGAATTGCTTTTCTCTTGCTGCTTTCAGAACTTGCTCCTTCTCTTCAGTATCTGACAGTCTGATCAGAATATGTCTTGGAGTGGGTTTATTTGGATTTATTCTATTTGGAGTTCACTGGGCCTTTATGCTTTGTGTATTTATATTGTGTAGAAGGTTTGGGAAGTTTTCCCCAACAATTTCTTTGAGTACTCTTTCTAGACCTTTACCCTTCTCTTCCCCTTCTTGGACACCAATGAGTCTTATATTTGGATGTTTTATTTTATCTATCATATCCCTGAGGTCCATTTTGATTTTTTTGATTTTTTTCCCCATTCTTTCTTTTGTTCTTTCATTTTCCTTTCTGTGGTCCTCGAGGTCACTGATTTGTTGTTCAGCTTCCTCTAGTCTTGTACTAAGAGTATCCAGAATCTTTTTAATTGGTCAGCCGTTTCTTTTATTTCCATAAGATCATCTATTTTTTTATTTACTCTTGCAATTTCTTCTTTATGCTCTTCTCGGGTCTTCTTCATGTCCTTTATATCCTGTGCCATGCTCTTCTTCATGTCCTTTATATCCTGTGCCATGCTCTCATTGTTTCTCTTTAGTTCTTTGATTAATTGCTCCAAGTACTGTGTCTCCTCTGATCTTTTGATTTGGGTGTTTGGGTTTGGGTTATCCGTATCGTCTGTTTTTTTCATATGCTTTAAAATTTTCTGTTGTTTTTGGCCTCTTGGCATTTGCTTTACTTGGTAGGGTTCTTTTAGGATATGTAGAATTATTCAAAGGCTAATCTCTAATTTGTCAGATCTACAGCTTGGTGGAGTACACTTTCTCTAACTAACCAGTAGGTGGCATCAATGAGCCACCTATTCCCCTCAGGCCAGTTCTCCCCAACTTTGTCTTAATCGTGTGTGGGGGTTTGATTCTTGTGGGGTCCAATTGGTGCACCAAGTTTGGGTGTGTTGTTGGTGCTGTCTGCCCTGAATGTGGGGCATGTGTCTGAGTGGTTAGGGAGGGAGGGCAGCTTTAATAATCAAACCTCCTAGGTGTTCCCAGAGATTTAAGGCTGTTGCAAGAATCTAAACCTTCATTGCAGTCTTGCCATAGATTCTCTCTGCCGCTGACCCACAAGTCCTTGGTATTGGCATATGGTTCCTGGGGTTTCCAAGTGGATCCCCCTTCCAAGCCGTGCCCTTCTAGGGCCTCTGCTGAGGGAAGGTTGTGCTACGTCACAAGTGCATGCTGTCCCTCAAGGGAAGTTCTGGGCCGCCGGGCCATGTAGGGGCGTTCCCAGCCTGCTGTAAGGATGGCTGAATGGGGTGTGTTAATTTCCCCCTTTTCACACAGCTCTGCCTTCCCAGCTCCAGAACAATTAGCTGTGGGTGTGCGAAAGGCTATTGTCCACTCCTGATACTGTGGTGTGTGTGTGAGCTGCTGGAAACACTTCCTGTCACACTGGGTTTTTTGGCATGGCTCTGGCCAGAGGTGCCTGCACCAGGCAGGAGCGTTTCCAGCCCGCTGGGAAGATAGCTGCAAAGGGCATGGTTTTTTTCCCCTTTTGGCTAACCTCTGCCTTCTTCGCTCTGAAACAACTGCAGCAGGTGTGTGAAAGACTTTCTTCCACGTCAGATATTGAGGTGTTCGCACAGCTCGTTCCTGTTGAGCGTCACTGTGTGGTTCTCACTGCTGTATCTGCAGCTACTTTTGGGTTTTTTTAAAAAGAACTAGTCTGTCTCCAAATGCCAACCCACAGTTTCCCCATACTGCAGCATAGCTGCTAGATATTCAGCAGGCTTACTCACTCGATTCAAAACTCAGACTCCCAGTGTCACCAAGTGCATGGTCCCTGTGGATTTAGCAGACCTTGTCCAGCTGGTGCATCACTGGAATTGATGTTCTGAGTTGCTTTCTGGCTTTTATCTAGTATTTTTCACAGAGGTATTTTTTTGCCCTGTCTCTCTAGCCACCAACTTAGGTTCTCCTGCAATAAAAAACTTTTAAGCAATGGTAGGTGGTCTTTCAAAAGACATTAACTTAGAAGATCTGTTTTAGAGCCTAAGATGTGAAGGTTCAGAAAACTCTTTCAAACATGAACACAGAGAAAAGGTGTTATGTAGCAGGCATTTTTTTAATTACTTGGAAACAAGAGCAAAAACAGTTTCAGTTCTCTTCTGAAAAGAATAGAAATATCTAGGCTATTGGCATATTGATGATTGAATCTGCATTTTAAAGGCTGACATTTTATAATTGCAGACATGTAATTAAGAAATATGAAAACTGAGAACTCTGCTATACAACAAACAAAAAGACTGACCTGACATAAAAGGACAAGGGTAGAAAAAAAATTGGAACAGTGGGTGACAAAGTGATATTCATCAAGAGGGCCTTTGAACTCTCACTTCCGTTAACCTAGTACACTCATCTAAGTGCATCTTTACCTTCCAGATGAATTACAAACTCCCTGAAACACACTACCAATTTCTTCATTTGTAGCTCGTAACTAGTTACCCCAATTCTTGCTGCAATTTCAATAGTACTGAATGCCCTAGAATTGAACAGTAATTTGTTTTTTTCTCTGCTGAGCAATCCATTCTGCATTCATCTATATGACTTATTAAGATACATAGGAGAGCTCTGTTGAGTGTCTTAAGCAACTCGTGAGAACTGCAAGAATTCTCAAATTTCCTAATATCACAATAGCCTAGTTTAGTTTTAGGGATCATTTATCAAAAAGAAACACAGTTTTTAGCAACCTAAGAGTTACTGCCAGCCTTGCAGTGTGTGATATTTAAATTCATGCCTCAGCAAAATTACAAATTACATGACATATTAGTTCATGAATAGACAAAACTTAGAATAGTAAATCTGCAAATGTCAAGGGTCTCCTCTAATACAAAATGCCAACAACTGAGCATAATTCCAAGTAATCATTTTTCTTGAAATTTAAAGTCAATGCTCGGACACCACACATTGTGAAGAACAGGTAGTGAGCAATAGTTGATCTCATCTAAGTTGGTGATATCTGACATTACACATTTTTGTTAAAACCGATGGACAAACTTTATATGGCTATAGTTTTCTTTTTCAAAGCAAGAAATTTATTAATCAGAGATATAAGAATTCTAAAGTTTTGACCAAAGGAAAGAGGTTCTGTCAACAAGCACAAAGTGCCACAATGGGGAAAAATTGAGTGAAACAACTGCACAAATGGCTTCAGGAAATGAAACAAAGAGGGTCTTGTGTACTCACAGCAACTGGAATTGAAGTGACAGTGGCTTGCTTTTTATTGGTAAATCCACTTTGGATTAAGGGCATACAAATATATCTGTGGGGACTGCTTTTCTCTCCTACAAGGAATTCTAACATTCCAAGTTCTTCCCATTCTCAAACAAAGAAATCATTAGTGCTTCATGACAGACCTTCCCCAGGATAAATGTCACATTTAAGTCCTCCATTTCTGCCTTTGATTCTTCCCTCTGCCTTCCTCATGTCATTTTGGGGGCTCCTGCAGTACTGGTTCCCTTTAGGTAACTGGAACACTATGTTCTTATGGAGCATTAATGGGCTTCAACTGGGTCATTGAGAAGACATAGCTTCCTTGACCCCATAGTTAACTTAATGCAACAGACCAAACTCTCAAATTCCATAATCCCTCAGCTTTTCTAAGAAAAGACCTAATCATCTGATTTGAAGCATTTCATACAGGTCTCCTCACCTGGATTTAGGGTCCTTTATATGTCTTGTTCCCACTGCATTTGGAGGAAGAGGGTATCCTCAAATAAGTCCAGAAATGCCCTAAATCTAAACTTTCCCCAACTGAATTAATTTGCTCTTGTACTGATCTCCACTTGAACAAACTTTACTCTCTTCTTTTCTAACGACTTATCTTCTATCTTCAAGTTTCAAGACCTCCACTGTCTGAAAGAATCTTTCCCTCTGTTTTCCTACTGTTCTGTTATCTATCTTTATTTATCTCATTTAATTCTTACGTAACTCCATGAGGTGGGAGCTTTTGCTAACCCATTAGACAGGAATGAATCTGAGTCCCGTGGAGGTTAGTATCTCTCTCTGTCTCTCTCTCCTTTCTTCCCTCTTTCTTAACTTCCTTTTCCTTCCTGTTTCAAAGTATTTTGAGTTCCATGCACTTTCACATTGCCATTTTAGATTCACAAGTAACTCTAAATTTGGGTGATCTGCTTGTTCTACCATTTTTAATTTGCTACATCAAGAGAGTATTAATACCTTGTCTGTGTTAATTGAGATGATCATGTGTTGTTTTTTTTCCTTCAATTTGTTAATACAGTGTAGTACATTAATTGATTTCCTTGTCTTGAACCATCCTCGCATACCTGGAATAG
Source organism: Choloepus didactylus (assembly GCF_015220235.1). NCBI lineage: Eukaryota > Metazoa > Chordata > Mammalia > Pilosa > Megalonychidae > Choloepus > Choloepus didactylus. The sequence continues at coordinate 159,502,943 of NC_051311.1, read as the reverse complement.
AAGCCATTTGATCCTTGTGTATAATTCTTTTAATATGCTGTTGGATTCAATTTTCAAATATTTTGTTGAGGATTTTTCCATCTCTATTCATTAGATAAATTGATCCATAATTTTCATTTCTTGTGGTATCTTTACCATCATGGTTGATGCAGAAAATGCATTTGACAAAATCCAGCAAACTTTCTTGATAAAAGCACTTCAAAAAATAGGAATAGGAGGAACTTCCTCAACATGATGAAGGACATATATTAAAAACCCACAGCTAACATCATACTCAATGGTGAAAGACTGAAAGCCTTCCCTCTAAGATCTGGGCAAAACAAGGATGCCTGCTCTCTCCATGTTACTCACCATTGTGATAGAAGTTCTAGCTAGAACAATTAGGCAAGAAAAAGAAGTAAAAGGCATCCACATTGGAAAGGAAGAAGGGAAGAAGTAAGATTTTCACTTTTTGCAGATGACATTATCCTATATGTAGAAAGTCCTGAAAATTCTATAAGGAAGCTACTAAAGCCAATAAACTAGTTCAGCAAAGTGGCAGGATGCAAGATCGACACTCAAAATAAGTAGTGTTTCTGTACACTAGTAATGAACAATCTAAGGAAGAAATTAAGAAAAAAATTCCATATACAATAGCAACTATAAGAATCAAAAAAGTTGAAATAAATGTAACCAAGGACATAAAGGGCTTACCAACAGTAAACAATAAGACATTGCTAAAAGAAAGAAAAGAAGACCTAAATAAATGGAAGGACAGTCTGTGCTCATGGATCAGAAGACTAATTTTCATTAAGATGTCAATTCTAACCAAATTGATTTACAGAACCAATGCAATCCCAATCAAAATTCCAACAGCTTACTTTGCAGAAATGGAAAAGTCAGTTATCAAAGTTTTGGAAATGTAAACATCCCCAAATAGCCAAAAACATCTTGGAAAGAACAAATTTAGAGGACTCACACTTTCTCACTTTAAAGCACATTACAAAGCTACAGTAGTCAACAAAGCATGATATTAACATAAAGATAGATATATTGACCAATGGTATCAAATTAAGAGTTCAGAAATAGATCCTCACATCTATGGCCAATTGGTATTTGACAAGGCTGCCAAGTCCACTCAACTGGGACACAATAGTCTCTTCAAAAAAAAATGGATCTGGGAGAACTGGATATCCATACGCAAAAGAATGAAAGAGGGGCCCTATCTTACACTATATACAAAAATTAACTCAAAATGAATGAAAGACCAAAATATAACAGGCAGCACCATAAAACTCTTAGAAGAAAATGTAGGGAAGCATCTTCAATATCTTTTGGAGGTAATGGTTTCTTAGACTTTACACCCAAAACACAAACAATGAAAGAAAAAAATAAATGGAACCTCTTTAAAATTAATAACTTTTGTGCATCAAAAAACGTTGTCCAAAAGGTTAAAAGACAACCCCCACAATGGGAGAAAATATTTGGAAATCACATATCCAATAAGGGTCCTATATCTAGAATATGTAAAGGAATCCTATAACTCAACAATGAAAAGGCAAACAACCCAATTTAAAAACAGGCAAAAGAGTTAAATAGATGTTTCTCCAAAAAGGAAATACAAATGGCTGATAAACACATGAAAAGATGGTCAACATCACTAGCTATCAAGGAAATGCAAATCAAAATCACAATGAAATATTGCACACCTACTAGATGACCATTGTTGAAAAACAAAGAGCTAAAAGTGTTGGAGAGGATATAGAGAAACAGGAACACTTATTCGTTGTTGGTGGGAGGGTAAAATGGTGCAGCCACTGTGGAAGACAGTTGGCAGCTCCTCAGGAAGCTAAGTATAGGATTTCCATGTGATCTGGCAATCCTAGGTATATACCCAGGAGAAGTGAGAGCAAGGACTGAAACAGACACTTGCACACTGATGTCCCCAGCATCATTATTCACAATTGCCAAAAGATGGAAGCATATATTGTGTCCATAGGCAAGCTCAAAAAGTTAGAATCTAGAATATAGGTAACCAGTAAATAGATTGGGGTTTGAGAATGGGGAGTTGGTGCTTAACTTGTACAGAATTGCTATTTAGGCTGATAGCAAAGGGTTGGAAATGGATGGCAGTGATGGTAGCATATTATTGTGAATGTAATCAACAGCACTGAACTATACAGGAGAATATGAATAAAAGAGGAAACTTTAGGGTTTATATATTACTATAATAAATATTAAAAGATAAAATATAGGACTGCACAGCACAGTCCTATTGTAGAAGATGTAGTGTAGTCAATAGTACAATTATAAGAATATTCTTTCAAGGGTTATAAAAAATGTATAATACTAATACATGGTGGCAATAATAGAGTGATATATAGGAAAAATACACCTAATGTAAATAATGGACAATAGATAGAACTATTTTAATAATCTTTCATCAATTGTAACAAAGTTAACTACTGTTAAAAAAAACAGTACACCTATAAACAAAAAAAAGTGCTGTCATCGATAGTAACAAATGTTCCACACCAATGCAAAGTGTTGGTGGTGGTGTGGTGTATAGGAATCCCATATTTTATGCATGACTGTTTTGTAAATTCATAACTTCTCTTATAAAAAAAGAATATGAATAAAGGTAGGGGAAAACAGAAAATTGTTTGGCTTGGAAAGCACAGTGCATTAGGAGAAAATAAATGTGCTGGCAGTAGAAATTGAAGTATATGTATATTTTAAATAATATTACATTATATCATACCATATCATATTGATCATATTGTCATATTCAAAATGTAAATTATATTATGCAAAAATAAATATTAAAAGAATAAACAAGAAGCTAATAAAATTCTTCATTGTAGTCAGCAAGAGGAATGGGGTTGAGGCTTCTTAGAGTATACATTTGTAACACAGTTTTGACACAGAGCCTCATAAATGTTTTTGCTATTAAATAAGAACCATAATTTGAGTACAAGCTGATAAAAGAAACAATTTGATATCAAATTGATACTATAACCACAAAGACAAAAGTACTGTATCTAGTGACCTGGAGTGCACCACCATGTTTGTGACAACTTAGTGGATTATACACTAAGGTGCAAAAGATCAATAACACAAAAACATACTGTATTCCATAGTCTTTTGTCTGTAGAATTTCTGGCATAGTTATTTCAAAATTATACTATAGGATAAAAAGAATAAGTAATTATCTTAGTATTAGCTCGCAAGGTTTCAGTATAAGAGAAAAGATCCACAAGAAATATTAAATAACTTACGGCACATCTCCCCAATGTTAAATTTAAATGGGAATTGGTATCAAGGATTCAGGGTTTTTAAAATATATACATATACATATATTTTTTTTTCCTACTCACCGAAGAACCCTCGAAGCCTGATATTCCAACAGCAATGAGCACTCCTGAAGTCCATCTTTAATTTTCTAAACATATTTCTCCATGGAACTTCACAGAGAAATCTAATTCTTGGCTGAAGAGGGGATAAGTAGATGATTGCTAGGACATCTTATTTTCGCACTGTACAGGGGAGCCCTGTAATACCCAACAAAGGGTCTTAGGTCCAACTAGACACTCAGACTCATTGGACTACCACAGGCCATGCATGGACCGGTCTGCATAGGAGGATATAGGGCAGGACTCTCTCAGCTGCCAGAAGGGTGCATCAGCTATCCCTCTGGTGGGAGCTCTGCAGCAGCCACACATCAGTGCACCCAGGTGCAAGCAGATGAAATCCACAAGCAGAAGTGTGAAACCTGCTGTGTCTTTATTCGCCTCACTCCCTACCAGAACTAATGTCTCTTCCAACAACACCATGGGCATAGCTTCCAGGGTCTCTAGGACACAGGAAGCCAAAAATATGCCTTCCTATCAGGTATTTATTATTTTTCAAACCCAGATTAAATTTTCCAAGGAGTGTTCAATTTTACCATACTCGGTATTGTTTAGTAACCTTCCCTCTTTTCCTGTTTCCAGGCAAGTAGCTGAGACGTTAACAGATCAAATTCTCATGCAGGTGATGAATAGGTTTTGTTCACCTTTTGCCCACAAAGGTATTCAAATGTTAAAGTTGTTTTAAAAATAGCAAGAAAATAATAATGATTTGCCACTGTTGGAGATGGCTATTATGCTAACAGCTTAATCTGAATGTTGGTAAATTTAGAAGGAAAAAAAAAAATTAAAGGCCTTGATCCCAGGAATCCAAGAAGCACGGGTTGATAAGAATGGCAGCTAATGAATGCAGAAGCAATGGCAGAATTGAGATTGGATGATTTTGCCATTTTTAGGAAAATGTTTGTTTAGGGCAAGGATTGTCAATGGCTGCTAAAACCTTGAAGTAAAAGAGAATGGAGCCTGGATGTTTGCATAGTTCAAAAACGTCACCCACAGATTGCTTGATATTCACAAGGCAAGCTTTCTTTTACACTGCAGAGTTTTGTCTGTCCCCACTGTAACCCAATGATCAAGTTACTGTCACTTTCATCGTCTCTTCCCCAGGGGAGAACAGTGTCAAACATGTAGCGTCACTAGGCTTATATGGATCAACCCCTTCCTTCTCCACCCTTCTTGGGATTTGGTTACCTGCATGAAGCACCCATTCCATGCTCTTGCATGTCATGTATTTTACAGCAGTAAGCCCTGATGAGTCCAGGGGAGGCCTGCTGGTGGTTTTTCAGCAGGGCACGTAATAATAGGTAGACACAATCAAATCTGAAAAGCAATAACAACATGCAACTTGGGCAACACATCTATTCCAAGTGCTTCAGAGAAGAGTTTTAGCAACTCTGATGAAAATCTTCCATTTGTTTCTAAAACCCCTCTCCACCCTCCTCTGCCCTGCTCTGTGCCTGTATTGCATTAATTGTATGGGTTGTATTTTTCGCTACTCAATCCTCTAGATCCCAGTAGTGTTCAGCCAATGGTGAGTTTTTGCAGATTGGAAGAAGGCAGGAGAGTGAGGTTGCATATTTAGTTGCCCAGCTGCCTTCCTGCAGTGGTGTCTTGAGCTGACTGCATACCTCTACCAAAAGCCAGGGGGGTGTACAATACATGGAATTTCACAGAGACACTTGCTGTTTTCGGTTTTGCTACGCAATTGTGCCTTGTAAGTACAGGGATTCCGATAAATATTGTTGCATGTGATTCCTAATAACAAAAGAGAAGAAGTGTAGCATACTTAAATTATTATATATCATATTATTGAAAATAGTTTCAAGAGAAGAGAATGTCTCTTTTGACTATGCATCAATGAGCACTGAAACACATAGTTGCAAGTTTGTAAGTCTGAAGCATGGAAGAATTGTCCACAGGACACTGTTATACCTTAGAGATACTTATTTTGGTTGACCAAATTGGTAGTCTATAGCATTTTTATTTCTTTTCAACAAATTTCTTCACAGTTTATGAAAGAGGAAGAATAACAGAAGACTTTTCTCTTTATCTTCTCAGGCAGATTCTTTTAAATTTTATTTCTAATTACATAAATTATTTTTCAAATTTTTAAAGCAGAATTTATTTGATATATAAAATTTGAAAATAAAAATAAGAATTTAAAATATTGGCAATATTCCATCAATATTAATAATAACTCATTCCTAATATTTTCATGTAAGTCTTCTCTTTGCACATTTTACTGGGGAGGGGGAGGCCCAGTGACACAGTGGGAGGTCATAGCTGAGGAAAACATTTCTGGGACAAAGTCATTTCAGGGGCAAAGCTAAGGTCACTTTCCCTGATGATTCCATGATTGTGTGACTATAAGAGGCCATAATGAATTTGTTGAGACAGTAGATTAGAAAATACGTGTGTCAGGACCATTTAACTTAAGTCATTTTTTTGCCTTCATTTTAACCATATCTAAACACAATCCTGTAACAAATCAAAAACACTTACAGTTTTGCCACTCATCCAAGATCCAGTCAGGAAAGGATCCTCGGGCTTCCTGAATATCTTGTAAACTGTGATCAATTCATCCTCAATACAAATGCTGACCCCCTTAGGTTTGAGGCTAGACCATTGAGATGTAACTCAAGAGATGGCTGCACACAGCTAAGAAAAAGGAAACCCAGCATTGTATTGGCCAGGAGCAGTATGAGTTTCTAAGAGCAAGTGGGCAAAAGAGAAGCCAAGGGCATGGCTAGAAAAGCAGGAGTGAGGGAAGATGTCAAATTTCACAACCAATCCATTAAAAAGAAAGAAAGAAAGAAAGAAAGAAAGAAACAGCATAAGAAACAAGGCAAGGCTTATAAAAAGTTATGAAGTGTAAATCAATAAATGAATAAATGAATGAATGGTGCACAGAAAGGGTGCGGGCAATTCATTATTAGGGCTAAATATTTTATCTCTGCTTTTATGACATCTGAGATTTAGAAAGGACCTGATAATGCAGAGTATTTGATTTCAAATGTGCTCCTTAGAACCTAGAGTGCTTCAAGAGCTGTTCCAAGTAGAGAAAGGGAGAAGGGAAGGGATGGGTGGAAATGTCTCTTTCCCTTGACCCCACCTCCCCATCTCCCACCCTCTGCAAAGCACACATTTAATTTGTTTACTGCTTCATGTGTTGGCTGCATGTGCTACTCTATGACTGAAAAAGGCTGAAAAAACAGTGACCAAAATATTAGAAGAGAAAGTTTAGACTTATTCATCTTTTTGGGTGAAGGCAACCCAGAATTTTCATCTGTTTCTTTCAATACCCTGAATGTCTCTTGTTTATGACTCCAAAGCAGAGGAAGAAAGATTAATTATCTATAGACCCAAGTACATTTCGGACCAAACTGGGAACACAAAAAACACATTTGCAGACATTTCTTCTCATATAGGGATTTTAAAACTTCAATAACAAAATGCTTTAAAACACTTGGGTTGCATAAATGTCACACTCTGTGAATGTGTGCTAAAATCTTTCCTCCTTTTACTATACTGAGTAAGAATTTCTTTGTTTATGACTGGTAGAGCCACAGAAAAATTTTGGAATGTTTCAGGATGTTTCGTGATTAAAATAAGATTTTTTCAAGTTAATTACCCTTCAGAATTCCCTTACTCAACTTCAGGCTTGCAAAATAGGCTTTTCAATGGATGTCATGAACTTTCACTTTGGATGTAAAGAACTTAACAATAAAGAATTCATCTTATAATGTCTTTACACATCCTAGATGTGCTTTAGATGAGACAGGTTTCTTATCTATTCATCTCTGCCTTATTATCCATAGCTCAAATTCCCTCAATTTATGGTTAAAGGCCATGTGTGTTGCCTTAGATGAACCAAGAGTAATCAGCACGTGCCTTATTTAGGGTTCATTACAAAAGTTTCCAACCCAACATCCTTGGCTCAAGTGTACCCCAATGATATCCCATCCAAGTGGCCAAAATGGGACTCCTCTTGGATTTCGTCTGAGGGACAATAAACTGGCTATGATGAAGTAGGCACAATTACCAAAATGCAAAGAATTGCTTTTCAACTCCAGTGCATTATTTTAACAGCATCTCTGTCTCTTTTTATTTCACCAAAGATTCCCAGGGATGGGGTGAGTGGGAGACTTCGTAGTGGTAGCAGTGAGAGAATTTATGTAGAACATTATCCTGCCATACACAGTTCAAAATAACATTGGAAAGACACAATACCTCTTCCACTTTATTCCAAATTTAAGCTAGTCATTAGACTTCTATGGTAACTCTAGTGATTGCAAAAAATGTATACATGTCATCATCATCATCATCACCAACATCATCATCATAATCATGTTTGTTTATTCATGGCTGAAATGTTGGAGAATTTTGGTTATACACAGTCTTCTGTATGTGATATTCCTCTCTAAACAGGAATATGCTTTCTTAAACTACTATTAAAAATAGACACCTTATCTGCTTTTCCATTTCTGAATGTCAATTTTAATCAAATGATCATTTCATAATGGGATTTGGTTACCTGCATGAAGCATTTCAAAAAAAACCCTTATCAATAAAGTCAGTGAAGTAATTTCACTTCATAAATTTTGAATCTGTATATTTGTATTATAATATAAATACACACTTTTTAAACTTTCCGAAGTATCACGACATCATGTAATTTTTTTTATCAAAGCATATAGTTGAATATGTTATTTGTCATGGGTCTCAATATTGCAAAAGATTTATACATGAATTCAAAAATTATATCCACAAGTTTTTCCATCATATTTATTTGTGATATTTTAAATCATTTTGTTAATTTTTAGAAATTTGTAACAGACAAGTGGTAACAAAGATGATAACTTAAGATGAAATTATAGAAAAATTATAAAGTTAAAGGAATTCCATAATTTTATAGCTTTTATATGAAACTCAAGAAAGATTTATTTGATTGAATTTTATCAGAAATAATGTAGTGTAAGACAATGTTAGAGGTATGCTTGTGTGTTTAAGTCTTCATAAAGATATTCCATTGAGAATATCCTAGTATCCACTGGTTAGCTGCTGAGACCATGTGCTATTGATAAACCTTCCTAAATATTCACTGACAGCAGAAGGAAATACAATCCACAGAAGCTTACTTACAGCTGAGTTTCTAATGCAGCTGCCTTCGTGTCTACTGGCTAGGCCATTCTACAGGAGTCTCCACCCCTGGGCTTCCCACATGGACACTCTAAAATTTTTGATGCACTTCTCTGCAGAAAAAAGATCTCCTGTGATACATTCCTGTCCACAATAGACATCTCCTTGCATTATTATACAGTTTCAGCCTTGCATTAATGTTCTCTCTAATTTCTTCATTTCTAAAAAGGGCTGCTTCTGTATTTGTATAACTGAAAGAGCAGGTCAGAAGCTTTACACAAAACTAAAGAACCGAACTGACTCAAGGGTAAATTCATGTCCCAAGCAAACAACTTGAAACTGTAAATTTATCTTTGTAGCCATTTTTGCCCTATGGAATTTTATATACTATAGTTTAAGCCAAATTTTTAGCCAGGTTTTGAGAGTCTCGCTTCTCCCCAGACATTCCTGCAGTGTAAAGCTTTCCAGAAGCAAGTCATCTTAAAAAAAAAAAAAAAAAGGAGCATCAACCCTGAAAGACATGTGCCAAGAAAGATTCTTCCCCTGACACCCAGGAAAGAGGTTAGGTCTTTCTTGCTGCTTCTCTAGCTCAGCCTCCAAAGAGGATGAAGAAAGCCCCCACGTATGAATCACGTACAAAGGAATCCGTAAGGCAAAATGAGGCAACCATGACAGGGAAGGAGCTTCTAACAAAATTTTTGAAATGATTTCAAATAGAACTTCATTCATACAAGCAATCTTCTTTGGAATATCTCTGTCCTGGTGGGGACTGGCTCTTTTTTATTGGAGGGTGTTTCAGAGGATGTGGATGTACATCCCCTAATGATGCTAAATCAAAGCCAACATGGGTATCATGAGAAAAGGGATGAGAAGCAGGCTGCTCAGACTTAGTTCGACTAAGTCCTTAGATCCAAACAAAGTCCAAAATCTAAAATTTGGTTGAGGGGTCTTTTAAGTCTTTTTCTTTCCCCCAAACAGTCCTTTCCCATTCCTTTATTTCACACTCCATTTATTTGTTGGAGAAATTGAAAGACAGTATGTTGCTATTGTCATTTTTCCAGTGGAATGTATTGTATGTTGGATTTAGTTGAAAGTTTTCCCATGGTGTTATTTGACATTTTCCTATAACTTCTGAATTTGCTGTAAGCCAATACTCAGATCCAGAGGTTTAATAAGATCCAGGTTTAATTTTTGTCCAGAACTACTTCATAGTAGTGCTGTGGACTTGCTAATCCCTCAAACCAGGTGGTACATACTGTCCAGTTAACCTCTTTTGAGTGATGAAAAATTTGGTCCATGAAGCGTGGGGATGAAAACCTGATCTATCTGTTATATAACACCATGTCAACTTTTGACAATGATTTCTATATACACTGATCACTTTTGCCCAAATCCACCATTGCACTTGGGATTTTAAAGGGTAATTTTCTAGTTACATCATTTATTCTCCTGTCATTATTCTGTAAAGAGCTTTCCACATTAACTATTTGGTAATTTAAAGGTGATATAAATGCTTGATCTATTCTCCTTTTATCAATTTTCAAATAACGAGCTACTGCCCTAGAAATTGGCAATGATCAATAAATAAGATGTTGACTTTTTACTTTAGTATCCATCACCAAAGCATGAATTTTTATCTACTGGATGTAATTCAATCCATTGCAAACATTCTTCTATTTGACACTTGAATTTGGTCATCTTAAGTTGGGGTAGCCACTTCATGTTAGTGTCAGTATCTCTTTACAATTATTCCACTTGTCTTTGATCAAGCAAAACGCTGCATGTCGATTCTAGGCAATTCCCATCTTGTATCTGGAATCTGCAATTTCTCAAAGGAACACGTGCTCCTTTTGGTGATGCAGAGTATTTTGAAACTTTCTTGCAACTAGGGCTTGGCACTGAGGGGATGGCATTGTTTGTATGCCTATTTAAGGAATAGAGCATTTTAAATGAAATTATAAGATATATACATATCCATGAACACCTTAATATATGTTCACAATGTAAGCAGATCAACGTATGTGACACACAGAGCAGGAATACAAAAATAGCAATCCACAAGAAGACCCCTTCTGTCATGAACCCTCTGTCACAATCTCCAAGGGGTAATCAATAACCTGACTTTTATCATAATAGATTAGTTTCTTCTGATTTTGAAGTTTATAAAACTGGAATCATATATTATATACTTTACTACTGGGTTAATTGGCTTAAGAATTTGGTGCATTCATTTCATACTATTCTTATTGCTGTAATGGATTCCATTATATGTACTATAATCTTTTATATTTTTATTTTTTAATGAATATGGACAATAAGTGTGTTTCTAGTCTGGGGCTATTCTGGATTGTGCTGCCACATCATTTTCTTGTAGTAGTCTTCTGTCAAACATACAGATGAGTTTCTGTTGGTTATATAGCTAGGAGTGACATTTCTAGGTTATACAATATAAATATTTACACGATCAAACCTTTTTACAAAATAGTTGCACTAATTTACCCTCTTACCAGCAGGATATGAAAATGTCCATTGCTTCAGATCCTTGCCAACATGTTTGTCATTTAAATTTAACATTTCTAGTGAGTGTACATTAGTATTTTATTGTGATTTTAATTTGGAAAAAAAATTCTGTTTTCAAAATTGGACCTAAGATCTACAAACGGAAAAGTGCACATGTCATAAGCCCACCCCAAAGGATTTTCACTAACTTTGCATACACTCCAAGACCAAGAAATAGAACATCTCCAGCACCCCAGAATTCTCCCAGGTGCTCCCTTCTAGGCACTTCATATGAGCCCTACATCTTCCTTCACTAATTTTGATAGATTTGTTTCGTCATTTCTTGTGTTGCTTTGTACTCTTTTTAGGATTTTAAGACTTTTGAATTGTACAGTGAGTTCTTTATTTTTTTATTTTTAAAAATTCTTATCGATTAAGTGTCTTCATGATGTGACCTTTTCCTCGGAGCACTTTTATATGCTTGCTTTTGATTATTATTTCTCAGAACTTTTTGCCATTGCATTTTGAATTTCAACCTTAATCCAAAATGTGTTTAACATTGTAATTTTCAAGGGGAATAATCTCTTTTTCTAAATCACTTTTACTGTTTTAGTTATAGATTTTTCTAATTGCTACTAAATGGGATGGAAGGAGGGTCCAGTTTATACTAGATTCTCTGCAAAATATCAATACTGGTTTAGTATATGGCTGCCACTTGAAAACGACCCTCATTCATTCATTCTCTCTCTCTCCCTCTATTAGTTCTACTTTGATTACCTAGTCTGATATTTGATTAGAAAATTTTCAAAGCATGTTGATCTCTATGATATCAATCTAACCTCCTTTCCCAGAATAGAGATACTTTGGTAATACAGTTACTTCTTCTATCTCACTATCAGATATCCCGTAGTTTAGCTATGAACTTTCCTATAAGGACATTGGCTTAAAGTACACAGTCTTTCAGAAAATATGTGCAGCCTTTCTAAGTGAGGAAGAAAAACACTGGGGCACTGGTGGAATCTGTGAGTCTCTGTAATCAAGGATAGACTGAACTACTATGACATTGTTTTGCTGTCAGATTAAAAAAAAATAATACCCAGGTGTTATGCTGGGGAATCCAACTTCACATATTCTGGAGCTCTGACATCTATTTGTTAGATCAACTTAGCAGAAACATGTTATTTGATGAAAGATAGCAAGACAAGTAAACATCAAAGAGATTTCAAAGTACAGGAAATTGTAGCTCAATTATGATTATCATAATTTCAAAATCCACAAGAGAAAATCAAAACAAGTGAATATAATCATAAATTTTAAATGGGTAGACTCTTTAGAATTGTACTTCTAAAACTTTTGTGTCCTTAAGAATCACCTGTGAACTTCATGCAGATTCCCAGGTGCTTATGTCAAAGATTCCGTCATAGGAAGCTTGTGTGTTTTTATTTTGACATTTAAATAGCAACAGCTGCTTGTAGTTCACTGGTGGCTTTCTAAGACTCACTGCTCCAGAATATTTCACACAAATCCTGAAGCTAATATTTTTGTTGCATGATTTCTGGCCCTCTAAACCAAGAAAAATTAAGGCTTTCCTTTTTCAATCCCAATGACCTTTAGGATCTTTCAAAATAATTACACACTGGAAATAAATCCATTGTAATGTTATGCTGTGCTTTATTCACCTAGGAACCAAACCCAGCTAAGGCACCTACCATGGCTGACCTGCCCTAGTGCTTTGGTTCTCATGAGCAATTTTCCACCCCACCTTTGTCCAGTTAAATTGATCTGATCCCCTGACTAGTAATCTACATGCACATAACAAGAACACACTACATGGATTACCAACTTTAATTAATTCATGTCTTCCAACAGTGCACAAAGTCTTATGAAAGTGAAAAATCTAAGGGCAAGTCTCTAGGAAATTAGAAGACAGACTGAAATCATAATATATTTGTATGGATATAAATATAGATATAGAATAGACATAGATACAGATTGGTACATTGTTTTACATTTTAGAAAGAATGGTTATATACTTTATTTTGTTTGAACTTTGCAATATCACGTGTTTCTTTTATAGATCCTATTTCATTTTTTTTTAATCATCATTTTATTGAGATATATTCACATACCACGCAGTCATACAAAACAAATTGTACTTTCGATTGTTTACAGTACCATTACATAGTTGTACATTCATCACCTAAATCAATCCCTGACACCTTCATTAGCACACACACAAAAATAACAAGAATAATAATTAGAGTGAAAAAGAGCAATTGAAGTAAAAAAGAACACTGGGTACCTTTGTCTGTTTGTTTCCTTCCCCTACTTTTCTACACATCCATCCATAAACTAGACAAAGTGGAGTGTGGTCCTTATGGCATTCCCAATCCCACTGTCACCCCTCATAAGCTACATTTTTATACAACTGTCTTCGAGATTCATGGGTTCTGGGTTGTAGTTTAATAGTTTCAGGTATCCACCACCAGCTACCCCAATTCTTTAGAACCTAAAAAAGGTTGTCTAAAGTGTACGTAAGAGTGCCCACCAGAGTGACCTCTCGGCTCCTTTTGGAATCTCTCTGCCACTGAAGCTTATTTCATTTCCTTTCACATCCCCCTTTTGGTCAAGAAGATGTTCTCCATCCCACGATGCCGGGTCTACATTCCTCCCCGGGAGTCATATTCCACGTTGCCAGGGAGATTCACTTCCCTGGGTGTCTGATCCCACGTAGGGGGGAGGGCAGTGATTTCACCTTTCAAGTTGGCTTAGCCAGAGAGAGAGGGCCACATCTGAGCAACAAAGAGGCATTCAGGAGGAGACTCTTAGGCACAAATACAGGGAGGCCTAGCCTCTCCTTTGCAGCAACCGTCTTCCCAAGGGTAAAACCTACGGTAGAGGGCTCAACCCATCAAACCACCAGTCCTCTATGTCTGTGGTCATGTTAGCAACCATGGAGGTGGGGTAGGCGAATACCCCTGCATTCTCCACAGGCTCCTCAAGGGGGCACTACATCTTTTTTTTTTTTTTCCTTGTTTGTCTTTTTTCTTTTTTTTTTTTTTTTTAACTTTCCCTTTTTTTTTAAATCAACTGTATGAAAAAAAAGTTAAAAAGAAAACAAACATACAATAAAAGAACATTTCTAAGAGACCATAACAAGGGAGTAAGAAAAAGACAACTATCCTAAGATAACTCCTTAACTTCCAACCTGTTCCTACTTTACCCCAAGAAAGTTACCTAATATAGCAACATTTCTGTGAACTTGTTCCTACTATATCCATCAGAAATTAACAGACCATAGTCATTCCTGGGCATCCCCAGAACGTTAAATAGCTTATCTGTTCTTCTTGGATTATTGTTCCCCCTTCCTTAATTGCTCTCTACTGCTAGTTCCCCTACATTCTACATTATAAACCATTTGTTTTACAGTTTTCAAAGTTCACATTAGTGGTAGCATATAATATTTCTCTTTTTGTGCCTGGCTTATTTCGCTCAGCATTATGTCTTCAAGGTTCATCCATGTTGTCATATGTTTCACCAGATCGTTCCTTCTTACTGCCGCGTAGTATTCCATCCTGTGTATATACCACATTTTATTTATCCACTCATCTGTTGAAGGACATTTGGGTTGTTTCCATCTCTTGGCAATTGTGAATAATGCTGCTATGAACATTGGCGTGCAGATATCTGTTCGTGTCACTGCTTTCCGATCTTCCGGGTATACACCAAGAAGTGCAATCGCTGGATCGAATGGTAACTCTATATCTAGTTTTCTAAGGAACTGCCAGACTGACTTCCAGAGTGGCTGAACCATTATACAGTCCCACCAACAATGAATAAGAGTTCCAATTTCTCCACATCCCCTCCAGCATTTGTAGTTTCCTGTCTGTTTAATGGCAGCCATTCTAACCGGTGTTAGATGGTATCTCATTGTAGTCTTAATTTGCATCTCTCTAATAGCTAGTGAAGCTGAACATTTTTTCATGTGTTTCTTGGCCATTTGTATTTCCTCTTCAGAGAACTGTCTTTTCATATCTTTTGCCCATTTTATAATTGGGCTGTCTGTACTATTGTCATTGAGTTGTAGGATTTCTTTGTATATGCAAGATATCAGTCTTTTGTCAGATACATGGTTTCCAAAAATTTTTTCCCATTGAGTTGGCTGCCTCTTTACCTTTTTGAGAAATTCCTTTGAGGTGCAGAAACTTCTAAGCTTGAGGAGTTCCCATTTATCTATTTTCTCTTTTGTTGCTTGTGCTTTGGGTGTAAAGTCTAGGAAGTGGCCTCCTAATACAAGGTCTTGAAAATGTTTTCCTACATTATCTTCTAGGAGTTTTATGGTACTTTCTTTTATATTGAGATCTTTGGTCCATTTTGAGTTAATTTTTGTGTAGGGGGTGAGGTAGGGGTCCTCTTTCATTCTTTTGGATATGGATATCCAACTCTCCCAGCCCCATTTGTTGAAAAGACCATTATGGCTCAGTTCGGTGACTTTGGGGGCCTTATCAAAGATCAGTCGGCCATAGATCTGAGGGTCTATCTCTGAATTCTCAATTCGATTCCATTGATCTATATGTCTATCTTTGTGCCAGTACCATGCTGTTTTGGCAACTGTGGCTTTATAATAAGCTTCAAAGTCAGGGAGTGTAAGTCCTCCCACTTCGTTTTTCTTTTTTAGAGTGTCTTTAGCAATTCGAGGCATCTTCCCTTTCCAAATAAATTTGATAACTAGCTTTTCCAAGTCTGCAAAGTAGGTTGTTGGAATTTTGATTGGGATTGCATTGAATCTGTAGATGAGTTTGGGTAGAATTGACATCTTAATGACATTTAGCCTTCCTATCCATGAACATGGAATATTTTTCCATCTTTTAAGGTCCCCTTCTATTTCTTTTAGTAGAGTTATGTAGTTTTCTTTGTATAGGTCTTTTACATCTTTGGTTAAGTTTATTCCTAGGTACTTGATTTTTTTAGTTGCTATTGAAAATGGTATCTTTTTCTTGAGTGTCTCTTCAGTTTGTTCATTTCTAGCATATAGAAACATTACTGACTTATGTGCATTAATCTTGTATCCCGCTACTTTGCTAAATTTGTTTATTAGCTCTAGTAGGTGTATCGTTGATTTCTCAGGGTTTTCTAGATATAAGATCATATCATCTGCAAACAATGACAGTTTTACTTCTTCTTTTCCAATTTGGATGCCTTTTATTTCTTTGTCTTGCCGGATTGCCCTGGCTAGCACTTCCAGCACAATGTTGAATAACAGTGGTGACAGCGGGCATCCTTGTCTTGTTCCTGATCTTAGAGGGAAGGCTTTCAGTCCCTCACCATTGAGTACTATGCTGGCTGTGGGTTTTTCATATATGCTCTTTATCATGTTGAGGAAGTTTCCTTCAATTCCTACCTTTTGAAGTGTTTTTATCAAAAAGGGATGTTGGATTTTGTCAAATGCTTTTTCAGCATCTATTGAGATGATCAATTGATTTTTCCCTTTCGAGTTTTTAATGTGTTGTAATACATTGATTGTTTTTCTTATGTTGAACCATCCTTGCATGCCTGGAATGAACCCCACTTGGTCGTGGTGTATGATTTTTTTAATGTGTCTTTGGATTCGATTTGCAAGTATTTTGTTGAGGATTTTTGCATCTATATTCATTAGGGAGATTGGCCGGTAGTTTTCCTTTTTTGTAGCATCTTTGCCTGGTTTTGGTATTAGATTGATGTTAGCTTCATAAAATGAGTTAGGTAGTGTTCCATTTTTTTCAATGTTTTGAAAGAGTTTGAGTAAGATTGGTGTCAGTTCTTTCTGGAAAGTTTGGTAGAATTCCCCTGTGAAGCCATCTGGCCCTGGGCATTTATTTGTGGCAAGATTTTTGATGACTGATTGGATCTCTTTGCTTGTGATGGGTTGGTTGAGGTCTTCTATTTCTTCTCTGGTCAGTCTAGGTTGTTCATATGTTTCCAGGAAATTGTCCATTTCTTCTACATTATCCAGTTTGTTGCCATACAGTTGTTCATAATATCCTCTTATAAGTTTTTTTAATTTCTTCAGGATCTGCAGTTATGTCACCTTTTTCATTCATTATTTCGTTTATATGGGTCTTCTCTCTTTTTGATTTTGTCAGTCTAGCTAGGGGCTTGTCAATCTTGTTGATCTTCTCAAAGAACCAACTTTTGGTGATATTTATCCTTTCTATTGTTTTTTTGTTCTCTATGTCATTTATTTCTGCTTTAATCCTTGTTATTTCTTTTCTTCTACTTGGTTTAGGATTGGTTTGCTGTTCATTTTCTAGCTTCTTCAGTTGATCCATTAGTTCTTTGATTTTGGCTCTTTCTTCCTTTTTAATATATGCGTTTAGTGCTATAAATTTCCCCCTTAGCACTGCTTTTGCTGCATCCCATAGGTTTTGGTATGTTGCGTTCTCATTTTCATTCGTCTCTATATATTTAGCAATTTCTCTTGCTATTTCTTCTTTAACCCACTGATTGTTTAGGAGTGTGTTGTTTAACCTCCAGGTATTTGTGAATTTTCTAAGTCTCTGATGGTTATTGACTTCTAATTGTATTCCATTGTGGTCAGAGAATGTGCTTTGAATAATTTCAATCTTTTTAAATTTATCGAGGCTTGTTTTATGTCCCAGCATATGATCTATTCTGGAGAAAGTTCCGTGAGCACTAGAAAAGTATGTGTATCCTGGTGATTTGGGATGTAATGTCCTGTAGATGTCTGTTAAATCTAATTCATTTATCAGATTGTTTAGGTTTTCAATTTCCTTATTGGTCTTCTGTCTGGTTGATCTATCTATAGGAGAGAGTGATGTGTTGAAGTCTCCCACAATTATTGTGGAAACATCAATTGCTTCCTTTAGTTTTGCCAGTGTTTCTCTCATGT
Organism: Choloepus didactylus; assembly: GCF_015220235.1. Taxonomy (NCBI): domain Eukaryota; kingdom Metazoa; phylum Chordata; class Mammalia; order Pilosa; family Megalonychidae; genus Choloepus; species Choloepus didactylus. The sequence continues at coordinate 159,485,030 of NC_051311.1, read as the reverse complement.
ATTTTGTGGCACCTTGATTGGGTGCATAGACATTTACGATTGTTATTTCTTCTTGCTGAATTGCCCCTTTTATTAGTATGTAGTGGCCTTCTTTGTCTCTCAAAACATCCCTGCATTTGAAGTCTATTTTATCTGAGATTAATATTGCTACACCTGATTTCTTTTGGCTGTAGCTTGCATGAAATATTTTTTTCCATCCTTTCACTTTCAGTTTCTTTGTGTCCCTGTGTCTAAGATGAGTCTCTTGTATGCAACATATTGATGGTTCATTTTTTTTGATCCATTCTGCGAATCTATATCTTTTAGTTGGGGAGTTTAATCCATTTACATTCAACGTTAAAACCGTGAAGGCATTTCTTGAATCGGCCATCTTATCCTTTGGATTATGTTTGCCATATTTTTCCCTCTCTCTATTAATATCCTTTATTGTACCCATACCGAATCTCTTTAGTACTGAACCTTTCTCCAAGTCTCTCTGTCCTGTCTTTGTTTCTCTGTCTGTAGGGCTCCCTTTAGTATCTCCAGTAGGGCAGGTCTCTTGTTAGCAAATTCTCTCAGCATTTGTTTGTCTGTGAAAAATTTAAGCTCTCCCTCAAATTTGAAGGAGAGCTTTGCTGGATAAAGTATTCTTGGCTGGAAATTTTTCTCACTCAGAATTTTAAATATATCGTGCCACTGCCTTCTTGCCTCCATGGTGGCTGCTGAGTAGTCACTACTTAGTCTTATGCTGTTTCCTTTGTATGTGGTGAATTGCTTTTCTCTTGCTGCTTTCAGAACTTGCTCCTTCTCTTCTATGTTTGACAGTGTGATCAGTATATGTCTCGGAGTGGGTTTTTTTGGATTTATTCTATTTGGAGTTCACTGAGCATTTATGATTTGTGTATTTATGTTGTTTAGAAGATTTGGGAAGTTTTCCCCAACAATTTCTTTGAATACTCTTCCTAGACCTTTACCCTTTTCTTCCCCTTCTGGGACACCAATGAGTCTTATATTCGGACGTTTCATATTATCTATCATATCCCTGAGGTCCATTTCGAGTTTTTCAATTTTTTTCCCCATTCTTTCTTTTATGCTTTCATTTTCCATTCTGTCATCTTCCAGTTCACTGATTTGTTGTTCAACTTCCTCTAGTCTTGTACTATGAGTGTCCAGAATCTTTTTAATTTGGTCAACAGTTTCTTTAATTTCCATAAGATCATCCATTTTTTTATTTAGTCTTGCAATGTCTTCTTTATGCTCTTCTAGGGTCTTCTTGATTTCCTTCATATCCCGTACTATGGTCTCATTGTTCATCTTTAGTTCTTTGAGTAGCTGCTCTAGGTGCTGTGTCTCTTCTGGTCTTTTGATTTGGGTGGTTGGGCTTGGGTTATCCATATCGTCTGGTTTTTTCATATGCTTTATAATTTTCTGTTGTTTTTGGCCTCGTGGCATTTGCTGAACTTGATAGGGTTCTTTTAGGGTTTGTAGACCTATTGAAGTCCTTATCTCTAATTTACCAGATCTACAGCTTCGTGGAGTACACTTTCTCTAACTAACCAGCAGGTGGCGTCCATGAGCCACCTGTTCTCCACAAGCCAGATCTCCCCTGCTTAGCCTTTTTGGTGAGTGGGGGAGTGAGTCTTGTGGGGTCCAATTGGTGTACCAAGCTTGCGTGTGTAGTTGGTGTTGCCTGCCCTGTATGTGGGGCGTGTTTCTGGGCAGTCGGGGAGGGGGGGTGGCCCTAACAATCAAATCTCCCTGATGATCCTAGAGTTTTAAAGCTGCTGCAATAGTTTAATCCTTCAGTTCAGTCCTGCCACAGTTTGTCTCTGCCACTGACCCACAAGTCTTTGGTATTGGCGTATGGCTCCTGAGACTTGCAAGTGGGCCCCTCTTCCACGTTGTGCACCCCGGGTCCTCTGTTGAGGGATGACTGTGCTATGTCACAGGTGAGTGCCGTCCCCCCAGGGCAGTTCTGGGCTGCTGGGCTGTGTAGGGAGGCTCCCAGTCTGCTCAAATGATGGCTGAATGGGGCTTTGTTAATTCACACTGCTCCACCTTCACAGCTCTGGGACATTCAGCTGAGGTTGCAGGGAAGGCTAATGTCCACGCCCAGTTTTGTGGTGTGTGCCTGTTATTTGAAGCACTTCCGTCACACTGGGTTGTCTGGGGCAGCTCTGGGCTATGGGGCTGGAGATGGGCAGGAGTGTTTCCTGTCCACCAGGATGGTGGCTGTGAGTGGACACCCCCCTTTTCTTGGGAAGTTGTGTTGTTTAGTGAATTTTCTCAGCCACTGGATTATTGCCTTTTGTCTCAGTGCTCTCTTAGTTCTGCTCTTGACTTGACGTGCCCAAATTGCAATTCTTTGAAGCTTTCTGTATTGAGCTTCTTAGAGTAATTGTTTTAGAAAAAGCAAAAAGGATTAAAAAAAAAAAAAAAAAAAAAAAACGGCCTTTCTCAGAGATCTAATGGGTTATTGAAATGCTAATAGACAAAGCAAACAGGGCCATTAAGGAAAGGTCCACAGGGCAGAGAGATCAGCTTTGCTTCCGGATTTGCATATGCGCCTCAAGGCCTGAGCTCCACCCTTCCCCTTTCTGTGTTCACCAGAACTCCAAAAATCCTCTGCTTTTATTTTGGAGTTTTTCGTGTTGTTTTTTTTCTATGCCTGTCTCCTCTCTGCTGGGCTGGCTGCTCTCAGAGTCTCTGGTGTCTGGTCTCAGTCTATCTATGGTTGGAGTTTGAATCAGTAGAATGAGTTTTCTATAAGAGCAGCCACTGCAGTTCTCCCTTCTCCTTCCCGGAGCTGACAGCCCCTCCTCCCCCGGGACTGAGCCTGGCAGAGAGGGGCGCGGGTCCCCTGGCCGCAAAAACTTACAGATTTCGCTGATCTCAGCAGTTCCACGTTTTCATGAGTGTTGTATGAAGTATGCCCAAAGACAGATTGCTCTGTGGTGTCCAGTCCACGCAGTTCCTGGCTTTTTACCTACTTTCCTGGAGGAGTAACTAAAACTTACAGCTCACCAGTCTGCCATCTTGCCCCGCCTCCCTATTTCATTTTAAATGCCTGTTTCTTTTGTCTTTCCCACTAGATAGATATCTAGGGCAGTATGGTGGCTTATTCAGATTTGTGTCTCCACAGTTGTGCTTAAAGAAATCTTCCATTCTTTCCTCATAAAGAAAATATGAAAGGGAAATTTTCTGTGTCTTTGAATATCAGATAGCATCTTGATTTTGTCCTCACTCACTTGAGCAATAACTCCCTGTCATTTGTTAATAAATAACATTAAATGGAAAATGAAACTGAGACTCTGAGAAGTTAATGTACTTGCCCAAAGTAATTCACATGGTAGTAAATGGATTCTAGAGACAGAACTCAAATCCTGGTCTTTGAACTAATTTATTCTCAAAACATTCATTCTTTTATTCAACAGATTTGTTGAAAATCTTTCATGCTCCAGGTTCTATCTGATACAAAGATGAATAAAGGGATTTTTTTTCCATTACCAAAAATTTCACAGTATAATGATAGAGAAGGACATGCTCTTCCTTTATTTTCGTCCATTCATCTTACTCTCCAACCAAACTCAACTGTCACTTATTTCCACACCCTGAACTTCTCTCAGCCTTTGCTCTCGGACATGCATTCCACCACTACCACTCCTGAACCTAGTTGCCTTTAAAATACACACTTGACCTTCAGTTCTCCACATTTTCTGTTACATGTGGCTTCCCAGAATGGCATTTCCTCCAAGATTCCAAGATTCTCTCTCTACTGTGTTCCCAAAACATTATTCATTCTCTCATTTCACCCCTTGCTTTCCCCTTGACATTGCATTTATGAATTTGTAGACTCACTCCATATGCAAACTCTTCAAACTTAGCCATTTCTATTTATTTCCTCTCCAAGTGGTTTTGCAAACCTCCTCCCACGCCCATTAGCTGTCCAGTACCTTGAATTCATTAATATGACACATTTCCTCATACCCTACTCAGCTAAAATGATAGTTTCTCAGAGATGCTTTCCATAACTCCCCAATCAAAAATAGCTGCCTCTATCATTATGTATTACAGGTACAGCTATTTTCTTTAAAATACCTGATATTATGTGATTATTTTCTCTAATGGACCCTACATTTTATATTCTCAAGTGTAAGTTCCGACTTTATTTAATCACTGCATCTTGTGATAGAATCAGTCTCTAACATTTAGTATGTGCTTGAAAAATACTCATGAATAAAATAATTAATTGCTATTTAAACATTTTTATCAAAATTACACTATGAAAATAAAACTTTTTGAGCACTAACATTGACTCAGAGATGCCAAATGAATTCAGCAACCAATAAAATTTCCTTACATTGGATGAACATTTTCTCTGTCCTGCTCTCCTTTATTGAGTATGGGACAAACACTTGCTGACTTAATGCTTCATTAATGAATGAAGAGATTTCTTTATATGGTTGAATAAGGGATAAAGGTTTTCTATTTAAAGGTAGAGGCACTACATATAGAAAATAGAAGCTGGAATTTGTAAAAACATCAAAATCATCACTGAAGGGAATGTATGAATCAAAACCTATATTTTTAATGAAATTTTATTGAGATATATTCACATACCATACAATCATCCAAAGTGTATAATCAATTGTTGACTTTATCATCATATAGTTCTGCATTCATCACAATTAATTTTTGAACATTTTCATTACTCCAAAAACAAAAACTAAGAATAAAAATAAAAATAAAAGAGAACACCCCAAACATCCCATCTCCCATCCACCCTATTTTTCATTTAATTTTTGCCCCCATTTTTCTACTCATCTGTCCATACACTGGATAAAGGGAATGTGAACCACAAGGTTTTCACAATCACACAGTCACACTGTATAAGCTATATGGTTACACAATCATCTTTAAGAATCAAGGCTATCGTGTTGCAGTACAATAGTTTCAGGTATTTCCTTCTAGCTATTCCAATACACTAAAAACTAAAAAGGGGTATCTATGTAATGCATAAAAATAACTTCCAGAATGACCTCTCAACTCCATTTGAAATCTCTCAGCCATTGAAACTTTATTTTGTTTCATTTCTCTTCCCCTTTTGGTCAAGAAGACTTTCTCAATCCCATGATGCCAGGTCCAGTCTCATCCTGGGGAAACCGATCATTCTTAGTAAGTCTTTGCTACCTACCAGTGCATTTGTGGGAAACATTGCCAGTTTATTTTCAAAAATAATTGAAGCAAATATTTCAGGTATTTAAAAAAAGCCAGCACCACCCAGATTCCAGAAGTATTTATTGAACACTAGTTGTGGACAATTATCTGGGTATTTAATAAATATCTCACTGAAGCATCTAATAATCCCCACCCTTCACATATGGGAACTGAAACCTAGCAAGATTAATTGACTTGGCAGAATTCACATAGCTAGTTATCAGCTTCAGAAATGGTCACAGGATAATTTCCAAAATAACTACTTAGCTTGCTTTTAAATTAATCAGGAATCATTGCCTAGTGTTCATTGTTGTAATGTTGCTAAGAAGTTCTGTAAATGGCTATTAAGAAAACATGTAAATGAGTGGCTGGGCCCTTTCAGGATATCTGGAGTACATTTTGTTTCTATGTGATATTGCCATGGAGGCACAAGCTAATGCTAACAGCAAATAACTGGCACCCTTGACTCATCATATTCCATAGATTTTGCTTCTTTTCTGCTTACTGGCTTTGAATTTCTGTCCCATATGTTATGTCCCATCATGACATAGAATTGGGAGCTCAAGGAATGGACATACCAAATGAGCTAGTTTCCCCTCACCACCTGAGCACATTTGGTTGGGTCTCAGTTTTAGTTTGGGTCCCCCCCCTCCCAAAAGCAGACCCTGAGTTAAGGATTTAGGTTCTCATATTTCTTTAGGAAGTGCTCCTGGGAGGCACTGTTCAGGTAATAAGCAAGTAAGGCAGGCAAGGAAGGAAAACCCCATGGCAGGACATGTTCATGAAGAGTTACTATGGGGGACCCCACTGGGGACGTGCACAAAGCAATTCCCAGAGTTGTCCCAGCTGAGAGGCAAGGAAACTGGGTGTTGATCCTTAACTGGTTGCAGGCTGCTTCCTGGGGACTAATATGAGTGAGCCCGTTGATGTGGCCAGGAGAAGCCTTTAGGCAGAAAGCAACAGGGCTTTGACGTAGGAAGTCAGCCGGGTGCAAGGCAAAAAGGGGATATGGGCAGCACGCCAACTTCATTTGCTGCTGACCTCCATCTGCCTTCATTTACTTCTGATTGAGAGCTGATTCAATCAAATCCCTTGTTCCCCCAAGTCCCAGTTTAACTGCATCTTATTTCCTTTAAAAATCCATTCAGAGTATGTGCATTTTGTGTCTACGCTGAGCCAATAACTTTGATAATGTATCATAAATATGAGTTTACATTTAAACTTAGCCTTGAAGCAAAAGTAGGAGTTTCCAAAGTTCACAGTTTGGAAGGACACTTGAGGTAGAGGCCAACTTGTCTATGAATGCTTGAATCATTCTTTTCAAGAATTTATATAGCAGGATTTGAGACTAGAAAAGAGTCAGATGCAAAGTTGTTAAGGGCACTGCATATGGCCAGAAGCTGTAATATCAACCAAAGTAATTGAGGTCCACCTGAAGATTTTAAGTAAATGAACAACCTGCATGCAAGAAAGATCTGTTTGCCTCAGTTGCTTCAGAAGGAAGATAAAATAAAAGAGAGATAAACCAAGATGACTAGGGTGGATGCTAAAGATATAAACCAGATGCTAACATTGATATGTCCTGGTCTAGGGCCAAATCATTGAGGGTAGAGAATAGAGGTCTGAGTCTAGATATTTTTGCCTCTTAAGACATCTCATTTTTGTATTACATCATGGTTTAGAAGTTGGGCTATGAAGCAAGGCTGCCTGAATTCAAGTTTAGATTCTGCAGCTTATTAGCTAAGTAAACTTGAGCAGATGAATCATTATCTCAGTTTTCTCCTTTTGTTATGCAGGCATATGAACAGCACCGATATCTTAGGGTTGTTGGGAAGATTAGATGAGATAATAACCCTCATCTATCCACTAACATGGTACCTGATACATACGAAGTGGCTAGTAGATGTCAGATGCTGCTATTCGTATTATCATACTATTTATTTTCACATGAATTAGCATAAAATTGAAAATTTCCATCACAATATGCACTTTAATTTTGTTTATGATCAACCCTTTTTTCCTCCAGTAATTCTTCTAGTCTTTTCCTAATCAGGCAGAACCATGTCGTATAAACACATATCACTTGAATGGCAGATTAGTTTTCAATGAGTAAAAACATAATTAAATTTGATTAATGAGATTGTGTTTAATTACATAAGTATAGCATATTTTTCATTGACTGGTGTAAAAAGTTAACAAGTCTTTATTAGGACATTACAATTCTCTAACATGGTGAGAAACCATGATACATTTAGGGGCTCATCTAATATGCCATGTAAAATCCTTAAGGAAAAGAAAAAATAAATTTCTTCATTAAGAATTTGTCGACTTTTTAGAATAATTTATAATTATTACATATTCAGTTGAAAATTGCAAGTGATTTATCATAATGGTTGCAAATTAGGTTGATAATTAAGTAAGTTTCTAGGACCTAAACTACTGTCCTAGTTTGCTCATGCTGCAGAATGCAAAACACCAGAGATGGATAGGCTTTTATAAAACGGGGGTTTATTTCACTACACAATTACAGTCTTAAGGCCACAAAGCGTGCAAGGTAACACATCAGCAATCGGGTATCCTCACCGGAGGATAGCCAATGGCCTCCGGAAAACCTCTGTTAGCTAGGAAGGCAGCTGGCATCTGCTCCAAAGCTCCGGCCTCAAAACGGCTTTCTCCCAGGACGTTCCTCTCTAGCAAGCTTGCTCCTCTTCAAAACATCACTCCCAGCTGCACTCTCTTTCTTCCCCCCGAGTCAGCTCATTTATATAGCTCCACCGATAAGGGCCCACCCTGAATGGGCGGGGCCACGCCTCCATGGGAACATCTCATCAGAATCATTGCCCACAGCTGGGTGGGGCACATTCCAAGCAAATCCAACCATCACCAAAACGCCTGCCCCACACAAGACCACAAAGATAATGGCATTTGGGGGACACAATACACTCAAACCGGCACAACTACTTTACTTATTTATTTCCTAACTCTTTCCAGCTATATTAGGGCAGCTTTAACAAGAAATATATGTATTTACATATTAATAAAGTAGAAATTTATGTAGAGAAAAAGGCCAGGAATGAATTAAAAACAGCATAATACTATTCAGGAATTTAATGCATGCATGAAACAGTAGCAGATGTGGTATAGTTTCATGGCAGAATGGAAAAAGTAAAATAAAATAAAATAACATAACATAAAATACACTGAGTTCCTACTTCTCACTATGAGATGGAACAGACTGCTACTGCCTTACAGAGGTGACCAATTGAAAACTCAATTTCTTTAGTACCATTACTAATTCATACGACTACTTCTTATATATTGCTTTAGAATCATAGTACATTCTCCATAAAATCCAGTTTTGTGAATGCAAATCTGTGGCATCTAATCTTAAACTAATCACTGGATCATTCTCATTAGCAATAAATATACTTTCCATCTTATAATAAAAATAAAGCAAAAAAAAAAAAAAAAAAAAAAAAAAAATGCAAACAAGCAACCACCACCACAATAATAAGCCAGTGCCTTTCTGGGACTCATTCCCATCCAGGTACTACTGTCTCAAGCCCCCATTGCATCCTCCACATATTGACTCCGCTTTCTCACCTCCCGTTCATGCTGGTCTGGCTTCTTTCCAAGTCACTCCCCTGTAACTGCCCTGATAAAAGTCATCTGTGACAAAATGTATGGACCATCTTCTACTTCACCTCTTGTCTGCAGTCAGCTCTTGCTTTTCCCCATATACCTGAAAGCTTCATCTCTTGGTTTCCCTCTTTTCTGGTTTTCTTTCTACCTCTCAGTCTTTCTTTCCCAGTCTCCTTTGCTTGCTGGCCCATCCCCTCTCATCCCCTTTAAGTATCATCTCATTTAAACAATGCCCACATGGCCACAGGAAGCCCAGATATCTATCTGGAGCCTCATGATCCTCTATACAACACGATTATCACAACTATTAGATTTCCAAACCTAAACAAAGTCTGAAACCTATTTTATCTGCTTCAGTAATAAAACAGTGAACCAGCTGCTCAGTCTTAGAAACCAGTGGGGCATCCTCTGTTGCTAACATCTCCTTGCCAACTATAACCAACCCGTCTCCAAATCTAGTCAAACCTACCTTAACAATACATCTCAAGTCTGGATTTGTCCTATGTTCTCATCACTGGACTGGGGTTATGGGTGTTGGCAAAGAAGACTACAGAGGTCAAGAGCTCTTTTCACCATATAATGTTAGGGGGGTCATGATAGCAACATGGCTTGTCACTGGTGATGGTAACCTTGTTCTCTTAGTTAAGGTGGTGGCTTCCAGATTTCTCCACTGTAAAGTTGCTATTGTACTCTTCCCACACTTTATTCTTTAGAAGTCAGTTCCTAAGTCCAGCTCACACTCAAGGGGAGAGGAACTAAGCTCCATCTCCTGGGAGGAGGAGTATATACATATTTCATTGACAATACTTATTCCAGGAAAATTAAAACATCCTTCCTTATTTCCTTTTAGAGTTCAGATTTCAGTGTTATCTCTTTACTGTTTATTGCCCGTCTCTCCTACTAAGCTGTATGTTCCAAGAGATCAGAGATTGTCTTTTTTACTTGCCATTCTAATGTAAACTTCTTTACCTAGTATCTGGTACATAGTAAGCGCTGACCAAATATTTGATAGAAGAATGAATTAGCAAAAGCATGTTTGATAAAAAATAATGAATATACTTAATTTTGCAATATATTTTATTTTTATAGTTTATAAATCATTTGCTATACATTATGTCATAAGTTTCTGATAACTTTGAATACCATTGGAGAATCCCTTTTAGTGATGTTTTACATGTATTTCATTATATTGGTAAATTGACCAGACTGATATTTGTATTCATCTATATTTCCTTTGAATGTGCCATGGCAGCAAATCAAGGCATTGTAGTAGATTTTCTCACGCTTTCAGTATGTGAGAAGTCTTTATTTACTCACTCGAATTGAAGATCTCTCAGGCATACACTCCTTGATTTATCCAAAAGAGCTTGCAGGTCAGCTTGGAGCTTGGGGAACTGTTGTGTAATTGCATTGCAGATATTCTAACATTGGTCTGAAAAAATGAATGATAACTGGAAATGTGGAAAAAGCAGATGAGTACTTTGTGTCTTTTAAAAGGAGTTAAACATATGTAGGTTGAAGAGAGGTAGACATAGTATAAAAACTTGGATCTTTTTCAGACCCTGGAAACTTATAATCTAAGGTACAGAATCAGCTATTGAGCAGTTTCTTTGTTACAGAAATCCTAAGGGTTCCACAGTGAAAATCTTGTTTCATTGTTATTCCATGCCTATAAATATTCAGAATAAAATCTATGCTCAGTTCTACATGCAAAATTTTAATCTTCCAATAATTTATTTCTGAAATTAAGAATCTAGTAATGTGAATATTTTATAGTTTCCAGAACTTACTTTTCCTCCATCATTGATGTCTGTAGATTTTGCACTATTTTTGTTACAGTTTTTTGGAAGTCTCAACCTAGTTTGAGTGCTTATAGATGCAGTTTAAATGGAAATATCCCAAACTGATTCCTAAAATGTGACTCCTACTTCACTTTCCTCTCTTTTTTAGTTTTTTTTTCCTCTGTACCTTTTAAGCCCTGTCATTCTTTAATTCCCATATTGCTAATAAAATTTTTGAGGGAATAAATAAATGGAGGAATAAATGACAGAGACAAGATTCAAGCTTATATCTTCTAAGTTCTCAGTTCATTCAAAGTCACCAAAGCTATAGAAAAAAGAATACTCTAAGTATATATGGAATTTTTATTATTTCTGAAACTGTCCTATTATTTTGAAAGCATTTCAAAATTAAAAGTTTAAAAATAAAAAAGAAGACCTAAGTTGCAAGTTTTAGCTTAATTCAGAACAGTGTTCTTTCAAATTTTTAATCAGTTTTAGTATTGTATATCTTTTTTCATCTTGTAGCTGGTATATTAAATGGATTTCTTACAAAATATTTCCTTTTCTTATTCTAAGACCCTAAACCTTTTATCAACTAATTTTTTTTGATTATTCATTTATAAATGAAAGCAATTAAAGCTATGCATTAAACTCAGAGCATTGCTTTGATATTCTGCATTTTCATTATCATAGCTCTGGGAATATTTTATAATTTCCCTTGCAATTCTTTCTTGGAGTTACAGGTGATCTACTAGTTTGTTGTGTGCAGACTTCTGCTTCTTTTTACAATATAAATCTCTACAAAGAATATTACTTTCACCCTAACAATGGGGAAAAAGCTGGATAGAAAACAATATCACAGTATTTTTTTGAACTCATCTGAGACCTAAGATTGCAAGGCAACCAAATAAACTGGCTACCAAAGAGGGAAGAAATAAAAACCACCTCAAAATGTAAAAACGAAATTGACAACTTACATCTCAAGCAAGAAGATAACAGAATGATATTTTTCATGTACTGAAAAAAAAAATAACTGGCAATATAGAACTCAAGAGACAATGAAATAGTCTTCCAAATGTAATGAAGATAAATACAGGCAAAAGAAAAAGAGAATTTATTACCAACTTGGCTGCCTTAAAAGAAAAATTCACTTTTATAAAAAGTAAATTGATCTCAGAAAGATGCATAGAAATAGATGAAAAAAAGGAGAGCACAAAAATGTGAAAACAAGTAGACAGCTATAAATGACTATTGAGGAAGTTACGTTACACATGAAATTACAAATACAAGCCACAAGATTGCATAGAGTAGAAAAGGAATGAATAGGGCTAAAGTCTTCTAAAATTCTAGTCTAATTGGGCAAAAGCATATTATTGATCATAATATGTCAAGTATGCAATTCTAGTTGCCTAGCAAGCAATAAAATAATAGGAAAATAATATATAACTAACAGCCTAATAAGAGGAAAATGGAATAGTCAATGAACAGTGTATTATTATTCCAAAAGAATATGGGAATGCAAAGAAAAATATTCTAAATTGAAGGTTCAAATAGAAAACAAATAATGAGATGGCAAATATAAACCCAATGATGTCAGGTCTTATATTAAATGTCAATATAATAAACACTTGAATTAAAATACTGATATTGTACAACTGGATTAAAAAAAAAAAAACTACATGCTATTTAGAAGAAACATCCTTTAAATGTAAGTAGATGGAAAGTTTGGAAATAAAAGTTGAAAATATATCACAGAAGTACTGACCCCAAGAAAGCTGTGGTCGCCACACTAATATTACTGAGTTTGATAAGAATGTTGACCTCGGACAGATGTTGTGAAGATTAATTTCTTTGTTATTATAAAGCATTCATATGGTGTCTGGCAATCAGTAAATTCTCTGTAAGTCTTACTTATCATTAATAAATATACTATCATCTTTGTCTTTGCCTAAATAAAATAAGTTCATTTATGTCACTTAAAATTCTAAGTGCAACAACTATTGGGTTTGAAATAGATCCAATGCTTATATATTAGTAGAAATAAAAAGAAACAGTGAAAGAGAAAAGAGAAAAGATAAAGTAAATATCCTGTGCAAATGCAGAAAAAAGTACAAATTAGGGTATCAGTTTCCAAATTAAAAAAAAAAAAAAAATCATCAAAAAATGCCAACTGGTTAACTCTAAAACAAAGGTTCTAATGTATGTTTCCAAAAAGCAAAAGTAAACACAGTTAAGAGGTGTTTTGGTTTGGCAAAGATGACAAAATGCAATGTATCAGATATGGGTTGACTTTTAAGATGAGGCTTTATTAACCTACAAGCTTACAGTTCTTAGGCTGTGTAAAATGTCCAAATTAAGGCATCAACCGGATGATACCTTTTCTGAAGACCGGCTACTGGTGAGCTTGGGCTCCTCTGTCAGATAGGAAGATGGCGACATCTACTGGTCCTTCTCTCCCAGGTTTCGTTGCTTCCAGCTTCTGGCTTTAGTGACTTTCGTCTCAGCTTCTCTGGGGCTTTTTCTGTGAGCTTCCTTTAATTTCAGCTCTTAGCTTCTGGATGCATTTTATCCTCTTATAAAGAACTCCAGTAAGAGGATCTAGACCCACCTTGAATGAGGTGGCTCACATTTCAATAGAAATAACCTAATCGAAAGTTCCCACCTACAGTAGGTCTGTACCCATAGGAATGGATTAAAAGAATATGACCTTTTCTGGGTACACACAACTTCAAACCACCACAAGCAGTGTTTTCAAAGACCCTGTGTGGGTAAGGAGGGTTTTTAGGGGTGCTTTCTTTGCAGTAAGGCAATGAGCCAGTTAAGCTTGGGAGCTCCCTGAGTGAGATGCCAAGCAGCCAATCTTCCCAGCATGCCTCTAACCAGTGTACACAGGAGCTTAGAGTCTCCGGTGCCCAAACAGACTTCAAAAGCCCCTCTTGCAATCACTCTGCATGAAGCAATGCCACGATCTCGCCAATGGAGCCAGCCCAGCCCAGCCACGTCCCAGTTCTGGATGCCTTTCTTCAGGTACACATGAAAAAGTGTAGCCAATATCAAAAGCTATTTGCTGGCTTTCACTCAGAGACCTGTACATAGCACACACTTCAAACAAACCATACATATCTGGTGAATATAAAATAATAAACAAAGATATGATAAATAAAGACAAAAGCAAAGAGGAAAACAAACAAAAAAAAAGAAATAATTGTGGTACTATACTAGTGAACAGCAAAAATTTCAATACAAAAATAATTCATGAGAAAAAGTCATTTCATATTAATAATATATAGACTCAATAGCAAAAGCCATAAAATATTTAAGCTTTAATGCATAACAATTTTTAAAAAATCAACATATATGATGGAAAAATGTAACAAACAAAAGGTGCATTCTTAGAGAAACACAGTTTTGGCCCAAAATTTTAGTGGACACTTCTCAGTCATCAAATACTAGCCAAAGAGTCATTTGCGGGAAGGAAACTTCCCAAAACACTTGGCAGAGTTCAAGAACCAGATCACAAAACCTGGCTAGCACAATAAAGACTGAAGTCCAGTGTTGCTACATATATAAAAGCAAATTAATGAATATATGTTAGCAAATCAAATCCAGAAATAAATTAAATGAACACATCATAAGATATGATTTATTTAAGGAAGGTAAATTTTACTCAATGACAAGAGATCTATTAATGCAATTTATTATATTTAAAGTAAATTAAAAAAAAAACATGATGACCCTTAAGACTCAAAAAATGAAGAATAAAATCACACTACTTGATTTTAAGACCTACTATTTAGGTACAGTAAATAAGAGAATGTGCTGTTAACAATAGGATAGACAAAGAGATGAGTATAGAGAATATAGGAATAGACTTATGCAAAACAGCTGATATTTGACAGAGGTACAAAAGCAATTAAATGAAGGAAGGTTAGTCTTTTTGACAAATAGTTTTGGAAGAATTTGACATTCATAGACAAAAATATTTAAACCAGGAATTCACCTCACCTCTGAACCTCACATAGTACAGAAAAATTAACTCAAATTGTAAATGTAAAATGTGAAAATATGTAACTTTTAGAAGAAAACATAGACACACATCTCCATGATCTGGGATTAGGAGAAGAGATCTTCGACATGACATCAAAGGCATGATCTATTTAAAAAGAAGATAAATTGGATTTCATCCTAATTAAAAATATTTGCTCTGCAAGGTCCTGTAAGAGGATGAAAACATAAACTGTAGGCTGGGAAAATATTTGCAAATCACATATTCATTGAAGGACTAGTGTTCAGAATATATAAGAAAATAACCTTCTAAAGTCAACAGTAAGAAAACAGAATTTCAGTTATAAAATCTCACCAAAAGACTTGAATGTACACTGCATCAAAGAAGACACACAATGGCAAATAAGCTCATGAAAAGATGTTCAACATCATTAACCGTCGAAGAACTGCAAATCAAAACCATGATGAGCTACCAGTTCCCACCGATTAGAATGCCTAAAATAAAATATACTGATAGTACCAAATGCTAGTATGGATATGGAGAAACTGGATCCCTTGTACATTTCTAATGGGGTTGCAAAATGATACAGCCACTCTGGAAAACAGTTTGGCAGTTTTTTGTATGTTAAAACATGTCCTCATCATAAGCAAGCACACTGCTGTGATTTGTCCTAGAAAACAAAACTTATGCTCACTCAGAAACTGTACATGAATGTTCAGAGCAGCTTTCTTTGAAATAGCCTTAAACTAGCAACAAACTATGCCTCTCCTTGGGTAAATGGATAAAAATGCCCTGGAACATCCAAACAGTAGAATACAGTTCAGCAATAAAACGGAATAGGCTATTGATGTTCACAAAAGTAAGGATGGACCTCAGGGGTACTATGCTCAGTGAAAAAAGCCAATATTGAATAGTTTTATGTTGTTTGGTTCCATTTAAATACCTTTCTCAAATTGACAAGCATAGTGATGGAAAAGAGGACTCTCTAAAGTCAACAGTAAGAAAACAGAATTCCAATTATAAAATCTCACCAAAAGACTTGAATGTACACTTCATCAAAGAAGGCACACAATGGCAAATAAGCACATGAAAAGATGTTCAACATCATTAACCATCAAAGAATTGCAGATTTAACAACACCTCAAACTATAAAACGTTATTGAATGAGATGAAGAGAAGATTAGAATAAATATCTTGTTCCTAGAAGAAAATACTTCCATTGGGAAAGATTTAAAATCTTCCCTTAATATCTTGTTCCTAGAAGAAAGTATTTCCATTGGGAAGGATTTAAAATCATTTAAATTTGACTATTTGCAATAATAGGTGCTGCAAGTACCAGGTCTTAAATATGTGGTTGGTTGGATGTAGGAAGATAGAGGTAGTGAGGACCTAACAACTCTAGGATATGAAGTTTATGATCTTTGTCACCCAATAATGAAAGGTTTGGCTACGATATCCACAGCAATTATCTGGGAGGCAAATCTCATGCAGATCATGGCTGCAAATTAGGAGCCATAGGAGGACTATTTCAGCATGTTTACTTGTATTGACCACCTTACGCATTGTTTTCCAAATTCTGATAATAGAGCTAGAGGTTTAAGTAGAGGTGGCAAGACAGAAAAGAGAAAAAAATAGGATTTTCCAAATACTATCACCCAAAGTAGAGTAAATCATTGCAAGAAAGCAGTCTACCAACTGCTGATAAGAAAGATCCACATAATCTTTCCAGGCATCTTCTATTTACATTTCCTACCAGACCAAAACGGTGAGCCAGGTAGCAAGAATCAGATGAAAAGAGGGGCTTCTGTACTTGAAACTGTAATTTCTTATTGCTTCAAGGCAGAGGCTATCAATTTAAAGACCAGGAGAATGACTAGAACTTTGAGGCCAGTGCTAAGACATAGCAGGTTTCAGCCTTAAAGACTGTGTCTATACCATAGGTTAGCTGTGGCTGGAGGAACATGGAATTGACTGGAAGCCTACAGAGTGTGGCCAGCAGAATTCTGTGGCCACCCAACCCCTAGGCTGATCTCTCAGCCCCAGAACTCACCACATCAGACAGTGGGCTGCAAAGGCTGTACGGGCCTCACCAGGACCATCTTCTTCCATGCCTTTTTTGACTGTGACCACAAGGGCCATTAGGCAGAGACCCTGTTCTTTTTTGCTGCTTCTTCTTGTCTGTTGGACACAGCTTGTAGATGTGATGTCTTGCAAAGCTGATGCGGCAAGCATAAGGAAAGAATCAGGTGCTCTGAGGCTGGGGAGCAGGAAGGGAGCTTGAGCCCCAATACTCAATGACAGAATTGAGTTACTTGATATCATTGTAACATCTACTCACTGGGGACTGAGTCAACAAATGTCTCCCGTGTTTAATCCACTGCAACATACTCTGTTACTTGAAGCTCGAAAAATTCTTAAATGCCTCATCTCTTAGTCTCGATGTAGTTTTAGCTTTTATTTGGTCTTTTTATGATCATTTTAATGTAGTCTTAGATTTAAGAAAATGTATGCAAACATACATGTGTGACATTTTAAATAAGAAGCCTGAGACCAAGCGTATTATTTTGGTTTGGTAAAGCTGACATAATGCAATATACCAGAAATGGGTTGGCTTTTAACTATGGGGATTTATTAGCTTACAAGTTTACTATTCTGAAACCATGAAAATGTCCAAATTAAGGCATCAACAAGAGGATACCTTCTCTGTGAGCTTGGGCTCTTTTGTCAGATAGTAAGTCACATATCATCTCTAAGTCCATAATTGGCCCCTTTACTCCTTCCCACACCAGAGTGCGGGACTATAGGTCAGGGCTTGGATATTTCCTTCTCTATGTTCCCAGTGTCTGAATAGTGTCTGATGTATACTACACACTAAGTAAATAGTTTGCTGAATTGATTGGAAATCATTTTAGCAGTTTTTCTCAAGTTTTACTTCTCTCCTCTGATGTCCTCACCCACACAATCTCAGGAGGAAGAGCTTTCTTCACCCTATATTGAAAATATAAAAGTATTGGACTGAAATCCCTCAACTTTCACAACTACAAATTTGCTGAGCAGCTATGAGTCTCCATTTTAAGAAATCTATGCAGGAAATGCCAAATTTCTCTCTTCTCTAAAAACCAACTTATTTTTGCTCTAAGACCTAGTCTTATTAGGCAAGCAGGAAAATCACACTCAGTGATTTTGAGACTCACATACACTGGATCTGAGCCAGGCTTTGTGGCTGTAGGTGAGGCCTCTACTGCCATTGTCCGCTTGCCACACAGACTCACTTTGAAAGAGCCCTTGTTCCTTTTACTTGGTGTCTTTGAGCCCTGACGGCTGCTGCTTCTGTGCCCGACCTGGGGCCAGTAGACGCTTAATGTGACTGAGAGCTCTGGCTGAGATTCTGGCTTCCAGGGGTTTACTGGACATTCCACCAAGGCACCCAGCTCCCCTGCTCATGGGTTATTTGGATGTCTCTCCAGTCTCTCAAAACCTGGGATTGTCTCTTTTTTAATTCTACCAAACAATTCTTTCCTCAAGGGATACAGGCCTTTGTAAATAGAAAGAACACCTTTCTCCCGAGCTTGGAAGCACAGTGCTGGCTACGTGATAGGCCAGGGAAATTGAAGGAAAGAATACAAGGAGAAGGTTTGAAGGAATAACTAAAAAATAGTCGTACACAATATTTTACCTAAAAATAACTATACTCGTGCTTACTTTCTCCTTTTGAGAGATTGAAACACTGTCTGTCTAAGTCCTCACCTGGGCTGAGGGTGCTTTCTTCAACCGTACCCTTCGGGGCTTTCTCCATCATTCGTTAAGTCCTTTCTCTCCTTTTCACCAATTCTACCGGCTTTCTCCTTTCAACAAATTTATACTTGCACAATATCTCCAACTTTAAAGCAGGATTACTTGGTAATGTCTACCTACTGCCATATGTCCCTTATTCTCCTCTACAGCCACATATTTAATAGAGCCATCCACAAGTATGTCAGCCTTTCTCAGCACTTAGTCTCCCCTCCTTTCACAACAACCTTGATGCCACTGAACTACTACCCTGGCCCAAGGGAGCACTGTTGTTGCTTAGCCACTGGGCATTGCCTATCTCTTACTGTACTTGATTTCATTATGGTCTTTAACATGATTAGGCACATTTTACCTCCAGAAAGCCTTTGTTCTATTATTGCTTGTAGCAGCAACTGTTGGTTTCTTTTCTAGATCTCTGATTACTTTTCCACAGGTCTTAGTTCTCTGCTTGTCCCTTAACTATACATGTTCTCTAAGGCCTGAACCTCCTAAGTTCTCCTAGCCATTCCCAAGCCTCCTACAGCAGACAGATAAAAATCCAGGTCTCCCATAGCAATCCTTAACAATTGTCAAAAGCCTACACATCCTGACAAAATTGGAGACTAGCATTCATTTTTTTCTATTAGAAAAATTGTGAATGTACAGAAAAATCATGCATAAAATAGAGGATTCCCATATACCACCCTATTAATAACACCTTGCCGTGATGTGGTACATGTGTTACAATTGATGAAAGCCCTTTTTAATAATTGTACTATTAACTATAGTCCATAGTTTAACACAGAGTTCACTGTTTGTGTTGTGCAGTTCCATGGATTGTTTTTTTTAGTTTTTATTCTAGTCAGCATATATACAACCTAAAACTTTCCCCTTTAACCACGTTCAAACACACAGTTCAGTAATGTGAATTCACAATGTTGTGCTACCATAACCACCATTCATTTGCAAATAGAAATTGTCCATTTTAATTTCCCATTCCCTTCCACAACCCCATCCCCTGACAACCTATATTCTAGATTCTAACTTTTTCATGTTGCTTATTCTGGATATTTCATATTGTGAGCTCATGAAATATTTGTCCTTTCGTGTCTGGCTTATTTCACTCAACATGATGTCTGCAAGATTCATCCCTAATGCCATGTATATCAGTACTTCATTTCTTTTTATGACTGATTAATATCCATTGTATGTTTACCCAATATTTTCTTTTCCATTCATCAGCTGATGGACACTTGAGTTGCTTCCATCTTTTGGCAATTGTAAACCATGCTGTTATGAACACTGGTGTGCCTGTATCTATTTGAGTTGCTACTTTCCATTCTTCGGTGTATATGCCTAGAAGTAAGATTACCAGGTCATATGGTGACTCTATACTTAACTTTCTGAAGAACTGCCAAACTGTCTTCTACAGTGGCTGCATCTTTTTACAATGCTACCTATGATGCCTGAGTATTCCTATTTCTCCACATCCTCTCCAACACTTGTAAGTTTCTATTTTTATGATAGTAGCCATTCTAATGGGTGTAAAATGGTATCTAATTATGGTTTAGTTTTGCATTTCCCTGATGACTAATAATGTTGATCCTCCTCAAGTCCTTTTTGGCCATTTGTATATCATCTTTGGAGAAATGTCTGTTCAAGTAGTTAATTGGGTTGTTTGTCTTTTGTTGTTGAGTTGAAGGATTCATTTTTTTTTTAAATTCAGTTTTATTGAGATATATTCACATATAATACAATCATCTGTGGTATACAGTCAATTGTTTACAGTACCATCATATAACTGTGCATTCATTACCCCAAGAAGGATTTCTTTTTATTTACTGGTTGTTCTGGTTTGCTAATGCTGCCATTTTGCAAAACACCAGAAATGGATTGGTTTTTATAAAGGGAGTTTATCTGGTTACAAAGTTACAGTCTTAAGGCCATAAAGTGTCCAACGTAAGGCATCAACAATAGGGTACCTTCACTGAACGATGGCCATTGGTGTCTGGAAAACCTATAATAGCTTGGAAGGCATGTGGCTGGTATCTGCTTGCTCCCAGGTTGCATTTCAAAATGGCATTCTCCAAAATGTTCTTGGGGTGTTTTGTCCTCTCTTAGCTGCAGCTCCTCTTCAAAATATCACTCTCAGTTGTTCTGAGGTCCCTCTGTTTATGAACTCTTTTTATAGGGCTCCAGTGAACTAATCAAGACCCACTCTGAATGAGTAGGGCCACACTTCCATGGAAACATTCAATCAAGAGGTCACACCCTACTCAAAGGTGTTACTCACAGTTGGGAGGGTCACATCCCCATGGAAACATTCAGTCAGAAGGTTCCAACCTAATCAACACTAATACGTCTGCCCCCACAAGATTGCATTAAAGAATATGGCTTTTTCTGGGGGACATAATATGTACAAACCAGCACACTGGATATTAAATCCTTATCAGATATTCAGCTTCCAAATATTTTCTCCTGTTGTGTAGACTGACATTTTACTTTCATCATAAAGTCCTTTGAGGCAAAAAAGTTTACCATTTTGATAAGGTTCCATTAATTTTTTTCTTTTGTTGCTTGTGCTTTGGGTGTAAGGTCAAAGAATGAGTTTTTTAATACAAGGTCCTGAAGATGTTTCCCTATGTTTCTTCTGGCTCTTATTTTTAGGTCTTTGATCCATTTCAAGTTGATTTTTTGTGTATAGTGTATGGTAGGAGTCCACATTCATTCTGTTTCATATGGAGATCCAATTTTCCCAGCACCCTCTGTTGAAGAGAATATTCTTTCTCATTTGAATGGTCTTTACCCCATTGTCAAAAATCTGTTGGCCATAAATGTGAGAGTTGATTTCTGAATTTTCATTTCAATTTCACTGGTCTAAATGTCTGTCCTTGTGCCTATACCATGCTGCTTTGATTACTGGAACTTTGCAATAAATTTTAAGATCAAGAAGTGTGAGTCCTCCAACTTCATCTTTTTCAAGATGGCTTTTGTTACTTGTTGCCTCCCCTTCCATATAAATTTGATCAATTGCTTTTTCATTTTTGCAAAGTAAGTTGTTGGAATTTTATTGGGATTGAATAGAATCTATAAGCCATTTTGGCTAGAATCAACATAATTATCATATTTAGTCTTCCAATCCATAAACAGGGAATGGCCTTCCATTTATTTAGGTATTCTTTGATTTCTTTTAGAAATGTTTTGTAGATTTCTGTGTTCAACTCCTTTACATCCTTGGTTAGATTTATTCCTAGATATTTGATTATTTTAGTTGTATTGCATATAAATTTTTTTATTAAGTTCTTCTTCAGATTGCTCATTACTAGTGTATGGAAAGAGTTCTGATTTTTGCATGGTGATCTTGTACCCCACAACTTTGCTAAATTCATTTATAAGGTCTAGGAGCTTTCTCGTGGATTTTTCAGGATTTTTGGTATAAGGATCATGTCATCTGCAAATAGAGAAAGTTTTACTTTTCCCTTTCCAATATGGATGCCTTTTATTGCCTTTTCTTGCCTAAATATTCTGGCTAGAATGCCAATACAATGTTGAAAACTGTGGTGACAATGAGCATCCTTGTCTTTTTCTGATCTTGGACGGAAAGCTTTCAGTCTTTCACCATCACGTATGATGTTAGCTGTTGGTTTTTCACATATTTCCTTTATTATCTTGAGTAAATTTCCTTCTATTCCTAATCGTCTAAGTGTTTTCTATCAAGAAGGGGTGCTGTGTTTTGTCAAATTTCTTTTTTGCTTCAATTGAGATGATCAGTTGATTGATTTTTTCCTTCATTTTGTTAATGTTTTGTTAATGCGGTGTATTACATTCACTGATTTTCTTATGTTGAACCACATTTGCATACCTGGGATAAATCTCATTTCACCACATTGTATAATTCTTTTAATGTGCTGTTCATTCCATTTGCTAGTATTTTGTTGAGTAATTTTGCATCCATGCAGAAATATTGGTCTCTAATTTTAATTTCTTATGAAATCTTTGTCTGGTTTGAAGATGACATTAGTCTCATAAATGAATTAGAAAGTGTCCTCTCCTCTTCAAAGTTTTGGAATATCTTAAGCAGGATTGGTGTTAATTCTTGGAATATTTGGTAAAATTCCCTTCTGAGTCCCCCTTGTCGTGGGCTTTTCATTTTGGGGAGGTTTTTGGAAGATGTCAACAAATCAGTAACTAGTAAAGAGATGACTGATCTTCCATTTCTTCTTGACTCATTGTAGGAAGTTTTTCTCTTTCTAGAAATTTGTCCAGTAAATCTAGATTATCTAATTTGTTGGTGTAGAGTTGTCCACAATATCCTCTTACAGTATTTTTTTTTTATTTCAGTGGGGTCAGGAGTAATGCCCCTTTTCATTCCTGATTTTAGTTATTTGTATAGTCATTATTTTTTCTTTATCATTCTAGCTAAAATTTTGCCACTTTTATTGTTCTTTTCAAGGAACCAACTTTTGGTTTTGTTGATTATCTCTATTTTTGTTTTATTCTCTATTTCATTTTTCTCCACTCTAATAATTGTTATTTCCTTCTTCTTCCTAATTTGCGTATAGTTTGCTCTTCTTTTATTTCTTGTTTTTCCAGTTTTGAGGTTAGGTCCCTGATTTGAAGTTTCTTTTTTAAATGTGCACATTTAGAGCTATTAATTTCCCTCTCAGCACTGCATTTGTTGTATCCCATAGGCTTTGATATGGTGTATTTTATTTTAAATTGCATCAAGATATTTCTTAATTTCCCTTGTGATTTCTTCTTTGTCACATTAGTTGTTTAAAAGAGTGCTGTCTGATAATCAATATTTGTGAATTTTCCATTTCTCCCTCTGTTATTGATTTCTGGTTTCCTCCCATTGTGATCAGAGAAGATACATTGTCTGATTTCAATATTTTCTTTTGAATTCATTGAGACTTGTTTCATGTCCTAAGTCATGGCTGAAGTGTTCTAAATATATCTATTAGATCTGGTTGATATCATTTAAGTCTTCTATTTCCTTACTGATCTTCTGTCTGGGTGTTCTATCCATTATTGAAAGTGGTGTATTTAAATCTCCTACTATTAATGTGGAACTGTCTATTTCTCCCTTCAAATCTGTTAGTATCTTCATATATTTGGGGCTTTGCTCTTAGGGGCATATATATTTATAATTGTTGTATCTTCTTGTTGAATTGGTCCCTTCATCAGTACTTAATGTCTGTTTTGGTCCCTTGTAACAGTTTTTTTGACTTAAAATCTATTTTATCTGATATTAATATAGCTACCCCAGCTCTTTTTTGGTTACTACTTCCATGGTACATATTTTTTCATTCCTTTCACTTTCAACCTATTATGTCTTTGAATGTAAGGTGAGTCTCTTGTAAACATATAGTTGGGTTACGTTTTCTTATCCATTCTGCCAATCTCTGCCTTTTGAGTGGAGGGCTTACTCCTTTTACATTTAACGTCACTACTGTTAACGCAGGGCATTCTTTTGCCATTTTTCTGTTTAGTCTTTGTAAATCTTATACCTTTCTTGTCCTTCAATTCTTCTGTTTATGACTACTTCCATATTTATTTGATTTTTTATTGTTCCATATTGAATCTCTTCTCATTCTATTGAGATACATAGTCCATATATTTTTTGTGTGTGTGGTTACCATGGGGTTAAAATTTAACACCCTAAATATATAATAATCATATTTGATTTGATACCATCTTAACTTCAATAGCATACAAATACACTGTCCATATGCCCCTTCACCCTCTTAACCTTTTTGTACTTATTACAAATTGTATCTTTGTATATTGTATGTCTAAAACAATAGATTTATCAATACTTTTTTGCATCTGCATTTTAGCACTTATAATAAGTAAGAATTGGTGTTGCTTACCAAAAATTACAATATAATAGTGCTGGCATTTGTAATTACCCAAATGATAACATTTACCAGAGGTCTTTATTTCATTATGCCACTTTGAATGACTGTCTGGTATTCTTTCCTTTCAGGCTAAATAATTCTCTTTAGCCTTGCTTATAGAGCAAGTACAGTGGAGACAAAGTCCCTCAGCTTTAGTTTATCTGGGAATGTCTTAATCTATCCCTCATTTTTGAAAGAGAATATCACCAGATATAAAATTCTTCGTTGTCAATTGTTTTCTTTCAGCACTTTAAGTATTTCAACCCTTCCTGCCTCTGTGGTTTCTGATGAGAAATAAGAACTTAAGCAAATTGGGACTCCCTGGTACATAATACATTGCTTTTATCTTGCAGCTTTCAGGATTCTCTCCTTGTCCTCTGCATTTTGATGATTTGTTCAGTACATGGCAGGGCAAATTTTTTATTCAATTTTTTCTTGTTTGGTGTTCTCTGGGCTTCTTGGATATGTGTATCTATGTACTTTGCTGTGTTTGGGAAGATTTCTGTCATTATTTATTTGGCTATTCCTTCTGCCCCTTTCTCTGTCTCTTCCCCTTCTGGGACCCCCAAAACGTGTATGTCTGTATACACATTAGGCTATTTTCGTTTTTTATAATTCATTTTTCTTCCTGCTCCTCAGCTGGTTTATTTCAACTGTCTTATCTTTGAGTTCACCAATTCTTTCTTCTGCCATCTCCAATCTGCTTTTAAAATCCTCCTGGAAATTTTTCATTTCCATGCTTTTGTTTTGTTCCTTTTAAAAATTTCTATATCTTTATTGAGATTCTCACATTGTCCATTAATTGTTTCCCTGATATATTTTAGTTCTTTCTCAGTATTTTCCTTTATTTCCTTGAGTATATTAAAGATCATTTTTTTCAAGCCATTGTCTGTTATGTCCTTAGTCTTGTCTGTGTTATTGATGTTTTCTAGATTTTTATTGTCTTCCTTTGGATGAGCCATCATTTCTTGTAATCTCTTGTAAATATTTAAAAAAGTTAGTCTTGGGATTTATTCCCTGAGATATCTGTTTCTTGTTTCCAGCTGGTAATATGAAAATGGATTTGCTTGAGTGTCGGGAGCTAATAAAACCAAGCAAACTTAAGCAAAAATGCCTTTCACAATCTTTGCAAATTGACTTTGCATTGGCTGATGTTCTCTGTCAGAGTTCAGCCCACTTATCTGAAGGCCTGCCCAAGGTGAATGCACAGTCAGTATCCTCCCTGTCTTTTCTGAGCCTGTTTCTTGTCCTGGGCTTGTGCTTGGTAGCAGCCTTAGGAGTTTGCCTGTTTACAAGAGTTTGAATGCTTCCTCTACTTCGCAGGAGACAGACCTTCTCCCTCTCTTGGGTGTTCCACTGCCGAACTTAAAGAAGGTAAGGCTTTGCCCCGGATCTTCTGCTTCATTGTTTCTTATACCGATTTCCTTGTCTCAAGCTGCTTTTGCCTGGAAGGCAAATTCTGGGAGGGAGGGCATGCTGGAGAGGAATCTATCAAATCAGATTTTCCTAGCTGGAACAAGGCTGGTGATCCACAAAGGGAACATTGGACAGCTCCAAACTGACCATAGGAGGGAATGCTGGAGGGTTCAGAGAGGGCATCAGGAGTTTCTTCCATGGTTCCCCCAAGCTGCACTTTCATGACTTGGCAACTGCTCAGCAAATGCAGCCCCTCAACTGTCCTCCACAACTCTGAGAAGCAGAAGCATATGTCTGGAAGTCTTCTCTGCCCTTGTATCCAGAGTGAGTTAGAGCAATGGCCACCCTCCGAGCTGGACTCTCACCACCCCTTCTGTTCCTCTCCAGCATGAGCAAGCTATTGCCAGTGGCCAGACCCCAGTGCTACCTGCCATGAGAATGGGGGATGGGCAATGATAATTGGCACATGGAGAGAGCAATTTACTTGTATTTTCCATAATTTACCAGCCTCTTCCTCCACTCTTCCCTGGATGCTGTACAGTGATCTAATGAAAACTGAAGCTTCAAAAGATTTTACTCGGATGGCTCCTATCCATTTAGTAGTTATTCTGGTGGAGGGACTGATTCCTGAAGCTTTCTATTCTGCCATCTCCCCCCAATTCCTCTAGCATACATTCTTTTATAATCATTTCCCAATACATTCCCTCCTAATAATAACACCCATTTTTAAGTTCTTTTCCCATTTAGAAAAATATTTTGAATATTTTGAACATTGACTATCCTACCAGAGTAAAAAAAGCAACATTATAGAGATGTTTATGGATTTTAAAGTATAAGCTCCTATTTATTACCCCTGCATGCTCCTCTCACCCACTAAAAGTTATCCACTTACACAACCAGAGGTAGCAAGCATTGACATTTAGTGATTGTCTGTAATTACAGAGATTTTTCTGTGCTTTCAAATATATATTACGCATTTATTCATATATGCATACTGTGTGTGTGTGTTATAAAAGAACTCTTCCTCTACACACATATCCTCTATAGGAAGCCTAGGATTTAGACCTGCCTGATGTCAATATCGATAACTTGTGATGATGAACCTATAAATAGAGTGTTTTGCTTTGTTTTCATTTCAATTGCATATAATGATTAACTATTAAAAGATTTTGAAAAGCTTTTAAAATGTGTCCTCTCTCTATTTACTCCATGAACTGTCTCAGAGGGAAATTTCTTCTGGGATAAATTACCCTAACCCAGATTAAAACAGCGCCTCCAGATTTCAAGATCCTCTCCTTGAGGAATTCCCCAAGGTGGAGCCACAGGGTCTGGCACTGAATTGTGAAATGAAGGGTAGTCATTGCCTGTGCAATGAAGAAACAATGGAGAAGGGACAAACTGCTATTTAATTCCTTGCATAAATGACAGCATTTACTGAGTACTTGGTCTATAGAGTGTAATGATACAATGAATCCATGAGGTACCAGAGATTAGATTTCCCTTTTTCTGTGATTTATCATGGGCAGGACAAGCAACAGAAACCATCTTCATGGCAAAGACTGTCAATGTCACCTCATGCTCTTGCATCTAAAGCAGTGAGATTTTACAACTAGGCGGTACGCTGATTTTACAGCACGCCTACTACACAAGGTGACTTGGAAGAGAGAAATAATAGAAAAGAATCCCTGAAATCTTAAAATCCATTAAATTTTACAGAATGCCTTCACCTGTCCTGTGTGAAGCAGTGGTCAGAGTGGAGCAAACTCCAACTTTGTTGAGAGGCAGAGATCTTCGTTCGATCCTCTCTACCGACCAACGGAGTGACCTTGAAATAAGTTCTTCACTTTTTTTGTTACCTTTAATGTCCTTATTTAAATGGGTATATTCATATGGCATTGATGGATACAATATATTAAATATCCTGCCCCAGTTCTGCCATGGAGGGAGCAATCAATACATAACAGGTAGTAGTGGTAGTTATCTAATTTATCCTCACACCAACCTTATGAAGGAGGATGGATGGGTGGTACAGTCCCTGAAGAGATGTTCTTCAGGGGAAGAGCATGACAGAAAATTCCATAGTCACAGTTTCTTGTTGATTCTTGTTTAATTTGTTTGTGTGCATGTGTTTATTATGAGCATAGTTTCTTGTTGATTCTTGTTTAATTTGTTTGTGTGCATGTGTTTATTATGAGCATTTTATACAGAATAGGAGTTATATAAATGCATCTAAAAGGTCCAGAGAATAATTTTTTAAAAAGTGCAAAAAACACCAGGTATCCACTATTCAGTTTAAGAAAGAGATCACAGCGATTACTGAACACGATCCATGAGTCCCTTTCTTATTCTATTCACCTATTTTTCCACTATCCTAAGGGTGACCACTATTTCAAAAGTTACGTTTATCATTTACTAAATTTGGACATAGTTTTCTTACATATGTATTTATCTTCAAAATGGTATGGTTTTATTTTTTAATTTAAATAAATGGTGGTATACTTTATACATGTTTTTCTTTGAATTGCTTTTATGAGTAAATATTGCATTCCTGAGATTCCAGCATATTATCTAAAATGGTAGCTCATTCTTTTTATTGTTTCATATTATTCCATTGTGAGAAAACAACACAATAAATTCATCTATTTTATAAATGAGAGATTTCATATTTGTTTTCATTTTCATACTGCTGTATTTTATTTTGTTTTTATGCATGTTTCTTTTTTCTATGGCAAACAGTATTGCCATAGCTTTCTTGGATGCACCTCCTAGAACAGCTGTGCAATAATTACTTTAAGATATAAAACTGGCAGATCATAGGGTACTTGTTCAAATTTCATTCAGCTATGTATTTCTGAGAATCTTCTTTATGTCAGGCACGGAGAGTAGAGCTGTGAAGAAAACAGTTCACATGGGCTCTTAAAGTTTCTGCACAGAATTGACACTTAGCATTGCAGCTCAAGTCTCCTTGCCTGAAGCAAGTCTCACTCTGCAACAATGAACACGTATATGTTTCTGGAAAGAAGGAGAGCATCAAATATTTGCAAGCCATCCTAGCAACTAGCATTAACAAATCACTAGATGTGGCAGAATGAGTTATGTGCCTTAATTGTTCTTAATCTTAATCTACATTTCTGTGAGTGTGAACCCATTGTAAACAGTATCTGTTGAGTTGTTATTTGGGTTAAGATGTGGCCCAACTTAATGAGGGCAGGCTCTTAATCCAGATTACTGGAGTCCTTTGCAAACAGAAGAAATTGAGACATAATGAGAGAAAGTCACAGGCAGGAGCCAGAAGTCAGAAGTCAAGGGAACCCAGAAGAGATAGAAGACAGCATTACCATGAGATGGGAGGCAAAGATACAAGCCAAGGAAACACAAGGATCACTGGCAGCCACCACCAGAATGTTGTAGACTTTGGGGAGAAAGCATTGCCTGGCTGATGCCTCGGTTTGGGACTTCTCCTAGCTTCAAAACTATGAGCCAAACTAAAACACTGGGTGATGATAATAATCTGGGGAAAATACAGTAAGAAGAGGAATAAATACTGCAAGAGTAGAGGGGTAGAGACAATGCTGAGGAGAGAGTAATTGGCACTTTTACATATGGCAATTGCAGAAAGTCTTGCTAATAAAGTAGCATTTAAGTAAGCAGCCAAAGCAGGTAAGGGAAAGAGTCATTCTATGGGAAAACCATATTCAGAAGCAGAAGCCAGGGCTAAGGCCTGGGGTGGAATCTCTCATAATATGTTCCAGGAAAGGGCAAAAACTGGATAGAAATGAGTTAAGGTAAGCTTGGGGTAGATTGGGAAAAGCCTTGTGGAATTTGGCTTTTTCTCTGAGTGACTAGGGATTTAAATATAGGGCACTGAGCATAGGAGTGACATGATTTGACTTGTATTTAATAATATCATTGTGAGAATATACTGAATTATGGGTTAGGGGGTGACAAGGCCAGGAGAAGGGAGACTAGTAAGGAAGTTATTTTAATAATTTAGGCAAGAAATGACAATGTTTGAATCAGGGAGATGGTAGTGAAGACAGTGAAAACTGGTTGTATCTGAGGGTCTGAGAGAAAGAGACAATTGAAAGAAGGCTTCACAATTTTTCATGAGCACTTCAAAGAATGGAGTGGCCATTTACCAAGATGGATATGCACAGCTTCAACTTGTCAGGATTGTGACAAAATGTTTTCCAATCAGTTATATCTATTACCCCTCTCATGAGTGGATATAATTATCCCTTTTATCCCACATCTTTTTTATCAATTAATATTGTTTGACTTTTCAACTTATTTTATAAACTGTTGGGTATGAAATGCCATCTTTTGGTTTCATTTTACAATTCCTTGATTTTTATTGAGTTCAAATACATTTCATATACTCACTTAACAATTAGAATTCTTGTTCTCTGAAACACTGATTCAATTATTTTTCTCATTTTTGTTTTATATTAGATTGTCCATTTTTATTTGTTTTCTCAAAGCTGCTTATATATTCAAGTGGCATTGAAACTGTCTTCCAGTTTGTTGTGTACAAATATTCTTCTATGTTATTTTTTATTAAATGCTTTTAAATTTTCATGTACTCAACTCTATCAATCCTCTCTTTTAAAGTTATAAAATGTTGTTTCTTATTGACACCAAACCAAGGTTACAAAAATGTTTTCCTCTGTTTTTAAATAGAATTAGTGTCTTATTTAAATGTTTAGTCAACATTGAATTGATTTCTAAGCATGGTTTGAAATCTGCCCAAGAACATTTATTGACAAGTCCATTCATTTCCCTGTTGCATTAGTCATTTTTGGCTACATAACAATGGCTCCCCAAATTAGTGGCTTATATCAACAAACATTTATCTCAGCATTTCTTTGTGTCAGGAGTTCAGGGGCAGCTTATTCGGGTGGTTTCTCCTGAGGTTAGAGTTAAAACCTTGGCTGAGACCACAGTCAGTGGAAAGCATGGCTTGTGGCTGGCTGTTGGCAGGAGGCCTCAGCTCCTCACTAGTGGATATTTCCAGGGGGCTGTTTAAATGCCCTTATATAATAGCAGCTGCCTTCCTCCAGGCCAAGTTATCCCAGAGAGAAAACCAGGAGGATGCAGCAGTGTTTTTATAACCTAGTCTCCAGGGTCAAATACTACCACTTCACTAAGTTACCAAGTCTAGCCCACATATAAGGGGAGGGAAATGAGACTCTACTTGAAGGAAGAAGTATCAAAGAATTTACATATTTCAAAATCTCCACATTAGTGATCTGCAGTATCAGTTCTATCATACTTCACATTTGTTTACACCCATGAATCTGTCACTAATTCCATTGGTTGATTTGCCTATCCTTGCCCCAATACCTAAATGCTTTAATTACTCTAGCTTTATAATATCTGATAAAGCAAGATGCCTTCCCATTATTATTATTATTATTATTCTCTTTCTTTTCTTCCTTTGTCATCATCTTTAATGTTTACTTGGCTTTTCCAAATAGATTTTAGAATTATTGTGTCAATTTTCTTGAAGCAGTTGTAATTTTTATTAAAATTGCAGTGGCTCTAGCTATACATTTGGCTAGGACTAATTTATGATATCAGTTTTCATTCCTATGCATATATTATATAATTCATTTACTTAGGACTACTTTAATGTCTTTAAGTATAAATTTATAAATCACTCTATAGAATAAATCACAACATTTAAATTTATTTCTAGCCACTTAATATTTTTGGTAGCTGCATCAACTATCTTTCTAAATTTACCTTAAATTATCTAACTGTGTTGCTGCTGTATATAAATTAACTGATTTTTAAGGTAGTCATTTATATCTGCTCTACCAGCTAAGCTATCTTATTAATTCTAAGTATCTTTTATAGATTTAGGGGGTTTCCTATATTTAAAAAATGTCATCTGTGAACTTCACAGTTTGGTTGTCATTTTTATTCCAATTATTTATTATTTATATACTTAAATGTAATACACTGGGTAGATTTCAAGTTTGACAATATTTCTTATCTGGTGTCTGTTTGCCAGGCTGCTATGACAAATACCACAAATTGTTTGGCCGAAACAACAGGAATTTATTGCCTCAGTTTGAGAGGCTAGAAGTCCCAAATCAAGGCATTGCCATGTTTATTTCCAGTCTGAAGTGCTCTGGTGTTGGCTTCTTCTCTGCCTCCATCACACACTGATATCTTTCTCCTTCCCTGGCTTCTACTTCCATGCCCAATTTCCTTTGCTTGTAAGGATTTCAGCCATATTGGATGAAGGCCCACCTTCTTTCAGTTTGGTCTCATATTAACTAATAACATCTTCAAAGATCATATTTACAAATGGGTTCACACCCACAACAGTGGGGGTAGGATTTAAACATGTTTTTATGGGAGACATGATCCATTCCCCAACACTCAGGAAAAGTCACATCAGTCATGCCATCCCTTCAAACGTAAAGAATTAAAGTTAATCCTAATTTACTTGAAGTTATGATCCACCCCAAAGTTGGAGTAAGAATATTTGATAGAGTTACTACAGTGGTAGAAATGTTTCTGATGCATGGATATCGCCCTCTACTGGCAGAAGGTGAAAAGAGAGAAAACAGAGATGGAAAAGAGAAAATATTTAGAGTATGCCCTTCAATGTGGGAACACAATTGTTTAGTTGACTTAGTAAGCTCCTCAGTCCTTTCTCAACTCCTGTTCTTATTGCCCATTCCAATTTTCATGAAATACTCTTCTAAGGATGATACGTAATGTAATATAGCCCTTTGGTTTCCTTGTTCATATTTTGTAGACAATAGCAATGAAGTACATAACTTGATCAGAGGAAACATAAACAGGTGGGTCTAATTGATAGAATATTTACTGCTCTACACCTGTTTATTTTAATTTTTGTGTTTTCTATGGTTGTTTATGCTTCTTTTGCAGAATAAGCAAAGTCTAGATTAGAATAAGTGTCAATTCATGACAACACGGTTTTATAGCACCCCATTGTCCACACATATTTCTAGGTTCAATTTAATTCTTTTACCAGCTGTGCACAGTCTTTCAGCCTTGAGGAAGTTATAATTAGAGCTACACTCAGATGATTTATTTCCTATGGATGCTGAGTCCAATTTCTTACCACTTAATTGTTTCATTGGATCCAAGAGTCTATGCTATAAGTTGTTCCAACTTTGCCCCATTTGAGTACATGCATGGATGCTCATTTTATGAACCTAGCTATAAGATTTGAGTAAAGTCTACCTTAGCATTCCAATTACCTTCTGGTGGGCATCTGATTCTTTGTCGTGGGCAGGTACATGACCTACTTTAATTCTTCTTCCAAATCCCCACGGAAATTTTTTATTGGGTATATTTTATCATGCAATCTTCTAGGGCCCTTATTGCAATGACAAGTCAATTGGTTACTAGCTTAAATATCTTGAAATATCTAAACTACTCCTGAACATATAACCTTACCTTCTTCTATACCACCAAATGTATGGCTTTCAGCTCCAACCATTGTACAAATTTACGACTACCTTCCTCCATCAGAATTTTAATGTGTATAGGGCATATATCTGCTGGCTGGTTTCCTAACAGCAACATGGTCCTCAATCCAGAGACTTCCATTTGTGAAAAAAGTGAACTGTTTTGTCTCAGCTGGAAAGGATTATAGCTCAGATCAATATGTAATAGGGGCAGGAAACTCTCTGGATGGTTCATCATTGGCTCCACAAACAATGAAGCTTGTTCATGTATGAGGTGAACTCTCCATAAAGTTTCTTTGTCTTGGTATTTGAATATACCACTTTCCCTTTTATCAGTGAGCTCTGTTGAGGTACTCATTCTATTCAAATGGTTCTCTGACATGATAGGCTTTGCTGGTGTCAGGATTTTCAATGTCTTTCTATGGTAGAAGCAGACTCTACTAATGTCTAGGAGCAAAGTAGAAATTGTCTTTCAAGGGGGCTAGATTGGATTGCTGCATCAAGATACAACAGTGGATTTGATGAGTAGCAGAATTGGATCTCTGTCAGAAACTACAGTCTGCATGCTTTCTAGGTGCAAACATTTCAAAAATGACTGAATCATTGCAAAGTTACAACCCAGTAATACTGCCCCTTCAACAGCCCTTTGCAATCTTTGACTGCCTTTGCTGTTCTATGCTCAATGTAAATGAGGTTCCTTCCTTATAACTTTGTAAAGAGGTGCCAGCAGGACTCCTGGGGTTTCCTGGGGTATGGTTTATCCCAAAGTCACAAAAGCCTAAAGGTCTCTGGGCTTCCTCCTTAAAGAAAGATAAGTGAGAGATAATAATTTATTTCTTACAGTTTGAGGGTTGCCACTGGTTGTTTCATCCCACATAATTCTCAAAATTTCTCAGACTAGACTGACAATAAGTTTTAGGTGGGTTTATTCTACAGCTCCTATTTGTCATATGGTTTACTGCACTCCTTTGGCTGCACTTCTTTCTTCAAGGAGTCAATTATAATGACAAGTCAGTGATGTCCACTGATTAACACTTAAGAGTTTTCAAGACCCAGTCTCACCACACCAGCCTCTGTCGGAGTAAGCTGGTGAATTTAAATATTCCTGTGGCAGAGTTGTAAAAGTGTGTTGGAGAACATTCTGCATGAATGCAAACTGTGTTTGAGTGGACTCCAAAATAGCATGGAAAAGAAGCAATTAGGAAAGTCTATTATGGATTCCAATCACCTTTGACTTATTGCACTTCTTGTACAATCTTTACCATATTGGATATGTGGCTGAAGCAATCCCACGTGCTACCATATTTTATCTCCTGTAGTCAATACACTGTTTCTCTGAGTCCTCTGCCTTGGTCCAAGTCCAGTGGAACTTCATCAGAGAAGTGCCTTCTTGTTTCCACCCTGGAGTTTTATATTGCTTAATTTTTCTGCAGAAGAAAGTTTGTACAATTCCAAATGCCCCATGTATGATGACCAATAAAAACTGGGCAAAGAGCTGAGTTGATTGACAACCATGTTGGTAGAATGGTAGAGTCCGAGCTCCATAATATCAATCCCAATTATGTTTTCAGGTAACAGTGATGCAGGTTATTCTCTTTTTTAGCTGTGACCTTACTACACTCTACTGCATCTCTGCACACTCTGAAGTTCACATTTAGGCCATTCAGAATGTCATCTTTATTCCCCTTTCTTATGCCTGTACCCTATCCAAAAATCTTCTATGGTTTTGCATACCACCCACAGGTTTTCTCTAAAATGGGCCTTGGATCCCCCACAAGGGATTGGGCAAGTAAATCCTGGACCTTCTGTTACTGCTTTTGTGATTCCATGGATTAAACTGAAGATATTCTTTTTATATCATGATTCCCATAAGTGGCTATGAATTCACCCAAACTGTGCTTTAAGGAGTAAATCTGATGGATCCTTTAAGAGGTGCAGGTGTGTCATGTCCAGTATTGAAACTTTTTTCTCACCCACCCCTTCCCCAACTGCTAGTAAGGTACTGCTATATCTGTAGTAGAAATCCCATCCATTTCCTCGTTTTCTATCCCATTATTAATACTCCAAAGTATGCAAGCAAAACTGCAGTCTCAGACATAACATTCCTCTCTGGGGGAACACAATTAATCAGATGTGCTCCCAAATTGCCCCTTTTCCTTAACTGAAACTGTATTAATTTCTTAGGATCCCGTAACAAATTACCACAAACTAGGTAGCTTAAAACAACACAAATCTAATCTCACAGTTCTGGAAGCTAGAAGTCCAAAATCAAGTTATCAGCAGGGATGACATGTTCCTTTTGGAGGCTCTCAAGAAGGATCTGTTCCGCACCTCTCCCCAGGCTTCTGGCATTACTAAAAATTCTTGGCATCCCTTAACTTGGAGACATATCATTCCAAACTCTGCCTCCTTCTTCACATGGCGTTCTCTCCTCCTTGTCTCTGTGTCCCTGTGTCTTCACATGGCCTCCATCTATGGGTAGTAGTCACTGGAATTTGGGTTCCCCCTAATGCAGTATGATCTCCCCTTAACTTGATTATGCCTGCAAAGACCCTACTTTCAAGTAAGGTTACATTCATAAGCACTGGTGGTTAGGACTTTTCTAATGTATTTGTATATATTTGTGGGAGATAAAATTCAACTCCCAACAGAAATCCATTTTGGTTTCAGAATAACAGACCAGACGTGACAAAGGCTGTGGCCCAGGTCAGCTCAGTTTATGCCATTTAGAATTGAGGTTTGTTGCTTTTTATAGTTGGTTTGGTACAAAGAGATAAAGAGATTAAATGATTAACTTCCATTCATATGATGTATACATTTATGGTATTAATTTACATGCCATAAATTTATAAACCCAAGGTTTATTTAAAATAAGCATTCTTGACATTCCAGGTATTGCCAATAAAAGTATCTATTTTTTGGATTTAAATGTCCCCAGTCAAGTTATTTTTCTATCAGAATAAACTTTGTAAAGTAGTATATTCACAAGGGAATCTATTCTAGTTAAGCATTTCCTTGGATGATTAGTGGAGAAGGCAGGTGAATTATTACCCAGCATTAACTCTTTTGTTTTCAGGTCTATACAGTAATTCGTAGTAAAATTGCTAGTCATATGTGTGTCTTAGTTTGACAGGCTGCCGTGACAAGTACCAAACAATGGGCTGGCTTAGACAGCAAGCATTTATTAGCTCATGCTTTCAGAGGTGAGAAGTACAAAATCAAGGCATTGGAAAGGCCGTTCTTTCTTCCCAAAGTCTTGAGGGTTTTGGTGCCTGCTTGCCATAATCCTTGGGGTTCCTTGGCTTGCATCTCTGCCTCCGATTACCTGGTGATTTCTCTCTTTCTCTTATCTGCTCCTCTGGTTTCTGGTGATTTCTAGCATCTCTTGTGTGTCCTTCTCTGATTAACTGTGTCTAAATTTTTCTGCTTAAAAGAACTCCAAAATGCGTATTAAGATCCACCGTAATTTAGTTGTCCACACGTAAGTGAGACCTTTGAAAATCCTGTTCATAATGACTCCATACCTGACTTCACCATAGCATATTAAAAGATACTATTTACAAATTGTCCATACCCATAGGAAGCAGATTAAAATTAAAAGTATGACTTTCCTTGTGTTATATAATTCAATCTACCACAAAGAGTATGTTCCTTTTGGTAGATAATTCCCAACTGTTTTCAAAATTGTTTGTACTGATTAGCATAAATACTAGCAAGAGTGTTTGAAATTTCATTTTTCCACATCCTCAAAAACAAACAAAAAAAATGAGATTTATCATTCTTTCTAATTTCACCATTCAGGTGGTGTGCTATAGTATCCTATTTCATTTTTCATTTCAACTTCCTGATGGCTAAATAAGTTTGCCCTTTAGGTCCTCCTCCCTACTTCTTATGAATGCTTGTACAAGTTTATTGTCTGGTTTTCTATTAAGGTTTATACCATTTTATTATTGATATGAATTATTCTTGATAAAAGCCCTTTTCCAATATATCTGATGCAAATATCTTCTAATAATCCATGGCTTGTCTTTTACTCTTAATGTTGTCTATTGATGAATGGAAGTCTGTATTAGTCAGGGTTCTCCAGAGGAACAGAATCAACAAGAGAAAAATAAAAAATTTATTTTTAAATCTTGCGTGACCATGGGGATTGGCAAATCCAAATTCTGTAAGGCAAGTTGGAAACTCTGTTGAAGGTGAAGTTGAATTCCAGGAGAAGCTACTTAGCTGAAGAAGATGCAGAGATTCTTCTTTCCTACTTCTGAAATTGCTGAGGGCAGTCTTCTTTGTTGATTGTAGATGAAGCCAGGCATATATGCAATCAATTGATTGTAGATGCAAATCTATCTTAAAAACACCCTAACAGTAATAATCAGGCTAGTGCTTGCTTGACCAAACCACTGGACAGTATGACCTAGCCAAGTTGACATATGAATTTAACTCAAAAGTCTCTGAATTAATGTACTACGATTTATCAACAATTTCCTTTATAGTCATTTCAGTTTGCTAAATCTGCTGGAATGCAATATA
Source organism: Choloepus didactylus (assembly GCF_015220235.1). Taxonomy (NCBI): domain Eukaryota; kingdom Metazoa; phylum Chordata; class Mammalia; order Pilosa; family Megalonychidae; genus Choloepus; species Choloepus didactylus. Next base: position 159,447,337 of record NC_051311.1, on the reverse strand, counting down.
CCAGAAATGGGTTGGCTTTTACAATGGAGATTTAGTAACTTGCAAATTACAGTTCTTAGGCTGTGAAAATGTCCAACTCAGGGCATCAACATGATGATACCTGGACTCTGAAGACAGGCTGCTGGCATCTGGGAAACCTCTGTCACATGGAAAGGCACATGGTCAGCACCTGCTGGACCTTCTCTCCAACTTCCATTGCTTTCAGCCTCTGACTTCAGTGGCTACCCCAGCTCGTTTGGGTCCTGTCTTAGAATCTCTGGGGCTTTTCTCTCTCAGCTCCTCTGGGTCTTTTTCTCTAAGCTTTTTCCAACTTCTCTGGGTGTTTCTCTCTGAGCTTTCTGGGCTTTTTCTGTCTTTTATCCTCATAAAGGACTCTGGTAAAGGATTAAGACCCACTTTAAATTGGGTGAGTCACATCTCAATTGAAACAACCTAACTGAAAGTTCCCACACACAATAGGTCTGCATCCATAGGAATGGATTAAAAGAATATATACCCTTTTCTGGAGTATACAACAGCTTCAAACCGCACAGTAGTTATTTTTGTTGTTCTTGTTGTTTTATAAAGTTTTTTTCTGTCCCAGGAGCACTATAATGTTGTGCTGGTTTGAGTGTATTATGTTCCCCAAAATGGCATTATCTTTGATGTAATCTTGTGTGGACAGACGTATTAGTGTTGATTAGATTGTAAATCTTTGATTGAGTGTTTCCATGGAGCTGTGCCCCACCTGACTGTAGGTGATAACTTGTGAATGGATAATTTCCATGGATGTGTGGCCCCACCCATTCAGTGTGGACCTTGATTAGTTTACTAGAGCACATATAAGCTCAGACAGAAGGAGCAAGCTTGCTACAGCCAAGAGGGACACTTTGAATGCACAGGAGCTGAGAGAGGAACTGCAGTTTACAGAGACATTTTGGAGACGGCCTTGGAAAGCAGACTTTTGTTCCAGAGAAGCTAAGAGAGGACAAACACCACAAGAGCACATGAGAGTGACATTTTGGAGAGAAACTGAGGCCTAGAGAGGAACACCCTGAAAGAAAGCCATTTTGAAACCAGAACTCTGGAACAGACAGCAGCCACTTGCCTTCCCAGCTAACAGAGGTTTTCCGGACACCACTGGCCATCCTCCAGTGAAGGTACTTGATTGCTGATGTGTTACCTTGGACACTTTATGGCCTTAAGACTGTAACTGTATAACCAAATAAATCTCCTTTTATAAAAGCCAATCCATTTCTGGTATTTTGCATCCTGGCAGCATCAGCAAACGAGAACGAATATTCTCCTAAGTTATCTTCTGGAAGCTTTATTGTTCAAAAATAAGCATTTAGATCAACCATCTACCTGTATATGAATTATGTATGTACTAGCTAGGGTTCTCTAGGGAAATAGAATCAATGAGAGGTGTCTCTGACTATAAAATTTATAAAAGTGACTCACGCACTGTGGGCATGCACAAGTCCAAATTCTGTAGAGCAGTCAGCAAACTGTCAACTCCAAGGAAGATGTCTGATGAACTCCTCAGGAAACGAACTGGCAACTTTGACAAACTCCTCAGAAAATGAACTGGGATCTTTGACGAACGCGTTTGATGAACTCCTCAGGAAACGCTTTGCTGGGCAGCCGAAGAAGAAGTGAAGGTCCTTTATCTGTCTCGCTTATAAGTTATCAATTGATTAATTGGATTAAATCCAGCCAATTGCATTCTCTCATGGTGGAAGACACGCCCTTTGGTGAGTCATTAGTCACAGCTGCAGTCAATTGACTGATGATTTAATAAGCCAGCCTGTTGGTTTATTAACCAGCCACAAATGTCCTCACAGCAATTGTTAGGCCAGTGTTTGCTTGACCAGACAGCTGGGTACTACCATGTGGCCAAGTTGACACATGAACCTAACCATCACAATGTATATGGTATGATACAGAGTTTAAAGTTATTTTTTTTTCTTTTCTTATGGCTATTCACTTGATCCACCACCATTAATAAAAAAGATTCTCCTTTCCCTCTTGGATTAATATCAAAATCCATTGGGTGGATCTGTTTCTGGAATCTTTTGGATTCATTGGTCTATTGCTATTAATGGTTCAATATGACCCTGCTTTAATGACTGTCACTTTGCAATATGTCCTGGTATTAGGGAATATAGATGATATGAATTTGGCTACTTTTGGTTCTTTGCATTTTCATATGCTGTTTAAATCATTATCTCAATTTCCATAAAATAAAATCTGCTTAGATTTTGTTAAGATTTAATTAAATGTATAGATTGATAGGAGAGGATTAATAGTGTCTTTATAATATTGAGTTTTCCAATTCATGAAAATGATATACTTACCTTTTGCTTTATTTAAGCCTTTGAAATTTTTCTTAGTAATGTCATACATTTTCCTGTGCATAGATCTTGCACCTTTTCTTTAGGTTTATCCTCTGGATGTGGTGTTTCTGGATGCACTTAAAAACAGTAGCTTGTAAAAAGTAATTTTGTAATTGCTGGTATTTCATAGCAATGTTGATGTATCCACAACATGTGCTAATTTCACATATTGGTTCTCATAGTTTATTTATAAATACTTTATGTCATTTGACTATAATTATAATAACACTTTTACTTCTTCATTTCAAATGTTTATAAATCTAATTTCTGTTTCCTGTCTATAGCACTGACATGGCCTTCAGTAAAATGTTTAAATTAGGAGGTTATTATGGACATTAATATTAAGTATGTTTAGTCTAAGTTTATTTCTGCAGTTACCCTCTGTTACTCTTCTCTATTGAAGTGTGCAAGACCTGTGATTATGACAGATTTTCTCTTCACCTCCTGTATTCTAACCCATACATCCATAGATACCTGTTTTCATTTCTATTACCAGCTCTATCTCTGATTCATACTGATTCCTCAGATTCCATCCAGCAGCATGGAGTCCATTCTAGCCTTTTCTCTTGCATATTTGTAGCTTCTTCTGATTCACATCATCTCCAATATATTTACTTTTATAATCTAACTGGACACATAATGTAGTTTCGGAATTGCAAACCTATACCCATTGGGGAACACATTGACTAACTAGAGCACAGTATTTCTATATAGTTCTTTCTCTCATGAAGGTGTCCCAGACAGAATCTGGTTTTGCAGACACTTAGGTTATTTCCTTTAATCCTCCCCCATTCAATCTATTTATCCATTTGCTATTCTGATAGTTTAATTTTTTACTGTTTCTCTTAGTTTATTTGGAAGTATGATCCCTCATAACTTGAGATTTGTTTAAAATGATAATTGATAGCAAAGCGTTGAAGCCACTTGTTTTACTTTTGGAGACGCATTAGCTAATGAAGCAATGAAACCACGAAAACGTAAGCAGCGTTTACGTGCACCCATAAAGAAATAAGTTCAAAACCAAAGATTTATATGAACATAAGAACATTGCATTAAAGGGTTGACAGAGCAGATGTTTATTTCACATCTAAACATCCCATTCTGTGACTTTATATATCACATTTTGCTATAATATAGTTTCCAAGACCAAAAGACATGCATAAGTGCCAAAGCATGAGTGAAAGACTGCATCAGATAGCTATAGCATAAATATAGGTAACGTGGTAGTTCTTTGAATATATGTGCTATTTGAAACGATAGCAAAAGGAAGGAAAATTCTTTTGCATTTCAGCTTCAACACAATTAGCTCTGAACTACATAAAACTTTGAAGTATTACATTATCCTCAAATGTGGATTGGAGTTTGAATATTGTGTAGACACACGTTCAGATGACATGGATATGTTGACAGGAAAAAGCTTTAGCAAACTGGAACATCTCTCCTTATAAGGACTTCACACTGATTCAATAGGCCTTATCTAAAAGAGATCTTCAAAGATCCTATCCACTAATGCATCCATACCTTAACTCATAAGAACATCTTCAAAGGTTTTGAAGGTCCAGCGCCGGCCACTGGACCTTATCCCTACCCCAGTCAGTAACTCTTCCTGGGGAGTTTGAGTCATTTTCACTCTCTGTTGGTGTGGGTTGTTGATAGTTGCTCTCTCTTGCAAAAGTTCAATGAGGATAGAACTAGTTCTGGGAAAGAAGACATGCAGAATTGGAGATAAAGTGAACGGCAGCATCCAACCTGGTAGGATAAAAGAATTTACTTTCAGAAACTGAGAAAGCTTAGATTCTGGCCTTTTCCCCTATATTTTAGTTTCTCTGGAAAATGAATGGATAAAAGGAGATCCAACCTAGACTCTCTATTTCTATGATTTTTGCCTTATCCTCAGTGTAGTAAAACTGGTATCAGAAACACTGGGCCCACTTGTTGTATCACAAGAATATTTTGCAGGAGACATTGGACCTTAAACTCTTTCGTCCTGCTTTACTTGTTTCACTAGTTAAATCAGCCTTTTGCCAATGTTGTGTTGTTGTCTTAATATGGTCAGTGATAAGGGGACTATGTCACACCTAATATATAAAATTAATTTACTTAAAAACCAGAGAATGCAACTATTCCTAGACTGTTATTTGCTTGTGGTGAAGAATCTAAAATTCATTGTAATTTCTGGCTTCCCAAATGTTTTTAACTTGGTTGGAATTCATTTTACTGTGCCTTTCTATACTTCCAGGAATTGCATCTTCATCTGGAAATGTATTGGAAATGGTAACTGATAGGAGAAATCATTCAAGATAATATGCTCCAGAAGGAAAATACACCTACTTATTATTCCAGCTCCTTAAATCATGTTTTATCTATTCTGATAAGAAGGTTAATTTGCCCTGAAAAGATCAGATCTGTTAGCTACAAAATAGGTTTCTGGGTGTCAGGTAAGATAAATTTAAGGCCTAGGAACAGAGATATAACTTTCTCATATTTCAATGTCTAAATGGGGAGTTTGAAGCATTATAAACTGGCATTTCTGGAGAAAGTGATATTTAGAAAAAGAGGGTAAAAGATAGTCATTTACTCAACAAAATGTTATTGAAAACCTGCTATCTGTCAGAGACTGTCTAGGATTTGGGGATTAACAAAGAACAAAAGAAAATCTCCTGCCTCCTGCCTTAAATGTAAATAACAATGTGTTTGACATAAAAAGCTGACTAGTGACATATATTTTACCTCAGTAATTGCAAACTTACCACAAAGTTGAATAAGTTGCTTAGTTTGCCAGAGCTACTATTACAAATACCACACAATGCCTTGAACGATGAGAAGTGTTTCACGTCTTTGAGGCTAGACGAAGTCCGAAATCAAGATACTGGCAAGACTCACTGTCTCCTAGGATCTGTAGCATTCTGGTGCTTGCGGCTAGCAATCTTCAAGGTTCCTTGGCTTTTTCTCTGCCTCTTGTCACGTGGTGATGCTATCTCCATTCTGTTCTGCCAGTTTCCGCTGACTTCCTGCTTCTCCCTGTGCCTTGACTCAGGTTTCTGTCTGTTCTCTTTATAAGGCCTCAAGTAATGTGGATTAAGGCCATGCTGAATCAGTTGGCCACACCTTAACTAAAAGTAACTAAAAGTAACCTTCAAAAGATCCTGTTTACAATGGATTCATACCCATAGGGATGTGGATTAAGATTAAGAATATGGGTTTGTTGAGTACATAATTCAATCTACCAAAGTAGGGCTTTGCCTATTGAATTTCAAGGTCATCTGGTAATCATATAAAATATAAAATATCATATAACATATCTTATCATTGCTATGAGTCCGCTGCTTTACATGCAATATCTCTCACTCTCCTATTAACCCTGTCTGGTCGAGACTGCTATTTCCCTATTATAAATTGTTACAGTCCCTTAGGGGTAAGATAATTTCAACCAGTAACATAGCTGTGACAGACCTGAAATTGTCATTTGGGTGCCAGAATGATTTTGGCAAATTCAGTCATGGAAACAGTTGTAAAATTTGTAGCTGCAATAACTGTCATTCATTTGTATCAGTAGCTCTAGAAGGTTCATGGACTTCTGGGAAACAAATGTAAATTGACAGCTCTAGTGCTTCTAGAATATCATCTTACACTCTTCACTGCTTAGAACTGATCCACTTCTAGAATAGAGACAGAAAATGTGTAATCCAGGAGAGTTTCTTGATAGAAGTCTTATTTCTGACTCATATTCGTTAATACTCCTTTGGCTTTTACATTGAAGAATATGGATGTTTGTTGTTTCTCAGGATTTACTGGATAAATACAATGCAAGAGTTTTGATTTTTCTTTAACTAAAAGAAGCCTCATGAAAACTTGCATATTTAAACATTTTCTTTTGTTAAAAAAAGTCTTCCAGTTCAGTTCTTGCTTTGTATAGTTTAAATATTTGAGATTAGTTTAAATTTTGGATTTGCCCAATCAATAAAAATTCACACATTTAAGTACTGAAGAATAGATTCCAAAAGTAGATTACTTTTCCAAATTCTCCTTTTCTTATAAAGATCATAATATTCAGAGAGTAAAAGCCTATCTTTCAGTTTTAAACCTGTTATGGTCTACTTATGAGAACTTGGCCAAGGCATTTATCATCCTGAGAAAATTAATTTTCTAAATCTTATTCAAGGACTCTCAGTAATGGTAGCTATCAATCATTGTAATAGCAAGTTTTAATAAAAATCACCATAGTAAAATAAATATTTTAATATTATAATGAATTAATAATTAACCAATGAAACAAAAAACATTTGTTATTATAAATATGTGTTTGACTCTATAGTAATAGTAATGCTTATTGTAGTTATATGAAATTGAGCAAGAGTAGATCAAAGAAAATGGAAATGAAAAATATAAACTATGTCATTTTTGGTCCACATAATGGAGTTGGAGGTGTATAGAAAGTAGCTCCATAAATATGCTAAATAAAGAATAATTTTAGCAAACTGCTTATGTGAGGACATAAAAAAGACTTCCGTGTAGAGCTTTTTTTGCAACAAACCACCTGAGATTTGACAAAACATCCCAGGATTAATAGGTATCGACAGCTGTGACAGAGTTGTTTTCCATTGATGTTATCACCCTGATGCTGAAAAAGCAGCATGAGAAGCCAAGTGTGCAAAGAATTCCCATCAAGCATTGACTTATACAGTAAGAAAGCAATAATGTGCAGCCTTCCTGGATTTTAAAAAATATCTCCAATTAAATTATTCAGGAAACTCACATTGAAAAGATAGCTGAACCTGCCTCTGTCCTATTTATTATGTGTTCTACCCTGTGTACTCCCCACCCTGTAAATAGAAATTATGTACACACAACAGCCATGTGCATAAGTGTGAGTATGCATGTGTGTGTGCGTGTAAACATCGATATATGAATACACCTTGGATTACAACATATATTATCGATCAGAAATTGGCAGTTGGTGATTTTTTTCTTCAAGGCTTATTTTCTCAGTTCTCACATTATAAAAGGTTCTCGCAGGTTTACTTTGACACTTAATTTGTGTGATAGAGTATAGTGGGAAAAATCAGAGGGAAGGGAAACCATAAACATTGGACATATCTTTATGTTGCATAGACTTTGCAAAGTCTTTTGTTATCAATTATTAGAATGATTTCATGTAGCAATTATGAATATTCAAATATTATGGATGAGAGAGCTAAGCTCAGAGAGGTTAAAGAACTTGCCCAAGGTGATCCAGTAGAGACTTCTGTTCTGATCTTCAAAAACATTTCTGAAGAAAAGCTCAAGTTTTTATCTTATATTCTCATGTAGCCTCAAAGTATCATGTTGCTTCAATGCAACTGCTATCCACTTGTGGCTATCCTCCATTACTTAATTATTAATCTGCAGTAAAGTGATTACCATATACCCATGTGCATCATTGAGGAATGGGTCCAGCTATTAATCCAAAACAATCAACACAATAAAACAAAATTCCTGGCTAATAAAGGCTAAACAGACAGATTAACAGTCTCCTGCAGACAGAACTCATTGTGTTGGCTGCCCAAGTCAAGGACAGAGGGTCAATGATGTCATCAGGTCTGTAGGCTTCCCCTCTCTCCCTGCTCTACTGAGCTAGGTGTGTGGCTTTCTTCCTTATGGGCACAGGGTGACTGCTGCAGCTCCAGGCATTTCTTCCCTCTTCCAGACATGTAGAATGGGGAAAAGGAAAGAGAAGGGAACTAAAGATGCATGCCATCTAAGTCTGCTTCTACACAGCTGACCAGAACTTAGGCCAGATAATCTCCCCTAGTGGAAAGGGCATCTGAAAATGTGAATGCATTTCATTTAGCATATTGATAAACCAATGTAGGGTTCTCTTTTCAGGAAAAAGAGGAAAAAATAATATTGGTGGGAAATCAGTGATGTCTACCTCACCCAAATTTTCAATTTTGATTGATACCTAAAACCTCTACATTTAGCCAAAGAAACTATTAATTTCATAGTGTCCCCCAAAATATCACAGGCTTTTAGATTTTGATTTGTAAGCACTTCAAATCCTACTGTAAGAGAAATTATATCACTTATTGTATATAGGAGAGAAAGAAGGAAGAATGTTGACATGAAAATACTAGGGCAAGGGCTGGAGTTTACTAATCAGTTCACTTTGTTAAAATACTTTTGATTTTATTAACTGTTAAAACACCATTATTTTAAGACGAGATAAATTGCTTCATTTGCTCAGTTTATTTCTGATCCTTCCATCTGTGTCTCATAAATACAGACAAATGAGACATCATAAACACTAAGACCTCAAGACACTACATCAGTAGCCATCAATAGTGTCCTCTCACTGTTTAAAGTCCACTAATTCTCACTTCCCCTCCTTCTACCCTTTTTGCTGTGCAGACTTGAATTCGCAAATCCCTTAATAAGTCATCAGCAAATAAATAAGATGATTGATTTGAAGGAAATTCTAGATATTCTATGGAGATAGATCTTTTCTCTTTTTTGGTGGTAACATTTATATTTTGCTTCCTTGTGTTTACAGCTCATTAGATTAGAATTGGATCTAACGAGTGAACATATACAATAATAAGATCTTTCAAATAAGAGCATACCAGTGGACAGTATCTGGCCTATTTGCAGGTGTCATCCCATCAGCCTGACTGATATATATCTAATAAAGACTATTACCTCGATTTAAATCCCATGTCCACTCTCTTACCTGCTTCTTTGAAAACCAAGTGGGTTAAGCTTTTATGTTAATGCAGTCATGTTCAAATCATTCAGTTTTCCAGGAGTTGGTATAAAGCTGTTTAATCTTTGTGATTTTTTTGTCCTTATCTTTCTCCATCACCATAACAAATACTTGTAAGACCTTTATGTGATTCCTAGAACCTTTGATTTCCATTTGAGTAGCTAGTTCTCTGATAACTGTAAGGACCAGCATGCAACGGCTAGTCTTTTTTTTTTTTATCTCCTGTTCCGCCTAATTGAGAGTCAAGGCATTTTGTCTTGACCTCTTCCAGTTTGGGCATGTCTTTCATATCTATTTCCTGCATAGATTTTAGACATGTACCCACTGAACTGGTGTTGGTATTTGAAAACCCATCTTTCTTATGTTATGCAGGAAAAACACTGAATGGCACCCTTAAATTTACAAGTGGGATTGGAGACAGACGTTTTCACCATCTTGCAAGTCATCACCTAAATTATAATTTTCCTGCCTCTGATGAAGACCTATTTGCATTTGAAACATTCAGTTTGTTTTTGTTGTGTTTTGTGAAAAGATTTTCTTATTTGAAAGTATGCCTGCCTACTTTGGTTTCCAATTTCATAATCTTTTCGCGAATTTGGCCACAATCTTTTGATGATGGTTGATCCAACGATGACATTTTCTTGTCAATGTGGTTCTCTGTGTTTACACTTCTTCCAAGGGTCAGTTAATATACAACAGTTTCAACACTGAATTCCGAATCGTATCATTCTTCTCGTTGCTTCACAAACACGGCTCTTGCTTTCATCTGCTTTGCGCCTATCACTATACAGTTAAACTCTGTGCCAGCATCTGCTTTCATTATTTGAAACTTGGCATTTATTGCACCTTGAATAGCTCCTATTTCTGACCATCATTAGTTGTGACCACATGGATCATATTATTCGTCCATGCAAAGTTGAGCCATGGTCCACAGAGGCAACCCACCAGAGGCTCCAGGAAGCCTGCAGGGCTCCACCTGCCTCCTTGCTGGCCTGGACACCGCCTTGAGGGGCGGTGGGGGAATCTTGCCCAGACATGGTTCTGAAAAGAAGATCCTGCCCATGCAGCTTTCTTCTGACCCGCTCTGCCCCCAAACAAAACCATCATTGGGCTTATCTAGTGGCAAAAAGCTCGCTTATTTTTTATAGGTAAAACGGTTGCTTTATTCTGGTTATGAAACTGATGTGGAACTCCATTTTTTGAGTTTGCTGCTAACACGGTTGCCCTTTTATTCCTATGCCAACAGACATATCCATGTTTTTACTAAGGAAAGAAGAATGATGCCAAGTCACATCAGGGTTGGGAACAACTGGGGGTTTTAGAGAACTCTTGACTGAGAAGCAAATGTTCTGATCCACACAGAAAAACAAGATCTGTTATCTCCATGTGCAAATCCTCCCAGGGAAGGAAAAGTGCATATAGCTGGAAGGCTTTCCAGATTTTATCATGATTTCACAATTAAGGGCAGTTACAGCTGAGTGCACACCAGGTAGTCAGCGGCCAGATAAAGGCAAGTGTTCTAGTTAGATTGGGCACTTGCATGTTTGAATAATTTATAAGTTTCTTGAGAGAGGTCATTATGGATAGATATTTCATTTCATCCTTCCTTTTCTTATGCTTTGTTCTGTATGGAGAGATCAAGAGCTTTTTGCGTATGTAAGAAGTTTTAGCAGAACAACTGGAAGTATCCCTCTAGCTCTCCAATGACTGGGATGATCATCAGACAAGACTTGGCACTTTAGCTGGAACCCGGCAGATGGGAGGTTTGTTCACACTACGCTGACTACTGAGTTCCGGGAACACACATGGGGTGTTAATAAGAAAAGTTCATGTATTTCCCCTCTGCAATTGAGTTGTTTGACATAAATTGGGAATAGAACCCTCAAGTTTTCTTTACTGTTTTCAAAGTTTCATGTAAATTTGAGCTATAGGAGAAAGAGCCAGAGACAAAACGTATGCTATTTTCTTTCCTTTCGGTAGAGGTTTTATTCTGAGGATGCAGGCTGTTGACATAACTAAATTAGGCATGCTGACTACTGAAATGAAAATGAGGAGTTGGCTTCACTAGACTTCTCTGCCTGGCTCCTCTCTGTATGGAAAAGCCTCCAGGGTCTTGGCGACATGGCGTTGGCCATGCTAATGGCTGACACCCTCTCACCATCATCTTCTGCCCATACCAGACAGTGAGGTCAGAGTTGTGGACCCGACATCAGTTGAATCAGAGATCTCTGCTCACTTTCATTTTTGTCGGTTTGTTTTAGTGTTTGATTTTTCATTAGAAATCCAGAAAGGCAAAGTGAGCTCTCTGCTGGTGGTAGGCAAGGGGTGAAGCAAATCCTGGAAGTATAGGCACTGGCGCTTCTGCCACCTGGAATAGGCATGTCTGAGTAGCTGTATGAAACCAGGGGCTGGAGCCAACCAAGTGCCTTCCTCCTGCCGTGTGAAATGGAAGAAATAATGGACAAATACAAACATAACAAAACTTTAGAGTTCTTCTTCTGCCTATTAAAGGAAATAAAAATATTTAGAAGGCAAGAATAAGCTGCGAGGAAATGGAAAGGAGGTACTGGATGACAGAGAACAGGAGCGACAAGAGTGGGGGCTCTGGGAGAAAGGACGTGGCCCAGCAGGACACCCGGTAACGGGCCTTTCCGAGGTGATGGTCAGGCAGCCAGCTGGGCAACCACAGGATCGAGGCCAAAGGAAGGCAAGACCCAGCTCCTCCTTACCCCTCCCCTGACTCCAGACTAAGCTGGTTTTAGACTAGTGACTAGTCTCAAGTTGTCAGGATGGGTAGGGTTGACAATGGGTCATGAGAAGCAGAGACTCTTGCCTTGCAATGTAGCAGGGCTTTGGGAAGTCTTTGGACTTGGCAGCTCAAGGGAGGTTTTAAAAAGCACAAAGGTCAGGTACTGCTGTACCATCTCTCTCTTACATGCATCCACATAAGAAAATGTGGTTAGCAACATCGAGGCTTTAACAAAGAAAGTTTGAGACACCAGAGCTTCCATGTACTCTGGGGGGTCTTGAAGAAGATAGGGATCTGGAGAGCACAATGTGGAGGGCTAAATGGGATTTTTCTCTGTCATGTGTATTGTCATTTGAATGCAAAGACTTGCGTTATTACCTCATCTGGCAAGTGAATCATATGGATAAAACTGCAATGCATATATTTTAAGATTTCTATTTTCCCTGACCTATGTTTGCTCTTTTTTTTTTTTTTTTTTTCCTTTTCTGGATTCTACTGAAGAATTCTTCTAAAATGAATTCTGAGAGGAAAAAATCTGAGCCATTATTTGAGTGTGTTATAGATCCAATTGTGATTTCTGTTGAAGAAGATAGAGTTAAGCAAAAAAGTAATTAACTGAAGCATAATCATGGTGTTGAAAGAAAGAGATATTTGTTAAGTCTTGGAAAACGGATTTTATCAGGCTCTGTTTATCCTGGTATTGCTGCTCTCCATTTTCCTCAGAAAAGTTGGGGTGCTAGTTTAACACTTTTTCTAGTCCATTTTTTCTTGGGGAAGTGCTCTATTCATTGACTTTTGAACACAAGCTTCTCCTGGACTCCTGGGAAATATAAGGCAGTTAGTTGTCATGATTGGAGTAGCCAAGGGCAAGACGTGGTATGAGGGATGGGGTTTATTGCACTGTGCAGGGCTATTTATATGGCCAAAATCTAACATAGAAGAAATGTAGGGAATGCTTAAAAGCCTTTTGCTTCCACAGGGATGCTCATCTTCCTGGGAGATCAGTCTCAGAGTGAAGCATCAGCTCCTGATCTAGCATTCCCACCTCTCTCCCCTTCTGCTTCTCATAAATGGGTGGCTTGGAGGCCTCAACAGAAGTCCAGTCCTATTCTAGTACCTAACTAGTTCCTAGAAACAGATGCAAGATATGTATTAATAGTTTTTGTCCCATCTGTACTTAAGTATCAAGTTTGGGGGCTGGTATCAAGTTTGATATCAAGTTTAGGGGCTCAGTTATGAGTATGGGGCCCCTGCTTTGTTCCCCCAAAGCTCTCTGTCACACCACTCAGAGGTGGTGCCCCAATGGATGGTAAGTGGCTACACTTCTGCTACTTACAGTTGCCCCAACTCCACTGAATTCAAACATGTAAATCTAACTCCCTGCTTGCCCACAGCCCTAATATCAGAGATCTAACCAAGATTCTAGCTTATTGGCTGAGACACTCATCATCACTGATTCATTAATTTATGCAATTGAAAACATTGAGCACTTTTTATGGGATTGGCTCTATGCTAGGTAATAGCGATCAAATAGTTGGGGGGATATTTAAGCTTTATTCCTTGATGCCAGGTGCTGAACCAAAAGCCCCAGTCAAATGGATGATCTCATGATGCCAGTGAAAATATCTCATGATATAATAATACAATATATAATGAAGTAGTTTCTTCCTTATTCATTCATCAATACTTCAATAATTGCTTTTGCCTGATAGTGTGTTGCCTAATTTTCCACTACTCTGATTTGTTATTTCAGTCTGATCCATTTAAAAGAATAGTTGATAGTTTATGAGATAGAATGCAATGATCCCAGCTGCCAATTATCTTTGCTTTGCCTCTCCAGATCTCCTCTCCAATCTACTCCACCTTATTCTTGGCCCCAAAAGATTGACCTGTGTGTCACGTATCATTGACTGGGTTCACCCAATTGAAATTCCAGTAGGAAATCAGAGAGAAAGAGAAAAGTAAAATCCAGGGGATGCTCTCCCAGCTCCCTCCCTGTAGAATGGCCTTGGGTTCTCGTAATTGCTTCCTTCTCCTCTCTTTTGAATTTAAGGATGGTAAACCCTGAGTTATCGTACTATTTCTGGTATTTCCTCTAGAAACATCTTCGTAAACTCTCTATTTATGAGTAAATCCTCAGACAGCATTTTGAGTGCACCATTATTTGCTGTTGTAAGCTAGACTGATGGACCTGGCGTTCACTGTAGGAGTAGAAGTTGTCTCTCAAGTTCACAGCTTCTAGAAAACTAAAAAAAAAAAAAAAACAAAAAAAAACAACTCTAGTTTCTGACATATGATTTTCTCCCTCATCGAGAAGCTAAAGAGAACCCTATGTCGCAGGAGAGTTGATTTATGAATTTCCATGGAAGTCCTCTGTAGTAGAAGTTAGATACTGATTGGGCAATCATCCAGCTCTGGTTTGGTTCCCTGTGCCTCAGGACTCAGACATGCTTTCTTTCCTGGAGCAGTCCTGGATCTGGAACACATAATTCAAGGAAACAGAGGGGAAGTATTGTTCAGGATCCTAAATATGCCTACTGCAGTTCTCAAACTCATTGCCAAATGGGTGTTGACCTCTTTTGTGTGATTCAATTTTTTTTCCTTTACTGAAGAAGTTGTGTGCTTACAGAACAATCACGCATAAAATACAGGATCCCCATATACCACCCCATGACCAGCACCTTGCATTGGTCCATAACATTTGTTCTACTTGATGATAGCACATTTTTATAGTTGTACTATAAATAAAAGTCCATGGTTTAATGTAGGGTTCACTGTTTCTGTGGCATAGTTACATGGATTTTTAAAAAATATTTTATTATGTTACCATATATACAATATAACATTTCTCCTTTTAATCATATTCACATATTATTTCAGTGCTGTTAATCACATTCAAAATGTTGCACTACAATCACCACCATCCATTACCAAACCACTTCCATCATTCAAAATAGGAATCCTGTACATTTTAAGCCTTAACTTCTCATACCGTATCCCCACCCCATCCCCTAGTAACCTATATTCTAGATTCTGACTCTATGAGTTTGCTTATAATTATTGTTTTATATTGGTGAGATCATACTCTATTTGTCCCTTTGTATCTGACTTATTTCTCTCAACATGTCTTCAAGGTTCATCCATATTGTTGAATGTATCAGGACTTCATTGCTTTTTACAGCTGAATAATATTCCATTGCATGTATATATTACATTTTATTGATCCATTAATCAGTTGATGGACACTTGGGTTGCTTCCATGTTTTGGCAATTGTGAATAACACTGCTATGAACATCCTTCTGCAAATATCTGTTGGAACCACTGCTTTGAATTCTTTGGGTATATACCTAGTAGTGGGATGGCTGAGTCATATGGTAGTTCTATACTTAGCTTTCTGAGGAACTGTCAGACTATCTACCACAGCAGTTACATAATTTTACATTACCCCCAGCAATGAGTGGACTCATCTAGGAGTTTGATTTTAGCTGCAGCTAATATTTTACGTGGGTCACTTCCATCAAACATCATACTGTCCTGTATTTTCTTCTCTTCTCCGTTATCTATATATTTCCATGATTCCACAATATTTTCTGCCTCTCTCTCCTTACATATGCTACCTAGATCTGTAGTTTTCAAATATGGCTTTATGTTACACTCACCTGGAAAGACTTTTTTATAGAATACTTCTGAGGTCCGGGTTTAATGTCAGACAAATTAAACTAGAATATCTGGGGTTGCAGACTAGCCTGAGAATATTCCCAAAACTGAACAAGGGATGACAATAAGAATATTACAGACAAAATCATTGCAAACCAGTCTATTTGGACTATCAGTTTAATCTGTAGACTTGGCAGTGAGAAATTATAAATGGTAAATTGTTTGGGGGTAAGTTTTTAAGAATGAGCATGATTTACTAAATATAACCTCAGTTTTGTCTTCTTGAAAGAACTGTCATTTTGATCATCTGAATATTAAAAGTATGAATGATTCTTTTCTGGCATCCTTACTACTAATATGTTGCTCTAGAATTTTAGCCTGTTTTATGTGTTTGTGGAAGTTGATGTCCTTAACTGACTATCCACGGGCCACAAAGAAGTCTTGTAACCCTGGTAATGCACAGTCTTTCTGAACTATATCAAGGATGCAAATTCCTATTTCAGACAAGAATGTTCCTGTTATTTTAGATTATAACCTTAGAAAAAAAAGCCATCTCAAAGAAATCACAGGATTTTTACTAAAACAGACCAGAAATATTTAAAGTGAATGCTAGGTTCAGTGTTAAAAAAGAAATTAAATTAAAATCAAGGATTGAAGTTCAAAGTATTTTTCCTAATCGTCTCCATGGGATTCTATAAGCCAGTAATGAAAAAAATTTTGCGAAGGTTCTCCAACTGTTCAAACATCTTAATATTTGATTTTTGTTTTTAATAGTAAAAGTTTAGAAGCAAAAGAAATTCTATCAACATTGCACTGACTAAATAAATTATGACAATTCTAGTACTAAAATAAAATTTAAATGTCAGAAAAGCAAGCATAATTGTGTCTTAGTAATAAGCAGGCATAAGCAAAACAAAACAAAATAAAATGTGTTTGTTAGACAGCTGAACAAAATAATCAGTAAAATAAGAAAATATATATTAACAGGCCAGTTTTTTTCTGTCTGGCATGAGTAATACTGGATATGATCATGAGATCTGGCTTTTGTAGCCTCTTCCCTCCAGGAACCTACATTAGGAAAACAGCTGGCCTTAGGCTATTAGGAGTTACTACCAAACATTACCCCACAATAAATAACTGAAATGTGGGCCTCTCATAGTTTCAGGAAGGGTGCCACTTTTATATCACCCAGAGAGAAACTTGGGCCAAAACTTGGGCAGAGCAAAGAGAGGGACTGAAGGGAGAAGTTTTAAATGTGGGTTTATTAATTTGTAAATCCCATCCTTTCTTCTTTGGAAATTCTGAATTCTGCAGAACTGTTGCTTCTCTTGCCAAAATTAACCAATTCAATGAGTTATAAAACTTAGACTTATAAATCCATGTGGTCTTCTCTGTTTAACTTGGCATCACATCTAGAGGAAACCAAGGACTAGCAAAGTGAGAACTCTTTTCCTGGGTACCTAGTGTAAAAGAACAATCCTGGCATCCTAGTGTATATATTTCCTTTCCTGAGACACCTTTCTAATTAGTGTCGTTTGTGTGTGTGTTGTTTTTTTGTTTTGTTTTGTTTTGTTTTGTTTTTGGTCATCTAAGTTACAATTTGCCAGCTCCAGTTGCTAAACCCAAAGAAACAAATTAATAAAGAGAAACCCTTCATTTTCTATTTTGACTCTTCCTCTCTCTATTCCCACATGTGATGTTTAGGTTCATATGTCAACTTGGCCAGATGATGGTGTCCAGGTGTCTGGTCAAGCAAGCACTGGCCTAACTGTTATTGCAAGGATGTTTGTGTCTGGTTAATAAGCCAGAAGGCTGGTTTATTATATCATCAGTCAATTGACTGCAGCTGTGACTGATTACATCAACAATCCACAATGAGAGAATTCAATCAGCTGGATTTAATCCAATGAGTTGAAAACTTTTAAGGGAGAAGAGAGAGAACCTTCACTTCTTCTTCTGCTAGCCAGCAAAACATCTCTTGAGTAATCCACCAAACACCTTCATTGGAGTTGCCAGTTTGCTGCCTGCCCTAGGGAATTTGGACTTGTGCATCCCCACAGTTGTGTGAGACACTTTTATAAAATTTTATATTTACAGATATCTCTTGTTGGTTCTGTTTCCCTAGAGAACCCTAGCTAATACACCACATTCAACCCACCAGCAAATCTTGTGATTTACTCTATTAAAAATATATCAAGAATCTGACCTCTTCCTAGGACCTCTGCTATTGTCAAGTTGGCAAAAGCTACTACTGTGCCCACTTCCCTGGGTGATTTCAAAAGCCTCCATGCTGGCTTCTCTACCTATGCCCTTGTCCATCCCATAATTTATTGTCAGTAGAGAAGCCTAGGTGATGCTATTAAAACATAAGTTCCTTTTCTACCTCAAACCCTCCAATGGCCCCCATCTCATGCAAGTCAAGCCAAAGTCTTGCTCCCCACTGACCCTGGCCTCATTTTCTATTGCTGTCCCCCTTTCCTCTCCCGTCTAGCCACAGTGTCCTCTGTTGTTCGTCTAGAACCTTAGAAATGCTTCCACCTCTACAGTTTGGCACTCGCTCCCTCATTTGCTTGCAGCCCTCCCTGCTCTCCTGTCCCAGAACGCTCATCTTCACTCCATCATTTTCTCAAACTGTTTACTCACTGGTAACCAGCTTATCACCTTAAAGATTTCCTCACCATTCTATCCAAAACGACTCACCCCTTTCTCTGAAACTTCATATCCCCCTTTCCTGCTTCATTTTTTTCTCCTTGGCACCAATTTCTAACATACCACAGATTTTACTGTATCTTATCTATTTTTTGTTTCCTGTTGGAATGCCCATTTCCTAAGGGCAAGGATTTTTTTTTTTCCTGCTTTGTTCATTACTGAATTTCCAGTGTCTGTAAGAAAAACTGGCAGAGAGAAGGTACTCCCAGGGGTTCCTAGTACTCTGGGTGGACAATAAAAGCTATGGTAGACTGAATTTATTTCCTGTGATGTTGGACCACATATTTATTCTCTCTGCACCTCAGATTCATCAATTCTAATGTATCTATGAAATAATGTTTGCAAAGTATCTATTCGATAGTGGATATTTGCTGATTTTATTCCCTACCCCTTTCATGACTCTCATCAAGAATCTCCTAATCCCATCAGGCACAAGCTGATTTTATTCTACTAAAATTATTCCAGTGACAGACACAAAAATGAGAGGTTTCTTGAATTTCTTCTCTTTCTGTCCTTGCACCCAGAATAATAATATAAGCATCTAACAACTCCAATTGCAAGCACAAATTGCAACAAATTGTAGATTGCATGTCTTTATTTCATTGTTCTGAACACTGTTGTAGAAATTAAGGATTCAGTGTTATTTTGTCAGAATGTCTTAACACTCCCATCTTATCTAGCCCACAGCTTGATGTTTCAGATATTACAATACTTCATGTTATAACTGAAAGAAACTTGAGATTTGTAACCCATCAGACCTTTGGGCTGGCTCTATGAATTAGCAATTATATGATTTTGGGCTCCTGGTTCCAGTTATTTAATCTCAGTGGGGATGTTCTGTCCTCAATCAAATACAGCCCCAAATTATCAAAAACTCTCAATTCCTTTTCATTCAGGTCTCTTTGATGGGGCTGGATGTCCCTCCCAATTGTCTGTTTAATTTTCTGTCTCCTACACTGGACCCACAGGAATGGGATGTATTCATCTTTATAGCCCCATCATCTAGCATAATCATATGGCATATGGACCTCAGTAAATATTTCCTCCCCTCTGGGATTCCCCACCATTAACTCTACCAGTGACTGTGGCTAATTAGCTTCATTGGTGCTGGCCCATCCTGCTACTGGACCCCAGAGCCATTGCCCAGGTATATTTCTCCAGAAGCCAGTGTCAGATGCTCCCTTGGATTATAATCTGAACAGGCATTGGGTTTGATATCATGAAATGTTTTGGTGAATTCAAGGATAGTAATTGTACCCTAAAATATCTTCAAGTTTATGACCCTGTTTGGGGAATTTCTCTATCTTTGTAAACCCACCCAATCCATGTCGTGACATAGTTTATTGTTAGAGATTCCTATTTAAAAAAAAGCTACTCTAAGAAAAAGCTGAAGGAATTTAAGACTTAAATAAATGGACCAATAGACCATGTTATGTATTAGAATTCACAATTGTATGAAAATATCTTTCCCCAATTTTATGTATAGATTTAATGACATTTCAATAAGAATATTGCCAGATTTTGTGTGTGTGTAAGTGTGTCTGTGTGTAGGGGAAGAATTGCCAAGCTTATTTGTATATTTAAATGGAATATCAATGGGCCAAGAGGGCCAAACACTTTTGAAGGAAAAGAAGATGGAAGGACACACTTGAGCATGTAACAATATCACATACCATGCTTTACTAAGTCAGAGTATGCTACTGATTCAAAGATAGACAAATAGACTATTAGATTAAAGTCAGTGCCCAGAAACAGCTCCGTGTATATATGGGTACTTGGCTTATAAGCAAAGGTACTACAGCAGAGCAGTCAGAAAAACTCAATATAATGCAATATTTTCAAGATATGGCACTGAGAAAACTGGATAGCTGTATGTAATGAAAATTAAACTTGACTGTTATACAAAGACACAAAACAATTGTAGGTGGATTGTAGCAGCAAAAGTGGAAAAAAAGGCTTTGGAAAATAACTTGGAAAAATGTTCATGTATTTCGGCAAGGCAAAGGATTTTTAAGTCAGACATAAAGACTAACCCATGAAGGAAAAGACTGCTGAGGAGGGGTATATTAAAATTATAAGCCTTCATTTAACAATAGCCACAAATGAGAGGGAGAAAAATCAATCCAAGTTCTGATAAAAGATAACAGGCAGAGGACTGGGATTTGAATAAAGTAATCAATAACAACAAGAACAAACTAGACAATGTAATATAAACAGAGGCAAAAGAGTGGCAATTCATGAAGGATATTCAAATAGCCAACAAAAATAATTTTAAAAGCTTTCGCTTTACTTCGTTAGTAACAAAGGAAATTAAAATTAAGTTCACAATGTGATAACACTATTCAGGCACCAGGATGGCTAAGAAGAAACAAAAACAGTAGCCAAACCTGGTAAGTAGGTGAAACAGTGAGAATCTAAAATATTGCTGGTTCAAACTAAGTCGACAAAGCACTTTGGATAACAGTTGGGCATTATCCACTAACTTTAAACAAATACGTATCCTATGAACCAATAATGCCAACCCTAAAGTATTTTCAAAACAGCAATGCATGCACATGTTCACCAAGTGAAATAAATAAGAATGTTTATAGAAGTATTGTCCACATTAGAAAAAATAAAATTGGAAATAACCCAAAAGCACACCAATAATAGATTGGACATACAGATCACAGTTTATATTAATATTCATTAATAGAACATTATGTAGCAATGGAAACCAATGAAATAAATAGGCACTCAACAACATAGATGAATCTCACAAAGAAGTATGAGTTAAACAAGCTAGACTGGAGTCAGGGTATGATGAACTATTCCAATTCTATGAACTTCAAAACAGGCCAAGGTGAGAGATGGGAGGGAGTGGTTACTTTTGGGCAGGGCACAATTCGAGCTTTTCTTGACCTAGGGCTTGGTTATACAAATACTTGTTTCCTCTTAACCAGTAAGCTGTATATCTGTATTTTCTGAATGATTTTGTATGAATGCTATTCTTTAGGAAATAAATGTTTAAAACAAGTGTAAATCTTGTAGAGAGGTTTTCATTCCAGAGGCTGACAGGGGCTCCTCATCACAGCCCTGATACAAAGGGGCAGAGGCCAGCGGGGCCCAGGATTTCACAAAATAAAATGTCTCCACTAGCAACAACAGACCCACCTCACTGCTTTCAGCCATCTCTGAATTCAGAGACACTGAATTTGAGGGAAACTTAAAGGCCACGTTTCTCAAGACCCACCCAAATATTCAGTTTGGCTTATAATACCCTTGCCATAAAATTATCTCAGAAAGGGTGCTGACTGAGGTAATTTCTCTATCTGGAATATTCTCACTGTTTCTTTCACTTCTTCCTATTTGTTCATCATTCAGTGCTATACCACGTTCTCTCCATGAAATATCCCCCGTCTACTCCAGTATAATATTCTCTTTCTCACCGTCTACCAACTTTAAGGTCCCATAGTGTTTATTCCCCATAATACTATGGATGAATTCATGTAGTTAGTTACTTAATATGGCAAAGTTTACCGTGGGTAACTTTTAATCATCTATTTTATCTGCTAAAAGAGACCTAAAGCTTCAAAATGATGTGAGTCTTCCCTTTAATTTTTCCTGTGTTACTTTGTTTGACTTAATACTGAGTACATAGTAGATGCACAATAACAATATGCTCACAGATTTTTTAGTGGAGAAATGTCTTTGGATTCTTGATAATCAACTAGAATTAAACCTGATAATGAGTGATCCACACTCTGTAAAAATCATAATCATATTCAATGATTTTTTTCCTCTAATAATGCATCATTAATTATAGTTTAGGCTGTTTGGAAAGGAAGGTCTATTTGGGGTTAAAAAATAATTTTCAAATCTGGATTCACACTGCTCATTACAGAGTACTGTTTTTCAGGGATATTATCTGGCTTTAAAAATCTTCATAAGTACTTCCTATTTTAGTGAGTTGTCAAAGAAAGAAATCCAGTAAGCATATTTCAAGTCACATATTATCTCCTTTGCTCCTGCCAAGCCTCCTATAAATAGAAAACTCAGAATATTTCTGCCTATTTCCTGTACCCATGATCTCCCCTAGCAAATTTTATTGCAAGAGTAGATTCAACCTTCTTTTTTTTTTTTTTTTTTTTTTAATGTTGGCTTTGGGGTTGAGTCAGCATAATTATTCTGAATTTACCCCCAAATAACCTTCTGTTTAAAATGCAAACATGAAGCGTGCCATCTGCTCTAGCCAATGTTTACTATGTCCTCCACATACTGACATACCCATCTTGCTCCAAGAGCAGGGTGGCTGCACCATCACACAGCTTTGGGCTCTGCTGGAATCAGCCCTTGTCCCTGTCCATGAGCCTGCAGACTGGACTCCCCTCTTTCTTCTGCTGAGTTTATCTTTGGAGTCTTTTTCTGCTGCCAGGTCATAGTTGAGGTCAGTCTCATTCATCAAAAACAGCCTGATAATTTTGGGAGGGCAGGATTTGGGCCATAGACTCCAACCTCCATGGAGATTTCTCAGCCACTATATGAGATTCCAGGCTGCTGTCTTTGCACTAGGTCTACAAAAGAAGAGCTAAATAATGGACTTGTATTGTCTGCTCATACTGCTACCCCCAGAGCAAGGCCCACCTAATATTTGGATGAAAACGAGGCCATGGGAATAGCACTTGTCTGAACATAGCAAACCTATTTCAAGGAAGTACTAACCTATGACTTCATATCATTTCATTGAAATTTTTGTATTCTATCTCCTTATTCATCTTCTGTAACAGTGGGAGACTGAAGAAAGAATTTATGCGGGAAATAACTCTACCATTTATTGTGTATAATCCTCACAAGAACCCAACTACATACTGTTTTCTTAGTCTTAGCTGATGAGCAAAATATGGTTCACAGAGATAAAATATACTTAACAGAAGTCATTTAATGGTTTGTGTGGTGTACACACAAAGCTTATATTGTCTGACACTAAAGCTTGGGATTTTTCCCACAAATCTCTCCTTAGGAGGGATAGCAGATGATTGATTAAGGATAATACTAGGAAAGATGAAGGAGATGTGATGAAGAAGTGGAGAGTAGGGCTGGCATTAGACAAGAGATGGCAAAGTGATTGTTTTTATTTTCAAAATAATGGAAATTCCTGGCAAAGAGCCGCAATTTTTTTTTCCCAGAAAAGCAGGTACAATGCTTTCAGATGATGAGGGAGGCAAATAAAAACATGTTTGCAACAAAAATTGAAAAGTTTTGGAATACTATTTTTACTACTAGAAATTTATAACCACTAAAGCAAGACAAAAAGAAAGAGAGAATAGAGCAAAGTAAGAAAAGAACAAGGATGCATGTCTAGGTTTTCCAGGCTTCTATGACAAATACCACACAATCGATTGGTTTACACAATAGGTTTTTATTGTCTCATGGCTTTGGAGGCTAGAAGGCTTGCTTCTCCTGGGTCAGTAGTGTTCTGATACTAGATGGCCACATGGGGTTCCTTAGCTTTCCTGATTCATGGACACGTCTTCTCTTTCTCTTTCTAGCTACTCCCTGTGGCCTTCTGAGTCCTCCCGTAATCAGGATTAAGGCCAATCCTGGTTCAGTTGGCCATGACTAAATATGACCTTCGATGACCCTATTCACAAATGAGTCCATACCCTTATTCACCTTAACATATTCAAAGATAATACAAGCAAAACTCCTTTTATTGCATTTCACTTTATTGTGCATCACAGATACTGCATTTTTTACAAATTGAAGGTTTATGACAACCCTGCATCAAGTAATTCTCTCAGTGCCATTTTTCCAACAGCTCACTTTGTGTCTCTTTGTGACACTTCATTAAGATATGTACATTGTTGCTTTTAGATATATTGCTAATGCACATTTAATATAGTACATTGTAAACATAACTTTTATATGTACTGGGAAACCAAAAATTTCGTTTAACTCACTTTATAGCAATATTTACTTTTTTACCATGGTCTGAAACCAAATCCACAGTGTCTCTGAGGTATGCTTGCATTTAAAATGTGTTCACACCCACAGGAACACAGGCTAAGATAAAGAATATGCCATTCCTGGGGGTCATGATTCAATCCCCAACAATGGACAAAAATAGAAATAATGAAGTAAGTAAAAGATGCCCAAATTTTGTTATAATAAAAAAATGTGAATGAGTTAAAGTATTGACTAACATATGGGGGCTTTTGTACAGGGCTGGAAAAAAATCATGATGACCAATTCTTTGTATTAATAGAATATGAATAGGAAATTGAAAGCTAAGCTGTGTTCCATGCTCAGAAGTGATAGGTTAAAAGCAAGGATATTAAAGAGCAAATTTACTAAGAGAGGTAACTTTAGTTGTGCTCATGGAGAGAAAGAAAGTCTATTGATTCTGCTTGATATTCCTCCACTCCCTATTCAATTGCTTCTTTCTCTTAGAACAATGAAGTAGTGCAGAAAAATGAGATGAGGTTGCCTCCTATAAGGAAAGTTCTCTTTTCTTAACATGGTCTGGAGTAAAGAATAGGGGTGGAGTCAGGCTAAGGGAGCTCAGGCAATGGCATCAAATCTTTGACAAAAGCAGTCCCTCTCCTTTAATGGACTTTGATTTGAGTTCATCTTTGCTTGATTCTTTTCTCCAATTCAGAGGTAATCTACTTTAGGTTTAGGGGAATGGCATCAAAACTCTATTAGGCTTGCTTTGAATATAAGCCATAGTGTTGGGAATCAGAACTTGCTTTGGTAAAGTGCACATGGTTCCACCAGCACAGAACGTTTCAGGGCTCCCAGTGAAGTTTGGGCCAGCATCCCCTGTTGTGTGTTTCTTATTTGACCCATCAAACCCACACTTTACCATACTCTGCAGATAGAGGCTGATCTCTATAGGCTGAATCAACCAAGCTTCCCTGGACTACAGCACCCAGTTGTGCACCAGAAGGAGACTGCAGGGTGAAGGAGGGAGAGTTTGGCATATGTTTCCCACTGACAACTTTCCTGCCAGGAAAAGACTTGGCCGTGATTGCTTTTCTCTACTAAAGGCCACAGCTCCTGTCAGGGCTTGTTCTGGTTACTACTCCATCCCCTTGCTTCTTCAACCATGGGGGACATAATGGTTTCCTCTCTTGCTTGTTTCTAGGTTCTTCAGCATCTTTTGTTGGTTTCCCATAACTCTTTCTACACCTGTGTAAATATTCCCTTCATTAAAATCCTTTCTAGTGATATCTTTTGAGTGTTCTTTTTCTTTCCTGTCAGGACCCTGGCACCTGGAGTGATGAGTCCAATTCCTTTATGAGTTCATTAATTGACATAATGTATATTTACCAACCAAGGATTATATATATTAGACTATGTATTAGAAAATAATAAAAAGAGAAAAATTAACAACTCATCTATTGAGTATTTCCATGTGCCAGATAGAACTCTAAGCACATGTTATGTAAAACCTCAATCATTTCAATAGCTCCACGAGGTATATATATGATCTAGGATAAGCTAGGGCATACTGAAATTTTTTTTTTTAAAAAAAAAAAAAAGCTTTAAATCTCAGAGGCTTGATCACAACAAAGATTTATATCTTAGTCACACCATAATTAGGTGGGAAGGAAAGTCTCTCCTCAACACAAATGCAAATTATTTGTACACACACATGCAAGCTTTTATACCATAAGCATAATATGTACTCTCAGTCAAATTTTGAGTTGTTAAAGAAACAGAAGTGAAATGTGACCAATGTAAAGTGATTGTGGAGAATTTCCTTTCTTTTTTTAATCCTAAGGGTTTTCTTATATGTACGCTGAGGAAATAGACTCATAACTGTGATGGATGCAGTTATGCCTAAAAGATTGCATTGCACTGAGCCTGTGTTGGAATACATCCATTAAAATCTCTGAAATAATTATTGCCAAGCATAAGACAGTTCTTCAAAATAGAAGTGTAGCTGTACCTCCAGATAGCATAGGCGTTAAATTAATGATGTTCTAACCTTACCACCTTAGGTCGATTTAAGGTAGAAACTAAAATACTTCTTAAGGCAAATGCCTTCGGTCAATCTTGTGAATGTTACAACCTCAGTGGTCATAAGACACAGGAGACTGGACAGGAAACAAATTTGGAAGTGGACACTGTTATCAAAAAAGGTTTATAAAGGGACTGTAGCTCAAGTAGTTTCAAATAAAGCAATGGGCTAGGAATTTCAAATGTTCATGGGAAAACCAAAACACGTCATCTGAAACTTCTAGATGCAATCAACGTGATTATTGCCAGAATGAAAGGAAGGAAATAAAATGATACAGTAATTCTGAGGAGAAAAAATCTGATCTATAATATTTCTGGAAGCCTTTTCAACTCCCTAAAGGAAATTTATACTTGTGCTATGAAATAGCCACTAATTTACCAATTGTATGACTTCATCAAAGGAGATTTTTAAAAGCAATCAATATTATCAATTAGAAATAATTTTGATGTGTGGTGGAAAATGACACTGTTTGGAAAACTAGGGGAAAGACCTGCCAGCAAAGTTTTAATTGAGAAATAATAATCTTCATCTTATTTATCAGGATAAGGTCAATAGCAGTTAAATCAACTGTGTGATAAGAAATGGTTCAGCATGAGCTTCTATGTTCAGGACTAAATGAGGGGTTAATAATGGTGACTTTTATGTAGTGACAGTCAGGATTACTTTTTATTACCACTGCCTCTACTAGTTCCAATATTACCATCATTGTCATTGTTCTAGTTTGCTAATGCTGCCAGAATGCAAAACACCAGAAGTGGATTGGCTTTTGTAAAAGGGGGTTTATTTGGTTACATAGTTACACTCTTAAAGCCATAAAGTGTCCAAGGTAACGCATCAGCAATTGTGTACCTTCACTGGAGGATGGCCAATGGCATCCAGAAAACCTCTCTTAGCTGGGAAGGCACGTGGCCAGCATCTGCTCTGGAGGTCTGGTTTCAAAATGTCTTTCTCCCAGGACATTCCTCTCTAGGCTGCAGTTCCTCAAAAACATCACTTTTAGTTGCTCTCAGGGCATTTGTCCTCTCTTAGCTTCTCCGGAGCAAACGGTCTCTTAGCTGCAGCTACTCTCTCAGCTCCTGTGCATTCTTCAAAGTGTCCCTCTTGGCTGTACTAGCTTGCTCCTTCTGTCTGATCTTATACAGTGCTCCAGTAATTTAATTCAGACCCACCCTGAATGGGTGGGCCAACACCTCCATGGAAATTATCCAATCAGAGTCATCACCCACAGTTGGGTGGGGTGCAAAGAATTACAATCTAATTAACATTGATACGTCTGCTCACACAAGATTACATCAAAGATAATGGCGTTTGGGGGGACATAATGCATTCAAACTGGCACAGTCATCATTATCATCACCACAGCCTTAGCAAGCTATTTCATGGATAAAAACAAATATGGCACCGCATTTGGAATGAGTGCCGAGTTGGTTACTGAAACATCATCTCTTTTAATGATATAATAAAGCTACCTCGTGTTCTAGAGCTCAAAGCCACATACTGTCAAAGACAGGTTGAATGTGGCAAATTTTTAGGGTTTCACCCGATGATAATTCATTTTGGAGCCTCCTTTGTTTCCAGGACATTCAGTCTTTGTCCCTGGTTTTCATCTACCTGGTCTCACATTCCCACTCTACTTTGCCTACTGATTTCCTATTCATTCTTCAGGACGTGGATTGAATGTAAGCTCTGGGAAACCCTTTCACACTTTATGAGTCACTCCCTGTACATACCCAGCACTTATACTTCCTTCTAATCTAATGTTCAGCTATGCACATTTAAAATGTTTCTATGTATCTGTCTCTCCCATTAGCTTTACACTGACTTTATAAAATGAAGAGGGATTGCCTTTTGCCTCTCTTATCTCCAGCACATAATTCAGAACTGTGCACACTAATTGCTCATTATAGAAATTTTATTAAACTCTTAACTTGTAACACTAAGTGAAAACAATTCTACCATGTTCTAGTTGAAGGCAATTATTTTCCTTGGATACTTTTACTTACTTTGTTTTTTCAGCTAAAAGTGCTTTACACCCTTAGGAATATAAAATGTATCTTGTTCATACTGCGTCCCCTGCACCATCTATCACTTGTCATGTTCTATTGATTATACTTCTGAAACATCTCATATTTTTATCATCCCTTCTATTTTTCCTGCACTGACTTAGTTAAAGACCTTAGAGCCAGTTTTCATACTTTCCTTAAAGCTTCCGAGTTAGTCTTTAGTTGCCCAGAATTTTCCCTTTTCCATGATTCTGCCAGATTAATTTTTCAAAGTAATGAAGTGATTCTGTCACTCTGAGATAAAAGTTATTCAGTGGAATCTCATTGCCTTTGGGATGAAAGTCCAAAGTTCTTAGACCCTCTAAAAACCTTCTAAATTATCAGCTCTGGAAAAATGGAACTTCTTCTTCTCCACAAATAGCAGCACTTTCCAACCATGTATGTTTTCTTATTCTTTCCTATCTGGATGGGATCCTTTTACCCATATCCACCTACAGCAAAATAAAACTCAAATTTCCTATATAATATAGACTTCTTCATAAACCACCACATTCAAAGGGAGCAGTCAGTACTTTCCCTAAAATTACCTGTATACCTCTCAAGTTTATAGTTTATTCCTTTCTATTAATTTAAGTGTACATTTATTATCCTTCCACTACCCCAATCTTTAAGCATCCTGGAATTATATAGTTGTTTTGGACAAAGAAGAGTAGGCAGGAAATGAAAATTGAACAAATTAATAAATATGAATCACTAAATTAATGAGATATTATTGAATGTTCAGATTTAAAAATGTCATCAGAATTTTGAGGTAGCAGTATAAGTGGAGGGTATTAGTATGTACGTACTGCCTACAATTTCCCAGACACAGAAAGACAATAATGTGCATTTTCTCACTATTTATCACAACTGCCATAGGGAGCAGGTATAATCATTATTATGAAATTGTGTTTCTGCACCACATGCTTCAGTGAAGAATTCCATGTGGTTTGAAGCTATTACGTACCCCAGAAAAGTCCATGTTCTTTTAATCCATTCTTGTGGGTGTAGACCCATTGTGGGTGGGACCTTTTGATTAGGTTGTTTCAATTAAGATGTGACCCACCTCCTTCAAGGTGTGTCTTAATCCCCTCACTGGAGTCCTTTATAAGAGGATCAATGACACACAGAAAACAGAGAGAGAAACACTAGAGAAGCTAAGAAAGCCAGAGAAGTTCACAGAAAAAGCCCCAGAGAAGCTGAGAGACAAGGACACACCCACACAAACTTAATCAGCACTACTTCTGCTAGAATTCTTATGATTATATGTAAAGTATGTATTGGGTTGAAGCCAGAAGCTGGAAGCAACAAAACCCAGGAGAGAAGGACCAGCAGACATCGCCAAGTGCTTTGCTGTCTGACAGAGGAGCCCAAGCTCACTGGTTACCAGTCTTCAGAGAAGCTATTGTTCTGTTGATGCCTTAATTTGGACATATTCATGGCCTAAGAACTGGAACTTATAAGCTAATAAATCCCCATTGTTCAAAGCCTGTCCATTTCTGATATGCATTTCATCAGTTTTAGCAAACCAAAACAAATTATGATTACTTTTCCTCTGTGGAGTACCTCTTTTGATTTGCTTCCTGAATGGTTATTGAATTTAAAAATGCATTTTTTTTTCAAAATGATTGATTTCACCTAGTAATCTGTCAACTCTTTGGATTTTAAGATTTAAGACTTCCCTCTTCAATATTTTCCTCCCATTATGTCTTGTAAGTATTGTGTTTCCTCTCTCAGTGCTACTTCCACTAGAATTCTTATGACTATATATAAGGTATGTATTGGGTTGAAGACACATACATATAGAGGTATATACATAGATACATACATATCTACATCTATCTATCTATGTTTATGATTATCTGCCACATTTGTTTTGTCTCCTATTTCTTACTTTTGTAATTTTCATTAATGCTCCCCGACAAATTCTGGAGCATCTATTTTAGTTAGATATTCTCCAATCTGGCCATTGCAGCTAATATTATGCTATTTCCTTGGTAATTTTTTTTTTTCTTTTTTGCCCAAGAACTCTGTCTTAAGCTGTTTACTACTATTTAACATTCCCTTTAGATCACTCTGTTTTGTGTTGCAAGTTAAGAACTTATGAAGAGCTCTGTTAAAAAAAATAAGTACAGCATCCTCTTTAATCTTTCTGATGATATGAAGTTGGAGTGAATTTTAGATGTTTCTTCGTTTACTCTCTAACTACTCATTTCTAAGAGTGATATTGGTACTGATGTTTGCATTTGGTATTTGTTGGAGGAAAACGATGGCATCCCACCTGTCCAATGTGGAGGACCTTCTCTGGAACAGGTTTCTAACCTCCACACTATTGACATTTGGGCTGGGACACTCTGGGTGGGGGCCTTTCTTGTGCACCGTGAGATGTTTAGCAGCATCTCCAGCCCCTACCTCACAAGATGCCAGCAGCGTCCAACCCCTCCAAGTCTGACAACAGAAAAGCATCTCCAGACTGTGCCAAATGTCCTCTGTCAGCACTGGGGGAATGGAGTAACATCAGGGAGCCAGTGTCATAGCACGACATTCCTGGACTCTCTCCACAGCCCCAACGGAGTCCTGTTTAAGGGTCTCTGGTGAATTTGGAAGACTAAACTGGTCACAGGCTGCAACCTCTCCCCTTAGGGGACTCCCCAAGGGCTGGGCTGGGCTTTCAGGCAGGAAGGCCAGCATCTTGGGGACCCATTTGGCCACATTTCAGCCAACTGCCTTCAGCAAAGCTGTCATGGTAAAAGGAAGACATTTAATTCTCCATTTGTCTGACTTAGTTGGTTATGAAATTGACCCCTAGTGCCCTAGCAGTCTTCTTTCTTGAAACTGCTGTATTTTTTTTTGCATAAAATTTGTCTCTGTCTCTCCATCCTTAATGAAGTACTTGCTTTTGTCTGATATCATAATAGAGATTTTGTTGACCAGAAAATATGTGGTTCTCAATTCAAGCATTTCAGTCCTTTTTGAAGAAAGAAGATAAATGTTTGTCTATAATGCTATGTAATAATATATAATTTATATAGTGATGTATAATATTTATAATTGTAGTATTATTAATTTCTGGAGGCTGAGAGAGTGGTTATAATGGAAGATACCCATGCAGGTGGGAAAACCAAATATTGTATCAAATATTTTCTTTTGCTGATCCTTGGTGGTAGCTCAAAGTGTGTCAATTTAACATAATTCATCCAGAATAATTTATCCTACAATATAGTGTATCAAAAGAGGTAGCTATCTAATGACTAGTTTTCCTAAAATCTAACACTTTAAAACATTTGGACACCATTTTTGGAAGGCAATTATTTTATATTTTTGTAGCTGCACATGTTTTTTCATTTGTTTTTATTATTCACAGAACAATTATGCCTAAAATACAGGATTCCCATATACCCCTTACTATTAACACCTTGCATGGGTGTCTTACACTTGTTACAATTTATGAAAGTACATTTTTATAAGTGTATCATTAACTATATTCCATGGTTTAACTTAGGGTTTACTGTTTGTAGAGTGCAATGCCATGG
Organism: Choloepus didactylus; assembly: GCF_015220235.1. Lineage (NCBI taxonomy): Eukaryota > Metazoa > Chordata > Mammalia > Pilosa > Megalonychidae > Choloepus > Choloepus didactylus. The sequence goes on along the minus strand of NC_051311.1, from coordinate 159,415,527 downwards.
ATTTTTTAAAACTTTTTATTCTATTACTATCTATACAACCTAACATTTTCCCTTTCAACCGCATTCAGATATATAATTTAGTGCTGTTAATTATGTTCACAATGTTGAGTTATCATCACCACCATCCATCACCAAAACATCCCCATCATTCCAAATAGGAACTCTGTATAGTTCAACACTCAGTTTCACCATCTTTTAAGGTTTTATCAACCTTTGAAAATTTTAAGGAAATTGTTGGTCAAATGATTTAAAAATCTTTTCTTAACAAAATATTATGTTCATGCTTAATATTTATTGGGCATCAATGTTTTAAGATAGGATTTTTTGGTTTATGAGCCAGCATTACATTTTTTTTTTTTTTAAATCTTCATTTTATTGAGATATATTCACATACCACGCAGTCATACAAAACAAATTGTACTTTCGATTGTTTACAGTACCATTACATAGTTGTACATTCATCACCTAAATCAATCCCTGACACCTTCATTAGCACACACACAAAAATAACAAGAATAATAATTAGAGTGAAAAAGAGCAATTGAAGTAAAAAAGAACACTGGGTACATTTTTCTGTTTGTTTCCTTCCCCTACTTTTCTACACATCCATCCATAAACTAGACAAAGTGGAGTTTGGTCCTTATGGCTTTCCCAATCCCATTGTCACCCCTCATAAGCTACATTTTTATACAACTGTCTTCGAGATTCATGGGTTCTGGGTTGTAGTTTAATAGTTTCAGGTATCCATCACCAGCTACCCCAATTCTTTAGAACCTAAAAAAGGTTGTCTAAAGTGTGTGTAAGAGTGCCCACCAGAGTGATCTCTCGGCTCGTTTTGGAATCTCTCTGCCACTGAAGCTTATTTCATTTCCTTTCACATCCTCCTTTTGGTCAAGAAGATGTTCTCCATCCCACGATGCCGGGTCTACATTCCTCCCCGGGAGTCATATTCCACGTTGCCAGGGAGATTCACTTCCCTGGGTGTCTGATCCCACGTAGGGGGGAGGGCAGTGATTTCACCTTTCAAGTTGGCTTAGCCAGAGAGAGAGGGCCACATCTGAGCAACAAAGAGGCATTCAGGAGGAGACTCTTAGACACAAATACAGGGAGGCCTAGCCTCTCCTTTGCAGCAACCGTCTTCCCAAGGGTAAAACCTACAGTAGAGGGCTCAACCCATCAAACCACCAGTCCTCTATGTCTGTGGTCATGTTAGCAACCATGGAGGTGGGGTAGGCGAATACCCCTGCATTCTCCACAGGCTCCTCAAGGGGGCACTACATCTTTTTTTTTTTTTCCTTGTTTGTCTTTTTTCTTTCTTTCTTTTTTTTTTTTTTTTAACTTTCCCTTCTTTTTTAAATCAACTGTATGAAAAAAAAGTTAAAAAGAAAACAAATGTACAATAAAAGAACATTTCAAAGAGACCATAACAAGGGAGTAAGAAAAAGACAACTAACCTAAGATAACTGCTTAACTTCCAACATGTTCCTACTTTACCCCAAGAAAGTTACATAATATAGCAACATTTCAGTGAACTTGTTCCTACTACATCCATCAGAAATTAACAGACCATAGTCATTTCTGGGCATCCCCAGAACGTTAAATAGCTTATCTGTTCTTCTTGGATTATTGTTCCCCCTTCCTTAATTGCTCTCTACTGCTAGTTCCCCTACATTCTACATTATAAACCATTTGTTTTACATTTTTCAAAGTTCACATTAGTGGTAGCATATAATATTTCTCTTTTTGTGCCTGGCTTATTTCGCTCAGCATTATGTCTTCAAGGTTCATCCATGTTGTCATATGTTTCACCAGATCGTTCCTTCTTACTGCCGCGTAGTATTCCATCGTGTGTATATACCACATTTTATTTATCCACTCATCTGTTGAAGGACATTTGGGTTGTTTCCATCTCTTGGCAATTGTGAATAATGCTGCTATGAACATTGGCGTGCAGATATCTGTTCGTGTCACCAGCATTACATTTTAAAATTAGAAATACTAAAATAAATGACAGTGAAGCTTAATAAAACTATAGCCCAGACATCTCCTTTATTCATTTTTTGATCTGAAGCTATCTGTGCCTCACTAAATACCATCCACTCATAATTTAACTACTAAATATATAAATTAAAAATAGTTATAACACAAAAAACAGCAAAACAATAACCGGTATATTCAGAGAAGACATATATTATAAATATAGTTTAAAATGAGCAGATGTTTTCTGTTTTATTTAAAATATTTGATAAGGGGAAAATGTAGGAAAAAAATACTATTTCATAGCCAACAAAAGAAAAGTGGAATAGCTTCTTCTTCACCCAAATGATGGGACATCATGAAGGGATTAAAATCATCTTCTTAATGGCTACATAATACAATGTACCTTGTATTTAGACATTTTACTGCCATCTACCCACTATGATTGAGGATATAGTGGTGGCCAAAGCCTGGGGAACATTATCATAATTTGCCCTCAGAGAATACAAGGGCGCTCTGATGGTGCAATGAGCTATCTAGTCATCTGTAAATGGCAAGAAAGTCATCATAGGACAGAACAGTGAAATAGAGCCATAAAAACTGTAGGGAACAAAGAATGAAAATTAACCAAATGAGTCAATATGATTTAATGGGAGTTCCAAAAAAAAAAAAAAAAAGTAATTTTGAAGAAAAGTAAGGAAGAGGGACACAGCCACAGAAGGAGGTAAAGATTTCAGGATTTACCATAAAGCTACAAGAATTAAGACAATGTGAATCTGGCACAGTGATGGCCAAATAAGCCCATGGATTCAGAAACAGTGGCTCCAGAAACACACAAAAACTTTGGCAAGGGTTTAGTGGCAGGAGTGGGTTTTTCCTCCAACCTCACAGTCCACTTCTTAAAAGCTCCTTTTCTGAATCCTTCTCTTTATCTACAAATGTTGCACTCTCCAGCCTTCAAATGCCTAGACATCTTTTGGAATCTTACATTTCCACTGCTTTAAATTCCATTTCCATGCTAGTATCTTTCTTTCAGTCATGCTGTTGTCTTTGTGCCCTAGACTTCTGTGCTGGTTTGAATCTATTATATCCCCCACAAAAGCCATGTTCTTTAATGCACTCTTGTGGGGGCAGACTTATTAGTCTTTTAATTAGGGTGGAATCCTTTGATGGAGTGTTTCCATGGAGATGTGACTCACACAACAGTGGGTGACTTAGATTAAATTATTTCCATGGAGGTGTGGAGCCTGCCCATTCAGGGTGGGTCCTAATTAGTTTGCTGGAGTACTTAAGGGACCTCAAGAGACAACAGAGATGCTGACACTTGGAGACACTGCGAGATACGGGCAGAAGGACTATTAGAGATGCCAAGCTAAAAGATGAAGCCCAGAAAGAGCTTGCCCCAGAGAAGCTGAGAGAGGACCCCCAGATGCTTACAGAGAAACACCCTGGGAGAAAGAAGCAAGGACACACAGGAGCTGAGAGAGAGGAGTGAAAACAGAAGCCCAGAGACATTTAGGAGAAAGCCATTTTGAAACACAACCTGGGAGAAGAGGACCAGCAGACACCAGCCATGTGACTTCCCAGCTGACAGAGGTGTTCGGGATGCCATTGGTCATTCTTCAGTGAAGGTATCCTCTTGTTGATGCCTTAGTATGGACACTTTTATGACCTTGGAACTGTAAATTTTTAACCTAATAAATCCCCTTTATAAAAGCCAATCCATTTCTTATATTTTGCATTACAGTAGCTCTAGCAAATGGGAACAACTTCCATATCCAGCTGTTTACTTTTTAATCTCCATTTATGGGTCTAATCAGGATATGAAACATAGCCAAATAAAACTCTGGATTCCTGCCTTTCTCACTTTCATACTTTCCCTTCATAACAAAAGGCCATATTATTATTATTCATCCATAGGTTCAAGCTAAATCCCTTATTTTCATATTATGGAATTATAAGCAGTAGCTAGATTGAATGAATTAGATTAATATATGTCAACATGCAGAGAATTTAAGAAAATAACTAGGCTTTAAAAACACAGAAGGATTTGTTTCAATATACTAAAATGTAATCACATATATAATTTAAAAAATACTTTTTATGATATATAATGTTTATAAAGGAATAAGTATGCTGTATAAAAACAACTTTGACTGTGATTTCCTTTGGGGAAAGAGAAAATTAGGTGGCACCTGTATGAAACATCAAATGTTTGTATGGTTTTATTTCTTCCAGATAACCTAAATCAAATATGGCCAAATGTTACTACGTATTTAGCTCATGTACTTGTTATGTTAGTTTCTGTCCTTTTACTAAGTTTTAAGTAATATATGTTATAATATAAATAAAGAATGAGGAGCAAAGAAGGGGCATTTTCCAGTTAACCCAGTCTCCCAGTCCTTAAAGGTGTTTTGAGGAGTGAAATTGACAGAACTGAAGGGTTTGCTGAGGGCAGACAAATAAATCCAGAATGGGATTGCTTATTTACTTAACAGTATGCAATGTGATAAATACTTCACTGAACAACATCCAGGGAGGAATCACTCTTAATACACAATAAAATTCAAAGAAGTAAATCTATGCAGGAAAGCACTGAACCCAAAAAGCAAATGGAGTGGGCAGTATACTGTAGGGGAAAGAGTGGGAGCTCTTGGGTTAGCTTAGATAAATAGGTATTTGCATTCTTTCATTGGTCCCAGAGTACATAATTTTCTGTTTTAACCCTTAATGTTTGCACTTAATGCCCAGTTTTAAATTTTATCTGAGCATAGGACATGGAAAATAGGTGGTCAATAATGCTGAGATATTTTGTTTTGTTTTGTTCTTCAATGCAATACTACCCACAATATTTCATTTATCAAATTACATCAGGATACTGATACTTCTGAACAGTCTACAATAGCTGTAGGCAATAGTTGATAGACTAATTTATCTCTCTAAACCTCCTCTCTCTCAAATATAAATATAACCCATTATGAGATATTAAGATATTTACACTGTCTACCTAGTATTAGTTTTCATGAAATTTGCATTCATTCTTTAGAAATTTCACTTGTAACATGTAACTCTTCTAGACAAAAATATATTTGGCTAAGGTGACACTCATTAAAAGGTATTGTTTAGAATGATTTCTCACCTTCAGCACCATAACTTTGATGGGCTTGTACTTAGTTAGGTGTTTATCACAACTCCTGGAGGTGTTAGGAAAATAAGAAAATAATTTTTGATATGAATAAACCCATGATACTAACAGTGCTGTTAGAAAATACATATATAAAAAATAATTGCAAAGGCTGTTCATCAAGATTCTGATATAAACTTCATCAATAGATTAACCAAGACAATTAACACTAGTTGATGCAAAAATTAAAAAGCCTCAGTAGGCTGGCCTCCTTGCCCCGTGTTTGTGAGCAGAAGCTCAGCTGCCCACCCCCACCCCCACCCCAGGAAAGAGAGCGAGTGGCGGGACCCAAATCTGGGCCAATTGATTCCCTCTACACAGAGAGATGCCAAGATCTTTTTTTCTGACTCTGCAACTGGCACATGCAAAGGCTGAACTGTAAATGATGACTTCACACAAGAAACCCAGTCTGACAGCCAATACCTCAAAGGTGGTTAGATCCTCTAGCTCTTAAAAGAGTAGGAAGTCGGAGTCGGGCAAGATGGCGGCATAGAGAGGAGTGGAAGCTAAGTAGTCCCCCTGGAACAACTACAAAAAACCAGAAACAACTAGTAAATAATCCAGAATAACTGCGGGAGGACAAACGAGACCATCCATTCATCATACACCAGCCTGAATTGGGAGGAATGCCCGAGAACACAGCATAAAATCTGTAAGTAAAACCTGTGGAACCAGGTCGGGAGACCCCCTCCCCCATAGCCCGAGCTGCAGAGCCATGTGGTGCCACAGAGAGGCTCTCTCCCAGCAAGCGAATACAGCTCAGCTGAGCTCCAACTGGGGTTTTAAGTAGCGAGTGTGAACTGCTCACTACAGGTGCGCAGCCCCAAAAAACAGACAGAGGCTTTGGGTGACGACTGACCTGGGAGAGCCTGAGGGTTGCCTTGGACTGGGTCTGAAGGGGACTATCTGTTTCTTTTTCGGCTCAGTGGAGAAAGCCCCAGTCATTTTCAGTTTCCAGGGCTGTGACTCAGGGAAGGGTGGAGACAGCACAAGCAGAGAGCGAGACCATTGAAATGCTAATGACCTCCACCTGGGGGCTCTGTCTTCTCTAGGAGGAAAGGGGTGGGGCCCCTTCCATTCAGAACCAGACCCCAGAGCCTGGGGGAGCACGGCCATACCTCCTCACACCAGCCAAGAATTATACGCTAACAGGCGTCACCTGCTGGGCAGAAAAGCACAGTGACCCGAGGCATCAAAGGGTGGAGCAATTTTCTAAGACACACGCGCAGGGAAACCAGATACTGAATATTTCTTCCCTCTGGGACCTGAGCCTGTTCTGGTCTGAGAAAACCTGATTTGGATAAGCAAGGAAACCATGCCTAGACAACAGAAAATTACAACCTACACTAAGAAAAACAAAGTTATGGCCCAGTCAAAGGAACAAAAGTACACTTCAACTGAGATACAGGAATTTAAACAACTAATGCTAAATCAATTCAAAAAGTTTAGAGAAGATATTGCAAAAGAGATAGAGGCTGTAAAGGAAGAACTGGACATGTATACAGCAGAAATCAAAAGTTCAAAAAACCTACTAGTAGAATCTATGGAAATGAAAAGCACAACACAAGAGATGAAAGACACAGTGGAAACATACAACAGCAGATGTCAAGAGGCGGAAGAAAACACTCAGGAACTGGAGAACAAAACACCTGAAAGCCTACACGCAAAGGAGCAGATGGAGAAAAGAATAAAAAAATATGAGCAACGTCTCTGGGAACTCAAGGATGAAACAAAGTATAATAATGTATGTATCATTGGTGTCTCAGAAGGAGAAGAGAAGGGAAAGGGGGCAGAAGCAATAATAGAGGAAATAATTAATGAAAATTTCCCATCTCTTATAAAAGACATAAAATTACAGATCCAAGAAGCCCAGCATACTCCAAACAGAAGAGATATGAAGAGGCCTATGCCAAGACACTTAATAATCAGATTATCAAATGTCAAAGACAAAGAGAGAATCCTGAAAGCAGCAAGAGAAAAGCGATCCATTACATACAAAGGCAGCTTAATAAGACTATGTGTGGATCTCTCAGCAGAAACCATGGAGGCAAGAAGGAAGTGGTGTGATATATTTAAGATACTGAAAGAGAAAAACCACCAACCAAGAATCCTGTATCCAGCAAAGCTGTCCTTCAAATATGAGGGAGGGCTCAAAATATTTTCTGACAAACAGACAATGAGAGACTTTGTGAACAAGACACCCACCCTACAGGAAATACTAAAGGGAGCACTACAGGGTGATAGAAGACAGGAGTGTGTGGTTTGGAACACAATTTTGGGAGATGGTAGCACAACAATGGAAGTACACTGAACAAAGGTAACTATGAATACGGTTGAGAGAAAGATGGGGAGCATGTGAGACACCACAAGAAAGGAGGAAAGATAACGACTGGGACTGTGTAACTTGGTGAAATCTAGAGTATTCAACAATTGTGATAAAATGTACAAATATGTTGTTTTACGAGGGAGAACAAGCAAATGTCAACCTTGCAAGGTGTTAAAAATGGGGAGGCATTGGGGGAGGGATGCAATCAGCATAAACTAGAGACTGTAACTAATAGAATCATTGTATTATGCTTCCTTTAATGTAACAAAGGTGATATACCAACGTGAATGCAGATAAGAGGGGGGGGATAGGGGAGGCATGTTAGACACTTGACATTGGTGGTATTGTCTGATTCTTTATTCTGCTTTGATTTAAGGTTATTTTTCCTTTTGCTGCTTCCTAGCTTTCATTTTTTTTGTTTCCTCTTTCTTTTGCCTCTCTACCTTCTTTGACTCTCCCTCCTGCCTTGTGGAAGAAATGTAGATGCTCTTGCTTAGTATGAGCAGAATGTTCAATTAGGATGAACTTAAATGTTTGGAAATGAACAGGGGTGTTGGTAGCAAGATGTGAGAATAACTAACAGCGCCGAATGGTGTGTGAATGAGGTGGAAAGGGGAAGCTCAGAGTCATATATGTCAACAGAAGGAAAGTTGGAGGTCAAAAGATGGAAATGTATAAAACTGAATCCTATGGTGGGCAATGTCCATGATCAACTGTACGAATACTAGAAATCACTTCATGAACCAGAACAAATGTATGACAATACAATTAGAAGTTAATAATAGAGGGGCATATAGGGAAGAACTATATACCTATTACAAACTATATACTACAGTTAGTAGTATTTCAACATTTTTTCATAAACAGTAACAAACGTACTATATCAATACTAGAAGTCAACAATTGAGGGGGGTTGGTTAGGGATAGGGGAGGTTTAGAGTTTCCTTTTCTTTTTTTCTTTTTTCATCTTTCACTTTATTTCTTGTCTGGAGTAATGAAAAGTTTCTAAAAATTGAACAAAAATTAAGTGTGATGGATGCACAGCTGTATGAGGGTACCCAGGGGCAAGTGATTTTACACTTTGGATCTTTGGATAATTGTATGGTATCTGGACAATCTCAATAAAAATGGAAAAAAAAAAAAAAAGCCTCAGTAGCTTAATACAGCAAAGTTCACATTGTATACACCTTGCATCTGGTGTGAGTCTGTAGCTCCAGAAGTGACAATGAGACCTCTGCTCCTTCTGTTCTGGGTTGCAGCTATATTTCCAAAATGTGGCTATACAAGGGAGGGTGTTACAGGTTGCTAATGCTGCTGTTATGCAAAATACCAGAAATTGATTGGCTTTTATAAAGGGGATTTATTAAGTTACAAATTTATAGTCCTAAGGCCATAAAAGTGTCCAAGATAAGGCATCAACAAGAAGATACCTTCACTGAAGAATGACCAATGGCATCTGGAACACCTCTGTCAGCTGGGAAGGCACATGGCTGGTGTCTGCTGATCCTTTGCTCCTGGGTTGCATTTCAAAGTGGCGTTTTCCAAAATGTCTCTGGGCTAGCATCTCCACACATCTCCAAGTGTCTCTAAGCATCTCTCCAAAAGTGTCTCTCAGCTGCGCTGTGCTCCTTCTGTCTGTGAGCTCTCTTATAAGCTCAAGTGAACTAATCAAGACCCACCCTGAATGGGTGGGGCCACACATCCATGGAAATAATTTAATCAAAGGTATCACCCACAGTTGGGTGAGTCACATCTCCATGGAAACAGTCAATCAAAAGTATCCACCCAAAAAGACTGGGTTAAAATATCATGGCTCTTTTTGGGAGACCTAATACATCCAAACCAGCACAGAGGATATGGAAGTTTATGGGGGAAGATGTTATAGTTTTTTCTCTGCGTGTCCTTCCAGACCCATTCTCAGCTCATGTCTTTCTCTCTCTACCTAGGTTATGTGGGTTCCATTCACCTCTGGCTTCCCACTAGCTTCAGCTAGTAAGAGGCACTAACAGGGTATCAGAGGGCAGGAAGAGAGAGATACTGGGCTTTGTATTCAGTATTCCTACCAGTCCCATCTATATAGGGCTTAATTTGTTAGTGATAGCTCTAATGAAAGGTCTACAAATCATACCAACCTCAATTAACACTCTTTGGTCCCCTCCTTGGGCCCTGAGATGATAGTGGCTATCTGCTCCAATATTCTCAGGTTCTTCCCCAGCACCTGTTGGTTTCTTGGTCCTGCCAACAGGATTGTTTAGTTACTTAGCAATAAGCACCTTCTGGGCCTATCTGTGACTTCATCCAAGGAAATATTTTCTGGTTTCATTATGTGAAATTTATCTTTATCCAATATCTGCTTACTTTCTCCTGTGAATCTCCATAATATTCTTGTCCTACGTCTTCACTGTAGCACATTGTTTTATTTTTCTGCACATATTTATGACTTCTTATGTTTACACTCCACACAATCTTTATCAATTCTAACACAGGTTTTGGATTCCTCTAATATGTTCAGCAAATCTTGCCTCAGCTTCAATTGTTAACTTGCAACTCATCATTTCCAGGTCACCAAGACTAAGAAAAATAGGATAATATAATAATTTTTAAATAAAGTCTCTGCCTCCTATCCAACATCATCTAGATGTTGGGATTGAATAACTTCCCCCACAAAATGCATATTCAGGTCCAAACCCCTAGTCCTGTGGGTGTGAACTCTTTGTAAATAGGACCTTTGAAGATGTTATTAGTTATGAGGTGCCTGAACTGAATGAGGATGAGCCATAATCCAATATGGCCGGAGACAGTATGAGCAAAGGGAATTGGACACACAGAGAGAGAAGCCACAGGGAGCAGCCAGAATCTGGAAGTCAACAGAATCCAAAAGAGAAAGAAAAGATGCTGTCATATGCTTTGCCATGTGATGGAAATGCCAAGGAAACCCAGAGATTTCTGACCACTCATAAGATATGACCCTGGGAGGAAGCAAGCCTTCTAACCTCTGAATATGTGAACCAATAAATTCCCATTGTTTAAGCCAGCGCATTGTATGGTATTTGTTTTAGCAGCCAGGAAACTAATATAGTCCTTGACTTCAAAGTCATTCCAACTTCCGATTTTCAAGAATCAAAATCATAAAAAGCATCAACATAACAGCTACATTTAAAAAATACTTATTTTGATCAGGCCCTTTTGTATCATTTTACCTGTATTATGTCACAAAACAACCCTCTTGGGTAGGTTCTAGCATTGCCTCCATTTTACTTAGTGACTAATTAAGACACTGATACTGAAGAAATTGTCCAAGTCATACAGTTACAAAAATTCGAAGCTAGGATTTAACTAAGGCAAATGGTTGCCTGCCACCATGTTACAGTGGGAGAGGAACAAACTGATTCAACAGGAGAATATAGAGAAATAGACAACCAACTCATAGGAGACACTGTTGATATCTCAGGATTTGAAAGCTCAAGAGTAAGAAAGACTTGGAGAAACTGAATAATGGAGCATGCAACACAAAATTTTAAAATACCTTTAAACACTATTTACAGAGAAGCAGAAACAGGTGGTTAAAAAGAAGGACAGATTGGAGATAACAGGGTTTGATAAATATAAATATTGAACTAAAGTGCTCAGAGTTTGAGCTGATTAGCAAAGTGTTCTAGCTGAAATATTAATGAGCTAACGTACAAGGTCAAAAACTCTCTCAGAAAATGCTAATAGTGGATAAAGCACAAAGAAAAAAGTTAAAGAAGTGTCTTAGAGAATCTATAAAATTGCAAAAGTATATACAATATACTTTTTATAAAAAGAAATAAAACTAGATACATTATAATTAAGCTTAAAAATATGAATAATATAAAATTTCAGAGACAAGTATCACAAAAATTATTTTCAAAATAATTTAAAAATTAGTAAATGCTTAGAATGCACATTGTGACAAGGATTTGAATATAAGTAGTATATTTTAGATGGATTCCAGGATGTAGGGAAGTGATACAGGGAAAGGAGGAAGAAACAATAAATATTATATTACAACCATTTCCTTAATAAATTTATATATTAATTTACCCTGTGGCCAAGTCAATTTTACTTCTAGGTATTTATTCAAAAGAAATAAAGCATCTATTCTCAAAAAGATTTGTACAGGAATATTCATAGTAGCTTTCTGCATAACAGCCCTAACTGGAAATGTCCAAATGTACAACCCAACTACTTGTCCACACAGTGATGTGATGAATGCCACAAACATAAAGCTGAGGTAAATGAGTCACATACACAAGAATTCATACCAGGTGTGCCAATTTGGATGTATTATGTCCCCCAAAATGACATGTTCTTTGAGGCAATCATGGGAGCAGACATATTAGTGGTGATTAGATTTGATTGTTTCCATGGAGATGTGACTCAATCAACCGTGACTGAAACACTTGATTGGATAATTTCCATGGATGTGTTACCCTGCCCATTCAGGGTGTCTGTTAATTAGATCACTAGAATCGTATAAAGAAATTCACAGACAGAAGGACCTCAGAGTAGCTGTGAGTGATATTTTGAAGAAGAGCTGCAGCTAAGAGAGGACAATACACCCCAAGGGCAACATTTTGGAGAATGCCATTTTGAAACACAACCTGGGAGCGAGCAGACACCAGCCATGTGTCTTCCCAGTTAACAGAGGTTTTCCGGATGTCAATAGCCTTTCTCCAGTAAATGTACCCTATCATTGATGACTTACCTTGGATATTTTATGGCCTTAAGATTGTAACTTTGTAATCAAATAAACCCCCTCTTGTAAATGCCTTAGTTTGGACACCTTTATGGCCTTAGGACTGTAACTTTGAAACCAAATAAACTCCCTTTACAAAAGCCAATCCATTTCTGGTATTTTGCATAACAGCAGCATCAGCATACTGGAACAGAGGCTAATGGAAAGTAAAGTATATTTTCATCTTGGATGTAACCACAGAATGGTTCTGTCAAAAGAATTCACAGAGCCTGTAACCATGTCAGGCCCTCTGATGCTGGGGATGCATCATGCACACAATTCTGAGCATCTCTGGAACACTCCACAAGCAGGTGTGATGGCACAGAACAGGTGGGTGTTTGATAGAGATGTAGAGGAAGGGAAGGAGAGTCATAACCTTGAAGGAAAGGCAGATGGGTTAGTTTCTTGGCTCACTTTTCAGCTAAGTTACCTGGAGCAGGTTGTAATATTTACATTTCCCAAGAATTAATTTTCTAAACTTAATTTACATGTCAAATTGATAAATAAAATATTTAGATGATCATTCTGACAACTGGAAATGATGCATATAAAGCCCCTAGCCCAGACTTTTGAGTGTTGCAGTAGCTGATAGTAATTATCAGTGGTGGCTTTGTGCCAGACATTGCTACACTCACTGACTCATGCAATCATTATGATTTCTTGAGGATGTAGTTGTTCCATAGAAAACATTATGTCACATAATTCTACTGTCTTCTTCTCTCTTTACTCTTATATATTTTGTGAAGTAGCTGTCCTATGTAACATTTTAAGAACTATTATTTTCCTCATTTTACAGATGAAGAAACTGAGGCACAGATAGGTTGAGGTATTTACCCATGGCATAAATCAGGTCTATATCTTAGCCAAGACTGAAACCAGGGTGTCTGTATCTAAAATCTGTGCACTTAACATCTGCTATCTAAAGACAGATTTTTAAAAATCACCCTGGGACTACAAAGAATGAAAGGACTTTATTCTGCCTAGGGAAGTGAGAAAAAGTTTCAGAGAGAAAGTGACATATGAGCTTTTTTATTATTATTAATTGTAGAATATAACATATGTACATAGAAATGATAACTTTCCAAGTGTAATTTAACAAGTAGTTAGAGAGCAAATTTCAAAGAATGCTCCAGGTTATAGTTCCACAGTTTCAGTTATTTCCCTATTATGAAATATATATGCAAAAAGGTAATACCTTTCAAAGTATGATTTAACAAAGTAGTTATACAGGAAATTTCCAAAAATGTTATAAGTTACAGGACCACAGTTTCAGTTATTTCCTTATTGTGAAAAAAACACATACAAAAAGGTGATACCTTTCAAATTACAATTTAACAAGTAGCTATAGAATAAATTTCAAAGGATGCTATGGGTTACAGTTTTGCCATTTCAGTTCTTTCCTTCTAGCTATTCTAATACCCCAGCAACCAAGAAGAAGAAAATTATATAGAGATTCAGTATTCATAATCCTTTGTTAAATTCATCTTGTCTGTTGTTACCCCTTCCTCTAATCACTTTTCCAATCTTCAGGGATGTCCAGGCAGTTACCACTCTAACTTGTTCACACTGAGAAGAGATGTCAACTTTATGAGAAAAGGGGACACATCTAGTTGATGTTCTTGAAGAGGGTATTGACTCTGGGTTTGGGGGACTTAGCTGGCATAGTAGTTCTCTGGAGGATTTAAGTTTCTGAAGAATTTTTTCTCTCTTTTTTCAGCCTCTGAATTAAAATTGAATTCAGATGAAATAAAAATCTACCTAAGGTGTTTTCATTCAAACATTACTGACTAGGAAATTCTTAAGTCTCTTTTTGATGCACCATTTAATTCTTGCTTGTCTTTTCCATTTTTAGAACAAAGTAATAAACATATATATTAATATCAATATATAAGAAGTATTAATTCTGTTCAACTTAACTTTGGGAGATTTTCAGATTGCTGAATGATTATCTCAAGACAAACAAATAGGTCAGGGGCAAAAAAACCCTTAGCATAATGATGTTATAGAGGAAATTATATTCTCTATATTTACATACCTCATTTGGATATGCAAAATGTTTTACTTTATCTGATTTCAATTTATAATTCACACCAAGTTTTAAAGACTCTGAATTTCTATTTACATTTATGTATTAGAAAAATAAACGGAGAAATTGGTGACCACATTTAAGGTTTACTAGCCATTAAGTTGAGGAGCCAAGTTAATTTAAACTATCAGATTCAAATCCTTCATGTCTTAATACTATTATTGCCACTGTACAACAAACCATGCGGTCATAAATCACATACCCACACCTTGAATAGACCTGTTTATCCCTGTTTTAAACACAAGTAAATATAAGCTTAGACAGTTAGTGTGTTTTCCCTCAGTAATCCTGTCAAGAGATCAAATTGGGATTCAGATCTGCTTATTTGAGCCTGAAGTCAATTTTCTTTTCAGTACACAACTCCATCTATTATTTTTAAGTCAGGCTGGCATTAATTCTTATATTTTCTTTGAACATACTTTGTTAGGACTATTTTGCTATTAATTAATAGTGTTTATTTTAATATACTGTTGGGGGGAGCTTCAAGTTTGATGTTGGGAAACAGGAATTGATAAAAATTAAGAATCAAGACAGACAGTTGATTGAATTGTGTTCCCCAGTTCGGACATGTTCTTGGTTTTGGTCCACATTGGTGATTGTGCACCCACTGTAAATAAAATCTCTTTACGATGGTACATCAATCAGGGTGTGGCACAACTGAATCAGTTTGGATTTTAATCTGGATTTTTGGAGTCGTTTATTAGTACAAGGAAATTCAGAGGTAGAGAGGAATAAAGCCAAAGGGGGGAGCTGGAAGTAAAGGGAACTTAGAAAAGAAAGGAAAAGATGCTGCCAAGGGTATTGCATGTGATGGAAAATCCAAGGACCAAGGATTGCAGCAGCCAGCTTCAGAAGGCCACAGTCTTCACAGAGAAAGCATTGCTTTGCTGATGCCTCAATTTTGGATTTCTGTTAGCCTCAAGACTGTGAGCCAATAAATCGCCATTGTTTAAGCCAACCCATTGTGCGGTATTTGCATTAGCAACTGGGAAACCAAGGCACGACCCTTTGTTTAAAGGCATGTATTATGTTTTTTTCCCCCAACAGTTCTAGCTGAGCTGACAACTGACCCAGTGAGTTAGTGGCTGGAAAATATTCGTATTCCACTGTGCTTGGCTGCTTTTAAAATAGCAATTCTTTACCTGTGGAGACCATAAAAAGCATTCAGTAGAGGTGCTGCTGTCCGTCACTTCTCCTGGATCACTCCAAGCACCACTGACTGTGCTGTAGCCAGGACACAATGGCTTAGAAAAACCCAAGCAAGTAAGAAAGTATTGCATATCCCTGTTTCCATCTGGGACAGTCAACTGGGACAGCAAAACGTTGGATTTTCATTCCGGTTGAATTCTTGGTGATTTTTTATTTTTAAACTACTAATCATGCTTCAAGGCCAAACTCAGAGTCTTTTTCTTTTTGATGTCCTGCTTGATCCCCTACGGCAGAATTAATTGATCCCTTTGTGTTTTTAAAGTTCTGTGTTTATATCTCTACAACAAAAGATTCAACGAGACCAAGCCTTTCAGTCAAAGGGCTGATGGGACTATGGGAAAAGCAGATGGATGGGCTGAGACCAGCTTCTCTGAAGGAGTAGCTGTGGGGAGAGGGAAGGAGTTCTTTGGCTCTATATCCTTCTCCCTTTTACACGTAGTGGGGGAAGTAAAAAAGAAGTAACCACAAATTAGGGAAAGTGCAGTGGAATACAAATTGATTTGCAACATGTGATCTGTCCGTGTCTCTGGGAAAGCTTTCTGTTACATGATGGTGCTACGGAGCTACTGAGCAGGTTGTTGAGCCAAAACAGGGAATAAAGTAGATGGTGTGGTTCTAGAGAGATGGGAGTATAGGTGTGTCCTGAGACAAAGACACACCTGTGGAGATAGAGGCTAAGAGTTCAGCAAGGTGAGAAGGCTCCAGGCAGGGGCAAGTTAGAAATATTCAGGAAGTTGTGGGAGCACCCTGGGGTTTTGCAGGAGCCTGAAACCTGCAAACCAGGAGCCATTTATTTTGTACCTTGGGGATAACCATCCACACCTACATTCCAAGATATAGAATTGGGTGGTGTTACCCTCCAGCCAGTCGGATTTGAGCTATGAAAAAAAAAAAAATGGCTTGGATCCACCCTTGAAAAATGAGTTCATTGCAATTTATAAAAGTATAAATTATGAGTATTGGTTTTAGAGATAGACCATTCTGGGTTTCAGCTGCAGCTTGATTACTTTCAGTTGCATGATCTGAAAATAATGTTACTTTACATCTCTTTGTAAAAATGGGACAAAATTTCCTACTGACAGTATTTTTGTGAGCATAAAATGAAAAGTTAAAGGAGACTGCCTCAAAGTTTTTACAACATAGGAGTCAATTGATGTTAGTGTCGTCATTTTGCCTATGCCCCATGTCTTTTCCCACCTTTCCTGCAACTCTTCTGCTGTTATTTGTAAAAAAACATTTCCATCTAGATTTTGATTTTTGAAAATTTTGTAGTGTCTCCAACATAAAGAAAAGACCATTAAACAGCAGACACTTCTTTAAATAGCACCTATTTAAGTCTAACGTTTTGGCACTTTAGCTTCAAATCTTCAAGTTAGCAGCCTTTGTTGAAGTGGCCAAAGCCTCACCACCATCCCCTCCCTATGTCCCAGAGATAGCCCCAACTGAGAAATTGCTGTCCATGTTTCACATATAGGCCGTGGTACCTCGTACATATTCATAAACTACATACTACTTACTGTTTTGTGTGTTTAACGTAAATGGTATAATAATGCATGTAACATTTTGTAACTTACTACTTTCACTTTATATTATATTTTGAGATTTGCCCTTGCTGATACATGTGAAGGTAGTTTATTAATTTTAATTTAAGTGTGGTTCTCCACTGCTATAGACAAAAAATTAAATTATTCATATCTAGAGTAATGGGTCAATTAACATTTTTATATGCTTATTTTTATATAAAGAACTGCACTAAACATCCTTATACATGCATTTTGGTACATATGTGGGAGTTTCTAGATAAAACATTTAAAGTGAAATGATGAGCTAAATCAGGGTATGTTCAGTTTAATTTTCCTAAATATAGTCAATTTGCTCTTCAAAAAAATTTTTTTTTAATCATTAAAGATCTGACACATAAGGAGATTTGAAGCCATCATTCCCATCCTGACAGCAAGAAAAAAGCTGAACAAACAAAATCAATGGATTTTCTTGGACCTACAAGAGAATTGAGGTTGCAGGTCAAGATGTCATCACAAAATCCAGAGATATAGGCAAATAAAGAGAATCGCAGCTCAAATCAGTTACCAGGAGCAAAAGCAGCCATAAACTAATAAGAACTCTTAAATGGTAATTCTGATGAATAGGTATGGGGGTGAAATGTACTTGTGAGTGAGAAACTCCCAGATCCCCACACATTCACAGGTTTTACTTCCTGAAACTCCACCAGATTCCCAGTGAAGAACCAGGAAAAATTGCCTCTTCAGTGGCAGCAGAAGGGGAAGAGTAACCATTTTGAAATATATGGGAAGCATTTATAACAAAAGATTTCTCCCCAATAGTAAAGAGTTAGCCATTTCTTACGTTTCCTAGGAGAAAGGTCATTTATCCAACTCCAGCCCTCTCCTGTCTCAAGAATGGGAGGAAAAAGCTGAGAAACCCAGCCCCAGGACCAGAACTCCTAAAACATTGAGAATTAATGATAGGATCACTGAGGACTTCCACTCCTCACCACCTAATCACCATGCCAAAAAGGATAAGGTACAGTAACAGTGCATTACAGAAGAAAGAACTATAAGATGAAGACTTAATCAAAAGTGGAGTTCTTTGGGAACTTTCAAAAGTGAAGGAGAGAGCCTTCTGGGGAAGATGGTGGAGTAGGGAGCTGCAGTACTCACTCCTCTTCCGTAAACAGGGGTGGGCAGGCAGAAACTCTCTGAAACAATTGTTCTGGGACTGTGGAGCCCAGGGGAGCACTTTACAGCATCAGGGAAGAGTGGGATTAAGAGGCCAAGACACTGCAGTAAAAAGCTGTGAGTGAAGCACTCAACAGCAACTGCCATTGCCCGTCCCCCACTCCCAAGGCTAGATGCCTTGGTCTGGTTCCTGTCAAAGACAAGGACATGGAAGCCCTCTTTCCCAAGAAAAGGGGGGTGCACAGTTGAGTGCAAATCACTGCTTTTGATTGCCAAATTGGGAACACCGGATCTTGGCTTTGAGCAATGGTTTTATCCGCCCTGGACAATGACTGCTGGTCATTGTTTCAACCCTGCCCCTGACAGGGGCAAAGGCAGTGGAGTTCAAGACTCAGGGACACCTGAAGGGCTGTGGGGAAAATTTTGCTGAAGAGCTCCGTTTGCTGGGCAGGCCAGGAAAATGCAGCTGCAGAGAGCCCTCAAAAAGGTTTCTTAGCATGTTTCCTGATGCTTTCCCCAAGTTCTTTGAACTTGGTCTGCCTCCCCTTTGTGGGCCCTTGGCCATATTTTGTCTGGGAAATACTGGCATGGAACAGTTATCCAGGGTGACCCTCCTCCCAGAATTTTCCATGCATGTAAAAGCAGCTAGAGGAAATGAAAGGAGAGGGAAAAAAAAAAAAGTCACAGAGGCAAAATAAAAACAAACAGAACATATCAAGATTCCTGGGGAGGGAAAAGAAGAAAGGAAATTTTCTGTTGAGGGTGAAACAATTACACAAATAGTGAAATCTTACAGATTAGACCATATATCCAAAGCAAGAATCAGATGAAGAAGAGTTTAGAAAATCTAATTAGCTAAACATGGGAAATTCTAAAGGTCTAGAATATGTTGAACCAAGAGGAGCCTTAATACAAAGCCAATAAAAAATAAAATCTTAGGCAAGAGAGAGAAACAGACTTTCAGGGTAAACTCATCAAGATAATCAGTTGCCTGGAAATCAGCAAAAAAATTACAAGCCAAAGAAACAGGAAGATATGGCCCAGTGAAAGGAAAATAATTAAAACTTCAAGGAGACTCAGAATTTGGAACAAATTATCAAAGAAGTCCAAACAAATCTCCTAAATAAATTCAAGGAGATGAAGGAAAATAAAGCTAAAGGGAAAAAGAATATTAGGAAGACATTGTGTGAGCATAAATAAGAAATTGAATGTATAAATAGAAGTATAACAGAATTTATGGGACTGAGAGGCAAAGTAGAAGAGATTAAAAATACACTAAAGGCATATGACAACAGGTTTGCACAAGTAGAAGAATCAGTGGATTAGAAGATAGGACAAATGACATTTGTTCTTCTGTTCACAGACAGAAGAAGAGATATCAAAGAAAGGTCTTGGGGAATTGAATGACAATATGAAGCACACAAGCATAGGCATCATAGGTGTCCCAGAAGGAGAAGAGAAGGGGAAAAAGGGCAGAAAGGATATTTGAGGAAATAATGGTCAAAAACACCCCAACTATTATGAAAGACATAAATATGCATGTATCAGAAGTGCAACATACTTCAAACAGAATAAATCCTAATAGGCCTATTCTGAAACACGTACTAATTGGGATGTTAAATGAAAAAGTAAAGAGAGAACCCTGAAAGCAGCAAGAGAAAAGTGATTCATCACATACAAGGGATCCTCAATAACATTAAGTTCTGATTTCTCATCAGAAACCATGGAGGCAAAAAAGGCAATGGTATGATATAGTAAGAGTACTGAAAGAGAAAACTGCCAGCCAATAATTATTTATCTGGCAAAATTGTCCTTCAAAAATGAGGGAGAATTTAAAATATTCACAGATAAACAGAAACTGAGGGAGTTCATTAAAAAGAGATCTGCCCTACAATAAATATTAAAGAGAATTCTGCAGGATGAAAGGAAAATATAAGAGAGAGATGCTTGGAAGAGAGTGTCAGTAATGGTGACTAAAAGGGCAAAAAGAGAGACAAAAAAAGATATGACATGTAAAAAGCAAAGGATGAAATGGTTGAAGTACTGACTTTAAAGTAATAACATTGAATGCTAATGAATTAAACTCCCCAATCAAAAGACACAGAACAGGAGAATGGATCAAAAATATGATGCATCTGTATGCTGTCTACAAAAGACTCACCTTAGACCCAAGGACACAAATACACTGAAAGTGAAAGGTTGAAAAAAGATATTCCATGCAAATAGTAACCAAAAAAGACCTGGGATAGCTATACAAATATTGGACAAAACAGACTTCAAATGCAAAACTGTTACAAGAGACAAAGAAGGAAACTACATATTAATAAAAAGGGCAATCCCTCAAGAAGAAATAACAATCATAAATATTTACATACCTTCTCAGGGTGCCCAAAAATGCATGACGCAAACACTGGCAAAACTGAAGGGAGAAATAGACACCCCTACAATAATAGTTGGAGATTCCAATACACTACTCTTAGCAAAAGATAGAACATCTAGGCGGAGGATCAATAGGGAAATAGAGAACTGGAAAAATATGATAAATGAACTAGACCTGACAGACATATACAGAAAATCGTATCCCAAAAGAGCATAATACATATTCTTCTCAACTGCTCATGGATTATTCTCCTGGATAGACTACATGTTGGGTTACAGAAAATTTCTCAATGAATTTAGAAAGGCTGAAATTATACAGAGCAATTTCTCTGACCATAATGGAATAAAGCTGGAAATCAATAACAGGCAGAGTACTGGAAAATTCACAAAAAAATACAAATAACTAAGAAGCTCATGAAAAGGTACTCAACATCATTAACTAGATCAAAACCACAATAAGATATCATTTCATACTTACTAGAATGGCCACTATTTTAATAACGGAGAACTGAAAGTGTTGGAGAGGATGTGGAGAAATAGAAACACTTATTCAGTGGTGGTGGGAATGTAAAATGGTGCAGCTACTGGAGGACAGTTTTGTGTTTCCTCAGGAAGAAAGTACCTAATTGCCATATGATCTGGCAATCCTGCTGCTAGGTTTGCACCCAGAAGATCTGAAAGCAGGGACTTGAACATATAGTGCACCCAATTGTTCAGAACAACATTATTTACAATTGCCAAAAGATGGAAGGAACAGAAGTGTCCCTCACCCAATGAATGGATAAACATATTGTGGTATATACATGCAGTGGGGTATTATTCAGCTGTAAGAAGGAATGAAGTCCTGATGTATATGACAACATGGAACACTATGTTGAGTGAAATAAGTCAGACACAAAAGGACAAAAATTGTATAATCTCACATATACGAACTAATTACAATAGCCAAACTCATATAGAGTCAGAATCTAGAATATAGGTTGCCAAGCAATAGAATGGGAATAGAGGATGGGGAGCTGGTGCTTAATTTATGCAGAATTTCTGTTTAGGTTGATTGTAAATGTCTGGAAATGGACAGTGGTGATACCATCACATTATTGTGCGTGGAATTAACAGCACTGAATTAAGTTGGTGAATGTGGTTGAAAGGGGAAGTTTTGGGTTGAGTAAGTTACTAGAGGGAAAGTTAGAAGATAAAATATGGTACTGTATAAAACAGTGAACCCTGTTTTGGACAATGGACTGTGGTTAATAGTACACATATAAGAATGTTCTTTCAGGTATTATAACAAACGTATGGCAGTATTACAAGGTGTTAATAATAATAGAGTGGTATATGGGGAAAGTACACTTAATGTAAACTATGGACTATAGTTAGCAGTAATATCTTAAAATCTTTCAGCAATTATAACAAAAGCATCACACTAATACAAAGTATCATTAATAAGGGAGTATATGGGAATGTTGTATTTTTATATGACTTTTCTTTAAACCTACAACCTCTTTAATTAAAAAAAATTTAAAAACATTATGCTAAGTGAAAGAAATAGACACAAAGTACTACATATTGTAAGATTTCATTTGCATAAAATGTAAATATAAATAAATCTATAGAGACAGAAGTAGATTAGTGACTATGTAGGGCTGGGGAAGGATATAGGCTTTTAGAGGTGAGCACTAAGGGGTATGGAGTTTTTCTTTTTTGGAGTAATGAAAATGTTGTAAAATTAATGGTGGTGATGAATGCACAGCTCTGTGATTATAATAAAAGCCACTGATTACCCATGTTGGATGGATTGTATGGTATGTGAATATGTTTCAATAACACTGTTTTTTAAAGAGTTAAAAAAAAATAGGCTAGAAGGGAGTGTGTAATGGCAGTGTTCCAGTTTGCTAATGCTGCCTTTATACAAAATACCAGAAATGGATTGACTTTTATAAAGAGGATTTATTTGGTTACAAAGTTACAGTCTTAAGGCCATTAGTTCCAAGGTAAGGCATCAACAATAGGGTACCTTCACTGGAGAAAGGCTATTGGTGTCCGGAAAACCTCTGTTAGCTGGGAAGGCGCGTAGCTGGTGTCTGCTTGCTCCCAGATTGCATTTCCCAAAATGGTGGGCTCCAGAGTGTCAGCTTTCAATAGCCATCTTCAAAATGTCTGGCTCAGCTGCAGCAGCGAGCTCCTTCTGTCTGAGCTTTTATAGGGCTCAAGTAAAACTAATCAAGGCCCACACTGAATGGGTGGGGCCACACCTCCATGGAAATTATCTAATCAGAGTTATCACCTACAGTTGGGTGGGTCACATCTCCATGGAAACAACTTAATCCCAATATCCCATGAGATTGGATTAAAAGATCATGGCTTTTTCTTGGGAGACATAGTATATTCAAACTGGCACAGGCAGCTATGTGAATTAAACAAGTTGCTCTTGGAAACACTAGATTGTTTCTCATAAAGATGTCATCAGATCCAGTCCGAATTGTAAGAAACAGAGCAGCTGTATATATTATACTGTACATTATACCATAATGAAAGTCACAGAGAACCTACATAAGCTTTTACTCCACTCAAGTGGCAGTGCTTCATCTGTTGTCCGGTTTGTGCTGGGCTTAGTATTCATTGATGATCAAGGAATGTTATTTTGCTTTGTATTTAGAAGAGGTGTATTTAACATATGAAATAAAAAAGAAGTGATGAGTGCTGCTAGGTCCCGGTGTACTACCACCTGGAGGTAGCTATATCGCTCCCAGGAGTTTGACCCACATTTTCGATTTTTCCATCGTCTGGGTCTGATCAATCTTCCAATTTGATATATATTCAACATTGCTATAAAATATATCATACATATTGATATATTATATATTATTATATAATATATTATAATATATATTATATATAATATATTATAATATATAATATAATAATATATAATATTCCTTTATGCAATATCCTTCAAATCAGTACTTCTTGACTCTAGGCCTCTTGACTGTGAGTGGCATTGGGTTATAGTAAAGGACATAAGAATCTATATGTCCATCAAGCATTATTGCCTGTAGAGTGAATAAATACTGTACTTTATATATCCATGTCTACTGATTTTCAAAAGTGTACAGTTGGTACTGTGATGAATGAAATATGAGTTCATTTATAAATGATGTTGAATTTTAAAAAAAACTTATTCATCCAAATTGGAAAACTGGTGATTACACTTAACTCTTCTCTTTTCTTCACCAACAAAATCAAATTCTTTATGCAGCAACTATTTTACCCAATGCACGTTTTTAGACCTATTTTCCTCCCCATTCCCATTATCATCTCATTGGTTCTGCTTCTAGGTGTCTGTCATTCACCTAGGACACATTCTTTGCCTGGTGTCCTGTCTCCTCTCTGTTCTTTTTTCTGCCTCCAACAAGGACGACAGATCTAAACTGCTAACCTAGTCATGTAACTCCCTGTTAAAAATCTCTCCTCGTTGCCTACAGATTAATGGCCAAGCTACTTAACATAGCATATAAATTCCTTAAGGGTGGAGCCCTTGCCTACTTCTACTTTTTTTATTTCCAACAGCTTCCTGCTCAAACGTAATGTCCCAGCAACACTGATCTAAAGTACCTTTGTCGTCCCGGCTTCTATCCTTTTCTTTTGTGACCCTTTATCTAGAACATCATCTGTTTTTTGTTCTAGTTCATCCATTATGACCAGCAATGGGCTAGGAAATGTTTACCTATGGTCTGTCAATGAGGTAGAAGAGGGGAACCTGCCTGGATGTGGAGTTGGAAAGAGATATGCAAAGTTGGCTCTTGCTAGCTGATGCAAGCCAGCTCTAGCAAACCATAGATATGACTTCAGTTGAACACTACCATTATCTAGGTTTTCCAGGGCCGCTATGAAAAGTGCCACAGGATGGTTTGTCTTATGCAATAGGAATTTATTGTCTCATGGTTTTGGAGTTTAGAAATCTAAAATCAAGGTCTTGACACACCATATTTTCTCCTAGAGTCTCTAGCATTCTTGTGCTGGTTTTCTGCAACACTTGGAGATCCTTGGTTTGGATCCCTGCCTCTGTCACATGATCTGTCCTTGGTCCCTTATTTGGTTTTCTCTAACTTCTGACTTCTACTGACTGACTGTGTCCAAATTTTCTTTCCCTTATAAAGACTCCAATCATGTGGATTAAGTCCTGCCCTGATTCAATTTGGGCCCCATCTAAAGAGGATCTTCAAAGACGCTATTCACAAATGAGTCCACACATAAATAATAACATCTTCAGAGGTCTCATTTACAAATGTGTTCATACCCACAGAAATGTGGATTAAGGCTAGAACTGTCTTCCCTTAGGGATATGATTCAATCCTCATCAACCACCTGCAGAAAGCCTGCACTCCTCTTTTAATACCCTGTACATGTTCTTATTAAATGTATCACATATCTGCTATATTGCCTGATTTCCTGATTTAAAAACACTCAAAATCTATTAGATCTGTATTCTTTACTCAAGGTCCACATGCACACATGCATAGCAAATATTAACCCAATTCCATGGCAAGACAGGGCATTAAATAAATTTTTATAAAAAAAGTGAATGATTAATACAGCAAGTATTTGCTGCTTATTTCTTATATGTGGGGACTGCACGAAAACTAAGGTGATAAAAAACGAACAAGACAGTGTACCTTTCTTGAATAAGAATTTTTAAAAAGTATATGGAGAAGGCATTTCAAAGTCAAGTCAGCAACATACAAAAGGTAAAGGAAATGTTTTTTACTGTTTGTTTTTTAATTTGTTTTTTAATTTTTGGATAGAGTTAAAAAAAATGAATGAGTGTTGAAAAAAAGGAAATAAACAATGGGAGGAGGAAGGGAATGGAATGTTTTGAATGTTCTTTTTTATTTTAATTTTTATTTTATTTTTGGAGTAATGAAAAAGTTCAAAGATTGATTGTGGTGATGAATGCACAACTATATGATGACACTATGAAAAACTGATTGCAAACTTTGAAGGGCTGTATGTTATATGAATATATCTCAAAATTGCATTTAAATTAAAAAAAAAAAAGAACTTGAACCTCACCTTTATTGGAGTTTTCAGCTGCAGCCTGTCCTACGGAGTTCAGACTTGCCAACCCCCATGGTAGCATTAGCCAAATCCTTATAATAAATCTCTTTACATATACTTATTTAGTTATATATATTTATATATATATAAAAGGTGAAGGAATGTTGTTTGTGTCACAAGGAAGTGAAACACATAAAGGTGGAGAGGGAAGCAAGGTTACACTTTAGAATGCTTCATGTTGTGGATGGTATGAAATCATCAGTTAAAAACGGCAGGGTATATTTTATAGGACAGATGCTGTCACATATCAGGTAGTGTAAATTCCACCCCCCATGCTTTATTGTCTGACATATGGAATGCAAAATTGGTGGAGACAGACGAGAAACATCACATTTAGGTATCAAAATAATGATCATATATGGGAACAGCTTACTTCTCATTTTGGCAATTCTAGCATATATTGAACCATTATTTCTACATGAGAAGGGCCAGGATGATTAGTGGTCCAAAGGCCAAAAAATATATATTTATCTTAAATGTACAATTTAAAAAGTACCTATATTCCAGGTACCCGGGGATAGAGGAGAAACCCGCATCTCAAATTCAAGGGCTTCCACTTTCATACACCCATAATCATCATCAAATACTAAGTATATTTTCATACTAAGGGTGCAGGATTAAAAATTAAGTCTGAAGTTAGTAGACCTCAATGTTCCTTCTCATCCGCAAAATGGGAATAATTTTACTTATCTCATAATACTGATGTGCTAATTAAATGAAGGAAGATATGAAAGCCCTTATTAAATTTCAGAGTGCTATAAAGTGTGAGCTATTTTTATTTGTGTTTAAAGTAGCTTCATGAAGCTCCATGAAGCTTCTGTAGTTTCATATTTAAATGTTGCTAACTGATAAGCTTTGAAGTCAAGGCTCTCCGGAGTATTTCTCATACTGTGTCAGGCAGGGGGTTCTCAGTCTCTCTATGGACATCTTGCACCGACTCATTTAGTCACTCACTCATTCACTCATTCAAACATACATGCATTTACTCAAAAAAATATTTATTCATTGATATTGCTTCACTGTTTACTTGTGCAGCAGACTACAATGCGAAACAAGACAAAATGACCCTCGTAAGTGTGGATGAGGGCTAAGGTGACAGAGACTTAAATATAATTATACAGATGATGATTTATCTACATGTGTGATAAGGACTTGTACATAAATAACTGTCAAGCTCTTTTTGGAGAGAAAGACCACATTTCTCGCGTGCTAAATACATCCAATGATCCTTGTTTCTTGGCTGCTCCATTGAGATGCCTTGAGCTCTAGGCCCTGTCCTGCCTTTGCCCTGAGAAAAGGAGTTAGTCTGAGTGGTTTCACCCTCCCTCTTGCTTCATTCAGGCCATGTCTTCCCTCTAAGGCTGAGGTACTCCCCTGGAATCCCTGGAAGCAACTTCCCCTGTAAACAGCTCTCAGAGATTCTGCCCTGACTCTGGGGAAGCTCCCACAAATCCTGCAGTCAACGGTCTCTGTGATTGGACTCCATCACCATTGACCTTGGTTTGCAATGACTTTGAGAAATTAATTGGAGAATAAATACTTGGTTGTAAAGCTCTCTTTCTGCTCAGATTTCCCACACCAGCTCCTGATCCACATATCCCAGCTTCCACTGGACCTCCAGGCAAGGGCTCCTAGCACACTAGATGGTCAGAGCTGTGGCCATCAAGACAATGTTTTAAACTGATCTTCTTTAAAATCTAGAAGTTTCTCCTAATGAATGACTTTAATTTAGCACATTTAAAAGGACTCACAGATATTTTTTAACTCTTACATAAGTTTTAGTTTTAAGTGCTTCCTTCTAAGTAAGAAAGATAGAAACTGATCTAGTTTATGGAAAATGTAATCTTGAGAGGCAGTATTAAAATTCAAGGTTAAATTTTAAATAACTTTCTTGAATATTATTCTAACTGCTATGCTGTATCCTTTGTTTTCCCCACCTTTCTATTCTTCCTATGAAAGAATGGTTTTTATAAAAGTTATTGATTGATAAACACACAAAGAATACACTAGCAATTTAAACAAGTCATATTTTTTCTGTGGATAACAAGTATAAAAATCTAATTTAGCTTCTAGCAATTTATCAGCTTTATGTCTTCCTAGAAGAAACCAAGAAGATATAACATTAGTTATCAATAGATTATATTCTTAGCAAAGTCTCTCCACATTCATCACACTCCCTTTACTTAGAGATCAGTTTTTATTTGATTACATACAGCCTTATGGGTAAAGTTATTTTTTGATTGAATTATAAAGCTGTATGGAATCTCAGAACTCACATAGTCTAAACACTTTATCAATGAAGCTATTGAAGTCCCAAGACATTGAACGGCTACCAAGGATGACACCATAGGAGGCAGAGGCAAATGATGAAAATTCGTGCCAGTTCTTCCCCTTCACAATTGTTTCTAAAACTGGGATATGTGGGTGTTTGCAGATTTTTGAGTAAGATGCACATGTGTTTTCCCACACAGACCCTCTTACATCTGTACCTCTCTATTCACTTCATATGAACATACCCTAGAGAAATTGGGGAAACATTATGGCTTGAGTTCAAAATGTTTAGACAGTTACTTGAACTCTATACACAATAGATTTCCCAATGTTAAAATGCAGAAAATTATGCATGACTTAAATGGAGGGAGCAAAGATGAAACTCAATAATTTACATGAAGAGCCAAGCACAGTACATGCAAAGTTTAAGCAACCAATAAACACTATTCTGTTTCAGTTTTATTCAATGTCTTCAAAATTATACTCTTTTATGAAAATATAAGCATTATATACTGTGTTCTTATAAAGTGAATGTTCTTATTTAAACATTTCCCATTTATGATCAGAGGTCTTTTTATCATAAATCTGTGCCCCTCACATGCTCTATCTTATAAGAGCTTTTCTTTATGCTAAATTTCTTTCATTGTTCCAATACAGGGAGCTCCTTTTTTGCTATTGTATAAATCCTGAATTACTACCTCTCTAACATACCATTATCCTTGTCAACTTTTCTCCCAAATTCAGTGTTCAAAAATTTCCTGAGGAAAATTATTAATGATACCATTATGATATGTAATATAATCTGAATATAATAAAACAAATGCCACTAAGAGATGGAGTAACTTGAAAAAGGCACTCAGGTACTCAATAGTAGAGCATGTACCAGAAGTCAGAACCTGATCTTTAACTTAAAAATTATTCAATGTCTTACAATTAATCTACCCATGTAACCAAATAGGAATATCAACCACCTTACAAGTAATCTCTAAATATTGCCTAATTTTAGCACATACATAAAGGTAATATACATTATTTGAGTTTCCTTAACCATTTAGTTCACTGGTAGAAATGTGTTCTAGGAAATAACCCAGAAACAAAAAACATTTTTACTTGTATGATATTCACAAGACATATTTTGCAATAGAAAAATATTGGAGGAAATGCCTCAATAGGGAAAGATTTATAAATTTGTGAAAGGAGAATTTACATCCATGAAATGACATATTGAGTAGCAATTAATAGGCAATTTTTTAAAAAGTGCACATAACGTAATGTTAAGTGAAAAGATATAGGATTCGCAGTTCTGTGAGGAACAGGATTTGTCTTTTGATCATAGATTGTTATCTTATATTAGACCAAACTTCCTGCTGAAAACAATTAGAAAAACTGAACATAATGAGAAAAAAATCTATTTGAAGTGATTGGAAAGTTACTAGAACAGTAAAGACATGAAAGGTAAGGATGGGAGTTCCCAGAAAATGCACACAGGAGAGCCAAAAGTTCCAGTCTACTTTTCCATACAAGTAATTTGAAAATTCATAGCAGCTGCTGCAATTTGAGAAGCTGAGCAGATTTTTACTCTTTCACAATCCTAGGGAGAAAAAAAAAAGTCCAGATCCTGTAAACCTTGTAGAAGGGCCACTGATAAACACCAAGATTTTCAGTTAGAACTTATGACTGAACTTATCATTACTCTACAAGTAGTGATAAAACAGAAATGGATAAGCTTGCAAAAAAACTTTAAATCCAATTAGAATTATTAGCCCATAGCCTAACTCCCTGCCAAATGCAAGTTTAAATCCTTTCTGGGAGAAGATAACATGATAAAGAGTCATATATTATCTTTACAACTTTTCATGTCAGATATCAAGTAAAAAATTATCATTCAAGTTAAAAAATATCAGGCATACCAGAATGATGGATTAAGTGACCCAAAACCTAGAAGAAAGCATACAATAGAAACAGAGTAATATATTGTCAAGATACATGGAATTGTCAGATACAGATGTTAAAATAACTCACAAAATACTTGTATATTTAATATATGAAAGAATTATATAAACAGAACAGTAGACAAAAACTTTAAGGGACAATTAAAACTACACTGAATTATTAACATATATCTATCAGAAGAGCTAAAATGAAAATTGGCATCATAACAACACATTCAGTAACTGTGAAGAAAATATTTAAAGCATTAAACTATATCAAGGGTTAACAGACTATGGCTCATCGGCCAAATATGACCTGATGTGTTTCTATGTATGGTGCATAAAATAAGAATGGATTTTGCATTTTAAAATGGCTGAAAAAATTAGAATAAATTATGCATAATTCACACTCCAGTGTTCATAAATAAAGTTCTTCTGGAACACAGCTATACTCTGTCATTTGTGTTGTCTATGGCTGCTTTTGCACTACATAGGTAGAGTTAAGTAGTTATGATTGAGACTGTATAACCTGCAAAGCCAAAATATTTACTCTCTGGATCTTTACAGAAAATGTTTTTCCACTCCTAGGTTGCATTAAAATTAGTAACTTCAGTTTATCAAAGGTATCCTTTTAGAAGTGAAGAAGCAAAGCACAGAGTAAAAGAAGATATTCATAATACCTATATTTGACAAAGTATTTGTATCATTAATTTTTTTTAGCTCTGTAAATCCATAAGGAAGTTGTAAGCAACCAAACCAAAGAATATATAAAACCTTGAACAGTTTACTCACAAATAGGCATAACTAAGGAGGCCAGTACATTTCACTGGCAACAGAGAAATGCAAATTAAAATGAGAATCAATTATCAACACATATCCATCAAATTTAAAATGACCATTGATAAGCAAAGATGCATATATACTAGTACTCTTAACCACTGTTATATATACTGGTACTCTTAACCACTGTTAACGAGAATGTAAATCGGTAAAAACCCTTTGGAAAACTGTTTGGCTGTATCTATTGAAGCTGAATCTATGCAGTCAGTAAAATACACAAAGTCCACTCCAATAGAAATGCAAACGTGTTCACCAAAATTCAAGCTCAGAGCATTAATCTTAATATCACTGAATCAGATACAACTCAAATTTCTATCAACAGCTGACTGGGAAAATATATTTTAAAATGGAAAAATAATCAATTTAATAAACATGGTATTAATGCAAACAAGCCAGAAAAATATGCTCAAAGTTTCTTTTTATGTATGTTTCAAAAGCAGGCAAAGATATTCTATTGGTTAGAAGCCAGGTAGTGCTTTGGTTTTGAAGAATGAGTTTAGTTACTGGGAGGGGGAATGAGTTGAGTTAATAGCATGTTTTTAGTGTTCTATTTCTTGATTTGCATGTTGGTCTCATGGGTTATTTATTCTGAAAATTCCTCTAATTTGTACACTTAAGTTGCAATAAAATTATTTAAAATACTTTATACAGAATAATTTTAGTTACAAAAATTTGCAATGTAAGTGGCAGCAAAATTCCCTGTTTTGGACTAGATGGTTAGCAGTTGCAATGGCTCCTCATTCCGTCAGCTTTTCCCAGAGACGTTTGCTTGAGTTGGGAAGCAGCTAAGTGCCTTTGGGTCAGTGTTTTAAAAGCATATCTGTTTTTGTACAGGGCAACAATGGGATCAGACTTGTAACTGGAGGCAAACAGACTCCTTGCCTGCCATACTCTTCAGAGTTTCTTACAAAAGCGCCTGGAGAATGTGAATCTTGTAGGAAACAGTTGCACAAATAGTGCAATCTTAAAAACTGTAGTGCATATCCAGGGCAAGAATCAAATGAAGAAGTGACAAAATCTGATCAGCTAAACATGGGAAATTCTAATGGCCTAAAATAAGTGAAACCAAGTGGCAACAAAGGTCATTAAAACAAAGCTAATCAACCATAAAACAGGGAAGAGAGAGACTCTGAACTTCAGAGTAATCTCATCAAGATAATCAGATGCCTGGACATGAGCAAAAAATTTTAAAATCATACCAAAAAACAGGAAATTATGGCCCAGTCAAAGGAATAAATTAAAAATTTGGAGAAGACACAGAATTTCGAACTAATCAAAGGAGTTCAAACAAATCTCCTAAATCAATTCAAAGAGATGAAGGAGAATATGGCTAAAGAGATCAAGGATAATAAGAAGAAACTGAGTGAGCAGAAAGAAGAATTTGGAAGTATGAAAAGAAACATAACAGAAATTATGGGAATGAAAGTCACAATAGGAGAGAGTAAAAAGACACTAGAGGCACGCAACAGCAGATTTTAACAGGCAGAAGAATAGTGACCTAGGAGAGAGGACAATCAAAATCTCACAGGCAGAAGAACAGGTAGAGAAAACAATGGAAAAAAAATAGAGCAGGGTCTTAGAAATTTGAATGGCAGCACAAAGCATGCAAACATATGCATCATGAGTGCCTCAGAAGGAGAAAAGAAGGAAAGGGGGGTAGAAAGAATATTTGGGGAAATAGTAGGTGAAATTTCCCAACTTTTATGAAAGCCAGACATATTCATGTCTAAGAAGCAAAATGTACTCCAGAATAAATCTTAATAGATCTATTCCAAGACACATACTAATCAGGATGGCAAATGTCAAAGATAAAGAGAGAATCCTGAAAGCAGCAAGAGAAAAGTGATTTATCACAAACTAGGGAACTGCAATAAAATTAAGTGCTAATTTCTCATCAGAAATCATACAGTTGAGAAGGCAATGGTATGATATATTTAAGGTAATGAAGGAGAAAAACTACCAGCCAATAATTCACTATCTGGAAAAACTGTCTTTCAAAAATGAGGGAGAGTTTAAAATTTTCACAGATAAACAGAAACTGAGAAAGTTCAACAACAAGAGACCTGCCCTACAAGAAATACTAAAGGGAATTCTGCAGGATGAAAGGAAAACACCAGAAAAAGAGGCTTAGGAGGAGAGTGTAGAAATGAAGATTATCAGAGGGGTAACCAAAATGATATAAAGAAGGACAAAAATAAGACATGCATTATGCAAAGCCAAAGATGACATTGTTGAAGTAAGTACTGACTTTACAGTAATAACATTGAATGTTAATGAATTAAACTTCCCAGTCAAAAGACACAGACTGGGAGAATGGATAAAAAAGTATAATCCATCCAAATGCTGCCTATAAGAGACTCACCTTAGACCCAAAGACACAAATAGTTTGAAAGTAAAAGATTGGAAAAAGATATCCCATGCAAACAGTAACCATAAAAGAGCTAGAGTAGCTTTACTAATATCAGACAAAATAGACTTTAAATGCAAAACTGTTATAAGAGACAAAGAAGGACACTATATATTAATAAAAGAAACAATCCATCAAGAAGAAATGGCAGTCATAAATATTTATATACCTAACTACGGTGCCCCAAAATACATGAAGCAAACACTGACAAAACTGAAGGGGGAAATAGACATTTCTACAGTGATATCTGGAGACTTCAATACTCCATTCTCATCAATAGACAGAACAATCAGATGGATGATATGGCAGTTTGAAGCTGTTATGTAACCCTGAAAAGACCATGTTCTCTTAATTCATTCCTGTGGGTGCAGACCTATTTTAGGGGGGTCCTTTTAATCAGATTATATCAGTTGAAATGTGACCCTCTCCACTTAAGGTAGGTCTTAATCCCCATACTGGAGTCCTTTATAAGAGGGTAAAGGACACACAGAAAAAGCTCAGAGAGCTCAGAAAAGCCTCAGAGAAGCTGCAAGAAGAAATTAAGAGAAGCTTATGGAGAAAAGCCCTGGAAAGCTAAGAGAGAACCTACAGAAGATCAGCTTCTGGAACTAGAAGCTGAAAGCAAGAAGCACCAGAGTGAAGGACCACTGGCCATGTGCCTTCCCATGTGACAGAGGAGTCCCAGACACAGGCAGCCTGTCTTCAGAATCCAGGTATCATCCTGTTGATGCCTTGGTTGGGGCATTTTTACTGCCTAAGAACAGTAAATTGTAAGCTAATAAATCACCATTGTAAAAGCCAACCCATTTCTTTTATATTGCATTCTGGCAGCTTTAGGAAATCAAAACAGAAGACCAATTAGGAAACAGAAAACTTGAATAATAGGATAAATGAACTAGACCTAACAGACATATACAAAACATGCATCCCAATACAGCAGGGTATACAGTCTTCTCAAGTTCTAATGGATCATTCTCCAGGACACATGACATGTTGTGTCACAAAATAAGTATCATTACATTTTGAGAGATTGAAAGTATACCAAGTACTTTCTCTGACCATAAGGGAATAAAGATGGAAATCAATAACAGGCAGAGAACTGGTAAACAACACACTGTTATACAACCAGTGAGTCAAAGAAGAAATTGCAAGAGAAATCAGTAAATATCTTCAGACAAATGAAATTGAAAAAGCAACATATCAAAACATGGGATACAGTGAAGGCAGTGCTGAGAAGGAAATTTATAGCCCTAAGCACCTACATTAGAAAAGGGGAAAGAGTTAAAATCAAAAATCCAACTGCATACCTGGAGGAACTAGAAAAAGAATAGCAAATTAATCCCAAAGCCAAGAGAAGGAAAGAAACAACAAAGACTAGACAAGGAATAGACAAATCAAGAATTTAAAAAATCAAGAGAATTAACAAAACCAAAAGCTTTGATTAACAACAAAACAGCACATTAAAGACTATATACCATCATCAAGTGGGTTTATTCCAGGTATGTAAGGGTGGTTCAACACAAGGAAATCAATTAATATAATGTACCACATTAACAAGTCAAAGGGACAAAATCACATGACCATCTCGATTGATACAGAAAAAGCATATGGCAAATACAGCATTCTTTCTTAATAAAATCTCTTGGAAAGAAGTGGTGGCATACAAGATCAACATGCAAAATTCAGAAGTGTTTCTATACACTAGTGATGAGCAATCTAAGGAGGAAATCAAGAGAAACAACTAAAAGAATCCAATATCTAGGAATAAATTTTACCAAGGATGTAAAGGACTTATACACAGAAAATTACACAACATTGCTAACAGAAATCAGAGACCTAAATAAATGTAAGGAAATTCCATGTCCATGAATGGAAGACTAAATATTGTTAAGACATCAATTCTACCCAAATTGGTTTACACATTCAACATAATCTCAATCAAAATTTCAACATCTTTCTTTGCAGAAATGGAAAAGCCAATTATCATATTTGTTTGGAGAGGTAAGAGGTCCCAAATAGCCAAAAACATCCTGAAATAAAAGAACAAAGTCGGAGGACTCATACTTCTGGCCTTTACAGCTACAGTGGTCAAAACAGCCTGGTACTGCCATAAAGACAGATAAATTGAGCAATGGATTCAGAGTTCAGATATATACCCTCACATTGATAATTGATAATTGACAAGGATTCCAAGTTCATTCAACTGGGAGAGTATAGTCTCTTCAGTAAATGGTGCTTGGAGAACTGAAATTACACATACAAAAGAAAGAAAGAGGGCCCTATCTCACATCCCATAAAAAATTAACTCACAATGATCAAAGACCTAAATATAAGAACCAGGACCATAAAACTCCTAGAAGAAAAGGAGTTTCCCTAGAAAATGTAGGGAAGCATTTTCAAGATCCTGTGGTAGAGGACTCGGGCAAGATGGCGGCATAGAGAGGAGTGGAAGCTAAGTAGTCCCCCTGGAACAACTACAAAAAAACAGAAACAACTAGTAAATAACCCAGAATAACTGCAGGGGGACAAATGAGACCATCCATTCATCATACACCAACCTGAATTGGGAGGAATGCCCGAGAACACAGCATAAAATCTGTAAGTAAAACCTACGGAACCAGGTCGGGAGACCCCCTCCCCCATAGCCCGAGCTGCAAAGCCTCGTGGTGCCACAGAGAAGCTCTCTCCCAGCAAGCGAATATAGCTCAGCTGAGCTCCAACTGGGGTTTTAAGTAGCGAGTGTGAACTGCTCACTACAGGTATGCAGCCCCAAAAAACAGACAGAGGCTTTGGGTGACGACTGACCTGGGAGAGCCGGAGGGTCGCTTTGGACTGGGTCTGAAGGGGACTATCTGTTTCTTTTTTGGCTCAGTGGAGAAAGCCCCAGTCATTTTCAGTTTCCAGGGCTGTGACTCTGGGAAGGGTGGAGACACCACAAGCAGAGAGCGAGACCATTGAAATGCTAATGACCTCCACCTGGGGGGTCTGTCTTCTCTAGGAGGAAAGGGGTGGGGCCCTTTCCATTCAGAACCAGACCCCAGAGCCTGGGGGAACACGGCCATACCTCCTCACACCAGTCAAGAATTATAGGCTAACAGGCATCACCTGCTGGGCAGAAAAGCACAGTGACCCGAGGCATCAAAGGGTGGAGCAATTTTCTAAGACACACCCACAGGGAAACCAGATACTGAATATTTCTTCCCTCTGGGACCTGAGCCTGTTCTGGTCTGGGAAAATCTGATTTGGATAACCAAGGAAACCATGCCTAAACAACACAAAATTACAACCTACACTAAGAAAAACAAAGTTTTGGCCCAGTCAAAGGAACAAACGTACACTTCAACTGAGATACAGGAATTTAAACAACTAATGCTAAATCAATTCAAAAAGTTTAGAGAAGATATTGCAAAAGAGATAGAGGCTGTAAAGGAAGAACTGGACATGTATACGGCAGAAATCAAAAGTTCAAAAAAACAACTAGTAGAATCTATGGAAATGAAAGGCACAACACAAGAGATGAAAGACACAATGGAAACATACAACAGCAGATCTCAAGAGGCAGAAGAAAACACTCAGGAACTGGAGAACAAAACACCTGAAAGCCTACACGCAAAGGAGCAGATGGAGAAAAGAATGAAAAAATATGAGCAACGTCTCCAGGAACTCAAAGATGAAACAAAGTACAATAATGTACATATCATTGGTGTCCCAGAAGGAGAAGAGAAGGGAAAGGGGGCAGAAGCAATAACAGAGGAAATAATTAATGAAAATTTCCCATCTCTTATGAAAGACATAAAATTACAGATCCAAGAAGCGCAGCGTACTCCAAACAGAAGAGATATGAATAGGCCTACGCCAAGACACTTAATAATCAGATTATCAAATGTTAAAGACAAAGAGAGAATCCTGAAAGCAGCAAGAGAAAAGCGATCCATTACATACAAAGGCAGCTTAATAAGACTATGTGCGGATCTCTCAGCAGAAACCATGGAGGCAAGAAGGAAGTGGTGTGATATATTTAAGATACTGAAAGAGAAAAACCACCAACCAAGAATCCTGTATCCAGCAAAGCTGTCCTTCAAATATGAGGGAGAGCTCAAAATATTTTCTGACAAACAGACAATGAGAGACTATGTGAACAAGACACCTGCCCTACAGGAAATACTAAAGGGAGCACTACAGGGTGATAGAAGACAGGAGTGTGTGGTTTGGAACACAATTTTGGAAGATGGTAGCACAACAATGTAAGTACACTGAACAAAGGTAACTATGAATACGGTTGAGAGAGGAAGATGGGGAGCATGTGAGACACCACAAGAAAGGAAAGATAACGACTGGGACTGCGTAACTTGGTGAAATCTAGAGTGTTTAACAATTGTGATAAAATGTACAAACGTTCTTTTAAGAGGGAGAACAAGCAAATGTCAACCTTGCAAGGTGTTAAAATGGGGAGGCTTTGGGGGAGGGATGCAATCAGCATAAACTAGAGACTGTAACTAATAGAATCATTGTATTATGCTTCCTTTAATGTAACAAAGGTGATACACCAAGGTGAAAGCAGATAAGAGGGGGGGATAGGGGAGGCATGTTAGACACTTGACATTGGTGGTATTGTCTGATTCTTTATTCTGCTTTGATTTAAGGTTATTTTTCCTTTTGCTGCTTCCTAGCTGTCATTTTTTTTGTTTCCTCTTTCTTTTGCCTCTCTACCTTCTTTGACTCTCCCTCCTGCCTTGTGGAAGAAATGTAGATGCTCTTGCTTAGTATGAGCAGAATGTTCAATTAGGATGAACTTAAATGTTTGGAAATGAACAGGGGTGTTGGTAGCAAGATGTGAGAATAACTAACAGCGCCGAATGATGCGTGAATGAGGTGGAAAGGGGAAGCTCAGAGTCATATATGTCACCAGAAGGAAAGTTGGACGTCAAAAGATGGAAATGTATAAAACTGAATCCTATGGTGGGCAATGTCCATGATCAACTGTACAAATACTAGAAATCACCTCATGAACCAGAACAAATGTATGACAATACAATTAGAAGTTAATAACAGAGGGGCATATAGGGAAGAACTATATACCTATTACAAACTATATACTACAATTAGTAGTATTTCAACATTTTCTTCATAAACAGTAACAAGCGTACTATATCAATACTAGGAGTCAACAATTGAGGGGGGTTGGTTAGGGGTAGGGGAGGTTTAGAGTTTCCTTTTCTTTTTTTCTTTTTTCATCTTTCACTTTATTTCTTGTCTGGAGTAATGAAAAGTTTCTAAAAATTGAACAAAAATTAAGTGTGATGGATGCACAGCTGTATGAGGGTACCCAGGGGCAAGTGATTGTACACTTTGGATCTTTGGATAATTGTATGGTATCTGAACAATCTCAATAAAAATGAAAACAGAAAAAAATAACATCTTCAAAAAAGATCCTGTGGTAGGCAATGGTTTCTTAGACTTCACACCCAAAGCGCAAGCAATGAAAGAAGAAATAGATAAATGGGATCTCCTCAAATTTAAATACTTTTGCACTTCAAAGGACTTTGTTAAGAAAGTGAAAAAACAGTATTTGGGAACCATATATCCAATAAGGGTTTAATATCTAGAATGAATAAAGAAATCCTACCACTCAATAATAAAAAGACAAACAACCCTATTTAAAACAAAAAAAATGGGCAAAAGTGTTGAAGAGACATTTTTCCAAAGAGGAAATACAAATGCCTAAAAGCACACGAAAAGATTCTCAACATTAATAGCTGTCAGGGAAATGCAAATCAAAACCACAATGAAATATTATTTCACATTTACTAGAATGGTCACTATTTAAAAAACAGAAACCTACAAGCGTTGTAGAGTTTATAGAGAAATAAGAACACATTCACTGCTGGTGGGAATGTAAAGTGGTGCAGTCGCAGTGAAAGACAGTTTGACAGTTCTTCAGGAATCTAAGTATAGAATTGCCACATGATCCAGCAATCCTGCTGCTGGGTATAGACCCAGAAGAACTGAAGGCAGGGACTCAGACATCTGCACAGTGATGTTCATAGCGGCATTATTCACATTATTCACAGTTGCCAATAGATGGAACCAACCCAAGTGTCCATCAACCGATGAGTGGATAAACAAAATGTGGTATATACATACAATGGAATATTATTCAACTGTAAGAAGAAATGAAGTCCTGATGCCTGGAGGACATCATTTTGAGTG
Organism: Choloepus didactylus; assembly: GCF_015220235.1. NCBI lineage: Eukaryota > Metazoa > Chordata > Mammalia > Pilosa > Megalonychidae > Choloepus > Choloepus didactylus. The sequence goes on along the minus strand of NC_051311.1, from coordinate 159,376,137 downwards.
AAATAAGCCAGACATAAAAAAGACAAATAATCTATAATCTCACTGATATGAACTAATAATCAAACTCATAGTGTTTAGAATCTAGAATATAGGTTGTAAGAGGGTATTATGGGGATAGAGAATGGGGAGCTGACAGTTAATTTGTGCAGAATTTCTACTTTGATTGTAAATGTTTAGAAATCAATAGTGGTCATTTTAGCACCACTAAGTGTAATTAACGGTGCTGAATTATGTTTATTAATGTGGTTGAAAGGGAAAATTTGGGGTCATGTATGTTACTAGAAGGAAAGTTAGAGGATAAAACATGGGACTGTTTTACAGTGAACCCTATGGTAAATGATGACTGTGGTAAATAGTAAAAATGTAAGAATGTTCTTTCATGAATTATAACAAATTTATGGCACTATTACAAGGTGTTAATAATAGGGTGGTATATAGGGAAAATACACCTAATGCAAACTATGGACTATAGTTAACAGTAAATATTTTAATATTGTTTCATTAGTTTTAACAAAGGTACCACACCAATGTTAAGTGTCAACAATAGGTATGTATATGTGATTGTTGTATTTTTTACATGACTTTTCTGTAAATCTTCAGCTTCTCTAGTTAAAACTTTTTTTTCAGTAAAACATTATGCTAAGTGAAAGAAACCAGACAAAAAGTACTGCAAATTGTATGATGCCATTTATATCAAATGTACATATACATAAATCCATAGAGACAGAATTAGATTAGTGGTATGTAGGGCTGGGGAAGGACAGAAGGATTGAGAGGTGGCTACTGAGGGGTATGGGGTTTTTCTTTTTGGAGTAATGAAAACGTGCAAGAAAAGAAGAGACTCAAGTTAGTAAGAGGCCAAGTTAACATTTGAATGCACATCTTGTGCTCCTCAGTTTTCTATACCATTCACTACACCTGCTTTGCATATTAAGTGAAGAGAATTGGAGTAGGGCAGCCAGCACTTGTTGCATCAGTAATGATGTATGTGCTGCATAGCTTCACCATTTCTTAGACATTAATGATGTTATCAACAACAGATACTGTAGTGAATTCCAAAAGAAAGGCATAGTCTCAGAAGGCCCCTTGGTTGTCTCCACAGGGCATCAGTGGAAGACAAATATTGTTTGTTCATTAGCCGTTTCTTTTTGTAGCCATCCATCCCATTTCAGAGCAGTCCTGCTTAGTCCAAGTGGTTCAGGTACCCTTCCTTCTCTGTGGTCTGAGTTCTCCAGGAGCCTCTTCTAGAACTGTCAGTACAGCCAGGCTCTCATTCTGGTACTGCACTTTGTGAGTGCACAGCAACGAGCAGCCATCTGTCCCATCCCCTCAGGGAGAGCGCCTGACTGTGGGCTTCCCAAAAGCAAAAGAGAGAGAACTCCACAACCTCACGTGTGACCTGGTCCAACGGCGCCGAGATGGGATTCACTGCCCGCTCTGTGACTTCTCAGCTGTGAGTCAGCACAGTCTTTTCCTTTCTCTCTACCTTGTTGGGTTACTCATGGCTCAGGTGTGGTCCTCTATTTACCAACTTCAGAGATTTCCTTTCATCAGCACATCATTTTTGAGAATACCTGGAGGATAGGAACGGAGACTTTCAACATGATTAAACTCATGAGCTTAAACTAGTAATTGACAGTAAGAGAGAACTGTTGACGTATCAAACATTTCAAATGGACTCACCAGCCTATTTCCTCCCTGGAGATAAAGAAAAAGAAATTATCAGGTGGTTGCTTGGTGAGGATGGCCCAGTATTTCCATCTGGCATAGACCTGTAGCCCTTCACTGAGCTTCCTTCTTTATGTAACAATTCTCTGGCCTTAGTCTAGAACTAAAAACTGGGCTGGAATTTTGTGGGTTGGATTCCCCCAAGTATACTACACAGCTGACACATGATGACACTTAAAAATGTTTAAGAATAAATTTCTATTTCAGTCAGCAAAATAAAGAAATCCCATACCCACTACCAAGAGAAATAAACCACAAACCACCTACCTGCCCAATGGCAAGACTGGTATTCAGTGATCCACGGTCCAGTTGCTCTACTGTCACATAGCAATGCACATGGCGGCCTCTCCTGGCTTCTCTGGGTTCCACTGACTTCCAGCTTCTTCCCTTGGCTTTCTCTCTATGTGTCTGAATTAGTTCTGCTTATAAAATACTCTAGTAACAAGAAACCCATCCTGATTCAGTTGGGCCACACCTTAACTGAAATAACCTCATCAAAAGGTCCTATTTTACAATGAGATCACATCCACAGGAATGAATTAAATTTAAGAACACATTTCCCACCACCACTACCACCCCCAGAGTACATAGCTCTAAGCCACTATAATGAGATTATTTCAAAACCTGTTTTATCACCAGTTTTCTTTCCTTGATTTCCAATTTGCTACTTTTTCTTTTTCATTCATGAATGTTTATGGTGATTTTATCCATAATTGCCCCAAACTGACAACTCTGGAACATCCCTATGATGGAGTACTACTCAGCAACCAAAAGGAGAAAACTGTTGATAAATGCAACAACACAAGTGGCTCCAAAACGCATTTTGCTAAGTGAAAGAAGTCTGTCTGAAAAGGTCAGCAACTGTATGATCTCATTTACCTGATCTTTTGTAAATGGGAAAACTGCCAGGGCCTAGCTGGGGTCGACTATGAAGGAGCAGGAGGGAAAGTTTTTAGGTGATTGGACTGGCCTATATCTTCATTGTGGTGGTGGTTACACAACTGTATGTGTTTATCAAAACTCTTAAAACTGTACACTGATATGGGTGAATTTGAAATTATAACTCAGTTAAAACAAACAAACAAAAAACATTGTGAGTCCAATGACTTCACTTGGGAACTGGTGTCCAGGGGAATGAGTTCACATTTTAGTCAACTTCTCTTGCAATCTTTCCACAGCTCTTAGCTTAATGTTTTCCACACAGAAGAAATTCAGCAATTGTTGAATACAACAAATTAATTGTAGCCTTGTCAAATTTGGGGATGATGAAGCACAATATGATATTTTTGAACCTGACTATGATTGCTATGCAAGCACATAAGGGAAGAGGCAGGGCAAATAGATGGAAAGACTGTGGACTGGGAGTCAGGAAAATTAGAATTTTCTGGGCCCTTTGTCCACTGTCTGACTTTGGGCAAGTCACTCACACTTGAATAATCAATCCCTGTTGTGAATAGTCAAAGGGTTGTTGGGAAGGTCAAGTGAAAATAACATACATTAAAACAATAGCTACTACTGCTCTCTGTCCATCATGGTTTCTGATGATAAATCAGTTGATAATTTTATTGATGATAACTTGTCCTTGATGAATTGATTCTCTGTTGATATTTTCATGTTTCTCTATTTTCTTTGGCTTTCAATAGCTTTTTTGTGACATATTTCAGCGTGGATCTGTTTGTCACATTTCTTAGATGTGTAGATTAATGTCTTTAATCAAATTTGGGACATTTTCTGGAATGATTTTGCAAATATTCTTTTCCCATTTCTCTTTTTCCTCTCCTTTGGGCTCCCATTTTGCATATCATGGTACTCCTGATGATGGCTCAAAGGTCTCTAAGACTCTTCATTTTTTCTTCATTAACTTTTCTTTGTGTTCCTCAGAATGGGTAATCTCAATTAACCTATTTTCAAGTTAGCTAATTCCTTCTTCTGCCTGCTCAAATCTGCTCTTGAGCCTCTCTAGTGAATTTTTAATTTTAGTTATTTTATTTTTCAGCTGCACAATTTTATTTGGTTCCTTTATGTAATGCTACCTTGTTTTTTATACTATCTATTTGTTGAGACATTGTTCCCCTAGTTTCCTTTAGTTCTTTGTATATGATTGCCTTTAGCTCTTTGTACATATTTTAAATAGTTGATTTAAATAGTCGTCTAATAAGTTCAATGTCTACGTGTCCTCAGGGCCAGTTTCCATTCATTGATTTTCTCCCTGTGCACAGATTATACTTTCTTGTCTCTTTGCATGTTTTGTAACTATTTGTTCAAAACTGGATATTTTGTGTATTATAATGTGGAAATTCTAGAAATGAGATATTCTCCCATCAAGGGTTTGCTGTTATTACTTGCTGTAGTTGTTGCTTGCTCACTAAGTGACCCTTTGAAATTAAATTAGAAAATCTGTGTTCTTTGTAATGCATAACTACTGATGTCTCTATTCCATTAGCTTAACTGTCAGCTAGTGATTGGACAGAGATTTCCATTGTCAATGAAAGAAGTAACTGGGGGACTCTCTGTAAAGCAAGAGAGAAGTTTTATTGAGCAAGAGTAGTATGCATGTGGAGCAGTAACAACCGGGGATTCTGCTCAAAAAGCTGGGCTGTGGAAGTGGCTTATATGGCTGTTTAAGAGAAGGAAGGAGTGAGGGAATGTTTGTGTTAATCATGATGGAGTTTTCTTGGGCCGCAGCCAGTTAATCAGCAAACTACAGAAGGAGGATGTTTGTGCAAGATCTGGGACATCTGGGAAGAGTCAGCAGACACTCTGCCACTGACCTTGTCTTGCTACAGTTTTCTCTGTTGTTACTGTATAGAACAATTGGCATGTCAGTTGATCTCAACTGGCTTCTTCTTCATAATTTCCTGGATAAAGTGGAAGCTCAAGCAAATCAAGGTGGTTAGTGCAGTCATTGTTCATTTGGTTTACATGCCATTATTACCTAGAACTAAAAAATTATATCTCCTAACCCTTGTAGAAGGGATCTGGGTGTGTGTTGGTGTACACCTTGAACACTCAGCCAGGAAGTTTACATTTCTTTTGTTGCATTCACTTTCTGCTTGTACAGAGCCTGAAGATTAGCCAGAGGTGAGAAGTTAGGGCCTTCTCAGGTCTTTCCTGAGCATGCACATAACTCTCGGTATGTATTTAGCCTGCTAGATTTCCAGGAATATGTTGAAACTTTTCAAAAGTCTTCGTAGCATCTCTTTACCCAATATTTTCTCCAAAGCTTTCTGGCTAGCCTGCTGTTTGCCTCAACTGTTAGCATTGATGAAGGAAATAGCAATTAATACACTTGCATGTGCATGTTTTTGACAAATCCTCCCCAATGGCTGCCTCAGCACAAGGAGGGTTCTGTGTTAGGCAAGATAAAGGCAAGAACTTTGAGCTGATCCTGCATGGAGTCACCAGACTGATCAAAATGAACAAATACAATTCTTTAGGAATGAACTCCCATCAGTTTCTATGCTGGGGATGTAGTCTGTCATCTTTAAGGCCACATTTGAGCTGGGGAGCAGGGGATGAGAGCAAGGGTAATTAAAATACCACAAAGCACACTTTTCTTTCTAAGATTCAGAGAGTTTCTCTTGATAATTGTTTCCCTGTTTGCTGCAAGCTTTTGGTTAATTGCTAGAGTTCTGAATAAGTTGATCTGACAGTCTTGAAGTTTTGTCATTGCTTTTACAGGTTTTTGGAATTTTCCATTGCCATATTTTTCTCTACATCACATCCTGATATATTTTTAAAGCTAGACCTGAAAATTATTTTCTTAGGTGAACACTTGAAATGAATGCGATAACACTTTTCCCAAAGTTGTAATAATTTCCAAACATATTGTCAGATTCTAATAAGATTTTAGAAACTTAAAGTAAAGTTTTCCTTTTAAAAGTGTTTTTCACTGTGGGTATCACATTTCTGACTGTTTTTCTTTACTGCCATTGAAATCTCAAAAGAACTGGTTTACTTCTTTCTTCTGAAATATGCCTTAGCACTAAGTCCAAAAAAAGATTTTTCCTTTATTTATTTTTTTTTTTTTTAAATAATCTTCAGGTATTTATTTTTCCCTGGAATTTTGAATTTTATATTTGAAGGGCAATCTTGGATCTTTGAAGTGGATTTTGGACTTTTACATGCCCTGTCAATTAGCATATTTCTCACTAGCAAATCCTCTTCTTACCTTCAAAAGCTGTTCAAATGTCTTACCTTCTTTTTCTTTGAGGGATTAGAGCTGACACTTTTTTTTTCTTTTTTCTTTTTTTTTTTTTGCAAAGGCTGAAGGTTATACTTTGAGTTAGAATCTATGTATAATTGAACTGACCTCTTTTTAAAGTGAAATTCTTTCTTTTGCTTTTGTTGAGTGTTAGTGGGGATAATTTATAGTCTACAAAAACCCTAAAATATAGAAAAAGTTCTTCAAAAATAATTGGGTTGGCAAGATTAACTTAGAAAAGCTTTCAGAAACCTCCATAGTGGGACATTTTTTCAAATAGTCATAGCAGCTATTTGGCAGAACATTTCTTGTGCATGATTGGCAGTATTTATTAAATATGGAGGATTATTGATTCAATTCAAAAAATATTTGTTATGTGATTTCCTTGTATCAGTTACTCTGCTATATACTGGGGAAACAGCAAAGAAAAAAACAGCCATTTTCTTCAAAGGAACACAGTCTTACCATGTAGTCTGTTTTATAAAAGAATTCATTGCAGTAGCATGCCAACCACTACAATTATTCAGAAGACAAAATGATCTCTGAGCTAGTGGAATTCAAAGTTATATTTACTTTCATTTTAGAATTTTTAGTCACCTTCCATTATTTAGTCAGAATTTGAATATGTAGGGTTTATATATTATTGAGATTTGTCCATCCTGGGGGTGAATAAAAATGTAGCTTTACCTGGAACTTTTCACCTCGATTTTGGTGTAACAAGATGGAGCACGTGTACCAGTACCAGAAAGTAAGCTGATGTGGCTGGAGTTTAGAGAGAAGAAGGAAAGCAATTGGGAGACTTTAAGATGATTTGAATCAGGGAACTCTGAGAGCAATCTCAAGAGGTTAAATCATCTGTATTTTTTGAATGTGGAACCAGCAGTATTCCTGATAATTTAGATATGATGTTGCAAAGAAAGAACAGAGTCAAGGTTGATAATGAGTCTAAGGATATGAGGATGGACTTGCCGTCAATAGAGATGGGGAAGACTGTGGAAAAAAAACATTTGAGGGCAGTATTAGCAGCTCAATGTCTGACGTGTTAGATTTGAGACATCTGTTAGACTCCCTTTGGACATTGAATCAGGAATGAATATTTGATTTTTTTCAAATTCTTTTTTTTTTTAATCTCTTGAGATGATAATTTGTTTTTCAAATTTTTTAAGACTGTTCACATGATGAATTATATTGACTGTTTTTTTTAGTGTTAAATCTACCTTACATTCCTGGGTTTAATCCCATTCAGTTGGATTTAATTTCCAAAATTTTGTTAAATTTTGTGTATCTATGTTCTCTTTTCTTGAAATTCTTTTCTTATAATTGTATGAGGGTAATGTTGACCTTATGGATTAAATTAGAATGTATTCACTGTTCCTAATAGGAATACTTTTCATTAATTGGTATTATTTCTTCCTTGTATGTTTTGTAGAATTCACAAATTAAGCCATCTTTTTTTTTTTTTGTATGAATGTTTCTTCGTTTTAAGGTTATTAATTACATTCAGTTTATAAAATAGTCTTTTTGAAGTTTTCTTTTCATTCTTAAATGAGTTTTGGAGAGTTGTGTTTTTAAGTTATTTGTCCATTTCATCTAAGTTGTTGAGTTTATTGGCAAAACATTGTTTGTAATATTACTTTACTATAATTTCTTAATATCTATAAAATCTAGTGATGCCAACTATTTTTGATATTGCTAGTTTCTCTTCTTCTGTTTACTTTTGATCTGCCTGGCTAGGGCTTGAAAATCAATTTTATTGATTTTCTGAAAGAATCAGCTTTTTGATTCATTGATTTTTCTTTATTTTTCTGTTTTCTATTTAGTTGATTTCTTCTCAGATCTTTATTATTTATTTTATGTTGGTTATGTGGGGTTTAATTTTCCCTGAGTTTTCTAGTTTCTTAAGGTCAAAGTGGAGGTCATTGATCATACTTCTAGTATAGGCGCTTAATTCTATAAATCTCTGATTTAGCTGTGACCCATATATTATGATATGTTTTTATTTCATTTGAAACATTTTCTAATTTTGATTTTGATATCTTCTTTGATCCATAATTTATTTAGAAATGTCATATTTAGTTTCCATATATTTGGGGATTTTCCAGACATCTTTCGTTTGTTTATCTCTAATTTGATTTCATAGTGATTAGAGAATACTTTATGTGACTGTTACCAGATCAAGATTGTAGATTCTTTTGCCTGATGTGCTCAAATGACTGATTTCTGAGACACCACGGCTTTAAAGAGAGAAAGAGTTTATTGCTAGGCATGAAGCAGGAGATCAGATGGCCTACGGGTCCAAAATCTGTCTCCCCAAACTGCAATAATTCTGATCGTTTTACAGTATCAAAAGATGGGCAGGTTTTAGGAAAATGAGTAAAATGGCTCCAGATGATGTAATTAGAAGAGATCTAATTATTGAACAAGCACAGATTGATTACACACTTAGTCATAGAATGTATGTAAGAAAACGGTGGCCTTAATATGATGAGGTATAGGTGACTTGTAGATTAAAGCCTAAGCTACTGCATGTCAGGCCCATTTTGGTTAGATCCAGCTTTGGTTATCAAGACAACTTTGGACTTGGTGTGGGTTAGTTCTGGGCTGACCCAAGACCCTTCATTAATGAACATTAGGGGCTGTCTTTAGTGATCATAAGAATTTAAAGTAAAAAAACTGGATAAATGGATAGAAGTCAAGGTTAGACACAAGGTTTTCACAATCACAAGGACACAAGAGAAAGGCTATACAATCATTATCAGAGATCAAGGCAACTGGATTACAGTTCAGGTTTCAGGTATTTCCCTCTATCTCTTCTATTATACCATAAAGTAAAAAGGAGTATCTATATAATGAATTGGTAATCACAATCAGTCCTTAAATTCTAATTTCTCAGATACATGACTGGAATTTGTACATATTTTTATATAGTTTTATGTCCCAGATTATGGTCTAACTTGGAAAAATGTTCCATATGCACTTGAAAAAAAATGTGTATTATCCTGCTTTTAAAAATGTACATTGATAGTGTTGCTCAAGTATTCTATATTCTTATTTATTTTCTCTCTTCATCTTGTGTTAATTATTTACAGAATGCCATTGAAATCTCCAACAATAATTGTGGATTTGCCTATTTCTTATTGCAGTTTTATTTGATTTTGCTTCATGTATGTTGCTCTTTATTATAAGGTGAACATAAGTTAGAATTAAGTCCTCATGATGAGTTGACTGTATTTTTGTTAAGAAACGATCAACTTTATTCCACATGATACTCTTTTCTGTGAAAACCACTTTGCCTCATACTTTCCTCTTGGAAAGTCATGCTACTGGGTATAGAATTTTTAGCATGACAGTTTATAATTCTCTCATTACTTTAAAGATGCTGTTCCACTGTTTTCTGATGTGAGTTGTTTCTTGTTAGAAGGCTGCTTTTAATCTAATCACTGAAAATAATGTTTTTCTCTGGCTGTGTTTAAGATTTTCTCTTTATCACTAGTTTGGAAGAATTTTGATATGATGTACTGTTACCATCAGAAAACTCAGTCCCAGATATTCAGGCCCACCTGATCCTGCATCAGACAGAGAAACAAGTCTCTTCGCTTTGGTGAGAGGGTGAGATTATTGGAGATGCATCAACAAGGATCTAGAGGAAGAAAACTTTCTAAGACCAGTTCCGAGTGAGAAGAATTGTTTGGGCTTTTATAACCCCAAACAGACAAAGAAATGGCCAGAAGTCGAAGAAAGCAGAAAGGGAAAAAAAAAAAAAATAGAAGAGAGAAAGCTGTTTGGTCAACATCTTCTTATTATCTTCAGTTCCTCCTTCATTCAGTTGTTTTTCAAGAAATTACTGATTATGAGACCATATGGTTACATCCTTCTTATCTCACTCCAGGCAATGCTGGGAAAGTTCCTGGGAATAAAGAGTAAGTTTTTTGTTGTAGATGAGAGCAACAGCAAGTTATTTTAACAAGGGCTCTTTATGCTTAGAATAATTCAAGGCTGCTTGAGTGAAGTGATCTTAATAAACAGGTTTTTTTTTTTCCTCTGTTGGCTATTGAAGACTATACTAAGCATTTTCCAGCTAAAGAATTATACTGAATATTTTCTGCTTATCCAGCTATCAGTACCTTGGTGTGCTTTTCTTCACGTTTCCTCTGCTTGGTATTCATTGAGTTTCTTGGATTTGTGGGTTTATAGTTGTTGATACATTTGGAAAATTGTCAACCATTATTTCTTCAAATAATTGCATCCCCTCCTTCAGGGTTTCCAATTACAAACATAGTTGGCTCCTTAAATTCTCCACGAGTTCAATGATTCACTGTTCAAAGTTTATAATTATTTTTCACTCATTTTTTCATTTTTGTTAGTTTCTATTGATATGGTTTCAAGTTCTTGTGCAATGGTGTGGAAAGCCCTCTTACAAATGCTGTTCAGAGGCCCAGTATCTCTTGGTGGAAAAGGGAGTTGTAAGCCTGGAGGGCAAAGAGGATACTACAAATGGCTGCTGATTTTTGGCAGAATTCCGGCTTGATCCTTCTTGCCAGTGCGGTGTCAGACTTGCTTGTTGTTTTCACAAGGACTCCCATTCAATTAGGGAGAGGTCAACATTTTGACTGGAGTCTGGTTCTCCCTGTCACCGTTTTGTTCTTTTGGAACTGGCAAGCCAGTGTACCTTCTTATTAACAGCTTTCAAAGCTCTAATTTGATTGTCTCTTATGCAACTTCCAGGGTCTTTAATTTTGAGAGGAGCAAGGAGAAGGAATTCTAGTGTGTTTGCATTGGAAGTCCTCTGAACAACACTTTTCACTTGCAAAATGGCAATAATAATAGAATATACCCTATGCGGTTACAGAAAATGTGTTCAGCCTTGCAGCTCTGTTGTGTTTAGTTATTGTGAGCTATTACTTTTTCCATCCCTTCTCACCCCATATCTTTAGGCCATCCTGCTGTTACTTTTTGGTCCTTAACTTTCTCTACCAAAATGGCTATGTCTCACAATACAATACTTTGGCATCATGTTGTAAACATCATGGCACTGATTTAACTATTTTGTAACAGTATTGAGGTTGATAGGTCAAGGGTCAAAGAGTAAGGCTAGAAGGGAGAGTTAGAAAGCCAAGTTACACTTTGCTACATTCTCATACTTTCTTATGAAACATCAGCAACCTGTGCTTGTTCTATTGCCTTTGCCATGTTCCTTTTCATATATTGAACCATTTTATGTCATTGAGTACACTAAGATTTAAACTAGAATTTTTGATCATAAAAGTGTTTTGTTTGTTTTGAATAATGTCATGTAATTCTTTCTTATTTAAAAAAAAATTATAATCATTATTTGGATTTTGAATGTATGTTCTTAAAAACCAAGCAGTTATAAGAGGTAATAGTTTCTACTAAGAAAATTGTTTGAGTGAATAAATTTGGCTCAATATTATATAGAAAATCAAACAATTATGGATAAGCTACATAAGAATTATTCATTATTTTCCATTTATTGAGCATGAATAGAGTGATAAAAAAAGAATCTTGCTATAATTAAGTGAAAGAGAAGGAATTATATAAGACTTTAGAGATGCCTTGATGTCCTGTCACTTGGTATTGGTTTTCTGTCTCAAGTGCTGTGAACTGTGTAATAGTTTCTGATAGGCAGATGGATGTGAGAGTTTAATTTATTGACACAACACAAATAACCCAACAGCCTCAAGATTAATGGCACATTATGCTTAGTGAATGCAGATACCATATATCATGTACCTACTTATCAGAATCCAAAAAGAGAAAGAATAAAATGTAGGTACCTTAGAATTTGTATTTAAATAAATTAAATATATCATTTTTATAAATGATTGCTAATGCAATAGGAAAATTAAAACTCTAGTGGCAAAACCACACACTGATTCTTATGATAAATGAAACATACTAGTCTATGAGACAGAGGAAAGTTAAGAGAACATAACAGATTCACATTATCTATTAAATATAAGAATTTCTACCAGGACCTATTATATGTCATTTAGTTCTTACAACATCAAAGCAAGTTGCATGCTATTATGTTGGATTTGCTAGTAATGAAATAAGGACTTGGATAGGTTACATGAATTTCTCAAGTTACAACCATTATTAAAATAGCATATTGAAATTATAACTATTGAGTTTCTGAATCCCAACTCATGGCACTTGAGGAATGGCCAATAACAAATTTGAGGTATGAAGTATACAAAATAATCTAGGTTGTTTTGTAGTGCAGAGGGTAATAACATGCCAGCCAATATGAAGAAACTTCCTTGGACAAATAGGACAATTTGAGCATTAAAAGAATAATAAACGCAATATATAAAACCCTGTGAGTATCATGACTTCTTCTTTCAAACAAAATGGAGTAACAGTAACTGGATTTATTCTCCTACCTGAAATTAAACAAAAACAAAAACAAACCAACCCAGGAACAGTATGAAGTACTGCCATTCAGACTGTAAACACCAGGTAGCAAAGGACAAGGATTTATGAGAGATGAATTAACAAATGAGGAAAGCCCTATGATTGCCCGGCTGTCTGGAGAGTGTTCCCAGTCCACTGCACAGAGAGGGTAGAACCAGGGGCAGTGCAGCTGTCACTTTGAATTGAGAAGACAGGTGGGATCCTGGGAAGTGCAAAGTGTGTGGAGTTTATAAAGCTAAATACTAGAAGAAAGCTGCAGAGACAGAGACCTTCCAAGATCTGCAAAGAGTTTCTTTCAAGTCTTCAGCTGAGTCCTGCTCAGTGCACACATGTGAACAAAGAAACTAGAGTTTGAGAAAGAATAAAGGTAAAAATCCAAAGGGCTCACACAGATCAAGAAATGCATTATGTTCCCCTAGTGAAAAAAATTAACAGAGCCTTGTGAATCTATGGGACAATACCCAAATCTCCAAAATTAGTAGCATCAGGGTCCAAGAAGACAAGGAGAAAAAGCATGGGGCTGAAAGATAATTTAAAGAAATAATAGCTCAGGACTTCCAAATAGAGCAAAAGTTACAAATTCATGCATTCCTGAAGTTGAGCAAACAGCAAACAGTATAAAACCAAACAAATCCACCACAAGAAATATTGTTAATTACATTTCTGATACATACATGCTGAAAACTTTAAAGATAACCTGAGAGAGATGATGAATTAACTACAGGGAAACAATTCAAATGATTGTGGATTGCTCATCTGAAACTACAGAGTCAGGAAAAAAGTGACAAATTTTAAGTAGTAAAAGAAAAGAACTTTTAACTGAGAAGTCTACAAAAATTTGAAAGCAATATAGTATGTAATATAACAATGATGAAGAAACCTTAAAAGAATTTGTCACATGCAGACCTACCCTTAAAAATTAGCTGATGAATTTCTTAAAACAGAAAGGGAATGATAAAAGAAAATATCTTGGATTATCAGGAAGGAAGAAGGTACAATTGAATGAGCAGAAATATAGGAATGTACAATAGATTATCCTTTAACTCATGAGTTTTAGAAATCATATTGGATGACTGGAACAAAAAGTATAAAACCATCTGTTAGTCAATACAATGATATTTAAAAGTGTGAAAGGAAGGGAATCCTAAATGATACTGAGGATTGGTAAATCTTCAAAGTGGTAAAATGTTGATACCAATAGACTGTAATAATTCACATATGCATATTTTAATACCCAGCCCAAACCAAATACAACAAAAAATACAAAGAGATTTGCTCAACACATCATATATAATAAACACACATATATACACACATATGTATGTTTACATATATATGTGTACATATTTATATACATGTACATCGAGACGGAATCTTACCTGATGTTCAGCTAACCTACAGGAAAGCCAAAATAGAGAAATAGAGATGCAAAATCAAAGCAAACCAACAGAAAACAAATAATAATGTGTAAGATTTACTTGCTAATATTTTAATGTATTTCTATAAATTTAAATTGATCTAAATACACCAATCTAAACACAGAGATCAGTAGAACATATAAAGAAGCATGACAACTTTATGATTTTTATAAAAACTCACTTCAAATTCAATGATATTGTTAGATTGAGAGTGAAAGAATGGAAAATGATATGTGGTTGGAACTTTCATCAAATGAAAAACAGGAGAGGGTATATGAATATTTCACAAAGATTTCATAACAAAGAAATTACTAGAGATGTATAAAGACATTATATAGTGATAGAAGGGTCAACACACCAAGAAGACATAGCTTTTCTAAATGTATATACATCAAAGAACAGAGCTACAAAATATATGAAGCAAAAAATGACAGATCTAAAAGAAGAAATAGAAAAATACATAAATACAGCCATAGACTTCAACACCTCCTTCAACAACTGATAGAACATATAGAAAGAAATTCAGCAAGGGTGTAGAAGACTTGAACAGCACTATAAACCAGCTAAGACTTAACAGATGTCTTTAGAACCCTCAACCCAACAAAAGCAGAATACACATTTTTTCAAGCATCAATGAATGGTCATAAAAACAGCTCATATCTTGTGTCATACAAAAAACCTCAACAAATATAAAAGTATTGGAGCATACAGAGTGCACTCTCTGACCATAACAAAAATAGACTTGAAATGAATAATAAGGAGACAACATGAACATCTCTAAATGCATGGAAACTGAACAACACATTTTTAATTAGTGTTGGTCAGCTAAGAAGTTTCAAGGGACATAAATATATATTGAACTGAACTGAAATTAAAATACAACATACAAAAATTTGTCAGACACAGCTAAAGCAGCCCAGAAAGAGAAATGTATAGCTCTAAATCCTTGTATTAGAAAAGAGGAAAAGTCTCAATCCATAATTTCAGCTTTCACATCAAGAACCTAGAAAAATAAAAACAAAATAAACCCAAAACAAGCAGAAAGATAGAAATAATAAAAATATGAGCAGAAATAAATGAAATAAAAAACAGGGAAAATCAACAAAATAATAAAAAAATTATCTTTGTAAAGATCATTAAAATAACAAACCTTTAACAAGAGTGACAAAAATAAAAAGACATAAATCACATATATCAGAAATGAAATAGGGAATCAATATCAGACATATTTCAATATCACAAAAGAAATAGGGATCACTACAGATTCTAAAATCATTAAAAATGGTATCAGGTAATATGAACAACTTTAAGCTAATAAATTCATAAAATTTGAAGAAATATCATGATGTGGAAACTCATCCAAGATGAAATTGATAATATAAATAGCCCTTTACCCATTTTAGAAATTTAACTTATAATTTAAAAGCTCCCAATAAAGAAATCCTCAGGAGCAGATGGCTTCTTTGGAAAATTCTACCAAATGTTAAAGGAATAATTAAAACCAATTTTAAACAATCTCTTCCATCAAACAGAAGAGGAGTAAATGCTTCCACACTCATTTTACAAAGCAAATATTTCCATGATACCAAACAAGAGAAAAATTAGAGAAGTTGTAGGTTTCAGAAAAATCAATGGGAAAGTACAGAGTCCAAATTTACCACCATTCACAAGCACAGTTTTCCCTATTATTAACACTTTGCATTAGTGTGGTACATTGTTACAATTAATGAAACAATATTACTGTGATTATACTATTAACCATAGTCCACAGTTTATATTATGGTTCACTGTTTTTCTTGTACTGTTCTATTTTTTAAAAAAAATTTTTATTCTAGTAACAAATATACATCCTATTAGTTCACTTTTTTCCATATTCAAATATATAATTCAGTGGTGTTAATTACATTTACAATGTTGTGATACCATCACAACCATCCATTGCCAAAACTTTTCCATCACCCCAAACAGAATCTGTAATAATTAACCATTAACCCTGTTCCAGTTTGCTAGAGCTGCCATCATGCAAAACACCACAAATGGGCTGGCTTTTAGAAAGGGGATTTATTAGGTTACAAATCTACAGTTCTAAGGCCATAAAAGTGTCCAAACTAAGGCATCAACAAGAGGATACCTTCACTGAAGAAAGGCCGATGGCATCCAGAACACCTCTGTCAGTAGGGAAGGCACAAGGCTGGTGTCTCCTGGTCCTTTGCTCCTGGGTTTTGGTTTCAAAATGGCTTTCCTAAAAATGTCTCTGGGCTACTGTCCCTCTTAGCTTCTCTCAGCTCTCTACTTCGTTCTCCTGGGGCATTTCTCTCTAAGTGTCTGGGAGTCCTCTCTTAGCTTTTCTGGGGCAAACTCGGTGCTTCATCTCTTAGCTCAGCATCTCCAAACATCCTTCTAGCTGCATCTCCCAGTGTCTCCAAGTGTCTGGATCTATGTTGGCTCTTAGTTTTTCCCAGGGTCAAACTCTGGATTACGTATCTTAGCTTCTCTCCAAAATGTCTCTTTCAGTTTCTCTGAGCAACTTCTCTCTGTAAGCTTTCTTAAAGGACTCCAGTAACCTAATTAAGACCCACCCAGAATAGGCAGGGTCACACCAACATGGAAATGTTCTGATCAAAAGGTCTCACCTGCAATTGGGTAGGTCACGTCTCCTGGGAAACAACCTAATCAAAAGGTCCCACCCTAATTAGAAGACTAATAAATCTGCTCCCACAAGATTGGATTAAAAGATCATGGCTCTTCTGGGGTCCATAATAGTTTCAAACTGGCACAAAGTTCATTTACCACCTCCACTCCAGCTACAGTAACCTGTGGTCTAGTATCTGACTCTAGTTTTGCGCACTGTACCTTTTAATGTTTTGAAGTGTTAACTCTGGGATTTAGTCCCTGAGCTGTCTGTTCCTAAACTTTTATCCAGCCAGTGATATGACAGTAATATCCTTGAGAGCCTGGAGCTAACATAAACAAACAAACCAAGGCAAAAAAAAATAAAATAAAATAAATTATTTCACAGGCTTTGCAACTTGTCTTTGGATTGGCTGGTACTCTCCTTCAGAGTTTTGCCCTCCTATCAAGACCAGCCCAACGTACAGCTTCATGCTCCTCTCCATGTTTTCTGAGCCTGCATGTTTTTCTGGGCTTGCACTCTCCCATGGCATTAGGAATCTGAATGCTCCTTCTACTCCCTAGGAAATAGACTACTCCTTCTCACAGTGCTCTATTTGATGGCTTAAAGCCTATAATCCTTTGCCTCAGGCTTCTTTGATTTGTTTCTTACACTGCTTGAGCTGTCCACAAGCTGCTTCTGCCTGCAGTGTGAGCACAAGATGAGTTTCCTGTTTCTGTTGTTCAGGCTGCTACCTGATTAATTGGAGACAACATACAGGAAGCTGAGAATGTGCACAGTGGTTATTCTCCTCCCTGTGGAATAGGGGCAGTGACCCAAAGGGGTTGCACAGCAAGCTCCACCACCGGCTGGGGTGGAGGTAGAGGGGAGGCCAGAAAGTGGTCACGAGCTCCTCCCACCAACTTAAAAGCTGATTTCATGATTCAGTCCTCATGCAGTTACTCCAACCCTTAATATTTTCCAGAGTTTGAGAAAAATGGCACTTTAAAAAGAAAGGTGTACAATGACAAATAAAAGCATTAAGAGATGTTCAACATCATTGTTCATCAGGAAAATGCAAATTACAGCCACAATGCGATATTGCCATTCCCCTATCAGAATTGCTAAAATAAAAAATAAAAATACCACCAAATGCTGATGAGAATGTGTAGAAACCAGATGACTCATATGTTGCTGTAACACAGAAATGGCACAGCTACCCCAGAAAACAATTTTGGGGAAAAAACAAATACATATACATACATACATATATATATATATATATATATATGTATGTATATATATCTACCATATGACCCTGAAATTGCACTTCTGTTCATTTATAGAGAAATGAAGAATTATGCTCACACAAAACCTGTCCATATATATTCCTAGCTGTTTCATTTATAATAACCAAAAATGTTCTTTGGTGGGTGAATGGTTAATCAAATGTTGCTACAAATATATGATGGAAACCTCAGCAATTAAAAGGAATGGATTTAATGCACACAAAACCTGAATGACTCTCCAGGGAATTATGCTGAAAGAAAAAAGTCAATCTCAAAAGTTTGCACACTGTATGGATGTAACATCTATCTTTGATATGTTACAAATGAAGAACAAGTTAGTGTTTTCCAGGAATTAAGAACAGGGGTCGGGAACGAAAGGTAGAAAGAATTATAAAAAGGCAAATAAAAAAGGGCGGAAGGGATCGTTGTGATGATGGAAATGTTCAGAATCTCAACTACATGGTAGACATAGAAACTTATACAAATTGCAAAATTTTATAGAACTAAATACACACTCAAACACAGAAAAATGAGTGCAAGTAAAACCAGGGAATTCTAAATGCAAAAGGTATACTGTATGAATGTGAATATTCTAGTTGTGATACCTTTCATTTTTCAAAATGGTACCAATGAAGGAATTGCTTAATACACAAGATCTCTCTGTATTATTCCTTAAAATTTCATGCAAATCTACAATTATTTAAGTAAAATTTTCAACAAAACAAAAAAAAAAACCAGTGCAGTGTAGACAGACACTTGTGGCTCGTGAAGCTCAAGTAATTTGGCTGAGTTTGTGTATCCAGGAAACAGCAAAGAAGTAATATTTGTGGGAGACACAGCAGCCTGGGTGCGATCAGAGAAATGGGGTCTGCCTGATGAAATCTGTCCTAGGAAAAGTGAGCCTGGTGTCTATCGGGTGCTATCCACACTTGTGTTCTGGGTGTAAGAGAAGGCAACACAGCTCAGTAGCTGGAGGAACATGGATAGATTCCAGCACCCCAGAGTATACAAGTGACAGAGAGGGGCCTCTAATACACACATTTCTTTCAGTAATATTAGTTTGAGAACTGAGGCTGCTGTTGAGGGCATCAGTGAATTTAGCTTAGTGTGTTGGGGGAAAAAGACACTAAAGAAGTCAGGCAGGGCTGATATAAGCAGATTTTGAAACTACTTTCCAGGAGTTTCACAATTACAATCACAAAATTTCACTTTCATTTTGCATTTTCTGAGAAGACGCATTTGTGCCAAAATGCTGTTTTCAGATACTGCTCCTGAAGAGATAACATGATATATTAATGAACTTGTGAATGGGCAGGAAAATAGGAAAGAATAGAAGTGTGGCTTGAGAGTCATTCCAAATGAATTTAAATTTTTGGGTAGCTACAATTTCCATCACGCAGACCCTGAATGTATCTTTTTATCAGAGTTTCATATCAGTACCTGTTTCAGAAAGTTCTTTGGGTCTCATTATCTGTTTCACTTTCTGAGAATTGCCTTATCTGAGGCTTTTCCCTTACACAAACGTGGTACATTGGGATGCTTTTAACAATAATATGCATTAAAAAATATAAGTGTGGAAATTTATCTTTCATAGAAAAGATTTCTTTTCTTTTCTTTTTTAATTTTTTGCTTCAGAATAGCAGTGCACACCTTAGCAGAAATCTCATTGTTACAGAAATTGCAAATATCAAAGTCACATTGACTTTGATATTCTTGAAGTATTTCATTGTAAAAATCCATGCCTACCTTAATTATGAATCAATTCCTTTACCTGCCCCATTCTTCGTGAGACTGTATCCATTGGCATAATTACCAGTGAAGCAGAGGTTTGAAAAATTGCAGTCTCAATGTTATGCATTTAAATCACACATTGATCTCATATGGAGACATCATTCTCCCTTCACAGAAAATTAACGACTGCATGTTAATAATGATTCTTATGAAAGGAGATATTGAATCTATAAAAGTCCACCAGGAAACCATGAATACTGTATGTTTTTAATCTATACATTTTCCTATTATATTAAAATGTAAACTGACATGCTTTAATTTTATCATTCAGTATTAGATTTGTAAGATTGAAGTTTATAAATGAATATGAAATATGCCTATGTTTTTAGTGACATGAATAAGGTATATAATTTTTATTGTATATAGTGAAAGCCATTATATAATAATTAAAATAAGGTCACATATAAATAGCCACCATAATAGCTTAAAGAAATGTTAATTTCAACTTGCAAACATCAAGAGAAAATCAGCGTGGTTGATAGCTTTTTTTCTTTTTGCTTTTGACTGAGGCAAATAGATTATCCAGAAGTTAGTATTTCCATTTGATTTCCTTCAATTCACATTGATTTCTTTAATCCATATTTATAAGTAGTGGAATAACTGGAGTGTGGTACTCCATAGCACCAGCCTTTATTTTACACTCAATGAGAGTCAGACACTAAGAGGAATGGATATGGTTTAGAAGACCCAATGAACATGGTTTAAAAGACCCAGTTCTTGCTTTCAAGGAGGCCCACTCCCATTTTTGTACGGGCGGCTGACAAATAAGCGGACCCATTTACTCAGTTAGTGTCCTGACGGATATAAGCACACTGCTTTGGAAGCAAAGAGGGAAGAAGTTAGGACAATACTTGGAAGTTATGACTTTGGGAATTTGGAGGATGACCAGAAGAGGCCTACAAAAGTTAAAGATGGGTGTACGGGAGGGGAAGGAAGACTAATGAAACTTCCTGTCAGAGTGCTGACATTTAAGTTACATTAATGCACGGTCAGGATAACGTATATTAAATCATTCATGATGCTAAAACACCTCAAGATTGGGCCAAATGACATATCCAGAAATTCCATAGCCATAGACACTCATGCAAAATTCATGCTAATTTGGCTCATGTCCTTTCTTAATTAACATTGCTCTTATTTACTGTGCATTTGTTACAAAATGAAAAAAATATAAGAAACAATGGCACAGAGATAACCATTTATAAGAAGTTATAATCATTTAAAAGATGGTTCTGTAGAAACAGTTGCAAGTACCATCACTACTTCAATGCACATGTATAGCCTTAACCATCTTAAAAACTTTACAGGAATGTATGTATAACTGTAAAATATGAGTTGATTGAACAAGTGCATGTGACAAAACTCAAAATGTGAGAAATAGGTTTCTAATGTGTTATAAAAATGCTTTCTCATGTACTTTTTGATTCATAAGGAAGCCTACCTGCTGCAATGAAAATATCACTTTGCCCCATCAGCATGTACCCACGGATAAGGCCTGGCCTCATGAACCCAAGATCTTTCATTTCCAAAAACTTATACTTGCATGAATAGTCATATACATTGACCATAATAAATGTACAGATGATAGAGCTTATCTAATCAAATAAATCACTTTGAGCTGATCTGGAAAATAATAAAAATATCATTATTCATTTCTTTACATGGAAAGGAAGTGTTGCCTTGTTGAAAATTATAATATTTCTGTAAAAGAAAATTTAAAAACTTTGTTTCCCTGAAAAGTCAGGTTAGTGTCAACAAAACTCACATTTCCTATGTACTAGATAATAATTAATTGCAGATTTAGTCCTTTCCTATTTTTGGTTTGGAAATTTCTACAAATTGTAATTTTACCACTTTGTAAGTTCAATTTTGAGAATGTTATCTCACTTTTACATTGAAATTATTAACAAAAATAACATTTAATTGAATTTATAGTATAAATTTCATATTCATGAATCTTCAGTTTTCACCATAATTTAAAATGTTGCTCTGAATTAAACTATTAAATAATTTTCTCTGAAGTTTTGTGGATTGCACATAAATCCTTATATCTTTATGAATGTCCTCATGTTTCTCTCAAAATCAAAATCAAATTTCCTGGGAATTACATTTTTAGGTCACAAACTTTTTTGTTCAACATTATATACAACGCTGCATAATTTCTGGGCATTTGATTTTGAAAAGAAAAAAAGAATCAGAGTAGGACATCTTTCAGGAAGTTGTAGTAGACATATTTTTCTCTATTCCTGTTAAGTACAATGAAATACCCCAAATGTAAAACAAACATAAAGCTCTAATAGTTGGAAAGGAAAAAAACAGACTGGTTAGAGATTGTGCAATCCAAGGAATGATATGTTGGTGAGTTCCCTGGGTTTTGTTTTGGACTCTTATATTTCAGATTTAGAGCTGAAGATACTGGTCATCCAGAAGTGTCAAAGACTGAAGCCAAAATCAGAGCCCCAACTAAAACCTGTTCTCTATTGTCAAAAGACCAGGAAAGAGGCAGCCTAAGAAGATAGAAAACTTTTAAAGAACAACTCCTTTACTCCAGCCAAACATGGTAGACAAATCTGTGCCCCCACATCAATACCTACACAAACAAAGTCAGAGGGAGTAGCCTCAATTTCACGCACCCTGAGGCTATAATTGTGTGTCCACAGTTGTGTGCCAGTGTGGTGTCACAGAAGGCCAAGTAGGGAGCCAGGACTTTCACCCTTCTAGTCAGCGATGAATTTCTCCCACATTGGGATCCTGGATTTCTACCTAAACCTGGTAGTAATGAGGAACCCCTCCCACTCTCGGGGGATGGAATAGTGTTGGAAGATGACTAGTGGAGAGTAAAGACTTTCATCACTGTCCGATAATAATGACGCCGCCTTCACTACAGTGAAATTGGAGACCACATGGGGATCAGAGCTCCCATTTCCACCCAACAGTTTTAGAGTCCCCCTTCCTTGGTTGGTGTGATGGTTGGGTTCATGTGTCAACTTGGCCATGTGATGGTACCCAGCTGTCTGGTCAAGCAAGCACTGGCCTAATCGTTGCTGTGAGGACATTTGTGGGTGGTTAATAAACCAACAGGCTGGTTTATTAAATCATCAGTCAATTGGCTGCAGCTGTGACTGATGACTCAACAAAGGGCGTGTCTTCCACAATGAGAGAATGCAGTTG
Source organism: Choloepus didactylus (assembly GCF_015220235.1). NCBI lineage: Eukaryota > Metazoa > Chordata > Mammalia > Pilosa > Megalonychidae > Choloepus > Choloepus didactylus. The sequence continues at coordinate 159,353,490 of NC_051311.1, read as the reverse complement.
ACTGGATTTAATCCAATCAATTAGTTGAAGACTTTTAAGTGAGACAGATAGAGGACCTTCACTTCTTCTTCGGCTGACCAGCGAAGCATTTTCTGAGGAACTTGTTGAAGTTGTCAGTTCATTTTCTGAGGAGTGCATCAAACACATTCGTCGAAGTTGTCAGTTCATTTTCTGAGGAGTTCGTCAAAGTTATCAGTTCGTTTCCTGAGGAGTTCATCGAACATCTTCATTGGAGTTGCCAGTTTGCTGACTGCCCTATGGAATTTGGACTCGTGCATACCCACAGTTGCATGAGACACTTTTATAAATCTTATATTTATAGATATCTCTTGTTGATTCTGTTTCCCTGGAGAAACCTAACTAATACAGTTGCCAACAGAGGCTGACTGGAAATCCTGGACTTCTTCCTCCACCTGGCATTATAAAGTGGTGGTCTGCTTTCCTCTGGAAGAAACACATCAGAAAGCAAGCTAAAGTTGAAAAATTTAAATAAGATCCAGAATCTCAGAATGTAATATGAAAATTTCCAGGTTTCAATAGAAAAACAAGCATTGATTATACCAAGAACCAGGAAGATCTCAAATTGATTTTTAAAAGGAAATCAGCCAATAAATGCCAACACCAAGATGACAGAGATGTTAGAAATATCTGACAAAGAAGTTAAAGGAACCGTGATAAAAAATACTTCAACAATTACAACCATTTTCAAAACAAATGAATAATTAGAAAACCCTAGCAAGGAAATAGAGAACATGCAAAAGAACCAATAGAAAACTCAACAGATAGTCTTAAAAGTAGAATGGTGGGAAGAGAGGAAAGAATCCATGAATTATAAAATAGAAAAATAGAAATTACCCAATCTGAACAGCAGAGAAAAAGCAGACTGAAACAAAAATGAGCAGAGCCTTAGAGAACTGAAAAACTATATCTAAAAATGTAACATTCATGCCTCTAGGGTCCTGGAAGGAGAGTAGGAAGAGAGTAAGGTTGAAAAATTACTTAAAGAAATAATGGCTGATGATGCCCCAAATTTGACAAGAAACCTATTTTAGATTCAAGAAATTGAGTATACACTAAACAAGATAAACACAAAGAAATTCATGCCAAGAAGACAGAATTAAACTTCTGAAAACAACAGGGAAATAAAAATCTTGTAAGCAGTCAGAGAAAAATGAAAGCTTACTTATAGGAGACAAACTAGCAGATTGACAGTGGATTTCTCATCTGAAAGAATGGAAGCCAGAGGAAGTGGATGAATAATTTCCACGTGCTGAAAGAAGAGAATTGTCAAGCAAGAATCCTATCCCCAGTGAAAATATCCTTCAGGAATGAAGGGGATATCAAGGCATTTTCAGATGGACAAAAACTAAGAAATTTTGCCATCAGTAACCATAGCCTGAAAATAACTAAAGAAGTTTCCCTAAACAATGAAAGTGAAGAATTCATAACATTTCTACACAAACTCTTTCAGAAAATAGAAAAATCAAAATACTTTTCTCCATTTTATGAAGCTAGTGTTACCCTGATAACAAATCCAGACAAAGACAGTAAAAAAAGAGGAAAAGAAAAATATAGACCAATATTTTTCATGTATATAGACACAAAAATCCTTAACAAAATATCAGTGACAGAATTCTAAAATATATAAAAATAGTTATACAACATAACCAGCTTGGGTTTATGCCAGGGATGCAAGACTGGTTCAATACTCAAAAATCATTCAATGTAGTCCACTAAATTGAGATACTAAAGAGGAAAACCATGCTATCATATCAATCAATGATGCATTTGACAAAATTCTACACCCATTCAAAACAAAAACACAAAAAATGAGTAGAGTGGAACCTCTTCAAATTGATAAGGGCATCTACAATATAGCATGATGGTTCTTCTCCATTATGTTGGGAATGAGACAAGAATGTCTACTCTAATTATTTTTATCCAATATAATGCTATAAATTTTAGCTAATTCAGTGAGGCAAAGTGAGGAAATAAAAGGCATACATAAAGGAATGGAAGAAATAAACCTTTCCCTATTTTCAGATAAGAGGATTGTCTAAATAGAAAATCCCAAGTAATCTACAAATTATGTCCTAGAAGGATGTAAGAGTTTAGTAAGGATGCAGGATACAAATATAAATATTGTATTTCCACATATTAGCAAGGTCACATGGACACAATAGTTAATAAAATAGCATTAAAATTACTGAAAATGAAATTACTACTTGTAAATCTAATAAAACGTGTAGAATTTTATGTTGAAAATTACACAATGGTGATGAAAGATTTCAAAGAAGAACTAAATAAATGACAAGAAGCTTATCATATTCATTGACTGGAGAACTCAGCAAAATAAAGATGTCAATTCTTCTGAAATTGGTATAAAGGTTTAATGAAATTCCTATCAAAATGCCAGTAAAATTTTTGGTAGATAAAGACAACATTGTTCCAAAATTTATATATGAGGTGTCTTAGTTTGCCAGACAGCTATGATAAGTAATGCACAATGGGTTGCCTTAAACAACATAAATTTATTGTCTCACAGGTTTAGATGCTAGAAATCCAAAAATCAAGTTATTGGCAAGGACCAGGTTTTCTCAGGAAGTCTGTACCATTCTGGTGCTGACTGGCCACAATCCTTGGGGTTCCTTGGCTTGCAGCTCTGCCTCCCATGACATGACAATCTCTCTCTTCTTGTGTCCAATTTTCCAGTTTCTATTGACTTCTGGCTTTTTCCTGGACCATCTCTGACTGTGTCCAAATTTCTTCTGCTTATGAAGGATTCCAGTAGTATGGATTAAGGCCCACCATGATTCTGTTGGGCCACATCTTAACTAAACCTAACGTCTTCCAAAGGTCCTATTTATGCATGAGTTCACACCCACCACATTCCTATAGATTAACATTAAGAACATGTCTTTCAATGGGTTTCATAATTTGACCAACCACAAGAGCAATGGAACTAGAATAGTTAAAAAATTTTTGAAAGTAAAGTATATAGTGGGAAGAAATTCTCTATTCAATTTTAAGACTTATTCTGCAGCTATAGTAATGAAAAATCTGTGGCATTGATGGAGGAATAGAAACATATATTTAAGTGAATATAAAATAGAACCCAGAAATAGACCCACAAAAAATGCCCAGCTGATTTTTGAAAAAGGTGCAAAAGCAATTCAACGGAGAAAAGACAGCCTTTACAACAAATGGTGCTAAAGTAATTGGACCTCCATAGGCAATATATATATATATTCTTAACTTACATCTCACAACTTTCATGAAAGTTAAATCAAAATGGATAATGGGATTGGATGTATTATGTAGAATCACGGAATTATAACAGGATTAGAAAAAATGGAATAAAATACTTGGGATCTAAGTATAGATCCCAAAAGAAGCTCTGTAAAAGGAAAAATTGATAAACTGTTCTTCATCAAAATTTAAAACTTGCTTTTTGAAAATCTACTGTCAAGAGAATAAAAAGACAAACTGTGGAGTGGGAGAAAATATTTGAAAAACACATAACCTACAGACTAATATCTAGAAGGTATAAAAACTCTCAAAACCCAACAGTAAGAAAGAAGAAAAAAATCAATTTAGAACATGGGGGAAAGACATGGAAAGGCATTTTACCAATGAAAATATACAAATGGCAAATAAGCATATTAAAAGATGTTTAGCATCATTAGGCCTTAGAGCAATGCAAATTAAAATCATGGGATATTTCTGCACACTTGCTGGTGAGGATGTGGAGAAACTGGACCACTCATACATTGCTGGTGGGGACGTAAAATGGTAATGCCACCCTGGAAGGCAGTTTGGAAGTTTGTTTTTTATTTAATTAAACATGCAATGACCAAACTACCCAGCAATTGATCTCTCAGGCATTTATCTCAGAGGAATGAAGACTTATGTTCATGCAAAAACCTTAACTTTAACTGGAAACAACCCAATTTACCTTCAGAGGAAGAATGGCTAAACAATTTGTGGTGCATCAATACTCAGAAATAAAAAGGAATAAACTATTGATACAAACAACAACCTGAAGGAATCTTCAGAGAATTATGCTTCATGATGAAAGTCAATCCTAGAGTATTATAAACTCTAAAACTCCCTTTATATAGCATTCTTGAAATGACAAAATTATAGAAATGCAGATCAGATTAGTGGCTGGCAGACTTCAAGAAAGGGGTGTGGGCAGAAGAGAAGCAGATGTGTTCATTAAAAGAACAACAAAATGGATCTTTGTGTTGGTGGAAATGTCTTGGATCTTGACTGTATCAATGCCAATATTTTGACTGTGATCTTTTATATTAGATTTGCAAGATGTTACCTTTAGGAAAAAGTGTGTAAAGACCCCACATGCTCTGTTTCTATTCTATTATACCAAACTAGAAAAAGCCACCACAAAAAAAGAAAGAGAATGTGCACTGTCAGCTACAAAACATTGCTGAAAGAAACTCAAGAAGACCTAAATAAATGGAAAGACAGCCTATGTTCATAGACTAGAAGACCTACTATTTAACAATGGCAATACCCTCAAAGTGAGCTATACTTCCAATACAATCCCTATCAAAATCACAACTGCATTTATTGCACAAATGGAAAAGAAAATCCTAAAATTCATATGAAATTGTAAGGGGCCCTGAATAGCCAAAACAATCTTGAAAAAGAAGAAAAATGTTGGGGGACTCACCTTCTGGTTTTCAAAATGTACTACAAAGCAATAGCAATCACAACAGTGTGTCACTGGCATAAGGTTGGACATATAGACTAATTTGAAAAAATTGAGACTCCAGAAATACACACATGCATCTAAGGTCAATTCATTTCCAAAAAAGAAACTTAGGCCATTCAATGGGGAAAGAATAGACTCTTCAAAAAATGATGTTGGGAAAACTGCATATCCATATGCAAAAGAATGAATTGGGTTTCCAAACTCACACCATATACAAAGATCAACACAAAATGAATCAGTGATATAAATTTAACTGCAAAAACCACAAAACCTTTAGAAGAAAATGTAGGAAAAAAATCTCATTACCTCAGAACTGGCCTTGAATTCTTAGAAATCACACCAAAAGTATGAGAAACAAAAATAAAAATAGATAAATAGTACATCATAAAATTGAAAACATCTGTGCATCAGAAAATAGAAGATAACCTCCATAAAGGGACATAATATTTTCAAATCATATATCTGATAAAGGTCTTGCATACAAAATATGTAAAGAACTCATAACTCAGCAAGAAAAAGACAAACAACCCAATTAAAAGTGGCTGAAGGACTGGAGCAGACATTTCTTCAAAGAATATTTAAGATGCTCAGTATAATTAGTTACTGAGGTAATGCCAATTGAAATTCAATGATATACCACTTCTTACCAATTAGGATGGTTAATAATAATAATTATTATTATTATCATAATTGCTGAGGAAGTAGAGAAATTGGAAACCTGTACATTGCTGATGCGAATGCAAATGGTGCAGCCATTGTGTAAAATATTTTCTGATTCCTCCGAAAATTAAACATATGGTAATATGACCTAACAATCCCACATTTAGGTATATACACAAAAAAATGAAAACATGTACTCAAATACATACATGCACACACATGTTCAACTAGTCACAACAGCCAAAAGGTGGAAATAACTCAACTGTTGTGTGTGTGTGTGTGTGTATGTGTGTGTGTGTGTATGTAATCAAATACTGTTCAGCTATAAAATGGAACAAAGTACTAAAACACACTACAACTTGGATGAACACCATTATGTCAAGTGAAAAATCCCCCAAATAGATTACATATTGTATGGTTACATTTATATGGAATATATAGAATAGGTAAATGCATAGAAACACAAGGTAGATCGGAGTTATCCAGGGTCTGGTGTGAGAGATGAATTGTGTGTTATTGCTCGGTGAGTATGGTGTTCACTTCTAGGATTTACGTTTGATATTAGATAGAAATGATGGTGGCACAAAATTGTGAATGTACTAAATATCACCTAATTGTTCACATTAAGATGTTTAAATTCATGTTATGTGACTTTCACCTGAATTATGTAAAAAATAAATATATATCTCATTCCCATTCCCCAATATTCCACACTTAAATGTTTGGTGAATCCTCTGAGATAAGTTCTATATACCATAAAATGTATAAAATTCCTTTAATTTAAAATTAAAGCAGATTATAATCCAATCATATGACTTTTTTCCACTTTATACCTCGGGTACATTTTCTTATTTCTATATACATGGTACCTTAACAACTTTTTGACTACGTTGTAATTTGTTGTGGTTTCCTACTTCATTTAATTATTTTCAACTTCTCTACACTCCCTCATTGATAGAAACTTAGTTTTTTACCCCCAGTTTTGCTGGTAAAATCAAAAGCAAATTGAATGTCAATGTATGTATAACATTTTTTTCTGGAAATCTGCAAGCATATCTAAAGAATAAATTTTAGAACAGGAATTTATGAGATGTAGAGTATGCTTTTTTTTAATAACTATTGCCAGGTTGCACAGAAGACAGTTTATGCTGATTAAAATTTCTAACAAAAGAATGTTAGTCTCCATCTCCTTATACTTTTGCCAAAACTGTAATTACATTTTTAAGTGAAAAAGAAAGCACAATGTTTATTAAAAATCAGGACATGACTGCTGTACAGTTATATTTGAATAAGCCTCTACTTGACCTACTTTCTATAAGATAGCAATTCTAAACTTTCGACAAAATGCAATAACCAAATTCCTGAAGGCATGGGAAAGGAAAAGCAGGCAGATCTTGGAAGGAAGACCACACATAAAATATGTATTCTAGTTTGCTAATGCTGCCAGAATGCAAAACACCAGAAATGGATCAGCTTTTATAAAGGGGGTTTATTTGGTTATACAGTCACAGTCTTAAGGCCATAAAGTGTCCAAGGTAACACATCAACAATCGGGTACCTCCACTAGAGGATGGCCAGTGGTGTCTGGAAAATCTCTTTTAGCTGGGAAGGCATGTGGCTGGTGTCCACTCCAAAGTTCTGGGTTCAAAATAGCTTTCTCCCTGGACATTCCTCTCTAGGCTGCAGTTCTTCATGTCACTCTTAGTTGCTCTTGGAGTGTTTGTCCTCTCTTAGCTTCTCCGGAGAAGAGTCTGCTTTCAACAGCTGTCTTCAAGCTGTCTCTCACCTGCAGCTACTCTCTCAGCTTATATGCATTCTTCAAAGTGTCCCTCTTGGCTGTAGCTCCTCTTCAAAATGTCACTGTCAGGTGTACTGAGTTCCTTCTGTTTGTCAGCTCATTTATATGGCTCCAGTGATTTAATTTAGACCCACCCTGAATAGGTGAGGTAACACCTCCATGGAAATTATCCAATCAGAGTCATCACCCACAGTAGGTTGGGTGCATCTCCACAGAAACACTCAAAGAATTACAATCTAATCAACACCGACACATCTGCCCACACAAGAGTATATCAAAGATAATGGCATTTTGGGGAACACAATGCATTCAAACTGACACAATATGTAAATAGCACAGTGTGAGTTTCATAGTTTTGTGGCTTTTGGAATAAGACAGAATATTCAGCATGGCTAGAACTTTGAGACAAAACCTTCAAAATTTCTGGCCTGAACCAGAAGACAGTTTGGAGCAAAATAGAGGGGCATATCAGAAAGGAAAGACACTAGTCAATGTGAGCACCAAATATTGTGTTTAGAATCTCCCTATAAATTACACATATTCTATACAAATATACCATATTATATGTGTGTATATGTGTGTGTGTATATATATATATATATATATATATAACGTATATCTTTTTTGTCTTAAGTAAGCCAAAGGAAGATTGGTAGAAAAGGAAAAACAGAGGAACAATAAATAGAGAGGAAAAATAGAAAGCAAACTGAAAAATGATAGACCTAAATCCAACCATATCAATAAGTATATTGTTACTGGAGAAAAAACTCCACTTAAAAGGTAAAGATTTTCAGAGTGCATAAAAATCTAAGCCCCAACTGCATGTTGTCTACAAGAGGGGTCTTTAATATAAAGATACAAATTTGTTTAATGCAAAAGAATGGAAGAAGAAAAATCTTGCATACTTTAAACATAAGATGGAGGGGCTATATTCATGTCAGATAAAGTAGACTTCAAGGAAAAGAGTATTACCAGAGTATAAAAGGGCAGGGCATAATGATAAATTATTATAATAAATAATAATTATAAATTTTGCAAGAAGGCATAATAATTATAAATGTTTTTGCCTAATGAGAGTGCTTGAAAACACATGAAACAAAAATTGACATATTTAAAAGAATAAATAGACAATTTCACAATCCTGGTTAACCATAGCTAATGTAGTTATTAAATCACCCCTCTCAGCAAGTGATAAAACAACTAGATGACATGAACAACTCTATAAACCACATTGGCCTAATTGATATTTACAGGAAATCACACATAGAAACAGCAGAATGCCTATTATTTTCAAGAGCACATAGTACATATGCAGGAGAATACAATGCACTGATGTACAAAACAAATTTCAATAAGTATAAAGTGATTTAAAGCATAAAGAGTACATTTTTCTAACTAAAATAGAATTAAATTAGAAATCCATAACAATGAAACATTAACTAGAAAACCTCAAAACATTTGGAAATTAAAAAAAAAAAAACACACTTCCAAATAATCTATGGGTTCAGGAAGAATAACAAGACAAATTAGAAAACATTTCAACTTGAATGAATATGAAAATACAATGTACAAAAATTTGTGGGATTCTAAAGGAATAGTTAGAGGGAATTTAATAATTTTGATTGTTTATAGTAGATAGGTAGAAGGGTCTAAAATCAGTGACTTAAATTTCCACCTTAAGCTAGCAAAAGGAGAGCAAATAAAATCAGAGTAATAAGGAAGGAATCGATAAAGAGAAACCACAAGTCAATGAAAGAGAAATGAGACAGGAGATAGAGAAAACTAACAAAGGCAACCTTTAGACTAATTTAGAACAAAAATTCACAACTTGTTTCATGAAGCTAGCATAACGCTAACATTAATACCTGATAAAGACCTTACCAAAAAAATAAAAGCACAGATGTAAAAACAACAACAAACATACAAATAATGACAATAGCAACTGTGTTGTTAGGTTCATGGGTCAACTTGGCCAGGTGATGGTACCCAGCTGTCTGGTCAAGCAAACACTGGCCTAACAATTGCTGTGAGGGCATTTGTGGCTGGTTAATAAACCAACAGGCTGGTTTATTAAATCACCAGTCAATTGACTGCAGCTGTGACTGATGACTCACCAAAGGGCGAATCTTCCACAATGAGAGAATGCAATTGGCTGGATTTAATCCAATTAATCAGCTGAAGACTTATAAGCAAGACAGGTAGAGGACCTTCACTTATTTGGCTGCCCAGTGAAGCATTTCCTGAGGAGTTCGTCAAAGTTGCCAGTTTGTTTCCTGATGAGTTCATCGAACACGTTCATCAAAGATCCCAGCTCATTTCCTGAGGAGTTTGTCAAAATTGCTGGTTCATTTCCTGAGGAGTTCATCGGACATCTTCCTTGGAGTTGACAGTGTGCTGACTGCTCTACAGAATTTGGACTCATGCATACCCAAGTTGCATGAGTCACTTTTACAAATTTTATAGTCATAGACACCTCTCATTGATTCTGTTTCCCTAGAGAACCCTAACCAACACAACTTGGTACCAGGAGTGGTTTCTGAGAAACAGGATCTTAAAATGGGCTTTTACAATTTGTTTTCTACTCTGATTAGATTCAAAGGCACTAATGACTCTATTTCCAATAATCAAGAGGACACTGACAGTCCATGGCATGAGTTGGCAAGGAGATACACAACATAGCACCATTTGATTCTCCTAATCATACTCTAGTATGACTCAAGGCTCTGGGTGACAGTGTTTTTGACACCTTCATAGAGTTTTGCAGAATTAAGAGGTATAATGATGTTGGCTGGCTGCTCTTAGATACTTTGGATAAAATTGTAAGAGAAAGGGAGGAACTAAAGGCTTCAAATTCAAAACTTAAATGCCGTATGACAGATGTGAAGGTTTCTATGTGTACCCTGAAAGATAATCTTATTTCCTGTGCCTGCAGACTTGAAGTTTCTGAAAACCAGATGCAGACTCTCATTGTGTGAGTAGCAGATTTACAACATAAACTAAAATCTCAACCGCTCGGGGTGTCTGCTGTTAAAGTAAAGGCATTGATTGGAAAAGAATGGGATCCAGAAACTTGGGATGGGGACATATGGATTGATAATAATGGCAGTGAGGACATTGGAACCCTGGATTCTGCTGAGTCATTATTAGATTTACCTGTAGAGGGCTGTCTTGAGGAAACAGCTTCCCCACCTCTCTAAGGAGCCTGCCACCCAACCCCCACCTAAAGAGATTAACCCTTCAGTGCCTGCTAATCCTGTAATCACCTTCCCTGAGGAAGCAGCCCTCACTCCTTGGTCTGGAGAGATTAATCCTGTTTTAAGGGATGAAAATGCAACAGAATGTCCTGAGGTAAATAGCTTGAGGGATAATTCTAACTCTTTTCATGACCCACCCCCACCACCAGGCTTTGCTTCAAGACCTATAACTAGACTAAAGTCCCAACAGGCCCCAAAGGGTAAAGGTACAAAGTGTGACCCATGAAGAAGTACACTATACTCCAAAAGAACTGTATGAGTTTTCCAACTTATACAGACAGAAACCAGGGGAATATGTGTGGGAATGGATATTAAGGGTGTGGGATAATGCTGGAAGGAATATAAGGTTGGATCAGGCTGGATTTACTGATATGGGTCCACTAAGCAGAGATTCTGCATTCAATGTTGTAGCTTGAGGGATTAGAAAGGGTGTTAACAGTGTTTGGGTGGCTGGCTGAAACATGGATCAAAAGGTGGCCAGCATTACCAGAGGTTGAAATGCCAGAACTGCCCTGGTACATTGTGGAGGAGGGGATTCAAAAGCTTAGAGAGCTTGGAATGTTAGAGTGGATTTATCATGGAAGACCTGCTCACACACCCCTGGAATATCCAGAGGACACACCTTTTACCAGGACTATGAAGAATAAATTTGTGAGAATAGCTCCATCATTCCTGTAGAGCTCTGTAGTCTCCCTTCTCTGTAGGTCAGATATTACTGTATGAACTGCTGTCACTGAGCTGGAATCCTTAAACACAATGGGGATAATCGGGTCCCAAGTCAGCAGAAGCCAAGTGGCTGCAGTTAATCGCCATAGACAAGGTGGGCATGGCTACCGTAATGGAAAACAGGCTCAAAGCAGCAATCAAAATAATATGACTCTCAGAGACTTATGGCATTGGCTAGTGGATCAGGGAGTACCAAGTAGTAAAATAGATGGGCAGTCGACTAAATTCTTGTTTGAACTATATAGGCAGAAGAATTCTAGGTCACGTGAACAAAAGTCTCCCTTGAATTACAAAAACAGAGAGTCATGGCCCCTTAATCAATTCCCAGACTTGAGACAGTTTACAGATCCAGAGCCCCTTGAATGAAGGGAAGGCCGGGTACCCTTGGGGAAGGAACCTGTTACAATGCCAAAAATTTACACTGTTAATCTTCCTCCCAGCCTTCCCCAGGGGGACCTATGGCCTTTTACCAGGGTAGCTGTGCATTGGTGAAAAGGAAATGATCACATATTTCCTGGATTATTAGACACTGGGTCAGAAGTGACGTTAATTCCCGGAGACCCAAAACATCACTCTGGTCCACCAGTCAGAGTTGGGGCTTATGGAGGTCAGGTGATTGATGGAGTTTTAGCTCAGGTCTGTCTCACAGTGGGTCCAGTGGGTCCCTGGACCCATTCTGTGGTTATTTCCCCAGTGCCGGAATGCATAATTGGAATAGACATACTCAGCAACTGGCAGACTCCTCACATTGGTTCCCTGACTCATGGAGTTGGGGCTATTATGGTGGGAAAGGCCAAGTGGAAGCCACTAGAACTGCCCCTGCCTAGCAAAATAGTTAATCAGAAGCAATACCAGATTCCTGGAGGGATTGCAAAGGTTAATGCCACTCTTAAGGACTTGAAGGATGCAGGGGTGGTGATTCCCACCACATCCCCTCTCAACTCTCCTATTTGGCCTGTGCAGAAAACAGAAGGGTCTTGGAGGATGCCAGTGGATTATTGTAAGCTTAACCAGGTGGTGACTTCAATAGCAGCTGCTGTTCCAGATGTGGTATCATTGTTTGAGCAAATCAACACATCCCCTGGTACCTGAAATGCAGCTATTGATCTGGCAAATGCTTTTTTCTCAATTGCTGTCAGCAAGGACCACCAGAAACAGTTTGCATTCAGCTGGCAAGACCAGCAGTTTACATTCACTGTGGTACCTCAGGGTTATATCACTCTCCAGCCCTATGTCATAATATTGTCTGCAGAGATCTTGATCGTTTCTCCCTCCCACAAGACATCACATTGGTCCATTATATTGATGACATCCTATTGATTGGACCTAGTGAGCAAGAAGTAGCAACTACTCTAGATTTGTTGGTAAGGTATTTGCATGGCAGAGGATGGGAGATGAATCCAACAAAAATACAGGGGCCTTCCACATCAGTAAAATTTCTAGGTGTCCAATGGTGTGGGGCTTGTCGAGATATTCCTTCTAAGGTGAAGGATAAGCTGTTACATCTGGCTCCTCCTATGACCAAAAAGAGGCACAACGCTTAGTTGTCCTCTTTGGATTTTGGAGACAACATATTCCTCATTTAGGTGTGCTACTCTGGCCCATTTACTGAGTGACCAGAAAAGCTTCTAGTTTCAGTGGGGACTGGAACAAGATGAGGCTCTGCGATTGGTCCAGGCTGCTGTGCAAGCTGCTCTGCCGCTTGGACCATATGATCCAGCTGACCCAATGGTGCTGGAAGTGTCAGTGGCAAATAGAGATGCTGTTTGGAGTCTTTGGCAGGCTCCTATAGGAGAATCACAATGCAGACCCTTAGGATTTTGGAGTAAAGCTTTACCATCCTCTGCAGATAACTACTCTCCATTTGAGAAACAGTTTTTGGCCTGCTATTGGGCCTTAGTAGAGACAGAACACTTAACCATGGGCCACCAAGTTACCATGAGACCTGAGCTACCTATCATGAGCTGGGTATTGTCTGACCCACCAAGCCATAAAGTTGGGCATGCACAGCAGCACTTCATCATAAAATGGAAATGGTATATATGAGATAGAGCTCAAGCAGGTCCTGAAGGTACAAGTAAGTTACATGAGGAAGTGGCCCAAATGCCCATGGCCCCCACTCCTTCCACCTTACCTTCTCTTTCCCAGCCCACAGCTATGGCATCTTGGGGAGTTCCTTACAATCAGTTGACTGAGGAAGAGAAAACTCGGGCCTGGTTTACAGATGGTTCTGCAGTATATGCAGGCACCACCCGAAAGTGGACAGCTGCAGCACTGCAGCCCCTTTCTGGGATGTCCCTGAAGGACAGTTGTGAGGGGAAATCCTCCCAGTGGGCAGAACTCTGAGCAGTGCACCTGGTTGTTCACTTTGCTTGGAAGGAAAACTGGCCAGAGGTGTGTCTGTATACTGACTCATGGGCTGTTGCTAATGTTTTGGCTGGATGGTCAGGGAATTGGAAGGAACATGATTGGAAGATTGGTGACAAAGAAGTCTGGGGAATGGGTATGTGGATAGACCTTTCTGAGTGGGCAAACAAAATGAAGATATTTGTGTCCCATGTGAATGCTCACCAAAGAGTGACTTCAGCAGAAGATTTTAAAAACCAAGTGGATATAAAATGACCCGTTTGGTGGATACCAATCAGCCTCTTTCCCCAGCAACTCCTGTCATTGCCCAATGGGCGCATGAACAAAGCGGTCATGGTGGTAGGGATGGAGGTTATGCATGGGCTCAGCAACATGGACTTCCACTCACCAAGGCTGACCTGGCCATAGCCACTGCTGAGTGCCCAATCTGCCAGCAGCAGAGACCCACACTCAGTCCCTGATGTGGCGCCATTCCCCGAGGTGATATAGCTTGCTACCTGGTGGCAGGTTGATTACATTGGACCACTTCCATCATGGAAGGGGCAGCAATTTGTTTTTACTAGAATAGACACATACTCCGGATATGGGTTTGCCTTCCCTGCACGACATGCTTCTGCCAAAACTGCCATCCTGGACTTACAGAATGCCTTATCCACCATCACGGTACTCCACACAGCATTGCTTCAGACCAAGGAACCCACTTCACAGCAAATGAAGTGAGGGAATGGGCACATGCTCATGGAATTCTGTGGTCTTACCATGTTCCCCATCATCCAGAGGCAGCTGGGTTGATAGAATGGTGGAATGGCCTGTTGAAGACTCAATTATGGTGCCAACTAGGTGGCAATACCTTGCAGGGCTGGGGCAGTGTTCTCCAGGAGGCTGTGTATGCTCTGAATCAGCATCCACTCTATGGTGCTGTTTCTCCCATAGCCAGGATTCATGGGTCCAGGAATCAAGGGGTGGAAACAGGAGTAGCACCATTCACTATCACTCCTAGTGATCCACTAGGTAAATTTTTGCTTTCCTGTCCCTGCAAGCTTAAGCTCTGCTGGTCTACAGGTCTTGGTTCCAAAAGGAGGAGTGCTTCCACCAGGAGACACAACAATAATCCCATTGAACTGGAAGTTAAGACTGCCACCTGGCTACTTTGGGCTTCTTATGCCTCTGAATCAACAGGTAAGGAAGGGGATTACTGTACTGGCTGGGGTGATTGATCCTCACTATCAAGGGGAAATTGCCCTGCAACTACACAATGGAAGTAAAGAAGAGTTTTCCTGGAATACAGGAGATTCACTAGGGCATCTCTTAGTACTACCATGGCCTGTGATTAAAGTCAATGGAAAACTGCAACAATCCAATCCAGGCAGAACTATGAATGGCCAAGAAACTTCAGGAATGAAGGTTTGGGTCACCCCACCAGGCAAAGAACCACGGCCAGCTGAAGTGCTTGCTGAGGGTAAAGGGAACATGGAATAGGTAGCGGAAGAAGGTCGTGATAAATACGAACTACAGCCACATAACCAGTTACAGAAATGAGGACTATGATGGCATGAATACTTCCTCCTTGTTTTGTTATGATTGTGTTTGTATTTGTGTGTGAAACAAATATCTTTGCTTTCTTCTCTGTCTTATCCCCTTATCATATGGCATAACCTGTACTGTTCATTTTGCTGTATTTAAGCTAAAGGAAATCAATTTTAAGAGCTAATGTCACCCAAGGACTTGCACACTATTCTGGAGAGATTTAGTGTGTTTCCAGTTGTATGCTACACAGCACAGTATTGTTAAGCAAAATATATGCCTGGTATTGTTATCTACTTAGAGATAAAGTATGGTTTTAGGTGATGTGTATAACTGCCAAGTGAGATAGTGAGTGTGTAACTGCCACCTGGCTACTCTGTACAGTGTATAGAGTGGTACACTGTACACCCCAGCCAGTACAGTAATCCCCTTCCTTACCTGTTGATTCAGAGGCATAAGAAGCCCAAAGTAGCCAGGTGGCAGTCTTAACTTCCAGTTCAATGGGATTATTGTTGTGTTTCCTGGTGGACTGTGATGGTTAGGTTCATGTGTCAACTTGGCCAGGTGATAGTACCCAGCTGTCTGGTCAAGCAAACACTGGCCTAACAATTGCTGCAAGGATGTTTGTGGCTGGTTAATAAACCAACAGGCTGGTTTATTAAATCATCAGTCAATTGACTGCAGCTGTGAATGATGACTCACCAAAGGGCATATCTTCCACCATGACAGAATGCAATTGGCTGGATTTAATCCAATTAATCAGTTGAAGACTTATAAGTGAGACAGATAGAGGACCTTCACTTCTTCTTCCGCTGCCCAGTGAAGCATTTCCTGAGGAGTTTGTCGAAGTTGCCAGTTCATTTCCTGAGGAGTTCATTGGACATCTTCCTTGGAGTTGCCAGTTTGCTGACTGCTCTACAGAATTTGGACCCATGCATACCCACAGTTGCATGAGTCACTTTTATAAATTTTATAGCCATAGACATCTCTCATTGATTCTGTTTCCCTAGAAATCCCTACCTAACACAGCAACAATCAACTTTAAATGAGTATTAGCATTGAATCCAGCAATATATAAAAGGGTAAATTATCAAGTAATTCCAGGATCACACATTTGATTTAATTTTGGAAATCAACATTGTAAGTTCTCATATTAAAAGAATAATGGAAGAAAGCTACATGATCATTTTGATAGTGTCAGAAAAAAATAGACCAAACTCACACTTACCAATTACAAAATTTGAGCAAACTAGAAACATAAGGAAACATTCTTAATCTAATAAAGGACATTTATGAAAAAATCTATATTCAACATTATAGTTACTAGTGAAATATTGAACAAAATGTCCTGACATACATACTATGATGATTGTGAATAAAGCAAGAATCCAAAGTTTCACTACTTGTACAGAAGGGTGTACCTCAGATAGTAGCAAATTAAATAAAGCCAGAAAAAAGTCAACTATTGGAAAGCAAGAAGTCAAACCATTTCTATTGAGTGAGCCAATTATTTACATTTAAAAAATATTCAAATACCTATGAAATAAATACTAGAACTACAAAAATAAGTTTAGCAAGAGCACAGGATACAAGGTTAATACATAAAATCAATTGTACTTTTGTATACTGGAAGCAGACAGGTGTAAATAAAATTGAAAATAAATTTAATTTGCAAAAGCATTAAAAATATAAAATACTTTAGAATTTAACAATCAATGTACAAGTTCTCTTCACTAAGGCCTATAGAACACTCCTGAGAGAAATTTTAAAAGATACAAATAAATGGAGATACAATATGTTCAGGGATTGGAAGGGCCAATATTGTTGGGGTGCCAATTATCTTCAAATTACATATTAAATGCAATCCAAATTAACAGAAATGTGGAAGACACAGGAAATATAAAGAAATATATATTTTTAAAAGAATAGACTTCAATAACTACTACTATTCAGCTATACTAATCCACAGTATAATACTGCTATATGGGTTAACAAACAGAAAAAGGAACAAAATAGATACCCTAGAAATAGACTCACATTTATGCAGTCATTTACTTTATGAGAAAGATGTCAAAGCAATCTAACGGAGAGAGAAAAGTATTTTTAAAAAATTGGTGCTAGAATAAGCTGATATCCATGGAGATTAACAAAAGCAGGAAAAAACCTTGAACTCTCCGTCACACTGCACACAAAAAATCAAAAGAGATCTCAGACTTAAACATAAAGCTAAAAACATAAAGCTTTCAGGAGAAGTAAGAGAATGCATTTCAGTCTTGGAGCAGTCAGTGATCTGTTAGATAGAAGATAGAAATCAATGTTCATAAAAGAAAAAATGATAAATTAAATTTAATCAAAATCAAAAGCTTCTTACTGTATTATCAAAAAAATTAAAAGCTTTTCATCAACAGACACTGATGAAATAAATTGACAAGCAAATATATATACATATATATATGTGTATACTACATACATATATGGACATATGTACACATATATACACATATATGATATATAGGGCAGTTTGGGATGATCTGTCTACTTTGTTGAGGGAATGTGAAGTGAAGGTTCAAGAAAAGTGTGAAGAAATAATTAACACAAAACTTGCATAGCAATGTGATACATTTGTGAAGTTTACAAAATGATCAAATAATGCAATAAAATGGAAAACTTCCTGAGAATTATGTTTCACAAATCATGTGTTCTCCATTTGTGGGCTTCCTTCTTCCTTGTTGAGTTGTTCCAAGAGGTACCAATTATGATGGGCACTAATGACAACACCCCCAGGTGAATACAGATTATTTCATGGTTCCTCAGTGGCCAATGTTCTAGGCAGCAACTGGTTTTGGAGATTTCCCTAATTTCAATACCACCTGGATGTGATCCTTTGCTACTTGTATTATTACCAGTGGACTCATTTGCTGTATCATTACAATTTGGCTTTTTTTTTTAATTAATGATATGTTTGCAAAGGATTAGGGCAATTATCCTAGAACGTGCCCTTACTGGCTGTGTAAATTAAACTGTAGAATGATGTTTCAAACTAAAGTTTGTTTGATTTTAATTGTGCACTATAACCTAGCTGTAATCAGTTATTAATAATTTAGAATGTAATCTCAGGAAGTATTAAGCGGATAGCCTTCAGTGCTTCCTATGAAACAGTGAAAGAAGATATGTCTGTATTCCAGGGCTTCTTGGGATTTCTGAATGGAGTTATATGATTTTGTTTTGCTTTTCTTTTTGGTGGTTTTACATATCCCATCAGTCTTTTTTATCAAATGTTCATTGCTGCATTTTTCCCAGTGTATCATTGCTTTATTGCTCTTGTAGTGCTGGAATTTAGTTGGAAGAATAAAACATTTACTTCTAATCTGCTGATTTTTTAATGTACAGATGGGTAATATGTGAATAAAACCAAGCTTTCAAATATAATATATTTTATTTTATGTATAAATATATCAAAGATACATGATAAGGGACTAGTATTTAAGATATATAATATGAAGACCTCATTTACTTAATCATAGAAGACAAATAATTCAAGAAAAGAGGCATAACAGATTTTAACATACATTTCAATAGAGAAAATATTTGAATAGCCAATCAACCAGGCACTCAACATCAGTATTCAACAAGTAAGTGCAAATGAAAACCACAATGAGATACCACCACACACCCTCTAATAAAAGTAAATTGCAAAGTAAAATTGCATGTTTTTGAGGCTGTGGAACAACAACTCTCCTGAATTGATGGTGGGAATGTAAAATAGAAAAACAAATCTAGAAAATGGTCTGGAAATTTCTTACGAAACTAAACAAGCATCTACATTATGACTCAACATTTCTATCACTTGGCATTTACCCAATAGAAATAAAATGTATGTCCAACAAAAAAGACTTGTACAAGAATAATCATAGCACTTTCATTTATAATAGCCAAATAATGGAAACAGTCCAAATAGTTAACAGCTAGTCAGTGGATAAACAATCTTTGTATATTTATACCAGGCATAATCCTCAGCAATCAAAATTAACAAAATTCTGACACATACAACAACATGAATGAAATAAAAAAGCATTATGCTAAGTGAAAGAAGCTTTATAAATAAGAGTAAATAGTAAATATAATTCCACTGATATTAATTTCTAAAACAGGCAAAACTAAACTAAAATGGAAAAAAAAATCAAGATAATTCTTGGTTCTGGATGAGAAGGATGTGTGGGCTGGTTTGAATCTGTTATGTACCTGATAAAGGACTATATTCTTTTAATCCACTCTTCTGGGGACAGACATTGTGGGTGGGATATTTTGATTAGGTTGTTTCCACAGAGGTGTGACCCACCCAGTAGTGGTTGGGACCTTTTGATTAGATTATTTCCATGAAGATGTGCCCCACCCACTCAAGGTGGGTCTTAATTAGTTTACTGGAATTCTTGAGAGCTCAGAGCCCACCCAGACCCAGACCCAGAGGCTTAGAGATGCAGACAGAAGGACATTTGGAGATAGATGTAAAACTAAGAGATGAAGCCCAGATTTTGCCCTGGAGAAGCAAAAGGAGAACCCACAGATGCTTAAAGAGAAAGCCACTAGAATCAGACACTGAAAGCAATGCAGCCTGGAAGCAAAGAACCAGCAGATGCCAGCCACATACCTTGGCAGCTGACAGAGGTGTTCCAGATACCATTTCTTCACCGAAGGTATCCTCTTGTTAATGCCTTAGTTTGACACTTTTATGGCTTTAGAACTGCAAATTTGTAACCTAATAAACCCCCACTGTAAAAGTCAATCCATTTCTGGTATATTACATCTCAGCAGCTTTAGCAAAGCAGACAACAATGTGATTTGAATGGGTATGAGTGAACTTTCGAGAGTGATGGTTGTATTGTAATAATTTTATTAGGGTTTGACTACATACATATTTGCCAAACTCAGTGAATGTATATTTAAGATTTGTGGATTTCATACTATGTAAATTGTGCCTCAAAGAAGACAGTGTAAACATATAACTCTAGTTGATGATAATCATGCTGAAATGTTTAAGGGAAAGTAAAGCATTTAAAAACCAAGATGGATTGATTGGGAGATGGAAGCAACATAACTGGATAGTTACATAACAGTGTAAGAGTACTCAAGTGATAAGTCATGGTAGAATAGTAGCTAATGGGTATATGAGTGTTCACTATAAAATTCTTCCAACTTTTCATTATGTTTAAAATTTTTTCATTATATTTGTTGGAAAAAGGTTAGGATCTACTAGCACCTCCAATTCCAATACATTCCCACAGAGTCTTTCGCATACACCCCCTTTTATATTTGGTTCTCAAATCTTCCACTTTTTGAACCCTGGCTCCCTACAACATTAATTAATGTATTTATATGCTCAGTTTTATTATACAAAGAAATTCAAATTTATCATACAAAGAATTTAAGAATTGCTATCCCGAAAGTTTTGTAGAAAAACTTACTAACAAAATAGGGAACTACTGTCTTGGCATCATTCCAACATAGATTAGTTATTGAGCTTTAAAACTTCACATATTCATTTTGGAAAAATTTGTATAGAATTGAAATTATTTTTTCCTTAAATATTTGACATAAGTTATTGGGGAAGTACTTTGGGCTTGGATTTCTCTTTCTTGGGAACTACAAGTTAAACTTCATTAGATGTATTACTACCTAAACTATCTCTTTTTTTCTTGATTTAGCTTTGATAGTTCCTGTCTTTTAAGGAATTTTTCTATTTCATTTTTCTTCCAGATCCCAGCTTGTTCACCTTCTATTCTTGCATTGTAGAGCCACATTTATTGATAATGCTAATAGGTAATCTAAAATTTTGTCAAGTGTGTTGTAATAAATTACCTAAAAATCTGTTATTTCTAACTCTTCAGAATAATCATCTTTTCCATTTATTTATGATAATCACTATTTTAAAGTTTATATATGTGGGTTTTATGGGGAAAATGTATTGGAATTTGTTGTTTTAATTTAATAACAACACTGGCTGCTACATAGATAGTTGTTACACTTTTGGAAATGTTATTTTACTTCTGAAGTGATTTAACATGCATGTAAAAAATTGAATTTTCTTGCAGTAATGTTGATGGATTAGAAGATATTCACCTAATTTTGACCAAAAGTGTTAAAAGTTTCTTCTTCAACCACAAATTTCTTATTTCATTGATCACTTATTTTTATATTCTTAAAACCTATTTCACTTTTAGTGGTATTTCAGTGGATTTATACATTGGTTTCCACTCACTGACTGAAAACAACCAGAGATTCCTGTGTCAACCTTTTGAAGACCTTGATAACTGAACTTGATACTTGTTTGGGGGAGGGGAAAGGTAACTGAGTTTTCTAAGATTAAGCTAACATTTTAGTTTAGTTCCAAAAGAAAACCCAGAATATACCAGAATGAATTAATTGAGGACTCTCCTTGACTTAATTTTAAAGGAAATAGGAATAACATACCAAAACTAATTAAAATTATAACACATGGACTGCAAGCCAGGGATTCATTTTTTTTCATTTATTAAAAAATAAATATTATTTTTAGAAGTTTTAGATTTTCAAAAAAGTTGAAAAGATAGTACTGAGAATTTCCACACATGGTACACCCAGCTTCTCTTATTATTAACATCTTACATTAGTGTAGTACATTTATTACAATTAATGAACCAATATTTATATCATTATTAATAAAAGTCCATAAATTATTCATAGTTCCTTAGATTTTATCTAATGTCTTATTCTGTTCCAGGATCCCATCCGTGAACCCATTCTGCACCTACTTGTCATGTCTCCTTATTTTTGATGACCTTGACAGTTTTGAGGAGTCCTGGTCAAATATTTTGTAGAATGACGTCTGTTGGATTTGCTGATGTTTTTCTTGATTAGACTGCAGCTATGATTTGGGAAAGATCACAGAGGTAAAGTGCCATTTACATAGCATCCTGCTAAGAGAACATAGGTCAACACGACGTATCACTCTTGATAGTTTCCTTGATAACAAGGCAGGGGTAGTAAGTGCTAGGTTTATGTACTTTCAAGTTATTCTTTCTTTCCATGAGAATGTTATTAGAGGACAGGGACCTGCGTTAGCAGTGCAGACAAGAACCAGAAAAACAAAGGTCCTTGTGTTTATATTCATATTTTAATGTTTCTTTCTCTCATTTCTACAGTGTTACATAGATACTTTATCTAGCTCCTGTTTAAATGCTCAGCTCCAAAGAGAACAAGAGAGAAAATTACACTGGCTAGAACTTGTGATATGCTGTAACTGAGGATGTCAAGGACTTCCAGTTTCTCTAGCACCCTAGATTTTGCTCCAGCAATAGTATTTGGGTTTCCCTAAGAACTTCTTAAGTTGAATAAGAGCCTTGAAACTATTTAAGCTGTTATCAGTTGTCATTACATGGGAGTCCTGTTGATGTGGGCACAAAGAATGGAGGAGAAATGTTATAAAATCAAATGTTTAAATATCAGTGTTTTATTAGACTTGTATTCTTGAGCTGTAATCTTCAAGTGTTTCTTACCTTTTTTTTCTATCTCCCCTTCCTTAGATGGGACAGGAAGTCTAGAGGGGCTGGAGATTAATTTTATTCTCGATCTGTGAGATACGACTCCTATAAAGTCTCTTTCACCAGCGAGTAGGCCTTTTTCATGGAGAACACATTGGTCATATTTCTAAATATTTATTTTCCCTTACTCTGCCCAAGACACAAATTTATTACTATTATTATTATTATTACTACTATTATTATTATTGGTTCTTTACCATGAGAAGCTGGTGGGGTTCCTGAAGGTAAAAACCATGAACATGCAGGAGCACTCATAAGACTATGAACAACCAGGAGTTTCTCTCTCAAGTTATTTCAAACTAGTTCTAACTAACTCAAGTTAGTTCATCCATATCACCATTTCAGTGTTCCTACCAGTATGGTTGGAGTGACTTCTGCTCCATGGAAGCAGATTTGGCTGTGACTCAATGGATACACCTGTCTTTCCAGATTCCTGCTCATTTGCTCAGACAATTCTCTGATTTGCCCAGGAAGAACCATTGACTTTTGTTCATCCAAGCTTTTCCTTGTTGTAAAGATGGGAGCTCTGACTTCCAAAAAGGTGTATTTATGCATCACTTGTTTAGTGATGCTTCCTATTTCAGTTTTCCTGAGGTGTATTTATGCAACTACCAATAAAATTTTATATCCTCCATGTAGCAGGGTGTGTATGTGCTTACATGGAACACGTGTGAACATGACAGAGAGCAAGAGAAAGTTTACTGTTAACAAGGCAAACGCAATCTAATCTTTGAACATTTATCTGTCTTTTCAAGGGCTACATAAAACTGTTTATAGGTTACACAGTAGAAAGTTAAGTTGATTTATACAATTCTGCACACAATTAACAAAACCAAAAATGTTTTTATCCATTGTAACAAATTAGAAGAAATAGGGAATCTATTTCTCTGCCTGAGAACACAAAACAAACCGGACTTCCCAGAATGCATTCTGCAAACAATCTGTTAATTTCCTTGATGGTTCATTGGGTTATAGCATAAAGCAGTTAAAAAAAAAACTCCAAGAGTAATGCTTTTCTGTACCTTCTCCATTCTTGTTTGAAAATTCATATTCTTATTGATTACAGAAAGAAATGTGCTATGTGTTAGACAATATTCTGTTTCCTTAAAAAAAAGGGAGATTATCTTTTTTGTTCTCCTAACTCTCACATTTTTTACACAGTGAAAGGGGCTTTAGAAGGAAACAATGACTTTCTTCCTAGTTTCTGAAGACAAGGGCATTTGTTTTCTGACATTTTACCCTGCTTGACCTATTGAATAATATTTCTTTAAGATTAACATTTTTATGAATCTAAAAAGTAAAATACAACTGTGTTTTACTTTCATTTACTCACCAAGAAGTTTTACAATCTTCATGTAGTAAATACTTTTATTCTTTTTGGAATCTCAATTCCTTTATTATTTATAGTTATCTTACAAAAATTGATTTCATATAATTTTTTCTAATATGTTTACAGTTGGTTGTTTCATTTTTCTTTATCATTATTAAAATTTATTGAGTTTGTTTAGATGTGAGAGATATAAAACTATACTTTTCCTCTGGAAATAATTCTTTATTTAACAGCAATCAGGTATCCTTCTCCACTAACATCGTTAAATTCAAAAGCCATCTTTGATGTACACTAAATAACTATATATGTGCTTGACTATTTGGGGCTGGACACTCTATTTTCTCCATTACTTTATTTCTCCATCACAATGCTAGTAAAACACTGATTATTAGATCGCCATAATGCTTATTTTTATCTAGTTGTGCATGACCCATTCCTTATTGCCATTTTAAAAATATTTTGGATATTCTCGCAACATATTTTCTTATTCAGTGAATTCAACAAATGTACGGAGTGCTTACTATGTGACAGATGCCATGCAAAATGCTAGAAAAAAAAAAGAGAAAAACACCTGTCCTTTTAGAAATTAAATTCTAGAGTTGGGGAAGCATCACTGAACAAAATAGGTAATTAAAATGTATGTTGTATTAGATGGTATATACTATATGAAAGAAAAGAAAAGCATGAAATGAAGTTGTAAGGGAAGTCTTCTTTGAGACCTTATAATTTGAAGAAAGTCATGTAGGAGGTGACATCACCTGTCTAGTGATGCTTCCTGGTTCAGTTGCTAAAGCTGATAGGATGCAATACACCAGAAATGGGTTGGCTTTTTCAATGGGGTTCTATTAGGTTACAAATTTATAGTTCTAAGACCATGAAAATGGCCAAATTCAGGCATCGAGAGGAAGATAGCTTCTCTGAGGAAAGACTGCTGGCAGCCGGGGTTCCTTTATCACATGGGAAGGCACATGGTGACATCTGCTGGTCCTTGTCTCCTGGGTTCTAGTTTAAAATGGCTGCCTCCAGATGTCTCTGGGTGTTTCTCTCTCAGCTTCTCTGAGCTCTCTGTGTTTTATCTTTCTTTTATCCTCCAGCAAGGGGATTAAGACCTACCTTGAATATGCTGCGTCACATCTCCATGGAAACAATCTAATTAAAATTTCTCACCCAATACTAGGTCTGCCCCACAGGGATGGATTAAGAGAACATGGCCTTTTATGGGGTACATAACAGCTTCAAACCAGCACACTTCCCAGATACCTGCTTGCTATTGAGCAAAAACACTTTATTTTTAAATGACCTGAAGTTTGCTGATGGAAATGGGCAAACTTTGAGTGGCCCGCCCATCCATTACTGTAAGTGGTAGAAAGTTATCTGCAATCCAATAGGAGTTCTAACACTAAATAAAGATAGGTGTGGCTCACATCACACAGCGAACTGAAGTGGCTGCTATATGATTGAGGTGTATGTGCATTTCGTGTACTCCTATGTGACTTCATTCAGGTTGGTAGGTACAAGTTCTGGCTGTCACCTAGTGTTTCTCATGGAAGAAATCATGCATAAGCAAACATAAAATTTGATTATGCTCAAACTGTTTCCTAATATATTAACCATTTTGGAACAAATCTGAATTTTCAAAACAAGTGCTAGAGCAGAACAAACTGTATATGTTTTCACTTACTTCCATTCAATTATTAGTTTATATATTTCTGCAAAGAAAGTCTCTTATAATTTTGTTTGAATTTTACCTTGAAACTACAGCCCAATTTGGAGAGAATTGATATCTCCTTTATTTTAATTCATTGAGAAAAAAAAATTTTTTTTTTCTTTATGTTAGCCACTGTAAAAATCCTTGTCTGTTCATTCCAACAGCTGGTTCATCTTGATGTCCAGCTGGTTTGATTTCCTCTTCTCTGGAGAATGTGTCTATTTTCTTGATTTTCTTTTGAAAGATGATTTTGGATTGCATCATGGGCATCATGAATGCTAATTTTAAAGATTTTGGAATCTGATATTTTTCCACAATAGTTGAATTAGCTTGGATTGTTACTCTGGCAACTCTGTTTTTTGGGGTGACAGTTTCCATCTCATGTCTAATTTCATTTGCTTTTTTATCTCCAGGTGAGTTTCTTTGAATCTGTTCTGAAATAAATGTTATAAGGATCAGACAGCAGGAAGAATAAATTTATGAAGCCCCTCTTGGCTTTTTCCATTCTGAGTTTCCCTCACGCTTTGATTTCCTGGCTTCAGTTTTCTGTTTCTCCTGGAAGAAATTCTATCCTTTTTATTTGTTTGTTTTTCCCCCAACTGGCTCTCCTGCCCCTATCTCCTTACACCATACCAACAGCAGCTAGCCTGAGGCTAAAAGCTTCAAAAATGAAAAGTTGCTTTGTAAAGTTCTGCTTTTCCCATCTCCTACAGCCTTTATTCTCCAAACCAGTATCTGTCTGCTCTCATTCCCTCTCCAAAGTCTCCAAGTGGCTGCTCTTTTATTATGTCAGGTTTAAAATTGTATTCTGTGTGTCTTGTTGGGATGGTGGATCCATGGAAGTCTTACTTCATCACTATCAATAGATAAGTATTTTTTTTTTAATACCAGAGATATTTGGGAAAGTATTTTCCAAAATTAGATATTAAAATTCTTCATTTTGTTGATTATGATTTTGTTTTTCCTATTGTTGCTACTCATTTCTCTGTCCATAAAACTTTAATTAGAAAACATGGCCTACCTGATTTCAGCTTTTTTAATGTAGTCAGATTCCCTTTTTTGCCCAAAGATAGTTGTTATAAATATGACATGTAAGCTTGTAAATAACTTGGGTATTCTCATTTTACGGATGACATATTATCTCAAATTAGATAACATTTGTTAAATTTGTAAATTATGTAGTTTGCATTCCACAGTTTCATTTGCTTATATACATACATTCCTTAAGGTTTGATACTGCAAATATGGATGCGTATCAATTGTATTTTTCTTCGGAATCTATGTTAATACTTTCATGAAGGTTTATGGCTGTCATGTCTTCTTGGTGAATTTTTTAATCTGTCTCATGCAATGTTTTCATTCATAATATCCATTTTAGCTGATAATAATATGGCTAGTCATTTTGGGGGGTTTTGTATTGCCTCATATATTTGTCTGTTCTTTTATTTCCATATTTTTTGTTAATTTTATATTATTTTAAGTGTAATAGCTTATACATAGAAATACTTTATTAACTAATCAGATTACTTGTTTACGTTTTTAATATTTAAACTAAAAGAATAGCAGAAAGAGAAACAATGGCACATTGAATCCCATACACTTATCACCAACAACCAAAACTGCCATGATTTAGCCACATTTATTTGCTGTATCACTTTCTCTGTGGTTGCTGAATAATTATTGAAAATGCATGATCTTCTGTTATGTCACCTCAGCATAACAGTGTGCATATTATAAAATTATAAACAGTTTCTTAAATAACTATAATGGCATAATTACATCGAAGAAATTTATTGACTATCTCTTTTGATCATCTGTTACTCAGTCTGCAATTCAATATCCCTTTTTCACAGTTTGGTTGTTTAAAATAAGACCTAAACAAAATCCATAATTTTTTGGTTGTTGTGTCCTTTATCTGGTTTTTCTGGAGAAGTCCCCTCCTCCATTAGTTTTACTTCTGTTTTTCTTTCCACACCATTGTCTTGTTGATAAATTCAGGTCGGTTACAACCTGTTGTAACATATCCCACATTCTCAATTTATCCATTTTTCTGCTTGGTGTTGGTTAACTTATGAATATTTTCTGAAACTGGAAGTTAGCTGTTGAGGTTTGATATTATTCGATGCCAGCTCTTTTGGGCAGACACACCTCAAAGATGGTGCCTTGCACTTTAGCAGGAGGCAATAACGCCTGTGGTTGTCTATCCCTTAGAGACCGGTAGCTTAGATTTTGACTGCTGAGTGCCTTTCTTTCAAGTCCTCTTTTGCCCTATCAGCCCATGGTTTCATCCATCAGTGACCTTTGTCTGAATCAAATAGTTCACACAAAGTGAGTAGTTCTTTTCTAATTTGGTCCTTCTTTCCAAAGTTATTTCCAAGGATTCTTCTTGAAAGGACTTTAACTCAAGTACTAGCAACTTGCCTTACAGTTTATATGGTTATTTCAGAATAAATGCTTAATTCTTTTTCTTTACCTTCTCATTTTTAGAATAAGGTCTTCATTGCTAATTACTTTCCATCACGATAAGTGGGATGTTTGTTTGCTTGTTTGTTTTTGGTTATTGTTCTTTCTATTTCATTATGAACACATGAGATTTGATATATTCCATGAGTTTCAATCAATTGTATTTATTATTTTGCTTGGGGTTCAGAGTGTCCCATCTTTGTCTAATGCACTGAGTTGGTTCCTGTGATAATTTAAAATGAACTCATGGAGAGTTTATTTTCTTCCTGATGGAATAAGATACTGCAGGTTTATTATCTTCCTGAGCTTATATCAGCCATCCCTATAAGTTCTATTTCCTTTTAATGGGTAGTGGTATTTGTAGAGAGAAATCTAGGGACAAGCTATACTCATTGAGCTCCATTCCTTTTAAGACATTTCAGGGCACAGAGCTGGGATACATGAATATTTCAAAAGAAAAATAAAGTAAATTCATACTAATATTCCCAATTCAAATTCAATTTTAACTTTTTCTGCTTTATATTTATACTATCTCTTCTTTCACACTGAATATCATGATTCCTAACAACATTAATATAAGCTATATTAGATTCTTTTATGGTTTAGCTGAAATGGTTTCAAAATAATAATACCTTATTATTATTCATGTTAAGACTTCTGAGGAAGGTTTTCATTTCTTTGCCTTTGAATTTTCCTTAGATATATTCTACAGGCAAAATAATGTTTAAATAAAATAATTGCTACTTTTGCAAATGTGAGTAAAAATGTGCTTTTAAAATTTTTTCCATTGTTATTTACATAAAAGATAGACTTGCACTGTTATTTTCATCCCCTCACAGGATACTTGGGGGTCACTTCATATCAGTAATTACAGATATTCCTCTTTCCATTTCTCATTTGCATTGTATGCCATTTACAGGTCTAAAATAATTTATTCAGTCTCCAAGACAGGCTTATTATAATTTTTTTGTTATTATAAATAATACTTCAAGGAAAAAAACTTAAGCATAAGTGGCTTTCCTCTTGACATAGATTTCCAAACATGGGCAGTATAAAGGATAAATGCATATTTAATTTTGCTGCATATTATCAAATAGTCGAAAATGGTGCACTATTTTCCATTCATATTAGCAACTGTAGAAGTGTCTTTCCCTCAACATTCTCACCACAAAATGCTGCTTACGTTTGCTTTTGTTAATGTACTGGATGGGAAATGATAATTTATGTAGCTTAAATGTGTATTTCTCTTATTATGAGTGAGGACACACATCTTTGTCTGATTTGAATAATTGGTCTTTTACTTCTAAAATTTTAAAAGCTCTATATATTATGGTTATTAGTTCTTTTTCTGTTACATAAATTGCAAATTTTCCCAGATTATTTGTCCTTTTTCATTTTTTACAATGTCATTTTTAATTTCTGCAATTTTTATCATTTGGGATTTTTTTTTCCAATCTCAGATTATAAAATACTTCACAAATACTTTGTTCTAATACTTGCATTGTTTTAACTTTTTAGAATTAGATTTCAGATCCATTTAGAATATATCTTATTATTAAAGATATGGTACAAATAATTTTATCTTTTTCTAAGTAACTACCAATTTGTCCCAACAGCCTTTATTTAAAAGCTCATCTCCATACCACAAGTTAAAGTGTCACAAATATCACATACTGAATTTCCATGAGCAATTGGATATATATTTGAGCTTTCTATTCTTTTCTATTATTCTGCTATCACTCATGAGCTAAAACCACACATTTTAGTAAAACAGCCTTCACATGTAATACTAAATAGTAAGGCTAGTCCTTCAAACCTATGTAACTAGTATTTGCAAAGGAAATATCTTGCTATTCATAATTTATTTTCTATATTATGTTTATAATCAACATCTCTAAAGAAAAATTGTTTTGGTCATTGTGGAAGAATGGGAGCACAACTCCGTCCTCAGTGTCCATGCAAAAAGAGTTTTATTCTATTTATTTCTACAGGTCTTTACAGCATACAAGGTAGTTTCTTACGTGACTGTTCTCAGGCACATTTTTTCTAAAGCCATGAGGTGTATTTACATATCTTTAGTCTTAAAGGACAATTTCTTTGGGAGCTAGACAGGAAACAGCAGGGGCAGGGGGCAGGAGGCAGGAGACAGGAGCACAGAAGGAGCCCAGCAGGAGCTCAGAGATTATTCCCTCATCTAAATTACAGTCTGCTTTCAGACGTGCAAGGCTTTTGGCCTTTCCCTAGCTGCAGTGTCCGCCTTCAGACATCTGTAGCTTCAGCGAGGCCCTGCTCTATAGTTTGTTAAGCCAGGGGGCCTTCTGTGTCTCCACAGGTCATTATTGGTATTGAATTACCTTTAAAAATTGATTTAGAAAGAATTGACCTTTTTGTCATGTTACATCTTTTTATCCAGAAGCACAGTCTGTCTTTCCATCTTTTCAAGTCAGTTCTTTATATTTTTTAGGAAATTTATTCTCCTTTATGTTTTACATATTTATAATTGTGTATGCCATATATTTAAATTTCTCTGTAACTACTATAAATGGGGAATTCATCACCACAATATAAATGTATAATTGTAATCCAGCCAATTTTTCTAAGTTCACTTAATACTTTAGTACTTAATGCTTTTTGTCTATTGATTTTCTGGCTTTTCAACATATAAAACATCCCTGGCAACAGACATTTGTTTATATCCCTCCAAAATTTTTCTGTGTTTACAGCTTTTTGACTTGTGTGTATGTGTATGTTTATGTGTATACATATAACAAAGGCTTCTGCTTTGGGATAATGAAACTTGCTTATATATGTTTAATCCAGCATTTCCAAATCATATTTGGTCACTGGGTTATCTTTCATTAGAACATACACTATATCTTTCAAATATATTTTTTGAAGGGATGGTTTGTTGCTTTTATATAACAAAACACTTTCACTGTGATTTCCAGTCTATGTAATATAAACATATACATGTATGTATCTATGCATGTTTGCAGCTATGTGCATGCATATATAAGTATATGTGTGTATGTTTGTATATGTGCATGCTATCTTTTACCAAGTTTAGAAATTTGAGTCTCCAAAGGCAAGAGTCTACCTGATTCACCTAAATGGGTCATGTACTGTGAGGTTTTGTTCAATTGAATGTCTCTAAAACATGAAATTTTCAAACATAAAGTGATAAAGTAAACCAAAATTTTCAGAAGGATTATAGGTAATGCATACAGTCTAGATCTGTGACTGGAACAGAGAATGAAATCGATAACCATAATTGTTATTTCCATTGAGAAGCAGCATGGTTTTACACAACTGTTTAAAAATTTGTAAGCTCTAAACCATATTTTCTTTCCACATGCTTTTTTTTAAAGATTAGGCAATAAAATAAGATTAAATTAAGCTACCTTGTGCAACAACACAGTAAGAGATTAATACATAAAAGGTATTATTTTTATATTTTTGGTTCCATAGTACCTAACAAAGGACTCAAGGTATTACAAATAAGACCCCCCTATTTCTGTAGCATTAAATTTTAAAAAATCATTTTAAAATTTCAGGATAAAAAAAGGTGAAAATGTTTGTTGCAACTGGATTTTTGGAGAATCATTGCAACTTTATCATTTTCTCTCAGTCTTTGGAACACATTTTCTAATTCCTGATATTGAGTCATACTACATGTATACTTTTATTTATTTGCTTGTTTGTTTATTTACTTATTTATTTATTTATTTATCTATTTATTATTTTTTAATAAAGAGAGTAAGCAGAAATGAAATTCCAAGAAGGCAAATATTTCTAGACTGGATGTTTTGTAGCAAAACAGTAAATACACACATAGAGGCTTGGAATAAGTGCTCTCTTCTCAGTAATAAAGCTGACTTTTCCCATGCTGGTTCACAATATTGGTAGGAGCCAAAATTCTTCCATTAATCTATATAAAAATACTGTTACCCCTCCGTGCTATAAGGTATTAAATAAAATCAGTTCTCACACCCACCTTTCAAATCGAAGTTTTTTCTTCCCATTCTAAACTCCCTCTCTCTATTTTTCTTAAAGGAAAGCAACCTTGAGGAGCTGCATATTTTATGTCTCTAAATACCATACCCTACTCATCACCCATGTTATCATTGCTGATATTTGGCCCATCATGTCCTCTGGATATTATTCTTCCTTTTCAACAAGACTAAGGTTCTTACTTGGTTCTCAGAGTTCCCACAGTGTCATATTTGCTCATATTTTATTGTAGCCCATGTAACTGTTCATTATACCTAGTCTAAGATCTCAGTTGTAAATTTTTCAAAATAGAAAAGAGAAAACTCAGAGAAGACTAAAGACCTTTAGCATCTGTTCTGATAATCATAAGCAATGGTTAGAAGTGAACTAACTTGCAAAACATACTATTTCATGTAACTCTAGTTAATGAAAATTCTAATCAAAAGTTTAAAATATGTCCTTGGTTCACTATCAAATGCACAAAATTAATACATGTGCAAAAATTGTGGGATAAAGAATCAAATAAATAGTTTAATGCAAAATGACCAAAGGATTTCTCTAGGTTAATGTAGTTTGATATTATTTTTTTGTTTCCTAGCTATTCTCATTTCCCTTTTTCAAATATTAGACCAATACCTAGGCAACACCAATTTATCATAGAGTATTAGCTTTCAATATATTTTAAAGTAACTTTACCTTGACTCTAAGGGTTTGGCTAGTTTTCCTTCTTCTCACCATGTCTGCTTGGATGGAATCAATGTAAGACATTCCCAGGCTATATATCCCTCAGGGGAACTTATGGATGAGGAACATTTTAATGTCTTGATTTTTCCATGCATTGTTTCATTAATTTCCCAAAATAATTATAGTGTCATGGAATATTATCTGTGGGCCCACCCTTTCCTTTCACTTCTGAACATATTTGAAAATTGAGAAAAGTTAGTACTTTTATTACAAAGTGATGTTAAAATGTATAAAATCAGGAAATATTCTTTGTCCATTGAAGCAAAAGATTACCTTCTTGGATAAAACGTATGTGTGGATATGTATGTATATATGTGTCCACTTATGTGTGTACACACCTATCACTTTTGAAGTGTTTATTTGAATGGCTTAATTTAATCCAAATCAATATGAGATACATTTTGACTATCCCTACAGGGGGACAAAAAAGAGATAAGCAGTCACTTCCAAAGCAAAAGAAGTTTAAAAGAGGCACTTCCAGAAAGGCAAAACATGATGTGCATTTGAATAAGTTATTGATGGTGTAAATAAATTCTGCTGTAAAACATGATCTTAAAATTGAAAATCACAAGGGCAGCAGCTCCAAACTCTATGCCTTCATTTGCAAGGACCACTATATATTGCATTATGTTTATTTCCCATGAACCACTTTATATGATATGATAACACAAGTTGAGTAGCAACAGAGATTTATTTTACTTGATGATTCTCTAATGATTCTCCAAAGCAATACATGGTAGTAGGGGGAGCTGACTGAATGTGGATATGTATATATACATATCAAAAATTAAGTCTGTTATTCCTTCTCTCCATCCTGTCATTCAGTCACATATAATGTCTAAGTCACATGCCACCTCAGTTTATGCTCTGCTTTGTTTTACAACCTCCCTGCTGTCACATATTTCCACTGTATGTGAGATGCTCTCTAAAATTGTGCTGTAAAAATGAGTGCCCAGGAGCATCTGGCAAAAACAATGCAAATCCTACTTAAAGGAGAGAGACTCAACTAAAGCTTTTCAAGCCTCCCCCAGATGAAGTACAGACCGACATAAGTGCACAATCTAAAATTATAAAATTCTCTGAGACGTAAGTCACAATGAATAGGCATCATTAGAAATGAATGTTTCGCAGCAAGATTAGACTTTATCAGAAATTCAGAATATGGAATTATGGGATAGGGAATGTTACTGTCATAAAGACAGGGTCCTATATGGTCAGGCCCATATGATGCCACATCAAACAGAGAAAAAAATCTCTTTGCTTTGGTGAGAAGCTGAGTTTATTGAAGATAGATGCATCAACAAGGAACTGGAGAAAAGAAAAGTTTTTCCAAGATCAGTTTGAAGTGAGAAAGGTTGCTTTAACTTTTATAGTCCAAACAGGCAAAGGTCCAGAAGCAAGCAGAGGAAAAAAAAGAAAAGAAAAACTAAATAAAAGTCACAGGATTCACTGAAATTGAGCAATGTCCGCCTGCTTCATTTTGTTTGGTCAGAATATCCTGTTATCTGGAAGACCCTTCCCTCTTTGTTGACCATCAGGCCTTTGATCTTGTCCTTCAGAGGAAGGTACTGATATCGTCCACATAGATTTCACCCTGTTTTGGATGATATCTTATCCCTACAAACAGAACTGGGAAAATATCTCATTAATGTAACCAGGAACAGAGTGTAAGCTTTTCAGATTAAGTCACAGCAAACATAGTAATGGCTTTCAGGTTTAAAATGAATCACAGCTACTTGAGTGATTTGATCATAATAAACATTTTTCTAGTTACTAAATACTATACTAAGCATTTTTTAGCTAAAGGATTATATTGAGTATTTTCCATCTTTCCAGCTATCAGGAATATATGCCAGGTGAGTTTAATAAGTTATAATACAATATGGAGATAGTAATAAAAATGACTGCATGCCTGTTTTAGTTTCCTAGGCCGCTCAAACAAATAGCATGAAATGGGGCACATTAAACAATAGGAATTTATTGCCCACTGTTTTGAGTCCAGGAAAATGTCCAAATCAAGACATCACTAACATCATCAAGGTGATGCTTTCTCCCCAAAGACTTTGATGTTCTGGGGCTGGCTACAGCAATTCTTGGTCCTTAGCAACTCTGCCACATGGCAATGCATATGGCTGCCTCTCCTGGTATCTCTATTCTCTTCAGGGTACCTTTGAATTTCATTTTCTGGCTGCTCCCTGTGCTGTTCTCTCTCTCTCTCTCTCTCTCTCTCTCTCTCTCTCTCTCTCTCTCTCTCTCTCTCTCTCTCTCTCTCTCTCTCTCTTCTGTGTGTTTGTGTGTATGTGTGTGTGTGTGTCTAATTTCATTCCACTTAAAAAGGATACCAGTGAAAGGATTAAGACCCCACATGATTGGTCTGGGCCACACCTTAACTTAAGTAACCTCATCAAAAGATCCTAATTATAATATGTTCACACCTACAGGAATGGATTAAATTTTAAAAAACTTGTTATTCTGGGGCACACACAGCTTCAAACCACCACAATGTCTTTTTTACATCATTGTGTTGAAAAGCTTACCCTAGGAGGCTCTAAGATGGTGGCATAGAGAGGAGCAGAAGCTAATTAGTCCCCCTGGAACAACTAATAAACAACCAGGAACAAGTAGTAAATAATCCAGAATAACTGCTGGGGGACAAATGTGACTATCCACTTATCATATACCAACCTGAATTGGGAGGAATGCCCAAGATCACAGCATAAAATCTGTAAGTAAAAACTGCAGCTCCAAGACAGGAGCCCTCTCCCCCCATAGCCCAAGCTGCAAAGTCTCATGGTGCTAGAGAGCAGCTCTCCCTGAGCGAGTGAATACAGCTGAACTGAGCTCCATCTGTGGTTTTAATTAACAAATGTGGAGTTCTCGGTACAAGCTACGAATCCCCAACAAGCAGACAGAGGCTTTGGGTGATGACTGACCTTGGAGAGTCAGAGGGTGGCCACAGACTGACCGTGAAGTTGGTTTTCTGTCCCTGTTTCGGCTCAGTGGAGAAAGCTTCAGCCATTTTCAGTTCCCAGTGCTCTGACCCAGACAAGGATGGAGATGGCACAGGCAGAGAGAGACTATTTGAGTGCTAATGATCCCTCCCTAGGGGGGTCTATGTTCCCTAAGAGGAAAGAGGTGGGGCCCAGCTCTACTACCTGCCTTCCATTCAGAACCAGACCCCAAAGCCTGGGGAAAACAACCAAGGGCCACACCTCCTTACATCAGTCTGGAATTACAGGCTGACAGGTGCCACCTGCTGGGTGGATAAGCACAGTGACTTGAGGCTCACAGTGTGTACCAATTTTCTAAGAAACACTCTCAGGGAAACTGGATATTGAATATTTCTTCCTTCTGGAACCTGAGCCCATTTTGGTCTGGGAAAACGTGATTGGGATAACCAAGGAACTAAGTCAATTTAAAAAGTTTAAGGAATATATAGCAAAAGAAATGAACCATATAATGAAAACAGTGGACATACAAAAGATAGAAATTGAAAGTTTGAAAAACCAAGTGGCAGAATCTATGGAAATGACAGGCACAACACAAGATATAAAAGACACAATGGAAACATACAATAGCAGATCTCAAGGGAAGAAGAAAACTCTCAGGAACTGGAGAACAAGACACCTGAAAGCCTACACACAAAAGAACAGATAGAGAAAAGAGTGGAAAAATATGAGCAATATATCCAGGAACTTAAGGACAAAACAAAAAGCAGAAATGGATGTGTCACTGGTGTTCTAGAAGAAGAGAAGGGAAAAGGGGCAGAGCAATAATGGAGGAAACAATCAATGAAAATTTCCCATGTCTTATGAAAGACATAAAATCATGGATCCAAGAAGCACAGCATACCCCAAACAGAATAGATCTGAATAGGCCTACACCAAGACACTTAAGAATCAGATTATCAAACATCAAAGATAAAGAGAGAATCCTGAAAGCAGAAATAGAAGAGCGATCCATTACATACAAGGAAGCCTGATAAGATTCCATGAGGATTTCTCAATAGAAACCATGGAGGCAAGAAGAAAGTGGGTGATATATTTAAGATACTAAAAGACAAAAACCACCAATTAAGAATCCTATATCCAGCAAAACTTTCCTTCAAATATGAGGCAGAGCTTAAAATATTCTCTGACGAACAGACAATGACCAAGTTTGTGAACAAAATACCTGCTTTACAGGAAACACTAAAGGGAGCACTGCAGACAGAAAGGAAAAGACAGTAGTGAGAGATCTGGAACACAATTTTGGGAGATAGCAGCACAGCAATGTAAGTACACTGAACATAGATGACTGTGAGTATGGTTGAAAGAGGAAGATTAGGACCACGTGAGACACCAGAACAAAAGAAGGAAGATAAAGACTGGGACTGTATAACTCAGGGAAACCTAGGGTGCTCAAGAATTGTAATAAAAGGTACAAATATGTTTTTACATGAGGTAAAACAAATGAATGTCAACATTGCAAGTGTTAAAAATAGGGTAGGATTGGGGGGAAAATACAATCAATGCAAACTGGAGACTATAATTAACAGAAACATTGTATTATGCTTCCTTTAATATAACAAAGGCAATATACCAAAGCTAAATGCATATGGGGGCGGTGGACATAGGTGAAAGGTATGGGACTCCTGGCGTAGGTGATATTGTCTGACTCTTTATTCTACTTTAGGTTAATGCTATCTTTCCTTTTGTTGCTTTCTACTTGCCATGTTTTTTTCTCTCTCTTTTTTCTTTTTCTTTTGTCTCTCTGCCTTCTTTGACTCTTCCTCCTTCTTTGTGGAAGAAATGGAGATGTCCTTATATAGATAGTGGCAATTGTGCTGAATACATAAATATGTGACTATACAGGGAACCAACAATTGTTTACTTAGGATGGAATGTATGGTGTATGAACAAAACCGTCTTAAAAGAAATGGGTTGATGAAGAAAACTTGAGGGCACTATATTGAGTGAAATAGGACAGACACATAAGGACAAATATTGCATTAGGATATGAACTAATTATAATATGTAAACTCATAGACATGAAATATAAGTTACCAGGATGTAGAATGAGGCTAAAGAATGGGGAGTGTTTGCTTATTATGAGGAGAATGGTCAGCAAGGGTGAAATTAAATGTTTGGAAATGGACAGAGGTGATGGTAGCATGTTGTGAGAATAACTGACAGTGCTGAATGGTGTGTGAATGAGGTGGAAAGGGGAAGCTCAGAGTCATATATGTCACCAGAAGGAAAGTTGGAGGTTAAAAGATGGGAATGTGTAAAACAGTAAACCTTGTGGTGGGCAATATCCAAGATTAACTGTACAAATATTAGAAATCTCTCTCATGAACTATTAACAAATGTATGATGCTATAACTAGAAAAAATAAAATAGAGAGGCATATAGAAAAAATATATACCTATTGCAAACTATTTACTATAGTTAGTAGTATTTTAACATTCTTTCATCAACAGTAACAAATGTTCTAAACCAAAACTATGAATCAATAATGGAGGGGAGGTGACGAGGGGTATGGGAGGATTTGAGTCTCCTTTTTTAGTCTGTATTTCTTTCCTGGAGTAATGAAAATGTTCTAAAAATTGAAAAAAAATTAATTGTGGTGTATGATGGTACCATGGGCAATTGATTGTACACTTTATCTTTGGATAGTGGTATGGTATGTGAACAATCTCAATAAAAATCTCTATATATATTTTAAAAAGCTTATCCTAAGAGTATTTAATCATCTAGGACAATGCACCTAAGTGCACTTGTCTATTGTGTTATTATAGCACAGCCTCTGTCACTCTGGGTTAATTTGTAGATTTCACTCACTAGAAATAGCCCCCATATTACTGAGTTATTCCCTTTTAGTTTTGTTTTGTATCCAACCTAACCCCTTTATTCTAACATCCCTTTGTTAAATTTCCTACAAATTCTCAGCTACTAAAATGCCCTTTGAAATAGTCTGCCTTACAATTCACATCATAATTAATGAGATGAATAAAAGTTTTTGACTTGTGATTTTATATTTGCCTGAGGCTCATGTTTTCACCTTTATAAAAATTATACTTGTATAGCTATATCAGAAAATGCCTCTGTATTTTTAAAAGAACTCAAAAAAGACTTTTAGAAACAAAAATGCATTCATTGAAATTAAAAATGAAAAGAAAATTTTAAAAGGAACTGGGACAAAGCTGCAGAGAGTAAGTGAAATTGACACCACATATGAGGAATTTCTCTATTTCGCAGCTCCTAGTAACTAAAAGATAGAGTGAGTTATGCAGAGATTGAAAGCATGCATGGTAAAAGGGAAGTTCCAACATATGTTTAACTGCAGGTCCAGTGTGAGAAAACTATGATAACAGAGGTTTGGCAGAAATTGCAAGTTGTCCACCCAAATCTAATTCCCCCTTCCTCCATAACAATATAGTTATAGCTGGACATGTGGCCATGTAATATGTGACTATATTCCCAAACCCCAGTGCAGTTTGATGTGGCCACTTGCCCCAATTATCACTAATGGGACGTAAGTAGACGTCATACGCAATGGTTCCAAGCCTGGGTCATAAAACATAATAGCATCTTCCTCCATGTTGATTCCCTTCCTAGTGATCTGTAACTTGAACGTGCCTGTGACTCAGCTTTGACAAGATGAAGCCAGCTTCCTAAGCGAGGGAGAAGGGGCAAGATTGCAGAACATAGTACTTGCCAACCTGGAGTATTACATGAGAAAAAAAATACAATTCTTTGCACCTGAGGCTTAGAGAAATAAACTTCTCTGTACCTTAACCTGCCTTACAGCTTGGATTCTTTCTGATGTTGGCTTAGAACTTACCCAAATTCACAGGAAAATCAGTGACTTGCAGCGGGGTATGTTTACAGAAGCTAAATGATATAGTTTAGGCTAGCATAATGCAGGACACAGACAGGAAACAGGTATCAGCAAACCAAATAGCTCCGGGTGCCTATTGATATATCATAGCAAATATTTGGTGAAATGATTTCTTTTTATAACTTGGAAAGGAAACCGTGAGCTTACACAAGAAGAAACAAGACTGGATAGCTGCACAGGCTCTGAAGGGGACATGTCCACATATTGACAATGTATACAAGGCCCAAGAGGATAAGGAATCACAAGGAACCTCCCAGAGGAAAAATCTAGAGTCTGCAGCAGACAATGAACTGGGTTATTAATCCCAGGGAGCAAAACCATGAGTGACCAGATGGCCAAATCAAAAAAATCCCTCTCAACATTAGTGTGGAGTGTTACCCAAATCCCTCCCTAGGAGAGGAGAATTCCTTCATTGCCAGGAGCCAGTTATTGCTGTGTGATTTTCAGTATTTTCTTTTCCAAATGGTACTTGTTTTTTTGTTTTTTGTTTTTATCCAATTATCCCATTGCTGACTGAATATTGAGTATTTGGATATAGGAGAAGGGATTTTAACTTGTTTTAATTACACTGTCAGAGCAGAAGAGTCATAAGCAGAGACTGAGAGAGAAAGAATTGCAATCATTCAGAAACGACAAAACTTGATTCAATGCAGTAAGTGGATCTGATTTAGGTTTCAATTCTTTGCAGATGTTCTTTGGGGATGAATGTGTTCTATTTGTGGGAAAAGGGGTGTGAATGTTGTCACTCCTGAAAAAGCAAACTCTCCATTCACAGGTGCACTTGCTAATAGGAGACAGCTTACACATACACGCACACACAGGCACACACACACCTTCCCATGGGCTTAAAGGATGGGATTTTATTAGCTCATGGGTTTGAGGCTAAGAAAAAGTCCAAATCAAGGTGTCATCAAGGCAATGCTTTCTTCCCCAGGACTGGCATTCTGGGGCTGGCTGCCAGCGATCCTTGGTTCTTGGCCCCTCTGTCACATAGAATGCACAAGGTGGACTTTCCTGGCCTTTCCGTTCTGTCCTGGGATCCACTGAATTTCGGGTTTCTTGCTTCCTGCGGCTTTTTCTCTATCTGTCTGAATTTCATTCCACTTATAAAAGACCCCACTAATGGGATTAAGATCCATTCTGATTGAGGTGGGCCACACCTTAACTGAAGGAACCTCATCAAAAAGTCCTATTTAGAGTGAGTTCACACCCGCAGGAATGACATAGGTTTAAGAACATTTTTCTGGGTGCATACAGCTGCAGACCACCACAATATATAAAGGTAACTGATGGAGAAGTTCAAAAAATTCTGATCAAGATATATCCTTGGAAATTAGATTAGTTTGATAATATGTCGCTTCCCCTTGATTGTATGGTAGTCTAAAATAGTTTTAACATAATATACTCTGCTTTTCCAGATTTGGGTTTATTTTATTTTCTCATTTTCTATTTAATCTGAGCTTCCTAAAAACTCTATAATGATTTTATGGGTCACATAAGTTAGGATTGCTTTCACAGGTGTTTCAAATTATGAAAATGACAACATATGTTTTACTGCATTGAAATGTAATAACAATAAGTTGATTTTCCTAACTTAAGTCAAATGGCTGTTTTATAATTTCTTTTCCAAAATTCAGATCCCACATTCAAAATAATGGAGCACTGAAGGTTTCTTTTAGACCTAAAACATTTTGGAGTTTTCCGATTGTTCACTGCGCAATCCCAAAATTTTTCTTTCTCCTTATATAGGGGGGATAATGGAAAAATTAGTTTCTTAATATTACATAAATTTCAATTGCTCAAAACTATTTGAAGAAGGGCTTTTAAAAATAAAACCTGCAATATTAAAAGGGGTATATCCTAGCTTCCCCTCCAAAAAAAAATATAAACAATTTACTATATAAATATATTTCAACGATTATATACTTTTCACAATGAGAAGAGGAACACTTTCATTCACTTACAAAGGCTGGTTCAGTAACTGACTACAAATGCTATAATTTTAGAAACATTTTGTCTCAAGTTTAATGTGGAATAGTGGTAATACAATAAATCAAAATTTTAAAACTCTAGTCATTTTGTCAATATGCAAACTGTTCATAATACAGTCGTATCCAACTGTAATTATTAGCTAAAGCCTTATAAACTAATATTCACCATAACTCAATTCATGATTGGATTTTGCACATTCTGGTTTTATTGATTATAATCAATTTACCAGAGTTACAGTTCCACAGATACTTTCTATATATAAATGTATTTTTTTCTGTATACTCACCTAAATATCTGTGACAGGATTCCTAAACACCAAAACTTCAAAATCCCTAAATAAAGGACCGTGCTAGATATATCCGTTTTATCTTTGCTTTTTATTTTTTAACAATCTCAAACTTCAGAAAGTTAAAACAATAGTCCAAATACCTTTTTTCCCTTGAATCATTTGAGAGCAAGTTGTTGAATTGATGTCCCATAACTCCTAAATATCTTTACTCTGCATTTTCTACAAACAAGGATGTTCTCCTAAACAACTATAATACCATAATAGAAATCAGGAAATTAACACCTTCATATTACTGTCATCTGACCGACAGATCACATTCATTCAAATTTTGACATTTGTTTTGGTAATGCATTTTTTAAAATGAGATAAAATCACGTCATCATTTTAACCGTTTTAAAGTATAAAAATCAGTGGTTTTTAATATATTCACAGTTGTGCAATGATCACACTGTCTAATTCCAAACATTTTCCTCATCCCGTAAAGAAACCCCGACCCATTAAATAGCCCACTCCCTGTTTCCTCTTCGTCCCACTCTGGTTCCTACAATCCTACCTTCTCTCTCTAAAGATTGGCATATTCTGGACATTTTATATAAATGGAATCATACAATATATCACTCTTTGTATCTGGCTTTTTCACTTAGAATAGTGATTACAACCTTCATCCATCTTGCAGCATGTATCAATATTTCATTCCTTTTGAATAATATTTCATTATATATATATATATATATCTCAAAACACAGATTATGGACATTTAAGTCGGTTCCACATTTTGGCTATTATGAATAATGCTTCTATGAAAGTATGTGAACAGGTTATCGAGTGAAATGAAAATTATTATCACATGCAGAATGACGAACTTCAGTGAGAACGCTGAACGGAACGAAGCTGTAGTAAAGAGAATGAATGACGCACAGAGAATGAGGATGGGGTTATATAATGGGGGAAAGATTGTGAATAACTTTAAATGCTTCTGTTTAAATTATACGAAGGCTGATCCCATCTCTGAATCTGTCTCTGATTCTACTTTTTCTGTAATCCCTTACCCTTTTGTTTTCATTGGTCATCTCTAGACTTAAGCTGACTCTCTACAACCAATTCTTTTGTATACAGTCCTGTTTCTGGGATATAGACTGGGATATAGACAAGATATATATATTCCTTGCACCTTCTGGAATGCATTCCCACTTCTCATCAAGCTGGAATGCTGCTTTGGAATCATGATACCTTTGAGCTTCCCACCAGCCTGAGTCTGATCATTTGGCTGTGACAGGGTAGTAATAATTGCAAACCTGCAGCTGAGAGAGATTCTGTACAACATGACTCCATATGCTGCCCATTAAATCCTGGCCACAATCTATACATGTTTGCATAGTGACCAAAAGCAGTTTTAATTTACTCAGGGAATATTGCTCAGTTTCCTATAGCCTTGAGCTGGCAAGTGTATAATCTCCTACTTGCCATTTAATGCCAGATGTTCAAAGCCTTTTGACCCCTATCTATTGCAGCCAGCAATCTTGAGAGGAGGGGAGAACTTGTTCTACACAGAGAGCAGAAGTCTTCAAGCATTCAAAGCTCCAGACAGATGCTATACTCTTCTCCAAAGCAGGTTTCTGTGAAGGAAGAGTATCTGGACTGAGAAAAAGACAGGGCATGATAAAACTTGAAAGATGTGTGCTAAGCACTTATTACTGAGGTCCTCTGTAGGCAAGAAAGCAAGAAGTCTCCAGCTCTGTGGAATCCCCTCCAGGCAGCTAGGAATGAAGGATCTTGAAGTCCCTGCAGCCTCATTGCCTGAGTTTTCCCTGTAAATACTTACCTGTTACCCCAGAATTGTTCAAATATTGCTTTGTAGCCCACATTCTAAGAATTCCCCTGGAAAAAATACACATCCCTCTGCATTTCAGTTTCCTCCAGAGCAATCTACATTATCAACTTTGCTTTTCCCAATTCATCACTTTATTCATCACTCACTTCTATAATGAATTCATCCCAATTCATTATTCATGCAACACATAATTTTAGCTATTATTTTTAAATTTAGCTTAAAGCTATGCAACAAAATTTCCCCATAACCCCCTGCCCCCCTCTTATTTCCTTTGCATGATGTGTGAGCTCACTTTAGTTGTACATAAATTTTATAGTTTAACCAATCCGAACCAACTTTTATTCAAGTTCTGCCAACTGTTACTGCTTAGCATGCTGGAGATGGAGAATTTAGTGTCACTTTTTAGGCACTCTTTCTGACAGGCAACATAAGATACCATCAACTGTGCCAGTGCTTCACAAGCTCACACAAGATACCATATTTCCAGCATAAAGGCCCCGGTTCACAAACTGTGCCTCTTATGCTTGGGATCAATCATCATATTTCTTTTTCTTGCCAGATCTGGGAAATATTATCTGACAGCAGTTGCATCTGCTTTTCCCTCTAAACCCACAGTCTCTTCCCTATCAGGGTTCTTACCTGATTATTCACATATAGGTCTATAGATCTATGACCATCATGAAATTGTATGTGAGAATTTGTGTTTATGAGTGCATTCATTTTATGTGGGTCCATAATT
Organism: Choloepus didactylus; assembly: GCF_015220235.1. Taxonomy (NCBI): domain Eukaryota; kingdom Metazoa; phylum Chordata; class Mammalia; order Pilosa; family Megalonychidae; genus Choloepus; species Choloepus didactylus. The sequence continues at coordinate 159,308,881 of NC_051311.1, read as the reverse complement.
TTAATCGGGTTTACAAAATATATATGGTTTAAAAAAACTTAAAAACCATTGGTCCAAGGAACAATTTTTTAAAAAATAGAAAAAGAAGAAAACCCAGACTTGATTCAAATATTTTTAAGGAAAACTCCTATTTTTCTTAATAAAATTGTGGCAATGAATGGAAAAATCATTATCTGGGGACTGAGTCAAACACTCTTTCATTTATGCAGTGCTCATCTCTCCATATTCAAAGTGGTCACTCTGTCCATACTGGCCAATGTGTGAACGTGGTCAGTTCCTTCAATCCACTCCAGCATGGCACAACTAGATTTAGGATGTTAGACAAGACTTCACCAAAGACTGGTGGTAAGCAAAAGATAAATACATGCAGACAATGCCATCAAATTAGATAACAGTATTTAGAAAATATGTTATTTAGAAACCATGGAACCCAGCCGCCATTTCAGTACAAGCCAAGATTGGAAAAGAAGTTAAGCAGAAAGGATTTGCGGAAAGTCCTATTGTCTGATGGCTTTGACCCCTGTGTGCTTCATGCAAAGCCAACAGAATTTTTGCGAGGTCTTTATAGACAGAGCCGTTGCCGGTCTGGACTGGAAGAGACAGACAAGGAAAAAATTGAAGAAAAAATTTCTTCAAAGACAGAGCCATGGAGGTTGAGGTCTGGAGTCAGGAGGTCTTGGGCTGGGAGAGCAGAGCAGCCCACACGCATGGAAAGGGTGAGTTTGCCCTGGAGGTCGAGGGCAGGCTTTCCACCTCTATGCTCAGGAAATGCTTTGCCACCCCACGTCAGGTGCCAAAGAGTGTGGAGCACATTCCCAGGGAATTGGGGAGAGCCTGGCTGCCACCACCCTGTTCTGAAGGGGTTGAGCATGTGACCCGGAGATGGAAGGGAATCCGGGAGCTGCCCCGATGTTTGAGGAGGGTGGAGCCAAGAAGGTGGTCTCCCCAATGTGTGGATATGTTGGAGCACTCACCCAAGCATTTGGAGAGGAAAGGGCTGCTGAAAAGGCCCTTAGGAAGGGTTAGACTCCTGCTCTCTCAAGCCCCAAGGATGCAACATCGTTCTGCAAATGACTCTCAGACTTTGAAATCTAATGGTTTGTCCTGCGGGTTTTAGGAACTGTTTTGGTCCTGTTAACCCTGTTTTCCTTACTGTTTCTCCTTATGGCAATGGAAATGTTTATCCTATGAATGTCTCTCCTTTGTATATTGGAAGCACATAACTTGTTCTAAGTTCACAGAACCACAGCTAAAGAAGAATTATGCCTTAGGACTACCCATGCCTGTAATTGATTTTGACGGGCTGTTGTACTTAACTGTTGTTACTGAAATGATTTAAGTATCTGTGATATTGTTGTGGGATGAATGTATTTTGTATATGGAAAGATAATGTCATTTTGGGGTACAGGGGGTGGAATGTGCCAGTTTGAATGTATTATGTCCCCCAAACGCCATTATCTTTGATGCAATCTTGTGGGGCAGACATTTTGGTGCTGATTAGATTGGAATTCTTTGAGTGTTCCTATGGAGATGTGCCCCACCCAATTGTAGGTGATAACTCTGATTAGATATTTCCATGGAGGTGTGGCCCCACCCATTTAGGGTGGGCCTTGATCAGTGGAGTCATATAAATGAGCCGACAGGCAGAGGGAATTCAGTGCAGCTGTGAGTGACATTTTGAAGAGGAGCCACAGCCAAGAGGGACACTTTGAAGAAAGCACAGGAGCTGCAGATGAGAGACAGTTTGAAGACAGCCTTTGAAAGCAGACTCTTGCTCCAGAGAAGCTAAGAGAAGACAAATACCCCAAGTGCAACTAAGAGTGATATTTTTGAGGAACTGCAGCCTAGAGAGGAACATCCTGGGAGACAGCCATTTTGAAACCAGAACTTTGGAGCAGAGAACTGCCATGGAAAAAAGAAAAGCCATGTGCCTTTCCAGCTAACAGAGGTTTTCCGGACACCATTGGCCATCCTCCAGCGAAGGTACCTGATTGCTGATGTGTTACCTTGGACACTTTATGCCCTTAAGACTGTAACTGTGTAACCAAATAAACCCCCTTTTATAAAAGTCAATCCATCTCTGGTGTTTTGCATTCTGGCAGCATTAGCAAACTAGAACAATAGAGGAGGTTTTGTGGCACTTAGTTCAGAGGAGAAATATGGATTAGCCATTTGGAGAAGGAAGCAAAGGTGCATTCTAGGAGTCAAAGGAGAGAATTTTGAAGAAGACTGGGTGTTTCTGCTTTTCGGTGAGCAGTAAGGGTGGCGTGAGGGATGGTAGAAACTCATGGTAAATGTCACCCCATAGCTTCCTATCAGCTTCTTCCAAAAGCCTTGTCCTGTAGGTGCCATGTCTTCAAAATTGGAGTGACAAGACTTGGGCTTTGATACTGGTGTTCTCCCCCTTTAGACATGAACTAAATATATATTTCTGAACAACTTTAGTAATGAATAGTACTCCATACAAAGCAGTAAAACAGAACAAAATTAACTTTGCAGAATGAATTCAGCTTCTAAAATCCAATGCATACCTTGCATTCTTATAATTTTAAACTGACACTGCAAGGAAAATGACAAATATTTCCAGTGTAATAACTACAGAAGAGCAGCTTGACCGTAAATTTCAGAGGGAAGTCAATATTAAATTACAGGACTATCATTAAGGGTGATTGAATTTAAATAAATTGTTCTAATTACATCTGGATTCACTTATTAAAAACAAAACAAAACAATTCCCCAGAGACAGACTGATCCCAGGCAATTTAATAAACCTCAACTCAGTTCAATTCAATTCAATTCAAGCTGATTCAATTCGAACACACTCAACAAACATTTGGGGGGGAGTGGAGTTATTTTGTGCCAAGCCCTATAGCAAAGTGGAGATGCAGATATGATTAAGGTATAAAACCCACTCCTAAGAAGAAATAATAATAATGATAATAATAATAAATAAAAATGTGTTCAGTGCACAGGGGAACACAAGTGGACCTGACTAATTCCACCTGCGACAATAGATTAATGCTTCGAAAATAAGTGCCTTTTACACTTAGCCTTGAGTTTTGAGAAAGATTTCACACAGAAAATAAAGTGCAGACGAAGTTCTCAAGGTAAGAAAAATCAAAGCCTCCAAAGCATGAGTGCACATTGTTTCTTTATACATGAGGACAGATTGCCATGAGTATAGTATTGTTCATTTTGGGAGAGGAGTAGAGGCTGGGAAGAGCAGCCTTTACTTTGGTAAATAGTAGGTGGATAGAATAATTAGAAATCATAAACTAAATTTAAACAGTCTAGGGATATCAGAAAAATGTGTTGAAGTTGGCATCATTTTTCTCAATTGAAATGATCTTATCAGACTTGTTCACTTACCTTCACCTTCTTTGGTCTACAAACTCTAAAATCTAATGTCACAAAATGTTTTGCTATCAGTCAAAAGTTCTTGCTTTTGGTGGTACATTGGGCATCTGGCTTTGGAGGAGGAAAGGGAAGGGTCATCAGGGTAAGTATTTCCACTTACAGACTGAGGTTAGCAGTGGCCAGAAGAAAGTGGTAAGTAGACAATATTCTAATGTGCACACATCTCCTTGCAAGGATTTCTGGTCCTTGGGAAGGGATTATGAGAGACTGAAAATGCAGCCCACTTCCAAAATCAAAGAGAAGCAAAAATACTGTGGTGGTTTGAAGCTGTATGTGCCCCGGAAAAACATGTTCTTAAATTTAATCCATTTCTATGGGTGTGAACCCACTGTAAGCAGGACCCTTTGAAGAGGTTACTTCGTCATATTTTTGATGAGTCTGTTACCAGAGTCCCATATAAGCAGAATGAAATTCAAACAAAGAAAGAGAGAAAGACACATAGGGCAGCCAGAAGTTGAAATTCAGTGGAACCTGGAAGAGAATAGAGAGACCAGAACAGGCCACCATGTGCATTGCCATGTGTGAAGCTAAGGACTAGGAATCACCAGCAGCCAGCTCCAGAAAGCCACACTCTTCAAGAAGAAAGCATCAGCTTGATGATGTCTTGATTTGAACTTTTTCTCGGCCTCAAACCATGAGGGAATAAAATTCCATCATTTAACCTGACCTATTTCATGGTATTTGCTTGAGCATCCAAGGAAACTAAAACAAATACTGACAATTGTCAGCATTTATTGATGAGTGATTAAAATAAGTAATAGAGGTCACTAAAGTCTCAGTCTAACCAATTTGAATCTAGAAGATAACTATAATAAGTCTTGGTATCTGGTATATATTTTGCAATAATTCAGCCTAGTTTCCATGTACTGATGCATTTATTTACTAGACATTGATCTATTGAGTAATTGTGCATGGTGTGGATTCTGTTAGGATGGTTTCCAGTGTCTCATGTATCCTACATTTTGGAGGAGGCAGAAGGATAACTAGATAATTTACAATTCACTGGGACATGTACAATATTTTCAGTGTGCCCATGAGGTGGAGAAGGTATGAATTGATTAACTCTGGTTAAATTTATTTCACACAGTGATCATGGTCCTGAAACTATCAGAGTGAACTGTATTCTGATTTGCAGGCAATCCTTTGGTGGAACAAAGCTTCTCCATATTAATTGATGCTATCAGATGTTATCATGTATCATGACTTTGACCATGACCATTTCCCAGGTTAAAAACAATACAAAGCATGCTCAGATGTGGCCCTCTCTCTCTCTAACTGAGCCACCTCGGCAGGTGAACTCACTGCCCTCCCCCCTACATGGGACCTGACTCCCAGGAGTGTAAATCTCCCTGGCAATGCAGGATATGACTCCCGGGGATGAATGTGGACCCAGCATCGTGGGACTGAGAATATCTTCTTGACCAAAAGAGGGATGCAAAATGAGACGAAATAGTTTCAGTGGCTGAGAGATTTCAAATGGAGTCGAGAGGTCACTCTGGTGGACATTCTTATGCACTATATAGATAACACCTCTTAGGTTTTAATGTATTGGAATAGCTAGAAGTAAATACCTGAAACTACCAAACTCCAAACCAGTAGCCTGGACTCCTGAAGACAATTATTTAATAATGTAGATTACAAGGGGTGACAGTGTGATTGTGAAAACCCTGTGAATCACACTCCCTTTATCTAGAGTATGGATGGATGAGTAGAAAAATGGGGATAAAAACAAAATGACAAATAGGGTGGGATGGGGGGATGGTTTGGGTGTTCTTTTTTTACTTTTATTTTTTATTCTTATTCTGATTCTTTCTGATGTAAGGAAAATGTTCAGAGATAGATTGTGGTGATGAATACATAACTATATGATCATACTGTGAACAGCTGATTGTATACCATGGGTGATTGTACGGTATGTGAATATATTTCAATAAAACTGAATTTAATAAAAAAGAAAACAATACTAAGCAAAAACTACTTAGCTTGCACTGCATTTAGAAGTGGAACATTAAAAAAGAGAGAGACAGTATAACAAACACAAGACTTTCTTGAAATATTTTTGCGTAAAGGCTCTTCTAGCCATGTCTAAGTTCAGAAGATATACCACCCAATTTTGAACACACTGGTAGATGCATCTAGGACCACATCTGGAACTGCCTTATCTTCTTCTAAGTTAGCTGCTCTGTCTCACCAATTCATCATAAAATGTGAAATGATATTGAAAACATCACCAGCCTGAACATTTTAAGTTCATAAGAACACATGTTAAATGTGTTTCTAGGTAATCATGGTTCTGCATATTATAATTATTTCATGAAATACTCATGATGTTGAAAGCTTGGTGTAAATCGGAATTTTCTATCACTAGATCTTCAAATCCTGGGACTTTATTCTTATCATTTGTTTTGGGTTCAGTTTTGACACCTCCTCCCATAACCAATGGATATCTTCAAGTCCCATCCACCCTCATCCTTGTCCTGCAAATGTGACCTTATTTGGAAGTCTCCTAGATCTGAATTCTGAATCATATGGCATCTCTGGAGAATTCTAAGTATTTCAATGTGACTGAAACAGAATAATAGGGATCCCACAGGTAGGAAAGGAGGCTAGAGGACTCAGAAGTCACCAAAGAAAGACATCTTCTGAATGTCCTACCTAAGACTTGACATTTATCATAAGTACTCAGTAGTAAGGGGTCACATTCTGATGAATTTCCAGTATAAGTATGGCATGATTACATTTTGGCTTAGAAAGATCCATCTAGCTGAAATTAGAAAAAATCAATAAAAGCTATGGAGCTAAATATTGGAAGCCAGGAGATGAGTTACAATTTTGTTGCAAAACTTAAAGTTGGCAGTTCATGATGGTCTAAATTAGGCATAGAGTTGGTGGAGAAGAAAAGAAATGGAAAGGTCTGAGGAAGTGGAATCAACAGGACTTTGGAATTAGAATGAATTATGAGACAGGACTCAAGAATACTCCAGATTTCAGATATTGGCAAATAGGTCAAGTTTTTTCTTGAGGTTAAATATAAACATACATATATACATACCCACACAAGTGGATGAGCAAATCTGGGAGTACAGATATTAAATACTGGGAATGTTTATGTGGAGTTACTTATCAAGCACTGAAGAATGTTTATCCAGCAGGGTTTTAGACAAAGCCTGATTGTAAGTATAGGCATCTGTCATGGGCAAACTAATAGACACCTATACCCTAATCTCTAAAGCCTGTGAATATGTTACTTCATATGGCAAAAGAGACTTAGGGACTTGCAGGTATGGTTCAAGTTATGGATCTTAAGATGAGAAATCATCCTGAATTATTGGGTGAGCCCAATCTCATTCCACGGGCCCTTAAAAGTGGAAGAGGAAGGCCAAACAGTAAATCAGAGAGATGTGTCAGAAGAAGAGACAGGAGAATTTGGAAGAATGATAAGGACATGCAACTGAGTTCTGCCAACAACCTGCATGATCCTGGAAATGAATTCTTTCACTTACACATTTATTTTAGCCTTATGAGACCCTGTCAGACATCTGATCTACAGAACTGTAAGATAAGGAGTCTGTGCTTTTTTACAATGCTGAATCTGTGGTTATTTGTTATGGCATCAATAAGACACTAATACAGCATTTGAGATGAAGACCCAGATTTGGGAGTCTTCTGCCTAGAGATGATAATTGAAGATATGGGGGTTTGTTTATTGCTGTGGTTTACTTTAAATGTGTATAATTTAAAATAGTCAAGTGGGGATAGTGTGAATTGTTTGAAAATTAACTTTAACCTACAAATCTGGTTTGATTAGCTAAGACTTGGATTTCCATAATCAGGATTATACACACCAGGGGTGGACAGTTAACATTTGAAAGCCTCTAATTAGGATTTATATATCCAATGAACTTCAAATATTGCTCTCTAGATCTTGAGCAGTTTTTGTATTTAGTATGAGTGTATATAGAAATATTTTTTAATAGCTACAATACATGATGTTTAAGATGTGTTCAAGACAGAGGTTGGTTCTAACAATGATAGAGTTATTTTCTGTCTCTCTTACATGAATGGATAAAAGATATGATGAGCCCATGCCTCCCACACTTTTGGAGTATTAGCCTAGAACCCCAAATGGATTTAGTCTGTGTTCCCACTTAATAAAGAACTATGTTGCCTTATCCACCTAGAAGTTTAGCTAATATAAGAACAAAATATCATTGCCCCCATTCTATTGAACTTTTCATCAAAAAGACTTTTTAGTGAAACTTGCACAGAGAACAAGGATTTCACCCAGCGTTCAGGAAGAAGTTATAGGTTTTGAGGTCTGTGAAAAAAAAAAGTATGTTTTCACGGTTAAAAGACTTGGATTTGTATTTCATTCATTATAGCACACAACCAGGTAGCAAGATTATATGTGATATTTAGCTCCTTCCTAGCACTATCCTGAAGGTCACCAACATTGAGGAAAAGGATGTGACAATCATCGAAAAATCAAAATGATTTAGGTCATTTCTCAAAGGTGTGGATATGGTTCCTCACTGTGTGACAAGAAAAGAGGACTGGAATTTAGAACACTAATACAAAATTTTAAAAATATGCCAATGCCAAGTCAGGAAAAGAGATTACTGAAAGTCTAATTATTTCATACACTTGAGAAAATTGCATGAAGTAATATGATAGTCAGAAATACGCAATTTATTGGGCAGAAAAGTTGCAATTGCTTTAGATAAATTATTCCATTTATTTCTAATAAAAAAACTTTGGAGTAATTCTTATTACCATTTTTCAGGTGAGGAAATGGAAACTTGCAGAGGGGTTAAAACCTTACTTAAGGTCACATTTAAAAGTAGTTTCAGAGACATTTTTAAACACAGGAATATAATAGGTGATGCAGAATTCTGAAAGCTACAGAGTAAAATGCTCCTTCTCTTGAACTTCACAGAGCTCTGCAACAAATTAAGTATTCAAAAGACACTCCTTTTCTTTTCCCTGCCTGTGTTACAGAGGTGTTAGCAAGGATGTGGACAGGACCTGTCTGGAAAAGAGGATATTTAGGTAATAATAATTTGATTTGAAGCCGTAGAGGTTGCTCTTTCTCCAAAGTTCATCTTTTTATTGTAGAATGCATGGCAACAGAAAGATCCTTTCTTGCCAAGATGAATTAAGCCATTTCTGTTGTCAGTGAATTCAGCTATTGGGGCACAAGATCACTCAATATAAGTCTCACCCGAAAGTTTGAGAGATCAGAGAGAATGTGAAAGTACAGGTTCAGGATGAGGAGGGTGATGGATAATATTTTAGGCTTGGAATCCATCAAACCCCAAATTTAACCAATAACTATGTACTTGGGAGCCTACCAAAAGGAAAGTTAACATATTAAGCAAGATGCATGTGCTGGTTTGAATGTATTATGTCCCCCAGAAAAAGCCATATTCTTTAAGGCAATCTTGTGGGGCAGACAGAATAGTGGGGATTAAGTTGGAACGTTTGATTAGGTTGTTTGCATGGAGATGCACCCCACCCAACTGTAGATGATAACTGATGGGATATTTCCATGGAGGCGTGGCCCCACCCATTGAGGGTGGGCCTTGATCAGTGGAGCCATATAAACGTGCTGACTCAGAGATGGAACGAAGTGCAGCTGTGAGTGATGTTTTGAAGAGGAGCAAGCTTGCTAGAGAGGAGCATCCTGGGAGAAAGCCATTTTGAAACCAGAACTTTGGAGCAGACGCCAGCCACATGCCTTCCCAGCTAACAGAGGTTTTCCGGACGCCATTGGCCATCCTCCGGTGAAGGTACCCGATTACTGATGTGTTATCTTGGACACTTTATGGCCTTAAAACTGTAACTGTGTAGCCAAATAAACCCCCTTTTTATAAAAGCCAATCCATCTCTGGTGTTTTGCATTCTGCAGCATTAGCAAACTAGAACAATGCATAATGTTGATTTAAGTGCATTTCCACAGATTGAAGGTTTGCCTTTTTGTTTGAACATTTTGGACTTCCTGAGGTGGAAGTTGTCTCATTTAAAGAAGTTGCCATTAGAAAAAAAGAAGAAAGTCATGGTAGGGCCTTGGAAAGAAACTACAAATAATTGTTTAGGTGTGAACATGCTCACAGAAATGTTATCTTGGAAACCTCTGGAAACTCAGATCATTTTAAGAATACTTAAAAAGTCTCACCCCTGAAATAATTTAAAAATTATGTGGAAAAAAGTTTGCATGACAATACCATTATGCCAGTTTTTTTAAATTTAAAAGCTATTTTAGCTGCTTACTTTCTAACTTTGTTTACCCAGTACATATTATTTAGCAGGATATGAAGAAAAGGAATACAGGATGCCTCTGGAAACTGAAAAGGGCGAAGGAACAGATTCTCTCCTAGTGCCTGCAGAAAGGCATGAAGCCCTGTCGACACTTTGATTTAAGCCTAGTGAAAGCCAAGCAGGACATCTGACCTACAGAACAGTAAGATAAAAGGCATGTGTTATTTTAAGTCATTAGGTTTGCAGCAATTTATTACAGTAGCGATAAGATACCAATAGAGATAGTGATAGTATTATGGAGAAAACTAAAGCATGGAAGAGGGAAAGGGAGCACTGATGGTGGTGGGGTGCACTGCAGTTTTCATTAGGGTAGTGAGGAAAGTCTCCCCGAAATGACTTATCAGAAGCTGGGGTGGGTGAGTCCTGTGCATCAGGAGAAGAACGTGCCAGACTAAGGACTCAAACAATCAAAGGACCCTAGACCTTGCATGGTGTTTGGGAGAAAGAAATAATGTTCCAGGACAGGGAACAAAAAGTTGGTCAGGGGCACAAAGTGATTTGAAGCTATTGTAACAACTCAGAGTGGAGTTATTTTAGGCATATGGATGGATTAAACTATAATAATGGTGATGCAAGGGAGAGTTTGAGGTCTAATTCACTAGGAAAAAAATGCTGATTATGGAGAAAGAGAATGTAAGGCTCAAAAAAATTGGTACTTAATTCTGTGATGATATTTTGAATGTAAGTCTGTTAAAAAGAAATCAGAAAGTCATGAAGAGGAGTAACTTTCAGCATTTATAGTGTAACAATCAGGTGGGGTGTCCTCATATTTGTTTCCTGCAGATACATGGAGATGAGGTATGGAATAGAAGGGAAATGGAAGGGATAGAATTAAAGAACTGGCAGGTAAATAAAGAAATGATCTTTAACACATCATGTGACTCTATGTTGGAAGTGCCATTGCACTTCTTTTTTCACATAATGATCTTAACTATCATTATCCGACAGGTAACTTCCATTGACAAGCAAGCAGGTTTTTAAAATCCAGTCCAAGGCTTGGTAGGGATACTTATTGAGTTCATTATGGTGGCATCTCTCTACATTTTGTTGTATTTATTCAATTTTATTATAAATATGTTACCTAAAAATGAGGGTAAAAGACATTATATGTCACCCCAGGCCAAACTAAAAGAATATCCAGCTGTGAGAGCCGGTCAGTAATTGCCTTAGAAGCAAGACTTCTGGTATTTAACATTTGAAGACAATGAAAGTAGAAGGAAAATATGATAAAAGCACATAAGACAGAGAATCATATGGGGATGTCATGGGAAAGACCCAAGATCATTTTTTCTTCCCCATCTTAAAAACAGAGAGAATATTATGCTCAGGACCTGCTTCAGGTTGAAGAACCTTAGGGTTTTGTAGATACCACAAGCAGGAGACAAGGTTGATATCAGAGGCCCCAGGGCAGGGCCTGGTCAAGAGGCAGTACTGTCCAGAGTGAATGTCTGGGGTGTTAAAAGGTAATGAAAGATAGACATTTAATCTCTTTGTAGAACCACATATCATATATTTGACAAGCATGCATATCCAAACACTGTACATGCATATAGGGTTCTTTAATGATTCCTCTTGGACCCTGTGAATTGGCAGTTATCAAGGATCAGATAATGGTATTTTAGTATAAAAGACATTCCCTATGTACACAGGATGACTCTAAAACTTGACTGGGCCAAAGAATCACCTTGGAGTGGTTGTTAAAATGTCAAAGCCCAGAGACACTCTGATTCTATGTTTCCCTAAAAGTTCCAAGGTAATATTGTAGTTCTATGCCTACACATTTAGAAGCAAGGAAAATATTTTAACAATTAGCACCTGGGCTTTCAGACACTGGAGTGGCTGCCACTAAGAAGCTGTGCATTGAATTTTTTCCTCGATTCAATCAAATTGATTTCAATTCAGTTCCTCCAATATGCAAGCTAGCTAAGTATCAGAAAGCATAGAAAGCAGTAAGTATATATGCTTCAATATACTATATATTATTGGTGCTTCTTCAAAGCAGGGAATGCTATCATCTAGTAAGAGTATACCTTGAAGAAAGGAATTGCATCATTCTGTACTTCTAACAGTTGACTGAAGATATATCATTTTAGTTTAAAATAAAGATTGTCCTTCAGGTTTTTTCCCTTTGCCAAAAGTTCTTTAACAGCATTTAACTAGCATTTTGTAACACATGTCTCAGAAACATTAATCACATTACTGATCCATCAGCTATAGACTGAATGTGTAAAGCATAGTGTTTACAATAATATAATAACTACTATGATGCAGAATAATTTTTGTCCTTATATTGAGTATGTACATATACTTGCCTATGACTACTTAGGTACATACATTCAGCCGAATTTTATCAGAAAATTCACATACTGATAACATACCATTACAATCTTATGAATTATTGAAGTACATCATTATTTAACTTTGTTTCTATTGAGCTTCTCTTATTTGATGCCCCCTTCTCTCACCACATCTCTACCATTCACCTTATCTCTAAAAGGTATGTATTCTAAACCCTGAGAGTGGGGAGGATAATTAGAAAGAAATGAAACCATTGCTTCTTGAAAATAGTACTTACTAGTGCTAGGCACTTTGTGTATATAATGTACTTTAATTTCACTTCAACATTGTGATGGTATGAAGTTGTATTTTCCACAGAGAAATATGTTTTTAAATCTAAAACATTTGTGTCAGTGTGAACTCATTAGAAGTAGGACCTTTTGATGGGGTTACTTCAGTTAAAATAGGTCCGACCTCAACCAGGATGGGTGTCAATCCTATTACTGGAGCATTCTATAAGAGAATAAAATTCAGACAGAGAGAGAAGGCCACAAAGCATGAAGCTGAAATCAACAAACCCTGGAAGAGAAGGGAGAGACCAGAAGATAAAGACACCACCATGTGCCTTACCAAGTGGCAGAGGAGCCAAGGATCACCAGCAGCCAGTCTTTGGGAAGAAAGCATTGCCTTGATGATGCCTTGATTTGGACATTTTCCCCAACTCTAGCAGTGAATGAATTAATTCCCACTGTTTGAGTCAAACCGTTGCATGGTATTTGCTTTGAGCAGCCTAAGAAACTGAAACAAACTCTGTGAAGTTGACTTTCCTAGATCCATGCTAAAATGAAGAAACTCACATTCAGAAAGCTTAAGCAAACTAGTTGTTCATCAACATGCTGTTTCTGGGTTGCATGGAATTAAATTTACTGGAAGATAACAATAACAAAAAACAGTTGAAGAAGCCAAACTTCATTTGAGAGAAAGATCTGTGGGTCTCAAATGCAATTAGGAGAGATTTTCATCCAAAATTAGCATTTTCGAAAGGCTGATGAAACCAAACATATGAATTATATAATTGTAACAGCATATTAAAGTCATGGATTTTTTTCTGGACAACAAGAATCAGGTACACTACTCAATTCATGGATTTATTAAGGAAGAACTTTGGTAAATTCTGGGTTTGAATTTGGGGTCAGAGGTTGGTTGGGATAATAAATAAAGATGGATATAGGGAAAATATCCCTTCAGAAGCAAACAGTAGAGATAATAAAGTACATGGCTTCACAACAAAAGGGCATTTAAGATGGACACTGAAAGTTGACATGATCTAAGGATGCATAAAACAAACTCTTAAAGTCCTTTATAGTTCCATATTTCTACAACTTCCTTTCTCTCTGTGTTTTTCTGAAAGGAATTATAATTTTGGCAGAACTAATTTCTTCCTTTGAGATCTAAAGAAGTGCAACAAACCTTGAACTCTAATTATCATTGTATGCCTCCTTTTTTTCATAAATTTGTGAAGTCCTTCTAGAATCATCTGTTTATTTTTTCCTGACAGTTTATGGATGTAACAGAAGCTTCTCAGCCCTGGAAGAATATCAATATGATGAGTAAAAATAGGTATTTCACTTAATGTTATCTCCCATTTTAGGACAAAGTAACTTGTTCATGAAATAAAGTCAAATTTATGCATATTATTCTACTTAATAATTTAAGAACCTGCAAACTAAAGGCAATATGACCTTAAAAGAATGTTTAAATGTGTAAAATATTTGGAATACTTATAAGGAAAAAGTTTGAAAGAGACAGGATTTCATATTATACCAACAAAAAGTTCCCTAAGCATACTCGGTATTGTTCCTTGTGTGTATTGACTTAATTGAATTTGAAATTATAATTTCACCTCAGACTTCATAGTTTATTATTTTCAAATTTCATTCTTATGGAAATAAGTCAAAATAGAAATAATATCTAGACTGAGATTTTGCTTTATTAGTAATGTTTAATATGCATATGTATTGGAGCTCATATCTTATCTTGAATTTTGAATCCATATCTTGGAACATGCCTTTCAAGTACATATGGATTTTTTATTCTTCAGCATAGATCAAGTTGCTAGGTCATTCAAACAAACATCAATCAATTTAAAAAGATATAAAGCATATGAAGTATGTTCATCAACCATGATTGGATTAAACAAGAAATAAATACAAGGAGATTTAGGAAATTCAAAATTAAGTGCACATAAAAATCAGTAAAAGAAGAAATCACAAGGCAAATTATGCAATATTTTGTGAAAAATTAAAATGAAGCACAATGTATTGAAAGGTACTGGATAAAGTTAAAGCAGTACATAGATGGAAATTTACAATTATAAATGCCTATGTTCAAAAAGAGCAAGGATATGAAATCAATAACCTAACATTCTCCCATAATAAAGAAGACCAAATATTAGGTCCAAAACAGCATATGGAAGGAAATAATAAAGGTTAGAGCAGAAATAAATGGTGTAGAGGATAGAAAGACGATAGAAAAAAACAATGAAACCGAAAGCTGATTATTTGATTAGATGAACAAAATTAGTAAAGTGCAGCTTGTTCTACCAAGAAAAAAGGAAAGAACATTCCAGTAATTAAAATCAGACGTGAAAGACGGGATACCACCACCAATCTTAGAAAAATACAAGGGATTACAAGAGAATACTTTAAGAAACTGAATGAGAAACTCCTAGAAAAACATAAAGTACTGAAATTGACCCAAGAAAAAAATAGAGAATTTGAATGGACTGATAAACAGTAAACTGATTTAACTAGTGCTTTAAAAACTCCCCACAGATTGAGAATATCTTCTTGACCAAAAGGGGGATGCAGAATGAGACGAAATACTTTCAGTAGCTGAGAAATTTCAAGTGGAGTCGAGCAGTCACTCTGGTGGACATTCTTATGCACTATATAGATAACACCTCTTAGGTTTTAATGTATTGGAATAGCTAGAAGTAAATACCTGAAGACGATTGTATAATAATGTAGATTACAAGGGTGACAGTGTGATTGTGAAGGCCTTGTGGATCACACTCCCTTTTGTCTAGTGTGTGGATGGATGTGCAGAAAAGTGGGGACAAAACTAAATGACAAATAGGGTGGGATGGGGGGATAGTTTGGGTGTTCTTTTTTTACTTTTATTTTTTATTCTTATTCTGATTCTTTCTGATGTAATGAAAATGTTCAGAAATAGATTGTGGTGATGAATGCATAACTATATGATCACACTATGAACAGCTGATTGTATACCATGGATGATTGTATGGTATGTGAATATATTTCAATAAAGCTGAATTTAAAAGAAAAAAAAAAAAAAAAACTCCCCACAAAGAAAATCTAGCACAGGTGGCTTCACTGGTAAGTTCTACCAAACATTTAAAGAATACTGATCTTTCATAAACTCTTCCAAAATACAGTAGAAGAGAGATCACTTCCCAAGTCATCTTTCAAACTAATATTACCCTGACACCCAAACCAGAAAAAAAATTCACAAGGAAAAAAGGCACAGGAAATGCCCCTTATGAATGCAGACACAACAATTGTCAACAAAATATTAATATATGAAATCAAACAATATATAAATGAATATACAGCACAACTAAGTAGGATCAATTCCAAGGATCCATGGTGGGTTTAACATATGAAAATCAACCAATGTAATGTTCCATATTAATAAAAAAGACAGAAACCACATGATCATTTAAATAGGTGCAAAGAAAACATTTGACAAAATCCAACATTCTTTCATGAGAAAAACAATCAACAAGCTAGGAATAACAACCTGGTAAAGGACATCTAAGAAAAAAATCACAGCTCACATCATGCTTAAAGATGAAAGACTGAAAAATTTCCCCTGAGATCAGGAAAAAGATTAGATGTCTCATCACCACTTCTGTTCAGTATGGTACTGGAGGTTCTGGCTTGGACAATAAAGCAAGAAAAAGAAATAAAGGTATCCAAAATTGAAAAGGAAGGAGTAAAATTATCTTTATTTACAGATGCCATTATCTTATATGTAGACATCCTAAGGAATCCACTAAAAAACTGTTAGAACCAAAAAATGATTTCAGTATGGATGCAGGATACAAGACTAATATTTTTAAAATCAGTTGTATTTCTATATAATAGCAATCAACTATCCATTATATTAATAACAAAATTCCTTTTACATTAACAACAAAAAATAATAATGTATTTAATAATAAATTCAACCAAAGAAGTACAAAACTTATACTCTGAAAACCACAATATATTGTTTGAAGTAAAGAAGATTTAAACAAATATTAATCATATGTTCATGGTTAAGAAAGATATATATCGATAAGATGGGATCACTTTTTTAACTGAGGTACAGATTCAAAACAATCCCTATCAAAATTCCAATTGACTTATTAATAGAAATTGACAAACTGATGCTAAAATTCATATGAAAACTCAAGGGACCCAAAATAGCCAAAACAATCTTGAAAAAGATCAAACTTGGAGGATTCTAATTTCAAAACTCCATACAATAAAACAGTAGTTGAGACAGTATGGTACCGGCATAAGATAATTCATATAGAAAAATGGAATTGAATTAAAAGTCTAGAAATATACCCTGAGAATTACAGTCAAATAGTAGTTGACAAAGTTGCCATGAGATTTGAATGGGGGAAGGAAAGAATAGCATTTTGACCAATGATCCTAAGACATCAAGATATCCACCTGCAAAAGGATAATTTTGGACCCCTACTTTATACTATGCACAAAAATTAAATCAAAATTGATCAAATGCCTAAATGTAAGAGCTAACACTATAAAACTCTTGGAAGAAAACATAGATGTAACTCTTTGGGACCCTGGATTAGACTGGGGTTTCATAGATATGACACAAAAAACCTATACATTATCCTTCATTAACATTAATAACTTTTTGTATGCAGATGATACCACCAATAACATGAAAAGACAGACCAGAAGGTGGGAGAGGATATTTGCAAGTCATATATATGATAAGACTTATGTCTAGAATATATAAAGAATTCTCACAATTTAATAATAAAAAATATATTAAAAATGAGCAAAGTATCTGAGTAGATACTTATCTACAAATAGCCAAATATCAAATACAAATACAAATAGCCAATAAAAGATACTCAAAATCATTATTCATTAGGGAAATGCAAATCAAAACTACAAGATACCATTTCACACTCAGCAGAATCGTTATAATCAAAAAGACAGAAAATAATGATTATTTGCTAAAATGTGGAGAAATTATAACCCTCTAAATTCTAATGGGAATGTAAAATCATGTAGCCATTTTGGAAAACAATTTGGTTGCTCCTCAAAAAAGTTAAACATACAGTTATCATTTGACTAAACAACCTACTCCTTTATATATGTCCATGCAAAAATTTTTGCACAAATATTCAAGCCAAGTATTATTCATAATAGCCCAGAAGTGGAAACCACCCAAGTGTCCACCAAATCATGAGTGGATAAACAAAATGTGGTCCATACACACAATGAAATATTATTCAGCAATGGAAAAGAATGAACTACCGATATATGTTTATGACATGGATGAACCTTGAAAACATTACACGGAGTGAAAAAATCCATGCACAAAATACCTCATATTGACTATTCTTTTTAAATGAAATATCCAGTATAGGCAAATCTATAAGGAAAGAAAGTAGATTTGTGTCTGGGGGTATGAGGAAAGATGGGGAGTGACTGCTAATGCATATGAGATTTCTTTCTGGAGTGATGAAACTGTTCTAAATTTAAATTGTGGTGATGGTTTTGCAACTCTGAATATACTAGAAACCATTTCGTTGTATATTTTAAATGTGTGAGTTTTAGCATATACAAATTATATCTCAATAAAGTTGTTAAAGAACATAAATAGGAATTAAAAAATTGTAAAATTTAAAGATTAAACATGACAGAGCTTGTGTTCACTTTGTATTTAAGATAGTAAGTCAGTATTTTAAAGGATCATTTTTTTTCTATTTTTTAGCTTACCTTGTATATATGTTCCCTTTGCCTACTACTTTGTTCCCTTATTTCCAGCCTTCATGTTAGCACACTTTAAAGTACAGTTCAAACAAACTTTGATTATCACCCAAGGGATGTAGACCTCCCTTCCTTTATATTCCAATTCATAGTAAATTTTAATTATTTAATTCTATAAGCAGATTTGCTGTTCTTTGCACCAGACCCTTTTCTCATTCATTTTAACATCTCTAAGGGCCAAGCCTGATGCTTGACACATTGTGGGTCATCAACACCTTTCAATAAACAAAAGTGTATAGAAGTGTAGATTAGGAAGTTAGTTTCTTTATTCCGTACACAACACAGGCAATTCAACAGAAAATCAAGAGACATGGTTATTTTGTTCTTTACAATCCTAAAATAATTAAACGAGGGAAGAAGAGACTAAGACACGCAACTCGGTTGACTAAAATAATTAGAAGACTTTATTTTGTTTTACTTTTTAAACCAGATTTTAAAAAATCCATAGACTTAGCATGTCTTTGTACTTCTTCTATTTTTCTACATGAGTTTTATTAACTTGACTGAATTCACCTCTTTCTTTGAAGCCTTCTGCCACATATAGTTCACTAAGATATTTCTATGAGGGATTAACGATGAAAGGAATTCGTCACTGAAGGCAATTTTAGACTTAATGCCTCATTCACAAGAGGAAAGAAAAATAAACCCTCCCAGTTTTCAGCCAGTCAGGTTTTTAAATTTGTCACAAATGAAAAGCTGAACTTGCTGGGAAAGAGTGATTTATTTGTTTGTAGGACAAAAAGGAAAAATAATATGAAATCCTTCAAATAACACCTATTTCGCAATATAACTGAAAAACATCACTACCTTGGGGGAATACAGCATTGAATGTTTTAAACACACTCTCTCAGAAACACGTAGACACAAACACACACACACACACACACACACACACATACAAAGCCTTCCTTGTTGGCCAGAAAATATGCTAGATGAAAAACCCTTTTTTAAAAGTTTCCAACAGAGGAATTTTAATTCTTTAATTTAATCCCCAACCTGGAAGGCCAGATTAAGGTCATTACTATCAATTCAGTCCTCCTACCTTGTAGAGGTCAGTAAACACATACAACGAAACCTTGTTACTTCTGAAACAACTCCTAAAATCCCAGTTCACTGGTTAGACCACTATCAAAAAAAAAAACAGCTCATGGAAATTATCCCTAAGAAAACAGTCTAGGGTATTGCCAAGGGAATGAGTTTTGGAGTGGGACAAATTTGGGTTCAAATAACAGTTTCACAACCTGAAGTTGTGACAAATTAATCAAAAGTCATCTGCAAACCTTATTTGGATACTGATTCAAATGATCAACTATGTTTTTTAAATGAAACAATGAAAGGGGAAATTAAATGCTGATTGAATGTTCTAAGACATTGCATAATTATTAATTTTCATTGTTGTTATAGTATTTAGGTTATATTAAAAATAGAGCTCTTTAAGAGAAACATTCTTACTTACTTATTCATGATCTGCTGGGCTCCCTCTAGTTTGCTTCAAAATAGTTCGGTTGCATATATGTGGGGGGAAGGTGAAACAAGATGGTCAAGTGTAGATAATTGTTGAACCTTGGTAACGGATTAGTGAGAGCCTTTTTCACTATTATTTCTACATTATTACACATTTGAAAATTTCCACATTTAGAAGTTTAAAAGTTGTCAGACATAGGAAGTTGAAAAACTATCCTTTCTTACTAGAGTGCAACCCTGGCTTGCCAATAATACACTAGAAATGGTCATCTCTCTGATTTGAACCCAAACAGGCCAAGCTTTCTCTGGTGATCTCAAGTTTCAGAGACATTTTGCCCCATTCATATATTAGTAGAGGCGTGGCAGCTCTGGGTTAGTCTTGCATACATTGAAGTCATTTAGAAACCAGGGGCCTTACTTTTACTGTGTTGAAATTGTTTCTTGGGTATTTTTTAAGTTTTGCAGAGTTGGTGAGAGAACTTGCTTTCCCTTTGACTTCCTTGTGTACACAAGTAGAATATTTCCCATAGAAAACTCAAAAATACAAACTCTCTAGTTAAATTTGAAAACTTTTTGAGATACGCTGTCTGCATAGTTTCAAATGAAATAAAATACGCTACTCTGAACCAAACCTAAAAAATTCAGTGGAGCTGACATTATTGAATTATTCTTTCTTGGTTAATTATGAGCACTGGTGGGACATGGAGTCAAAAGTGGGGGGACCAGTGAACACACAAATTCAAGGACAAGTCCATTGAGCTTATTTCCTCTAATGTACTTCTCTCTTCTAGTCCTAGCTATTTCAGGAAATGGACCTGATTCTCTAAAGGCGAAATGATATGGGATTCTAACGGAGTTACTCTGATTTTTAAGCGAGTTCCAATAAAATTTTAAAAACACCAAAATATGATAAAATAAATTATATATTATGATGGAAATTGTGAAAATACTCAGGTAAAGGATAGTATTATTACTGCTATTAGTGTTCTTATAAAATATTTTAATGGAACTTCACCTATTAATCATTATTTGAGTTTTTGTTCCTTCCTAAATTTTTTCAGTATATCTTTAGGAAAGTTTTAGGTAATTACTCTCATTGGTGTTTTAGAGAAGGAGAAACAGGCTCAGGGGTTTTAACAACTTTGGGGAAATCACTCATATAGTAAGTGGAGAGACTCAGGCTCCAGTCCAATTCTGCTCATGAACCTGACTCCTTTCCACCATATCAGTCATGTTGTTGCCTTTACTAAATGAAATCTCAATAAGCAAGTTCCCCCAAAGAAAAGCATTTTTTTTTTTTTTTTTTTTTAGAAACAGGAAAGTTACTTTAAACAAATCAACTACCTAAATAGCAATGGCATTATTAGTCTTGTTTAAGGCTACATCCCCAGGCAGCTAGAAAAGTGCTAACATATAATAGGGGCCATATATATTTGGTTTGGATTAAATAAATAGAACTCCCACTTCATTGATTTCTTTCTTCTGTATCTATTGAACAAGTACGACAGTGCATTTCATTGTTGGGAAGCAAAAGAAAAGCAGACAAATTTCCCAGCCACCTTGTAGCTTCTGTTTAAGTAAAAGAACAAAAGAAGTAAGACTATATGGAGAGTATGTAAAGTATATATCAAATGTCAATAAGTTCCACGGAGAAGGTAAGTCAGGAAAAGAGGGTAGAAAGGCAAAGCTGACAGATGAGGAAGGTGGTGTTCTCTCAGCCTTGTTAAATATGGCGGTGAGAGAAAGCTCTATGGAGAAAATGACATTTGAGTAGTTGCATGCAAATATACTAAAATGAATAAAAACAAATGAAAACCCAGGAAAATAGTTCCTGAAAGAGAACTCTTGCAAAAATGAAGCTTGGAGAATGAAAACTGAATCTTGAGGGAGGCTAAGAAAATCTTATGTAAGGATGTGTAGGAGCAAGGCATCCTGTGTTTCAAGTAAGGTTTCAGGAAGTATCTATTTCATATAAAATAGTTGCTTGAGAAAAGTTTTTCTTAAGGGAATAAACTTTTCCAAAATGTTTAGAACAGGATCATTTGTCTAGTAGTTCTCAAACTTTTTTATTTCAGGACACTTTTATACTTTTTTAAATGATTTAGGACAACAAAAGAGCTTTTGTTTGTATGGGTTATGTCTATCAATCTTTACAATATTAGAAATTAAAACTGAGATCTCTTTAAAATGCAAGAATACACTAACACACATTCCATTAGTCATCAGAGCAATGACGTCACCACATCTCATTAAGCTTCTGGAAAATTCTACTGCAAACTTGTGAGAGGACAGGAGTGGGCAAACAACAACAATGACATCTTAGTATTATTAAGAAAATAACTGTTGCCTTACTGAGAGAGAATGGCTGTCCCCAGAGGTCCCTAACCACTCTTTGAGAAATGCTGCACTTGATATTTTCTGACCAGAGGAGGTTCTACTTTACAGTTAACATTGGTTACAAAGATTCCTTCGGTTGAATCCAGTAGTCATTTGTGAATGTCTTCTTTCCCTTCCAACCTGACATTTCTTCCTTTATTCTGATGATGGATTCACCCCCTACATCATGGATAAAATGGAAGCCTATAAATGGGACCCCTCCCCGCTATGATGCATTAGAATTTGCAGTCTTATTTACTGCTGCATCCATTCTCTTTTTGTAATATCCATTGTCCCTTTTGTAACAATGCAAGAACCGTGATTCTTCCTATCAAGATCAGTTCTTCAACTTGGGTTCAGAATTCCATCCCTTCTATCCTTCCTCAGAAATTCACTCCTTCTGTTATTCTTCTCTCTTATATTGCCAATCTCTCTACACTGAATTAATATAAACAATATGATGGTGTTCTAGTTTGCTAAAGCTGCCAGAATGCAAAACACCAGAAATGGATTGGCTTTTATAAAGGGGGTTAATCTGGTTACATAGTTACAGTCTTAAGGCCATAAAGTGTCCAAGATTTAACACATCAACAATCGAGTACCTTCACTGGAGGATGGCCAATGGTGTCCGGAAAACCTCTGTTAGCTGGGAAGGCACATGTCTGGTGCCTGCTCCAAAGTTCTGGTTTCAAAATGGCTTTCTCCCAGCTGCAGTTCCTCAAAAATGTCACTCTCAGTTGCTCTTGGGATGTTTTTCCTCTCCCAGCTTCTCTGGAGCAAAAGTCTGCTTTCAATGGCCGTCTTCAAACTGTCCCATCATCTGCAGCTCCTCTCTCAGTTCCTGTGCATTCTTCAAATGTCTTGGCTGTAGCTCCTCTTCAAAATGTCACTCATAGCTGCACTGAGTTCACTCTGTCCATCAGCTCATTTATATGGCTCCAGTGACTCAACTTAGACCCACCCTGAATGGGTGAGGTAATACCTCCATGGAAATTATCCAATAAGAATCATCACCCACAGCTGGGTGGGATGCATTCCAAAGAAACACTCGAAGAATTACAATCTAATCAACACTGATAACGTCTGCCCACACAAGATTACATCAAAGATAATGGCATTTGGGGGGACATAATAGATTCAAACTGGCACAGATGGTTTCCAGTTACCAAAATTAAAAAAAAAAAAAAACACACACAAAAAAACACAAAAAAACCTAGGACTCATCTGGTATGTCTCACAATCAGTAGTTGCATAATTCTGTCTGGAAGAACAATCAGTTCTACATCCAAATATACACTTTAACCATCCCTTTCTCCCTCTTTCCATTGCCAACACCTCAGTTCAAGCCAACATTATCTCTCTGCAGGATGACTGCCATAACTCCCCAGCTGGTCTTCCTGCCTCTATTCTCATTGCCAGTAATCGTTTAGCAGTCAGAGTAATATTTCAAAACATATTATGATATACTCCAAACACATAAATGAATATAAATAATTACATAACCATCATCAATAAGCCAACAACCCAGCTCAAATAATAAAATATTACTACAACCTTTGAAACCTCTTATATGCTATGTCTTCTCATCTTCACCTCCTTCCCACACTAAAATCCATCACATATTAAAGTGACTGAGGAAAAATGAGAGAAGATGCTAAACTCAGAATTGAATATGGGGATATTCTTATTTTCTTAACCAAGTAAAAGAGGTTTATAAGAGAATACTATAAGCAATTGAGGACCAACAAATCAGGTAACCTAGAATAAATGAATAGTAGATCAAAGCTGAAAGGGCTGAAAAACAATGACTCTCAGAGGATAAGTATGTATGTAAGCCCATAGGAAAGAGAAGAAAGAGGTAAATATAAGGACAATATAGGAGTTTGAAGACTTTGGTACCCATAAACACAACACATTACATGGAGCCCAACTCCTAGCCAGATTTACATAAATATTCACACTACAGTCCTATCTGGTTCCAACTGCCAGACACAATATATCCAGCTTTAAGCAAAAAATTTCAAAGCATGCCAAAAGTAAGAATAATCACTTTGAAGAGCCAAAGAAATCATCAGAGTCAGGCTATGATATGTCACTGATGTTGGGCAGGGAAATTAAAATAGCTACAGTTGATCTTATTGTTTTTGTGACACTATTAATATATTAAGGCTTCTAACTGAAATAGTAGACAATATGTAAAAATAGATGGGTAATATTAGCAGAGAGATCAAAGCTAGAAATAAAAAAAGCAATAACAGAAGTATTAGTAATAAGTGCCTTACTCATCAGAAGACTCAACATGGGCAAGGAATATTTCACTGAGTTTGAACATAGAAACTTCCCAAACTGAAAAGCAAAGAGAAAAAAAGACTGGAAAAATACAACAAAACAGGACATCTAAGAACCAGAAGACAACATCAAAAAGCACAAGTGTGAAATTGGAAAAACAGAAAAATAACAGCTAACAGAGGAATAATGTCTAAGAACTTTCCAAAATTAATGACAGACACCAGTCTGTCTCTGACTCAGGACAGTCAGAGAACACAAAGAAAAATAAATACCATAAATAAACAAACAAATAATCAAACTAACAGAAAAATCAACACCTAGCCTAGGTATATTGTATTCAAACTGCAGAAAATCAAAGACAAATTGAAAATCTCAAAAGGAGCAGGGTGGAGAGAGTAGGACTTTCTTCACCTAAAGAGAAACAAGGATCATAATTAAAAGTATGAATTTTATATTTGGATATGATTAAAAGGGGAAATTTTAGGTTTTATATATATATTACTAGAATAAAAAAGTTTTTTTAAAAAAAAAAAACAGGACTGGGCAACACAAACAATAAGCCCTAATGTGAACCATGGACTTTAGTTAGTATGATTATAAAAATGTTCTTTCATCAAACTCTAACAAATGTACCACACTAATGCAAAGTGTTAATAATAGAGTGGTATATGGGAATACTGAATTTTATGCATGATTTTTCTGCATAACTTCTATTAAAAAGCTTCTCTTAAAAAAACTTCTCTTAAAAAAAACAGTACTGTAAACTTATCTTTAATCTCTATGTATAGCAGAAGAGAGTGGAGTGAAATTTTAAAGTGTTGGGGAAAAAAACAAGCACCAAGCTAGAAGTCTACATCCACCACATATTCTTCAAAAATGAAAGAGAAATGAAGAATTTCTCAGACCAAAAAACGAAGAAATGAATCAACAGCAGACTTGTCCTTTGGGAAATATTATAAGGATTTCTTCAAACATTAGACAAATGATACAGTTCAGAAACTAAGAACATAGAGATTGAATGACTGAAGGTAAAATAAATAAGTGGATAATTAAGTAGTAAATAAATAAAATCTATCTTTAATTATTCATTATTCTAAAATAAATATTTGTTTAAAACAATAATAGTATCCAACATTAGGTGTTATAGCAATATCAATAACTGAAATAAATTACAGCAATGTCACAAGGAACAGAAAAGACTAGAAGTCATTCAAAATATGTATTCAGCCACAATCAAATTAAAGTAGAAATCAGTATCAGAAAGATAGCTAGAACATCCCCAAGAGTTTGGAGATTAAACAGCACACTTCCAAATAATTCTTTGGTCAAAGGAGAAGTCACAAGAGAATGTAAAAAATATTTTGAACCAAGTGAAAATAAAATTACAACCTATCAAATTTATAGGATGTGATGAAATCAGGTCTCAGGAGGAAATATATAACATTAAATGCATATGTTAGAAAATATGAATCATAAAATTATAACCTAAGTTTCCCATTAAGAAAATAGAGAATGGAGAGTAAATTAAGCTTAGGACAAGCTAAATAAATGAAATAATAAAAACTAGAGCAGAAATTAAAGGCACTACTAAGCAAATATAGGTCCCAAGTTAGATAGCCAATCTGTGAAAGTCAATTGCTTTCCTACTTAATGGTAATAAACAATTAAAATTCAAAATTAAACAGAAAAGATACCTTTTACAATATCATAAAAGATTAAATACTTAGGTATAAATCTAATAAAAAAGGGACAGGTCTGTATGCTTAAAATTACAAAACACAGATGAAAGTCATCAAAGAAGATTTAAAGAAATGGAGAGATAAGTCCATGTTTATGAATTGGGAGACTCAATATTGTTAAAATGTCAATTCTTCCCAACTTAATTTCCAGATTCAATGCAATCACAATCAAAATCCCACAAATTATTTTGTATGTATCATAATAAAATTTTGAATATGCATGAAAAGAAAAGAACCCAGAACATCCAATACAATACTGAAGAAAAAGAACAACGTTGAAGGATCCATGCTACCCAATTTCAAGAATACTGTAAAGTTAGAGTAACCATTATATTAGCAGAAAAAGAGAAATATAGATCAATGGAAAAGAGTAGGGATCCCCAAAACACACCAACAGTATAGTCAACTGATTTTTGACAAAAGCAGAATGTCAATGAAGTAATGATAGTCTTTTCATCAAATTGTGCTGGAACAACTGAACATCCATATGCAAAAAAAAAAAATGAATCTAGAAATAGAGCTTACATATTGCACAAAAATTAATTTATTATGGATCATAGACCTAGATGAAGGCAAAACTATAAAATTTTTAGAAGGAACAAAGGAGAAAATCTGAATGACCAAGGATTTTTATATATAACAACAAAAACATAATCAATGAAAGAAGAAAATTATAAGTTAGATTTTATTGAAATTCAAAACTTTTGCGATGGGTACAGGATTGTTAACAGAATCAAAATACAAGCCACACACTAGGAGAAAATATGTTGAAAACACATATCTGATTAAGTACTTGTTTTAGGTACTTGTGTCCAAAATATAAAATAACTCTTACAGCTCAACATGAAGAAAACAATTTTTAAAAAATGAGAAAAGATCTGAACAGACACATCACAAAAGAAGACATGGAGATGGCAAATATGCATAGGAAAAATTTCTTAAACATTTTTATTAAGTTATTACAAATTAAGACAACAATGAGATGCCACTACAAACCTATTAAAATGACTAAAGTCTATTAAACTTATAGTAACACTTTCTGGTTAGGATGCAGAGCAACAGGAATTTTCATTCATTATTGGTGAAAATGCAAAATGGTACAGCCAGCTCACAAGAGAGTTTGGCAGATTTTTACAAAGCTAAACATACTTTTACCATATGATCCAGCAATCACACTCCAAGGTATTTACCCAACAATTTAAAAATGTATCTCCACACATAAAACTTAACATGAATATTTAGAGCTGCTTCATTCATACTTACCCTAAAGCTTAGAAAAACTGCAAGAGGCTAAAATTCATATGTGAAAGTCTTCAACTGTATTAGAAACCAATAATTACTATTGTAAAAATATATTACCATTTTGTCTTAAAATTATCAAAATAATTTTAAAACTATTTTGAGATTATAGAAATATTTATGTGTTAGGATAAAGTTTTGGAAAATAAATACTGAAATATAAATTTAAAGGTTTAGTCATGTACATACATTTACCTAAGTAATTCTGGTAAAAATAATTCAGATACGCTGATGCTGTTTCATTTTGAAAGATATTAGCAGAAGCATTATTTATAAAAATTAAATCTTGAGAGACAATCTACCTACCTAAAATAAGGAAAAAATTTTTAGGAAGTCCCAGTAAATCTATATGAAAGGTACAATGCCTGCTAAATTGTATTCAAATTTTTTCTTATGACAAAGGAAAATTATTACCGACAGAAATGCTTATGATCATCAACACCAAATGATCCCAAACT
Source organism: Choloepus didactylus (assembly GCF_015220235.1). Classification (NCBI taxonomy): domain Eukaryota; kingdom Metazoa; phylum Chordata; class Mammalia; order Pilosa; family Megalonychidae; genus Choloepus; species Choloepus didactylus. The sequence continues at coordinate 159,281,143 of NC_051311.1, read as the reverse complement.
TCTAAGCAAGAAAGACAGTGAAATATTATTTTATCATGGATTTTCTCAGTATGTGTGGTTTGCAAGTGATGTTTGTTTTCTTAATTATAATTTCTTGATTTGCCATAGATAAACATGTATTTTTGTAATAAGAAAAACTGTAATGAAAATAAATACTCAACTCTACCTGATTTAAAATACAGCCACAGACCATCCTTTATTAATAATGGATTATAGCTTTAAAATTTTAAGCAGAACCTTTGTTTTAAGTTGATTTATTTCTCTCCTGGAAAACAGGATTTCCTGTCGGAATACAGAATTAATTGAAAATTGCAGTGTCCCTACCAAGGTTCAAACTTTCCAGAGTCCCCAAGTAAGTAAAGATTTGTCTTTGGCATGTCCCCACTTCCCCTATGATCACCTCATGATCAATTTTAATCATATTAGCATTAGGCCCAAGGAGCCAGTAAGCTTTGTATTGCCAAACCCACAAATTCTAGCCATGCATCTGGGGGTGGATATAAAAATAAGTGGAAAGAGCAATAAAGGAAACAATATCAATGGAAAATAATATAATATCATGAAGATAAAACGGTCTCCGAAGATTAGATGTATGGTGGCACTCGACCTGGGCCTTCAAAGAAAAGTCGTTGTGGGAAGTTATTGTGAGATAAAGTGGATGTGAAGGATAAATTTGTCTTATTTTGTAGGGTACGCAGATCTCAAATACTTGTTTATTCTACAATAGATTATTGAGAGTGTCATGTATGCAATGTTCTTGGCTGTGCACTGAGGGTTATAACACTTGAAAAGTCATGCATGATGAATTAAAAAGATATTCATTGCAGGAGGAGTGCAAAGGACAAGGAGACAGTTCTGAAAGTTGCAAGAGAAAAGCAACCTGTTATGTTCAAGGGAGTGCCAATTAGATTGAGTACATATTTCTCACCAGAATCCATAGTAACAAGAAAGCAGTAGTTTGAAATACTTAAAGTTCTTGAAGGAACACTGGTCAGCCAAAAATTTTATATGTGGCAAGACTTTCTTTTAAAAATGAGGGAGAGCTTAAGGCATTCGAAGATAAACAAAAGTTGACGGTATTCATCACTGCTAGATGTTCCCTACAAGCAATGCTAAAGGCACTCCTTCAGACTAAAAGGAAAGGACACTAGAAACTGGTTCAAAGTGGCATAAAGAAATAAAGATCTGCCATAAAGATAGCCATTTGAGTAATTATAAATGCCAGTATAATCATAGTGTATTGTTTAGTATATAACTCCACTTCTTACTTCACACAGGGTTAAAATTCAAATGCATAAAAAGTAATGATAAATCTATGGTCTTGGCATGCAACATATAAAGATATAAGTGGTAGTAAGTACAAAAATAAAAAGGTAGGGGACAAGGTATATAGGAAACATATGTATATACTATTCAAGTTAAGTTGTTACGAAACTAAATATGACTGTTAGATATGTAGTATGTTAAATTGTAATGGCATGGTTACCACAAGGGAAATATATGAGAAGGCTCTTAAAATGGTACAACATAAAAATCAAATAAATATAGACGTGAGCATTAAAGGAAGAATTAGGGGACAAAGAAGGTATAAGACATACAAAGGCTAAATAACAAAATAGTAGAAGGTAGTGCTGTTTTATCAGTAGTGACTTTAAATGCAAATGGAGTAAACTCTCCAGTCAAAAAGCATAGATTGGCAGAATAGTTAAAAAAGCATGACCCAACTATACGCTGTCTGCAAGAGACTCAAATTCAAAGATACAAGTAGATTGAAATTGATGGGATGGAAAAAATATCCATGCAATCCATGCAAGTAACAGTCAAAAGAGAGAAGGGGTAGTTATACTGATATCAGGTAAAATAGACTTTAAGTCAAAAACTGTTATGAGGGACAAAAGTATTTGTTTTATACTGATAAAGAGGACAACTCAACAAGAAGATATAAAAATTATATGTATACATGCACCTAACAACAGAGCCCCAAAATATATGAAGCAAATACTGACAGGTTTGATGGGAGAAATTAACAGCTGTATATTAATGGTAGGAGACTTTAATACACCACTTTCAATAAGGGATAGAACATCTAAAGCTGTATATTAATGGTAGGAGACTTTAATACACCACTTTCAATAAGGGATAGAACATCTAATCAGAAGATCACTAAGGAAATACAAGACATGAATAATACTCTAAACCAACAAGACCTTACAGACATATATAGGACACTTTACCCAAAATAAACACTACAAACTCTTCTCTGGTGCATGTGGAGTATTCTCTAGGACAGACCATACTTTGAAACAAGTCTCAAATTCAAAAATATTGAAATGATACAATGTATATTCTCCAACCACAACAGAATGACCAATTAAAAAATGAACAAAAGACTTGAATAGACATCTCTCCAAATAAGATATACAAATGGACAGAAAGGACGTGAATAGATGCTCAATAGCATTAGTTATCAGGTGAATGCAAATGAAAACCATAATGAGATACCATTTCACATTCATTAGAATGGCTGCTATTAAAATAATGGAAAATAACAAGTGTTGGAGAGGATGTGTAGAAATAGGAACACTCCTTCATTGCTACTGGCAATGTAAAATGTTTCAGCCAATGTGGGTGACAGTTTAGCAGTTCCTCAGAAAGCTAAGTATAGAACTACTATAAGACCTGACAATTCCACTATGAGGTATATATCCAAAAGAAGTGAGAGCAAGGACTCAAACAGATATTTGCACATCAGTGTTTATAGTGGCATTATTTACAATTGCCAAAAGATATAAGCAACCAAAGTGTCCTTCAGCCAATGAATGGATAAATAAAACGTGATATATACATATAATGGAACATTATTCAGCTGTAAAAGAAATGAAGTAATTCCTGATACATGTAACAGCATGGTTAAACCTTGAAGACATCATGTTGAGTGAAATAAGCCAGACTCAAAATGATAAATATTTTATGATCTCACTGATTTGAACTAATTATAATTAGCAAACTGTTAGAGTCAGAATCTAGAAAAAGTTTACCAGGAAATGGGTGGGGTAGGAAATGGGAAGTTATGGCTTAAAATGTACAGAATTCCTATTTAGAATGATGTAAATATTTTGGTAATGACTAGTGGTGATGGTAGCACAACACTATGAATGTGATTAATAGCACTGAAATATATACCTAAATGCCATTAAAAGGGGGAATGTTAGATTGTGTATATGGTAAAATTTTTATTTTTTTAAAAAATCCATGTGTTCCAGTTTGCTAAAGCTGCCGTTATGCAAAATGCCAGAAATGGACTGGGTTTATAAAGGGGTTTTATTAGGTTACAAATTAACAGTTGTAATGCCATAAAAGTGTCCAATCTAAGGCATCAATAAGAGGATAACTTCAGTGAAGGAAGGCTGTTGGCATCTGAAACACCTCTGCCAGCTAGGAAGGCACATGATTGGTGTCTGCTGGTTCTTTGCTCCTGGGTTCTGGTTTCAAAATGGCTTTCTCCAAAATGTCTCTGGGATTTTGTCTCTCTTGAATTCTGTCTCTCAACTTCCATGCATCCTTGCTTGTTCTCTCAGGGCTTTTCCTCTAAGGATCTGGGGGTCCTCTCTTAGCTTCTCTAGGGCAAACTCTGGGCTTCATCTCTTAGTTCAGGATCTCCAAATGTCCTTCTGTCTGTATCTCCAACTGCCTGGGTCCATGTCAGCCCCTGCACTCTCTTAAGGAATCCAGTGAACAAATTGAGACCCACCTTGAATGGGCGGGATCATACCTCCATGGAAATAGTCTAATCAAAAGATCTCACCCACAGTTGGGTGAGTCACAGTTCCATAGAAACAACCTAATCAAAAGATCCCACCCCAAATATGCATGGCCCCCACAAGTTTGCATTAACACACATGGCTTTTCTGGGCAACATAATAGATCCAAACCAGCAACCCATGGAAAAACAGTGAACCCTAAGTTAATTCATGGACTGTAGTTAATAGTGTAATTATCAAAATATGCTATCATCAATTTTAATAAATGCTCCACACCAGTGCAAGATGTTGATAATAGGGTGTTAAACAGGAATACTGTATTTTATGCATGAGTGTTCTGTGTACCCAAAACTTTTCTAGCAAAGGAAAACAAACTGTAAAAGACATGCCTGTGTCCCTACAAAGTCATTGAACTTTAATTCAAGTGGATAAGCTAGACCCCAAAATAATAATAATAAATAAAATTAAAAATTCCTGTGACAAATATAAGAAAAATGTTCGGATAGAGTAAGTTGGAAAAAGTTGCAGTAAGTACATTTATGAATGAAAATTAAAGAGTTAGGGAGAAGGAAGCATTTGAAAATAAAAGAAAACACAATAATAATTGAGGGGAAATCTCAGTGTAGAAGAGCACTATGGGTAGTGGCAAGCTGGTAAATATTTAATAACTCTCTCATGGTGGGCAAGGGGTATGGGGACAAAAACTGATTTGTAGCATTTGCCACTTTTCATGGTGTAAATACTCCCATCATGACCAATCTAAAACAACCAATGTGATTTTACTAAATATAGAGTTGAGAAGCGATGTATGGTAGCACTGCATCATATAGTATTTCCAACATACAGTTACTGAAATGTAAATTATTCTAGCAACTCAGAGCATACAAACCAGTAAAATGTATAAAATAATCAGAAAGGGTTAAGCAAAGATGATTTATTGCTTTTGCTTTTAATTTATGCAATTGTAAATTTATGTCATTTAATGTTTAATGATAACTGTGCTTAACAACTGGACCACAAAATTTTGAAAAAGTTAATAATCAGTTCTTTGGAGTCGGTATGAGACAGCCCCAGCACAACACTGAAGCTAAAGAATATTAGACACCCAATAGATACATGTCAATAATATTGAGTACTGGGGTACTCAATGGAAAATAGTCAAGGGTCGAGTTGAAAACCTTAACCACCAGTCCCAGGAACATAGACCTAATTTTGCAGTCCTGGGGGAGCCCCTGGAGGTATGTGTATTTGTTTGTTTTAATCAACTAAGGGACATAGATGCTAACTCTGGGGATGACACTGATGTTGGATTAAAATAGGGTGCTACTGAAGAAAGGCAACCGGAGTCAGAATTCCCCAGCTATCTTCACAGAGAAAGCTAAGTAAATCCCAAAGAAGCATAGTAGAAGCAAGGTTGGAAGGCAGTAGCAGGGTATGTGAACCATGGCATTGTCTTCTGCAGATCAGCTTTTGGCATTAAGAAACATTCCTTAAATAAAGCGCAATTTTTATTTTTTAACATGTAGAAACAAGCAGTTAAGAAGAGAAAAGGGAAAGATAAGACTATAGGGAAATTCTACCTAGTACCATAAAAGCTTCATGCGGTAGTTTGTAATATTTAGGATCCCATTTATGGCACATGTTATCTGCCTCTCTTAATGCTGTTCGCCAGCTAGTATTAAAAGGAGGGAGGTAGCTTAAACTTCATTATGGCTAACAAATCAATGGGGTAATTTTTAACATGGTTTCTAACTCTAGGAGTCGTAGGAAAAGAGTATAGACTTCTAAGTTTACTGCTTAGTTAAAACTTTATTAAAAGGCTAATTTATAACTTTATAAAGGTGAGTAGCAGCCCCACTTTTCTAGGTGGTTTTGCAAATGAGTGAATGTTCCCCATCCAAAAATCATAATTAAGTTAGGTATGTTCAGTCTGGGGGTTGAAACTATAATTAAAATGCAAATGTGTGAGCTTGATATAATAGCTGGGAAGAATCTTGGAGATCAATCTCATTGAACCATTTCATTTCCTAGCTGAGAAATCTGGGACTCTGAGTGGCTACATGATGTTTCAACTGAGGAATGGAAAGAGCACATATCATAAACGTTATTGTGACTAGTAAGCCAGGGGGCTATGTGAGGATGGCTGGTACAGGTGTGGAAAAGCAGCACTTTCCCCATAATGTTAATCCAGATTGAGAGGTCCATTGACTGCCCAGGTGGAGATTACAAACTCCTGCCCACTGACGTAAGCAACAGTATAATAATTACTTTGTTATTGCAATTATTTTTATTGTTTTGAAAATAAGTATCTTTGAGAACATGGTTTTGCTATATTTCTGAACTGAATATAATTTTTTCCAGAAAGGCCCTCAACTAGGGCAAAATGGTCCCCAAAACTTTGCAGTTCATTTCAACATTCTGAATCTTAGTCAACTGTAAAATAATGAAAATAATAGCCTTTGTATGGGGGTTAATTCAGTGGTTTGTCTGGGTCCTGTATACATATTGCAAAGCAACTTATCATACCTTAAGTTTAAAAAGTCAAGAAGAGGTTGAATTGTATGGCTTCCTGCTTATGATTGCGGTTTGATGGCATTTCTCCATAAACAGAATTACACAATAAACAAATCCCAGAATTATATGATGACTCAACAATTATCCAATCCCAATCTCCAAATTTTATAAATGAATAAATGAAACTTATTATCTCAGCATAATGAGCTGACTTACTGTTCTAGTTTGCTAATGCTGCCGGAATGCAAAACACCAGAAATGGATTGGCTTTTGTGAAAGGGGGTTTATTTGGTTACACAGTTACAGTCTTAAGGCCATAAAGTGTCCAAGGCAAGGCATCAACAACAGGGTACCTTCACTGGAGGATGGCCAATGGCATCCAGAAAACCTCTGTTAGCTGGGAAGGCATGTGGCTGGCATCTGCTCCAAGTTGTGGTTTCAAAATGGCTTTCTCCCAGGACGTTCCTCTCTAGGCCACAGTTCCTGTTCAAAATGTCATTCTCAGTTGCTCTTGGGGCATTTGTCCTCTCTTAGCTTCTCCAGAGCAAATATCGGCTTTCAAAGGCCTTCTCCAAAATGTCTCTGTAAACTGCAGTTCCTCTCTCTGCTCCTGTGCATTCTTCAGAGTGTTCCTCTTGGCTGTAGCAAGCTTGCTTCTTCTGTCTGAGCTTATATAGTGCTCTAGTAATTTAAATCAGACCCACCCTGAAAGGGTGGGGCAACACCTCCATGGAAATTATCCAACCAAAGGTCTTGTCCACAGTTGATTGAATCACATCTCCATGGAAACACCCAAAGGATTCCAAAATCTAATCAACACTAATATGTCTGCCCACACAAGACTGCATCAAAGATAATGGTGTTTTGGGAGGCATAATACATTCAAACCAGCACACTTACGTAACTCCACTCAGTAAAGGCCAAGATTCCCACAATTGTTCAAAACAACCTACAAGCAGTTTGTGATCACATAGTGGCCAATGACTTCACATTTCCTCCCAAACAGAATGCATCCTTACATCTGATTATTTGGGGTGCTCACACTTGTCTTTCTTTAAAACAGACTCACTTTAATAGCAGACTGGGAGAAATTGAGAAACTTCTGGGATTACTGACTGGCCTGATTCCTCTGTTATGAAACAAGTGAACTGATATTAATTTTTGTCATGACTCATTTGAAATCAACAATTTCTCCCAGCTTTTTTATTCCTAAGACTTGACCCTGTGCCACCATATTTTTTCAACCCTCCTCTAGCAATTTATGAGGTGCTTAAAGTCAGCCTTGATAACCTGTGATATTTTCTCTTGGAAAAAAGATTCAGTTGTATCCCCTATACTTTAAGCCAAATAAAGGAAATATTATATATTAGAAATTTAATTAAATTCCATAAATCTTTACTGAGCATCTGCGAAAAACAGTACCAAGCCTGATACTAGAGAGAATTTGATAAATAAGAAATGTTCTTTTCATCAAGAATCTCACACTCCAATGGGGAAAAACAGAAAGCAAATAACTCTTGCAGATTCAGTAATTTCTATGAAGGTGCACAAAATACATATAAAACACAGAGGCAGAAACTGAAATCACCCTGGGGGGCTTCTTGGAACAGATGAGGTCTGAAATAAATCTTCAAGGGCTGATAGGACTGAGTAAATCATGGTAAGGAAAAAGGATTATCTGGAAAAAGTGTGGATATAAAGTGCATGAGAGCCTAGGAAAACATATTTTAAAAAGAGGAAGTCTGAAGAAGCAAGGTCCTTGTATTATTAAAGTCGTTTTTGGTTTGTTTTATTCTATTTTGGTCATGCCTCACTAAGTTTGGGCTTAAACTAAAAGCAATAGGAAGCCATCAAACATTTTTAATGAGGAAAATGACATAATCGGATTGGTATGTGGCAACACAATGGAACACAGGTCAGAGAGTGAGAATCTGAAAGTTGGAGAACCAATTACCAATTTGTAATAATAGTTCATGTGATAAATGACAAAGGCCTATCCCATAGGAAGACATAAAATAAATCATTTAGTAAATAGCAATGTCTAATTCTGAGTGAGAAGGTAATATTAACCAGAAGAACACATTTTCATAAAATTATCATTTGTCAAGAGGTTGGAGATACTGCAATTTTGCTTTCAAATATTTCTCTTCCCACTGTTCGGAGACCAGTCAAAAGTTCACCTTCCCAGGGCATACAGCCTCTCTCTGAGAACAGGAGTCTACTTTGATGTATGATGCTAAGTTCTCGGCCAACTGTGAGCTCCATGAGAGACATGTGCAGCTCAGTGAGGTCAAAGGGACGGAATTTGCCGAGATAGGTTCCTTGTTGTCAGAGAACAGACTCAGAATTTAAATTCAAAAGATCCAAGTCTGTGGCAGCCATAAATCACAGTGTTCCTAAAACTGGCCATCATCTTCAAATTGGGATTAATATTTACTGCTCTATTAAGTTATGAGATTTCTAATAAGCAACCATAAATGGGATATAAACAGCCTGTGAACCATAAATGCGATCGTCTAAATTCAAATATCTAAAATACGGTGGTATCCATAGGCAGTCTAGGATGGAAAGTTTCTAGCTAGTTCCCTACTTTTTTTTTTTTTTTAATTAAATTCAGTCTTATTGAAATACATTCATACACCATACAATCATCCATGGTATACAATCCACTGTCCACAGTATGATAACATAGTTATGCGTTCATCACCACAATCTATCTCTGAACATTTTCCTTACATCAGAAAGAACCAGAACAAGAATAAAAAATAAAAATGAAAAAAGAACACCCAAATCATCCCCCCATCCCACCCCATTTGTCCTTTAGTTTTTATCCCCATTTTTCTACTCATCCATACACTAGATAAAGGGGGTGTGATCCACAAGGTCTTCACAATCACGCTGTCACCCCTTGTAATCTACATTATTATATAATTGTCTTCAGGAGTCCAGACTGCTGGGTTGGAGTTTGGTAGTTTCAGGTATTTACTTCTAGCTATTCCAATACATTAAAGCCTAAGAGGTGTTATCTATATAGTGCATAAGAATGTCCACCAGAGTGACCTCTCGACTCCATTTGAAATCTCTCAGCTACTGAAACTATTTCGTCTCATTTTGCATCCCCCTTTTGGTCAAGAAGATACTCTCAGTCCCACGATGCCCGGTCCACATTCATCCCCGGGAGTCATATTCTGCACTGCCAGGGAGATTTACACCCCTGGGAGCCGGGTCCCACGTAGGGGGGAGGGCAGTGAGTTCACCTGTCGAGATGGCTCAGTTAGATAGAGAGAGAGAGGAGTTCCCTACTTTTGTCTTTTCACCAAATTTGCTGATTTTTTTTTTTTTTTTTTTTTTTTTTTTGGTTTCTGGACAGCCTTCAAGGTCCATGCTGTTTGCTACTTTGTCTTCTCTTTCACCTGCTGAATTCTTCCTCAGATAGTGATGCATGTGAAAAACAACTTGATAGCATTTCACCCTGAGGGAAGAGTCTAGCACACAAGCAAACAGAAGTTTCTGTTTCAAGTCCTGATATTTATTGGAAGAAATGGCACAGAAGTAGTTACAGATAAACTTTCTCAGTGAAGATACTGTTGAACCTGCTGTCATCCAAAAGTAGTGCATTGGAGGTCGGCTGATTTGTGATTCGCTTTGGCCGGGAACTTAGGAAAACTTCAACAGGACACATCCTGCAGCCTCTTGTTTATTCTGGTGGACAGGAGAGAGAATCAGGTGGAGTGTCAGGAGGAGACACACAAGGTCAGTTGGTTGAAAACACAGCTTCTGGGTAGACTAGTCACAGCAGGCACATTGTGTGTGTGTGTGTGTGTGTGTGTGTGTGTGTGTGTGTGTGTGTGTGTGTGTAATGTGAAAGGAATTTAATAGAGAAGAAGTATATAGAGAGGGAATCAACTTTCCAAACACTAAGGTTGGGGTTCCAGGAGGTAAGAGTAGGTATAAGCTCAATCTTCCAGATCATTCTGACATAATGGAGAAGGGATTACAAATGCTGTGGATCTGAAACCAGTTGGGCATTAAGGATAAAAGCCTTCTTGGTTAAAATCAGGTACAGGTCATGTGGTGGAATTGTTGCTTCCAACATACCTCTTACCTTCCTCTAGATAAATTTAGTGGGATGGGAGGGTGCAAAGCAAATGCTGACATCATTAGCTCGGGAAATTTAGGCACGTGTAAAATGAGGTTAGTTACAGTGGCCTCTAAAGCCTTCTTTCGTGTTATATCTTTTAACAAAGACATTTATTTCTTTAAAAAAATCCTCAAGGCATTTTTCAAGCGTAAGCCCACTCTGAAGTTGTATGTTTGCTTGTTGAAACTGTTGTATAAACTGATCAATGGAATCAGGGTGATTCAGGTTCCAAGAATGATGTCTGTGTTGGGGCACTAGGAATCAGTAGGTTCTAAACTAAGGATTTCCCTCATTAAATGAGTAGCTTTGGGCAAGTTTCTAAATCTCTTTCTGCCATGGTTTCTTCTTCTGAAAAGTTGACATAATAATAATGCTCAGAGTTGTGAGGATTGATCGACTGAAGCTTTTAGAATAGGAGAGTAAGTCCTCAAAGCAGTTAACTATTACCATTGTTATTATTGTATTGTTGCTGTTTTTATTATTATCATTGACAATGACTGGGTAATGAGTGAGTTCTGATATGCTTGCAAGAAAATCAATCACATCACTATATAACCCAACCGGTGAGCATTTTTTAAACTGTCTTCCACTTAACCAAACTCACCAAAAGTGACAAGCTCTCCCCTTTTCTTTGTGAAGGCTGTAACTGAGTTTTCGGGACTCTTCAGTTCTTGCAATTGGTGCTACTTTCCAGTAGATTCATTAATATCCACCTCTGACAACTGACTTCTATAATTACCAATAGTCATTGTTTCCCCCTAATATGTTTATGCCAATTATTGTAAGAAGATGAATTAATTGTTACTTTATCAAACGAAATATGAGTGAAAATATGTCTTCTTAAACTAAATTGAATTGCATTCCGTTTCATAAACCTTTATTTCTTGTGTGGACCACAATTGCTTCCTTCTGTTCAATTTGATTCTCTATGATTTAGCATAAACCAACAGTTCACTACCTTGTTTAAAACATTTCAGCAACATTTCCTCAATCTTAACAAAAACTGAAAACTACATTTCATAACCCTCAGAGCCCCCATGTCTGACTCACGTTATAGAGTAAAATGGAGATCAACTGTATGTCTAATGAATTAACAAATGATAGCTACCTTAGTCAACACAGCTCCATGGAGGAAGTAGAGCTGTAGCTGGGTCTTGCTAATTTATTAGGAGTTTGAGAGGAAGGGTCCATAATGACAAACAGAGTTTCAACATGTGAAAAGGCTTGGCTTGCTCAGTGGGTAGTCAAAAGACCAGTCTGACCAGAAAGGATAATTAAATTAAGGAGAGTTTATTCTAAACAATAATATGAGGTGCTTTTGGGAAGTTGGCCATAGCTGTTGAGTTTAGCCTTAATTTTCTTATAAAACAGATGTGTTTGAGGGAAGAGAGAGGAGACTTGAGAAAGTTCAGATATTGGTGAAGATTAATCAGGAAGCTGTAGGAAGGATAGACTAAGGAGGAAAGCAAATGAAAACAGACATCCTTTGTGAGGTTATTGAAAATATCCCAGGAAATTCAGAGTAACAGAGATATAGTATTTTCATTCTGCAGACCTAAGTTCAAGTCCCTGCCATGTGGCTTGGGCAAATAACTTAACTGACCTATAAAATGGAGACATTTTCCTGGCAGACTTGTGAAAGTACTTTGGAACCCAGTGGGTGTGAAAGTGCTTTACAAAATGCCAAGAATTATTTATACATAAGAAAGTAGCAATATTCATTTATTCAATGCACCAAACTTGTATGCTCCTGATCCTTTTCTTTCTAGATTTTCCAAAATATTTTCAAAAGATACAAGGCCTGTCAGCTGCTTTCCAACATTTTCCACTGACCTTGTGTCCCTTCATGATCTCTGTTTATTAGACATTTTGTTTGGAGTCAAATCTTACTCTCTAAATGACAAACCTGTTCTTCACGTTTTGAGCACACAATGACCATGTGCTGACTTAAGATGATTTCCTGTGTATAGAATATTTATTAAGAAATCTCAAGTCTCTGAAAATTTCAACATAAGCCAAACACCCTTCTTGTGGCTTCATAAGATTAATCCATCATGCTTTGTAGTTTTTAGTTCTTACTGTTATCACAAAAGCACTTCTCTTACAGATACTACTGAGTGTCTTGACCTTGAATTTCCTAAGAGAATACAGGGCAATGCTCCTACATTATTGTCTGAAGCTAATTTATTCATTAAATTTAGTAAGGGCCATTTGGTCAGCCATCAACTCTCCATAGGCCTCTTCATCCTCCTCCTTCACAATCAGATTCCAGACTCCTGCTGGGAGGGCTGTGCTAGCTGATAATCCTTCAAGTTCTCAACTTTGGTCCATGAATGTGGGGATCACCTTTAACTCTTCCAGCTCTCTTGGCATCCTCCCATCAAATAGCTCACCAACATTATGTTGTATTTTTCTTTACTATCACTCTCAAACTTTCTTTTTCAGTTATGCCACCACCTCAGTTTTGCAGACATTTATAATTCATTGAAGAGAATAATTATTTACCTTAGTATGTATCTTCCCTGCCTTCAAGTGCTGACAGAGACTCTGACATTTGATCCTCGCAACAAGCCTGAGGAGAATATATTATAGCTATCCCTATTTCATGGAAAAAGTTAATAAAATTGAGAGTTGGAAAGTTATGAAACTTGCTGATCGTTCAGAAATTCTGACTCCAGAGGAGATCTCATTTCACAAACCACTAGAGAAAATTAGTCTGTAAGTTAATCATTTTTAAAAATTTTAACAAATTTTAATTTAATATAACATTGTTCATTGGAGAATGTGTGTGGCTCACATATATCACATATAGGTGAATCTCTCATTTTAGAATCACCCAGATTTGTAGCTGTAGAAGTCACCTAGCCCAGTCTTCTTACCACTCTAGGAATCCTGAATAGAAGAGTCCAGTTCTTCCTGCTTCTGTTTGAACATCCCTACTTTTGGGGTGTCAGTTATTTTTTTAGAGTGACTCATCCTAACACTGAATAGTTCTGTTTCATCACACTTCTTCCCTCAGATGTGACAAAGAACACATGTGCTTCCTCTTCTATATAGCAACCCTTCAGTATTTTGAAGTCATCACTCTCTTTAATGGAGAAGTGATTCCCCAGCAAACACTTCTTGGTTCGATGACCTCCTGAAATCTGTTGACAAGCTCAGTATTCAAACAGAATGGCAGGTGGACCTCCTAGTGTTGATAGAGAGATCTGATTACCAGAAAAGTACTTCAGTTTCTCATCAGGCAACACCGCGAAGAGGATTTGCAAAGGGAAAATTCATTCTGTGGCTGAAGGACATTTCCACTTACTGAGTTGAGATTACCATTACAATCAAGTATGGCTTCTTGATAACATATTGTTAGAGATCTGCACTACTGAGGAAAAGGGAGCACATTAGACACTATTGGTAGATTTCCCACTTGCAGTTTGCATTTAGATTATCATATAGATGTCACAAGTCCTCACACCAAACAGGCAGTGAGCTTGTCAGGCAGCTTGTCAAAAAGGTGGTCTCTGTGACAGGTAGTGTTATCACACTGCTCCAGATGCAGAGACCTGGAGAGATGAAGCAGCTCTCACAATCATACAGGTTTAACCTCAAGGCCGTCCTTCTGAGTAACTCTGCTATCTACAGTATACTGTGCTGCTGCTTCCCCTTATTGAAAAAAAAATCACTAATGCTGCTTTTTCCTGCTGTTTCACAGCATGAATGGTGTTTTTCTTATAACACCTGACAGTCAGCATTAAACATGAATCAGTATGCACAAATACATCCAGGCACTATCAAGAAAACTCTTCCAAATAGCTTTGCCAGGTGATTCACTTCCTCAATCTAATGCCACAGATATGTAATAAAGATGATCAAAGCTGTAAGCATCCAAATAAAGGCTAATACAATTGATGCCCAGATTCTCTGTCTCTGTACCCCCTAGCATTCACAGCAAAGGACTGTCTGATCCACTAGTGGGGTCAACCTATATGCAGGTTCTTGGTACAGTTTCCAAATTACTGGTTATGGAAATGGATGTAATTCATTGTCCCTTTTCTTAACAAAGTCAATAGATTATGCACATCATTCTATAAAAGCAACAGCTACTATTTATTTAGCAAATGCTATGCCTCAGGTATAGGGCTAAGTGCCATGGCTGTATCATTTTATTTAGCAATCACAATAACCCTGTGCTATACAAGTGATTTTACATAAGCCATAGTTATAGATTTGAAACAACAAATTCAAACAAACACAAATTTGCTTCTTTCAACTCATTTCACATCCACTAGAATGGCCACTATTTAAAAAACAGAAAACTACCAGTGTTGAAGAGGACGTGGAGAAATAGGAACACTCAGTCTTTGCGAGTGAGACTACAAAATGGTGCAGCCGCTGTGGAAAATAGTCTGGCAGTTCCTCAGGAAGCCAAGTACAGAATTACTATATGATCCAGCAATCCCACTACGAGGTATATACCCGGAAGAACTGAAAGCAGGGACTCTTACCAGGTATACACACACCAATGTCCATAGCAGCATTATTCACAATTGCCAAAAGATGGAATCAATCCAAGTGTTCATCAACCAAGGAATGGATAAACTAAATGTGGTAAATGCATCTGATGGAGTGTTATTCAGCTGCAAGATGGAATGAAAACTTGAGGCATGTGACAACAAGGATCAACCTGTGGACATTAAGCTGAGTGAAAGAAGTCAGACACGTAGGAAAACTATTGTATGATCTCACTTATGTAAAGTAAGCATAATGAGAAAACTCACAGAGATAGAATCTAGAATATAGATTACCAGGAGATAGACTGGAGGTGGAGTATGGGGAGCTGATACTTAATTTGTACAGAATTTCTATTTAGGTTGATTGTAAATGTTTTGAAATAAATGGTGGTGATGGTAGCACGCTATTGTGAGTGTAAGTAACAGTGCTGAATTATGTATGTGAGGGTGACTGAAAGGGGGAAGTTATGGGTCATGTATGTTACTAGAATGAAAGTTAGATGATAAAACATGGGTCTTGAATAACATGGTTAACCCTGTTGTGGATGAAGGACTGGGGGTTAATAATATGAGTATAAGAATCTTCTTTCATGAATTATAACAAATGTATGACACTATTACAACATGTTAATGTTAGGGTAGTATATGGGAAAAATACACCTATTGTAAACTTTGGACTATAGTTAATAGTACTATTTCAATATTCTTTCACCAATTTTAACTAATGCAAAGTGTCAAGAATAGGAGTTACATGGGAATGCTGCATTTTTTACCTGACTTTTCTGTAATTAAAAATAATAGTAACAAAAATTTTTAAGAAAGAATCCGGTCACAAAAAACATAGAGGAACCATAAATGCATATTTGTATGTGAAATAAACCAGTCTGAAAAGGTGATATACTTTATGATTCCAAATATAAGACATACTGGAAAAGGCAAAACTATAGGGACAATAAAAAGATCATTGGTTGCCATGAGTTAATGGGAAGGAGAGGAAGGGTGAAGAGGTAGAATACATAGTGTTTTTAGGGAAGTGAAACTATTCTGTATTATGCTGAAGTATTGGATACATGATATTATGCATTTGTCAAGGCCCATACAACTATACAGCACAGAGTAAACCCTAATATAAACTATGGACTTCAGTTAATATCAATGTATCAATATTTTTTCATCGAAAAAGAAATGTACCACACTAATGCAGATGGTAATAATAGGGAGAACTATATGTGTGTAGAGATATATTGGAACTCTGTACTCTTGTGCAATTTTTCTGTAAACCTAAAACCATTCTAAAAGTATATTTTATTATTTTTTTTAAAAAAAACAACCCCCCAAAATTATCTGAGTTCTTTAACTCATAATTAAGACTTAAATAAATGGATAGAAAGGGAGCTAGATAATGCTTCTGTTTGCTTAAGCTGCCAGAATGCAATATACCAGAAATGGATTGGTGTTATAATAGGTATCTGTTTGTTTACAAATTTGCAGTTCTAAGGCCATGAAAATGTCCCAATTAAGGCATCCAGAGAAAGATACCCTCTCTGAAGAAAGGCTGCTGCCATCTGGGGTTCCTCCATCATATGAGAAGATATGTGACTGGCGTCTGCTTGTCTTTCACTCCTGGTTTCCACTGCTTTCAGCTTCTGATTCCAGTGGCTTTCTCTCTGTGCATCTGTGGCTCCTCTCTTAGCATCTCTGGGACATTTGTCTCTCAACTCTTTCCAAATGTCTCTGCCCTTATCATCTCATAAAGGACTCCAGTAAAGGATGAAGACCCACTTTGAATGGGCTGGGTCACATCCCAATTGAAACAACCTAATCAAAAGGTCCCACCCATAATAGTTCTGCACCCACAGGGATGAATTAAAAGAGCATGGTGTTTTCTGGGTACATAACAGCTTCAAACCAGCATAAGTACTATAAAGAAAGGGACCAAATATTGTAAAGAAGGCTTCTTTTTCTCAAATTGATACAGATTCAAATAAATTAAATTAAAATTTCATGAGTCCATGGGACACAACAAGTTGATTTTCAAATCACTTGGAAAAGCAAAGGGACTGCCAAATGAAGAGAAGCTTCTCTCTTCTGCTTAACCAATGCAATCCTCAGAAGAAATAAATATTTGCCTGAAGCTTCTTACTAGCTCCTTCTCACTAGCTGTGTGCTGTTTGCTTTTACAGACTCCATTCCTCTTCTTTAACTGGGTGTACTTCATGGTTGTAATGGAAGATTTAAATACAGTTAGACACGAAATCTCAATAAAGGATAGTTATCATTATCCACTCCCATGTTGTGAAATAGTTTCCTTTTTAATCTATCCCACACTTAGTATGTCAAGATTCAAGTCCATAAGTCTTGGAATAATTGCATTCTGTACAACAGATCCAAGAAAGGGATGTCACTAGCTGAAAGGAATGAATCAGCTCAAGAGACTGAAAGGATTAATGTGTCTTCCAAAGGCTAAACTCTACCTGGGGAATACCGTATGCACTCCAAAGAGGAGTTCATCAACAAAGTTGTCAGAATCCAAGCCAAGAATCGAGATGCCTTCATTTTGGAAGATAGTTCTTGGACTTGTAGTTTGTGTCTTCTTAATTGAATCCATAATTTTCTATGTATCCTTTTATGAAAATCCTTTTTAAATGCTTCTCTCATTACTCAAAACAACTGCCACTTAAAATGAGGATACTGCTCCTACCTTTCTTTGTATTTTCATCAAATCCAAAGTGGAAATATAAAGAAAAGCCTGTTTTCTCGTCACTTCTTTACCTTCAACTGTTTTACAAAGATATTTTTAGGACATAAATATATATTTATGTTTTATAACATATATATGTGTGTGTGTGTGTGTTTTACAAAGATATTTTTAGGACATAAAGATATTTGTAGGACATAAATGCACTTTGTTATTTCTATTTTGACTACTTTTTAATAATTTAGGCTGTTAATTTTAAATATACTGCTTCTGTTTTGTATAACTTTATGTTTAGGTTACTTAAATATATTTCTGAACTGGAAAATATCCATTTATCTGAACTATTGAATTGTTATGTTAATATTTAATGCATGGTTTAAAAATGGGAAAGAAATAAAATAGTTGAGCTAATTTTTCATAAAAATTCAAAAGGGCTGTACTTATTCAAATGCCTTTGTTGGAAAAGCAAAACTGCTTAAGATACTATTTTATTTCTGTCTTTTCTGCTAAGGAGATTGATCTTTGCACCAGACATGAGGGAAGATATTAAGAAAAAGAATTGTCAGCTCTCGAGGGGAGAAGTTTGTGAGAGAACAACAGCCTTATGAAGCTTATTTCTGCTCAAGACTCTGAAGATTTCCTCTCAGGATGAGGCAAGAACTTGAGGCTGAGATGGCCAGGTTCTGGCTGATGACGTTTGAGAAACTGTTGAGAGGAGGATATGGGATGAAATGATGGAGACAAGAAAATTAATTCAACAGAGTATAGGAAGGACAGTTTCTTCCACTGTGAAAAAGGAAGTGGTGACAACCAGTAAATATAGCTCCTTAATTCTGTTTTCCATAAGATCCCTCCTAGATAGTGAAGTAATGGTTGGTATCCTTTATTAATTGAACATCTGGACCAGGCACTGTGCTATTTGCTTCATATTCAAAGACATCCACTAATGTATGTTGATGCTCAAAACTTGCTTTCACATGGCTGTCCTTTAGAGAGCATTTAGCTCTTTGTGCATGCCAGAACTTTGTTTAAACACTTTCAGTTACCTTGCAGTGTGGTAGGAAGTCATGTCAACTCTTTATAGATGAAGGAAGTGAGGCTGAGCCAAATGAACCATTTGTCCTGACCCCAGAGTAGGAAGGGGCCAAGGTTGGAGAGAAAGTCCATATGGACCTTCCTCCCTACTGTGAGATTTCTAGTTGGATTGAAAAAATCCTCTAGAGTTTGTGTCACTGGGTTTAAGCAAGATATTTGGCTATGAATTTTGTTTTATGACTTTTCTAGAGGACGTGATGAAATGTAAGGGTGAGGCCACAAGGAAAAGGAAAACCTTTACCTGAGGGTCCTCAGTAATGGTAGAACTATCTAGATCAATGATTGGCAAATTTATCATGCATCATAGTTTCCTGGGAGCCTTGTTTAAATGCGGATTACTGGGCCTTAACTCCAGAGACCATTATTCAGTAGCACCAGGGTGGGGCCTGAAAAGTTGCAATTCATACAAACCTCATGTTGATCTTGATGCTGCTTTTCCAGCCACCTTTAGGAGCAGCCACGTTGTACGGGACCAGCATGTGATCTTTTTACATTCTGATGAAGATTGAGATTTGAAGGGTCACTAAATAAATTTATGAATGTAAAGATGTTTATTAAGAGAGGCAGAGAGTTAATATTTTGCACAATGTAATTCAGACCCAAATATTTCTCCAAACACAGAAAATATGATCTAATTATAAACAAGCAAATGCAATGTACAGTTCCAAACTTATGCATTTAATTTCCTAACTGGTGTTTTGTTTTTGTTCTTGTCATAGTGTAAAAATGCTTCACTGCATAAAGTAGCACAGGCTCCTAACTTCCTGGTACCTATCTCTACCCCATCCTCTGGTAACCTTTATTCTAGATTCTGACCCTGAGTTTGCTTATTGTAATTATTTCAAAACAATGAGATCATACAATATCTATCCTTTTGTGTCTGGCTTATTTCACTCAACATGATGTCTTCCACGTTCATCCATGTTGTCACATGTATGAGAACTTCATTCCTTTTTCTGGCTGAATAATATTCCATTGTATGTATATACGACATTTCATTTATCCATCCTTGATGGACCGACACTTGGGTTGCTTCCATCTTTTGTTAATTGTGAATAATGCTGCTATGAATATCCTGGCTTTCAATTTTGGTGGATATATATCTAGTAGTGGGATTGCCAGGTCATTAGATAGTTCCATACTTAGCTTTCTGAGGAACCACTATCTTCCACAGCAGCTGCAGCATTTTACATTCCCACCAGCAGTGGAAGAGTGTTCCTATTTCTCTGCATCCTCTCCAGCCCTTGTTATTTTCCTTTTCACTTTTTCATAGCAGCCATTCTAATGGTTGTGAAATAGCATCTCATTGTGGTTTCTAATCTGTATTTCTCTGATGGCTAGTGATGTTGAGCATCTTTTTATGTGCTCTCTGGCCATTTGTATATCTTCTTTGGAGAGAGGTCAATTCAAGTCTTTTGCCCATTTTTAAGTTGGTCTGTTTGTCTTTTTGTTGTAAAATTGAAGAATTTTTTTATATATTTTGGGTAGTAAACTTTTATCAGATATGTTTTTTCAAAACATTTTCTCCCATTGTGTAGGTTGCCATTTCACTGTCGTGATAAAATCCTTTCAGAGGCAAAAATTTTTAATTTTGATGAGATCCAGGTTATCTATTTTTGTTGTTGTTGCTTGTGCTTTGGGTGTAAAGTCTAAGAAAACACTGCCTAACACAAAATTCTGAGGATGCTTCCCACATTTTCTCTCATGAGTTTGATTGTTTGGGCTTGTGGTCTTTAATCCATTTTGAGCTGATCTAAGGGTTTTTTTTTGTTTTTCTTTTTTTTGTTTTTTTTTTTGGAAATGGAGATCCATTTTTCCCAGAACTATTTGTTGAAGAGACTACTCTTTCCCAATTGAGTGGTCTTTCCCTCCTTGTCAAAAATCAGTTGGCCAAAAATATAATGGTTGATTTCTGAGCTCTCAAGTTGATTCCATTGGTCTATATGTCTGTCCTTGTGCCAGTACTATGTTGTTTCACCTGTGGCTTTGTAACAAGTTTTGAGATTGAGAAGTGTGAATCCTTTAACTTCATTCTTCTTATTCAACATGGCTTTGGGGCCTCTTACCCTTCCATATATTAATAAAATATCTTGATGAGAATTTTTGTGTTTTAGTAAAATATAATTGATTAATATTTTCATTTATTAATGATGTTTTGTTTTCTGTTAAAGAAATCTACCCAAGATTATGTAAATATTCTTTTATGTTATCTTTTATAATCTTATATTACTATTCTCATACAATTGTATGTGTATAGAATACAGAATAGAGAATTGAAACTATATTTGTAGATATTATTAAATTCTATTATATGGAACAAAATCTGCATATCCACTGATTTATTATTGAAAAATTGGGTTGTTTTTAATTGTTGGCTATGGTGTATATAGTGTTGTGAATATTTACATGCAAGTTGTTTATATGCCTTCATTTCTCTACATGCACCAAAGAGTGGAAAGGCTGGGTATGTGTTGTGTGTTTAAATTTTTAATAAATTACCAAACTCTTTTCCAAAGGGGCTGCTACTATTACACATGCAATTGTATACTATTAAACAGAGAAAATAAGCTGCTAATATACACAATGTGGGTGAATCTCAAGAACATTACCCTGAGAGAAAGAAGCCAAATGCAAAAGAGCACACATTTCTTTATCCCTCTTATATGAAACTGTAGGAAATACAAATCTATTCTGTAGTTCCAGAAAGCCGAAAAGTGATGAATTGGAACTTGATGGGGGTCTGATAGTGTCTGGGACAACAGAGAAGGGAAATTTTCAGAGTGATAAAAGCATTCTACATGTTGATTTTGGTAGTAATTCATAGAGTTCTTAAAAATAATTTAAATATACATTTACAATAGATTGTTTTAAATGTGGTACTTATACACAATGGAATATTATTTGGTCTTAAGTATGAATGAAATTCTGAGACATGCTGCAACATGGATGAACCTTCAAAACATTATGCTGAGTGGAATAAGCAAGGTATATAGGGACAAATACTGTATTATCTCATATTAAATATCTAGTGATAGCAAGTTTGCAGAAACAGAGCAGATTAGAGGTTACTAGGGGAAGGAGTAGTGGAGTGGGGAAGTTTTCACTTTAAGGGTGTAGAGTGTTAGTAAATAAAATTTTTTAAAAGATTATTTTTATGTGTATAGTTGTGCCTCAATAAAGGTTACTTAAAATAAAAACATGTGCAGATAATATACATTTTGAAAGAAAGAAGACTTGAAAAGTGGACACAAAGAGAAGTCTGCATTTTCTTCCTCTTAGATATAAGTCTCCCAAAAGTGTCTGGCTTTGAAGAATACTATCTAGCAATATAGTTCTCTGGGTAGCAGCCCAATATCCTATATAACTCATCATCATGAGTACCATCCCCTCCCTCCAATATTTGCATCATATAATATTTTTTATTAGAGCAGTTATAGGTTTACAGAAAAATCATGAAGAAAGTACAGAGTTCCCATATATCCCCCACCCCACCCCCACATACACACGCAGTTTCCCCATTATAAACATTTTGCTTTACTGTGATAAAAAATTGTTGAAACAATATTTTTATAACTGTATTATTAAAGTCCGTATTTTACATTAAGTTTCACTCTTTGTATTGTCCAGTTCTATGAGGTCTTTTAAATTTTTATTCTGATGATTTACATTTCCCATTTTAACCACTTTCCAATTTTATAATTTGCACTCACAATGTTGTGCTAACATCACCACTATCTATTACCAAAACTTTTCCATCACCCCAAGCAGAAACTCTGCGCCAATGAAACATTAACTCCCCATTCCCCACTTGCCTGGATCTTAACCCTCTGTTGCTGAAATGACATCACCAGCTACTGCACCATTAGACACTTAGATCATCCCTGTTTTATCCCTTCTCCCACCTCTGCGTTGGGTCATCGTATGCTTCGTGGCACATTTGAGTTGCCATGGATTTTGATTATTTGATGTTTAACTGTACCACTTGCTCTTGGGGCACCAGCCTAATCAGATTTCCAAGCCATAGCACTGCTCTTTCCCTGCCAGCCCATGTAATTATTGTGGCTGCATGTAAGAAAACAGATCATCCAAATTTTGTTGACAATTCACTAGGAAATGTAGTTATTACAAAATAATTATCATTTCAAATATTACTCTCTAGAGAAACTTTGTCTTCTTGCTACAGATTTGAATGCTCTTAGGAAAAAACGGTAGAGGCCACCTCATCTACTGAAACCTAGAGAACACTTTTGCTCTCTCTAATGTTTCCATAGAAACAGATATAAGAGTAGCAAAGGTGATATCAGACCCTTTAATTTTCTTTACTGGTGATTTTAAAGAATCAGATTCTATTTTTCTCCGATCTAAATCATTGCCCATTGCTTGAAATTAAGCAGTACCCTCACTTTCTTGGAGTCAAATTATAACTTACTGAGATGCAGAATATATGAAGCTCTTGCTTTAGAAGAATACATCTTGATTCTCTGGTTTAGATAACATCTGACTTGCAATTGTGACACACGCTCACCCAGGTTGTTAGTAAGATAATACGTAGACACAGAAAAAGACAAAAATCTCCTAACAATATTGAAAATTAGAACTTTACATTCAATGTATCTGAGAAGAATTATTGTTAACCACAAGGCCAAAAGATTTCACATGAGAAACCATCAGTGGACTTCTCACTTCATGATCTGGAAAAAAGTGTCAGTCTGTCCCTCTTTTTTTGTCTTGTCTTATTGCCTTTTACCTGGTCCAAAAAGGCAGGATTCTGCCCTATTTTTGAGACATCCAGAGCAGCCTCCTCTGCACCCTTCAGCTAGCCATACACTACAGTCCTGGGCAAACAAAGTGGTAAACTGTGTGTGTGAGTGTGTGACTGTGTGCTTGCATGTCTCAGGGTGTGGTTGTGGAAGACAAAGCTGCTGCAGCAGTGCCATCCTAATTTAGAGGGGTGGGGGCATCGACCAAAGGCACAGGAAGTCCACACGCACTGTGGGCACTTTCTAAGATGCTGCTGGTTTGAGACAAGGTCTTCTACCACTCCTGGAGCCCAACCCTGGAACACTACAGAGAAGGGTATTGAAAACTGTGATATGCCTGCCATGCTCTTGAATTAGGGTTCCTATTACCACTAAAAGGTACTGCAAATGTCGGTAAATCACATGCCCTCCCCAAACATCAGGCCTTAACTATCAAATGAGGGGTTTGGAATTGGCAATTTCCAATGCCACTTATCCAATTCTCCCTCTGGACAGTCAGGACAAGGTCTCACCCCAAGTTAACTCACAGACTCACTCCTGTTTTGTGGCACACCTCAGAAACACTCTTGTTTTCTTTTCTTATGCCAATGGTTACTTTCTACTCCTCCAGTTGGAATGCATATCCCTCAAGCCTGTTTACAGGATGTTATACATTCCCCTGTCAACTCACGATAAAGTAAAGATGACGTCCACATTCACCCATCTGCCTGTTAATGTACAGATATTTTTGCTTTTTTACCCAGGGAAATAGAAAGGCAATTGCTACAATAAAAAAAAAATAAATGGATTATATGTAAAGCCTACAAAATAAATTTCTAAGACTTCGACCCTGGTCTATTATTCCAGAATTAGCCTTAATTTTCAATGGATGGTCTACTTTGGCCCTGTTTATGGTTTGAGATCCAAACCATGAAGGAAAGGCTTCCAATCACCCCTTTCCCTGACCACAGAGATCCTTCTGCTCAGCACCCAGCCTTCTATCAGACACAGAATAGACTCAGCCTTGGAATCCTTCAGGCACTCACTCACAGAAAGAAGAGCATTTTGCCCTGCTCTTGGGGCCCATCATCTCTGGTTTGGAAATACCAAAGCTGCCCCCCACCCCCGCCCAATCTCATTCTCTTTGTAGTCTCCTCCTAGAGCTCTTCCAATGTCAGCTACGAGGCCTACATTTGGGATGAATACTTAATAAGTTCTGTGTTTTACTAAGTGTTTCTTCTTGGGTTATGAGGAAAACCTTGTTGAGTTCTAAAATCCAGTACTTGGTGAGCTTTGCTTAGCACAGGCTCCAAGGAAAGCCCCTGGCTCCCGACCATGGGGTGGGGTAGAACCCCCCATCACTCTCTGTGAAGTGTCCCATTTCTGATGCATCTTCCCCCTAGGCTCCAGAAACAGTCAGCCTCCTGAAAGGTCACTTTATGACAATCATTGGAAACAAGTAGATTTGGGAACAGAAATTAAAAATAGAATTGAGAAGGAGGGAAATATTGGCCACACTGTGGTTAAATAAAGGACACACATTTTTTTTTTAATAGCCCTTTCAACCATCCACATCACTCTTTACATTGATAATGAAATCCCAGGGACCAGGTTAAAAATTAACCTCTTTTGATTTCAGTTTTTCCTTTGGAAAAAAATATGTAAGTTGATATATAAATCCCCACACTGTACTTATCAGATATTAAACCCTCTAACCCTGAAAGTAACAGAGTGAAGAAAGTTCCCATAGCGAACGTATACACGTGTCTCAGCTCTGAGTTCACCCCATATAAATGCAGAATCACCAAATAACTTGGAACACATAAAAGCAGCCATGTCTTAGGTAAAATTGCAATATTTACTACAGACATTTCCAAAAACAATGTTTCCAGGGCTAGCTTTAACACTGAAGGGGAAAGGAAAATTAATTCTCTTGGTAGAGTTAATTTGTCAGACTGATGAAAGCTTGCACCCCTCTTCCTTCTGACTCTCGGGACTTATAACTCTCTTCCAACAACAGAAGAGTTTATCTGTTGGAAAGACCTGGCAATTGAAATTTTCACACTCAGAAATTAAGTGTAAGTGACGGAAACCTGGCAATTTGCTACTATTAATGAATGCCTCCAAATGGTACTGGTTTCTCTGTTTTCCTGTTTTTTGGATTTTTGTTTGTTGTTGTTGAACAACTAAGTTCACATATCTTAAAACTCAACCACTTAGAGTGTGCAATTTCTTGTTGTTAGTATATTCACATAGTTGTGCAACCATTACTACAATGTAATTTTAGGACATGTTCATTACCCCAAAATGAAACCTTGAGCCTGCTAGCAGTCACTCCCATCTACCCATATACCATCCTTAAGCAAACCCTGATCTACTTTCTGTCTGTGTAGATTTGCCTATTTTGGACATTCCATAAAATTGAAATGATGCAATATGTGTTATTTTGTATCTAGTTTCTTTCAAATAGCATAATGTTTTAGAAGTTCAACCATGCTATAATATATATTAGTATTTCATTCCTTCTAATGGCTGAATAATATTCCATTGTATGGTTATACCACATTTTGTTGACCTTCCATCAGTTGATGGACATTTGAGTTGTTTCCACTTTAGGCTATTATACATATTGCTGCTATGAAATTCCATGTATAAAAGTTTTTACAAATGTATGTATTCATTTCTCTTGAGTGGAATTGTTGGCTCATATGATAATTCTTTGTTCTCCCATTCTGTAGACTGCCTTTTCACTTTATTGATGAAATCTTTTGTAGCACAAGAGTTTTTAAGTTTTTTTGAAGTCAAATTTGCCTACTCTTTCTCTTGTTCCTTGTGCTTTGGGAGTCATATCTAAGAAACCATTGCTTAGCCCAAGACCATAAACACTTATTCCTGTGTATGCTGCTAATTGTTTTATAGCTTTAGCTTTTACATTTTTTGTCTCAGATCCATTCTGAGTAAATTTTTGAGTATCGTGTCAGGTAGGGATTCAACTTCATTCTTTTGCATGTGGATATCCTGTTGTCTCAGCATCATTGATCAAAAGATTGTTATTTCCATATTGAATTTTCTTGACACCCTCATGATAAATAAATTCACCATAGTTTTATGGGTTCATTTCTGAACTTTTAATTGTATTCCATTGTTCTATATGTCTGTCTTTAAGCCATTATCATATTGTCTTAATGACTGTAGATTTGCACTAAGTTTTGAAATAAAAAAATGAGAATCTTCCAATTTTGTTCTTCCTTTCAAGCTTGCTTTGACCATTCTGGGCCACTGTATTTTCATATGAATTTTATGATCATGTTTGCATTTCAGTAAAAGTACCAGATAGGATTTTGATAAGGATTACACTAGATTTGTATATCAGTAGGAGGAGTATTGTCATCTAAACAATATTAAGATTTACAATCCATGAACATGGTATATCTTTCCATTTATTTAGGTCTTCTGTAGCACCTTTCAACAATATTAAGTGATTTTCAGTGTACAAGTCTTACATTTCTGTTTTTATATCTAAATATACTTAAGTATTTTATTCATTTTAATAATAATGTCAATTGAATTGTTTATGTTAATTTTAGTTTGGATTATTCATTTTTGGTATATGAGAGTACAGCTAACTTTTGTAAAAGTTGCCAAACATGGTTTTTTGTTACTTGTTCTAATAGTTTTTAGTAAATCCCATGGGATTTTCTACATACAAGATCACATCACCTGTGAAAAGTTAGTTTTATGCCTTCCTTTCCATTCTGAATGATTTTATTTCTTTTTCTTGCTTATCTTTTTGCCTATTTATCCTAAAATATGGTGAATTACATTGATTGATTTTCAAACATTAAGTCAACTTTTCATTGATGGGATAAGTCCCACTTGGTTATTGTGTTTTATATTGTGTCTCTACCATAGAGTGTTTAATCTATTACAGCAATATAATTATTGATAAGATAGGGTTTATATATTCCATTTGCTATCTGTGTTCTATATGTCTTAGGTTTATGTAACAATATTCCTCCAATATTACCTCCATTTGCATTAAAAAATATTTTATAGTGTACAATTTTATTCTCTTGTTTCTTTTACTATATTTTTAAGTAAATTATTTTCTTAGTTTTTCACTTGGGACTATAATGAACATCTTAATTTAAAACATCCTAGCCCAGCTTAGTGCTAATTTAAATCAATAATATAGAGAAACATTTGTCTGATATAGTTCCTTTCCATCCACCCTCCTTTATGTTATTGTCATACAAATTACAGGTGTAAACCCATTTTTGGTCTTATTGAGTTATGAAGTTGTCTTTTAAATCAGTTATGATAAGAATGCTTAAATATATGTTTATACAGTCTTTAATATTTACCTATATAATTCTCTTTGCTGATGCTCTTTATTTCTTTGTATGGATCCAAGTTATTTTCTAGTGTCCTATATATTCAGTCTGAAGGACTTACTTTATATTTCTTGTAAGGTGGCTCCTTGGCAGCAAATCCTTTCTTTTGTTTTTGTTTTTCATGAGAATATCTTAATTTCTCCTTTATTTCTGAAAGATAGTTTTGCAAGATATATAAATCTTAATTAACAGATATATTTTTCCAATACTTTGCATTGTCATCCCCCTGCCTCTGGCTTTTATGGTTTCTGATGGGAGTTCAGGTGTCAGGCATATCAAGGATCCATTGTATGCTGTTTACAAGAATCTGTTTGTCTTTGGCTTCCAAGAAATTGACTATGATGCATCTAGTTGTGGTTCTCTTTGATTTTATCTAATTTGGAGTTTATTAAGCTCATTGAAGTATAGATTAATGTTTCTCAAATACATTTTCTTTCCTGTTCTCTCTCTCTTCTTCTCCTTGAATTCCCATTATGTGCATGATGGTATGCATGTTGGTGTCCCAAATGTGTCTGAAGCTCTTTCAATTTTTCTTCATTGATCTTGCTCCATGTTCTTTAGAAGAAATAAACTCAGTTTACCTGTTTCCAAGTTTGCTGATTCTTTCTTCTGCCAGCTCAAATCTGCAATTCAGTCCTTCTAGTGAGTTTTTCATTCTATTGTTTCATTCAACTGCAGAATTTCTATTCCCTTTTAAAATAATTTTGATCTATTTAATGATATTTTTATTTATTGAGCATTATTGTCATAATTTCATTTAGTTCTTTGCACATGGTTTCCTTTAGCTATTTTATTACTCCTGACTTAATGTCATTGCTTGATAAGTCAAATATGGGCCCATGCAGGAAGCTTTTTTATTGGATTCAGTTTCTTTGCCTATCTCATAATTTATCAATGCAAACTGCAATTTTTAGGTTATATAATGTGGCAACTCTAGAAATCAAATTCCTCCCTCTCTACAGAGTTTGTTGTTGTTTTTGTTGTTGTATTTTCTTGCTGTTATTTGTTGTTCCTGCTTGATTAATCACTTTCCTGGACTAATTCTATAAAGTTTGTATTTGCTGTCATACGTGGTTACTGAAGTCTCTGCTAAGTTGGCTTGGTGGTCAGCTAATGATCATCTGGATATTTTCTTGAATGTCTTGAACCCACATGTTTTGCATCCTTATAGACAAGGGACTGTATGTATGTGTTGGAGCATGCTATAAACATTCAGTTTACAACTCTATCTTAGCCTTTACTTCCTGCTTGCATGAGGCCTCAAGGTCAGCAATCAATGAGTAATCAGGGCCCCTTAGTTCTATCTTGGCCATGTACTCCACTCTTCACATGGCCTTCTAGTTGCCCTGCAACATTTCAGTGCTTATTACAGCCTCCTAGGGACATCTCTTTCACCAGTCCTTCCTTTCAAGCTTTTGACTAGGTTCCTGTTTGGACTTGGCATTACAGCTTCGGGAAGCTGATTTTAAACAATTGCTGCTGGTTTATTTCATCAAATACCACAGATGTAGGGCTTTGCTTACTGAATGAGCTTAGAGTAAGGTTAAATAATGGCAATGCTCTGCAAATAGATTTTGCAGAGAGCTGTGATAGAGACAATCCTTTTGGTGGGTCTTTTTAAGGTACTTCAACTTAGATTTTCCCCCTCTAGTGGCTGAAAGGCTTCTTTTCTCAAAGCTACCATGCTGTGGCAGAAGTGAGATGGGAGTACAACCAGTTACAGAGTCACAAGCCTTCTTTTCTAAAGGAAAGAAACAGTGATGCATTGGTCACTGGAACTTTTTTTATTGTAGTCTGCATGAAAATATTTATATAAAGCTATTGAAAATGCTGATGAAGGGAAAATTATATAGATGGCCTTCAAACTTTATAAATTAAGCACCTACTCAGAAAATTGAGCAGTTATCGCCTGTGTGTGTGCGTATGTGTATATCTTCCTGTTATAAAATGTTATGATGATTACAGAATACACAAATATGCATTCAAAGGAATACATAAATAATCACCAGAAGCATACAGTCCATTATTCCCTTTTCTCACAACAAAGAGTCTTCTTATATACCCTCTGGGATTAGTGCGTCATAAGTCACACACTTTGGAAATTGTTGGATTATAGGTCCATTGAAGGTGACTTCCAAATGGGCTTGCAATATACTTAATCATAAATGATTGTTGCTAAAAATACAGATATGTTTATTTATAACTCTTTCTTTTTCTTGGATTTTAATATTCTTAAAGACTAGAATAGTATTTGAAAATCCTTTGAAAATCTCAGAAACTCAATCAGGCAATGCCCTTTGTGGTAGCTGCATACATATTTATTGACATACTGACTGATTGAATGAGGCAAGAGATAAAGTACCAGAGAATACTTACACACTCAGTCTGCCAGCACTGTTTGCTTTTGACTCAACATTATTTGTATAACACAGGGAAAGGTCCCTGTATCTCTGGCACTCAGCCAGATTGGAGAGTCAGGTTGTCTTGACTTGCACTCCAAAAGCTGAAACTCTCAAGTATCAAAGTCGTCCTTAAGGTTCTATTCCTTGGACAAAGACTGTGACCTTTTAAATATCATCAATGTTTTACTTTCCTGGGCAAATACTGTAATTTATCCATGAATTCTAAGTATTGTATTGGAAAAATACTGAGAACTCTTTCAAACATATATTCTCAATAACCCTCACAAGTAGCATTTTTGTTTTTGAAGTTAGGTAACCATGCCTGCATGGTTCACTTTCCCCTTCCTTGTCAGGTGTCATGAGCTCTCTCTTCTTGAGCTGCACTAGACAACTCATCTCCAGCAGATGGGGTCCCCTTTGCCCACAGTTTTTGCGTACCCTCCTTTCCCCCTGAAGTGTAATTCTTATAATTGAAAGATACTTTAAACTTTGAGTCTGAGTCCTTTTATTCAAAACATACATGAAAAAGACCCCATAAAAATTCTTCAATTAGATAGGCTGCAAGAAAGAGTTCAAAGTAAAACTTTGTAATGTGCTTGATTTCAAAATGTTGGACCCCTAACTTTGGGTAACTCCAGTGCTCTGACCCTTACTTGGCCTAGGTGAATATATCCTCCTGACCAAAGAATAAGGAGAGCTGTTTAATCAGTTGTGTGCAGACCTGTAGACTAACTCCAACCTAACAAAGTATGAGTTTTTAGTACTAAATGAGCACAATCCCCATGAACTCTGCTATGTAGTACATAAAACCCTAATAGAAAAATAACTTTAAAAAATACAAAAAATTTTCTTTGACATGAATTTCCATAGGTAAAATCCAGGACAATGAGCAATGTGAAAAATTATAACACAGATGAGGGAACAATTCCCATGTTTTTCAGCAGAACAAGCATGGCACAATCAGATCCACCCAATACAAGTATGAAAATGATCTTACACAGAATAAGTACATATTATAAATGTGTTTAACATGCTTTTTCTAAATGTATTAATAGCGTGGAAAAGAAAAAGGGAACCATTCAGGCAAATTTGAAAAGTAATGAAATAGATGTTCTAGATTTAAAAGATAGATAGATAGATAGATAGATAGATAGATAGATAGATAGATAAATAGAAATGAAACCAGAAACTCAATGCAGATTAGACATACAATGAAGAGAGAATTTCGTAAAGAAATTACCCAGAATACAGAATAGACAAAAAGATACGGAAAGTGTGAAAGAGACCATAAAAACATGGAAGATAGAGTAAGAGATTTACATAGATCTCAGTAATGTTCCAGGAGAAGCATACATGAAGAACAGGAGAGAGGTCATCTTTAAAGAGATAATTACGTGTATGGTATCTTTGGTTTGGTTTGTGGACTTTTTTTGCATAATTTATCAAAACAACAATTTTCAGATATAAGAAATGCAATAAGTTCAAAGAAGAATAAAAAAGAATCAATCCACTACTAAGCCCTTAATAGCTAAAGTGCATGATCCTATGATAAAGAGAATTGTCTTAAAGCAACTGGAAAGATGGTGGCTATTATGGGTGAGGTGCTGGGGGGTATAGTGGTGTTAAAATACAGAAACCCATGACCTCATGTTGTTTACATTCTAGTGGGGGATATAGGAAATAAACAAAATACCATTAAAAATGGAAAAGGAGATCCAAAGATTGGGGGAAATTGGGTGAGATATTTCTACAACTTTTAATGGAAAAAAGATCAATATCCAAAATCTGTTAAAACTAAAATAATTAAGAAAAATTCATCAACCTGGTAGGAACATGAACTGGGGGGATCCCAGGTAAAATGTAGGAAAGGCATTTCACAGAAGAAGCACAGATCCCAGAAAGTACATGAAATACTCACCCCCCCCATTAGAAAATTGGGAAAAAGTAAGCTAAAACCATAGCGAGTTATAACTTCACATATCACAATGACAAAATTTAAAAACATTTACGGTACCAACTCTTAGTGAGATGATGGAGTCAGGAACACTTGTATATTGTTTGTGGGAATTTATTGAAATTACACTTTAGACAACAATTTGGCATTAACTTTTCAATTTGAAAATATCTACTTTTGAGAATTCAGCAATCCCTTGTTTACAGAAATCTTTAAAGTTTTCCACCAGAAAACACATACAGTCTTGTGCATTTCAACATTGTTTTTAATATAAACAAGTAACTGAAAACAAATCAAAATATCCATCTAGAGGTAAATAGACATATCATGTTTTAAATAATCATATAATTATATGTTTTAGAGAAGTAAAATCAAATGAACTACCATTATATGCCTGAACAGTGAGTATAAATTCTAATTTTTGAACATTAAAAATAGTGTAAAACAATTCATAAAATATTATTTCATTTCTATGATTCTAAACAAAACTATATTTTTAGCATAAATTCATGTGACCAAATATAAGGAAAATCAAGGGAATGCTAAAATAGTCACAATATTGGTTATAATAGCAATGATATCATTAAATATTTCTATTACTTTGTGATGTTCAATTTCTTATGGTGGTTATTAGGTACACCGGTTTTCATATAATTATTATCCATTAAGAAATAATATATATTATATATCCTCTTTGACTGTATACTTCAGATTAGAAAAGGAAAATTCCTTCTTATAACTCAATAATTAACAAAAGGATAAATTATACAATCTTTTCAATAGGTTCTTCTAAAGCATTTGATAAGATTCTACCCTTACTCATGATTATAAAAAAGAACTTACAGCAACTGGTATTGGAAGTGAACATGCCAAATCTTTAAAAAAGATCACCTATACAAAATCTCAAGCCAATAGCAACCATAGGAGTATTTCTTTATAATCTGGCAATAGACAAGGTTGCAACATTTTATTGGCATTGATATCCTGTACTGTAAATCAAAAAAATGAGAATACATTCATAAATTTCAGAAAAATAATTAAGAACAGGAAAATTGGCTTGCAATATCTATGTACCTTTACACACACACACACACAAGTCCTGATCTCAGCTTACAAAGGAAGAATTAAATTCCAGATGCACTAAAAATCTAGATACGAAAAGCAAACTTTAGTTTCCTAATATAAATACAACTTAATTCATAAGAAAAGCAAGTTGGTAAAAGACACACATGTATTTTCATATGCATACACACAAAATGCATGTCTATATAAATTTTACATGGACAAGAGAACAAGATATAAAGCACATCTGATAAAGTCCAACGTTCATTGAAACTTCAAAGTAGGAATAGTGATGACATACTATAACATTCAATACATTTGAAATGATTCCTAAGAAAAAATTTTGAAAGCAAATGTCAGCTCAGTATGAAGGGAAGAAAAAAAACATTGAAGAGTAGAAAATGAGAAAAAAATTCTATAATTTGATGATTCAGCTTAGTGCTAACAGTTGTATATAGCCTCCCAAATTTTTTACCCCATGTATTTTTCGCAATTTGATCATACTACACAAGTTTAGACTACAAAATGTATACTAGTATAAAAAACTCATTTTAAAGATTTTTTAATGGCTTTCTAATATTCTGCTGCCTGGAAAATGATAATTTATTTACCTAATTCTCCAACATTTGCAGCTCTCTAGAAATCTGGAGGTAAGTTTAGCAATGCTAACAAATAAAGACAGGATTAGTGTTACTGATGTTTCCAGTTTTCTCAGGTTCTAACATGACTCAGTATGTCATTTGTTTTATTTCAAATTTTGATATTTTGTCAAATATATTTTTTTACATTATTTTCATTTTTTAAACTAGTACATGAAATATTCTTTATATTGAATATTGTGTTTTAGCATCCCCTAAATTTTTTCACCTGATTCTCAGCTGCTGAACAGAGCCAATCAACCATGGCATTGACAATGCCTATTAAGTGTAGGCCATTGTGCTAGGTGTTGATCAAAGGAACATAGGTTTAGTTTAGTCCATCTCCCAAAGATTTAACAGTTTAATAAGGGAGAAAGTTTTGTAGGCCAGCAGACACAATAACTGGAAAACTGAATGTTTTCGGAGTGGAGGGAGGTCTGAGAAAGCTTCAGTGAGAAGGTGATTTCTCCCTTCATTTTCATTGTAAAGAACTATTATGAGTTTCCCAAGTAGACAGGGTGAGATAGAAAAGATTAAAGGAAACATACGTGTTAAGATACAGAGAAGAGAGGAAGTTCATTAGATAGTATATAATGCTAATGTTATTATTATTGAATTAATATTAATACAATTATCAAAGACAATTCAGAGACCATCAGAGTACACTCTGGACTGTTGAAAACTTTTCCAATGTATCCTGTTGTGTGTGCATAAAACACACGATAACTGCTAATCACCAGCGTGAGATTAGTCAAGATATCTTGAGGTCTTCATCAAATTTGGAGTTGTAGGACCTCACCAGTGCTGTTACATTTAAATATCAGTACCAGGACAAATAAGTGGAAATTTTGGTCCTCAGAGTAAAGAAAGCCATATAGAAGTTCCTCTTTGAGAGCTTTGTGGATAAAAGTCATTGTTCCATGGGTGTGCAGCATTTTCAAACCCATGGCTCTGTCTTGCTGAGCTCCACATCAGCTGCAAAAAGGGGCTTATGGAACATTCCATGGCCATCATTTCCATTTAATGTGGGGACAGATCACTGCCTGATTGTCTTCTCTTCTGTGTAATATTTAAAACCTGCACCAAAACTTTGAAATGAACAAGGTAAAAGGTATTCCTACAGTATTAGTCAGATCATCTCATTTCATTTCTTTGAAGGTTAAGAAAGCCATGCTTTTTGTTATTGAGCAGATTACTGAAGACTTGGTGAAAGCAAGAGAGAAAAGTTTAAAATGATTCCTGAGGACAGAAAGTATATTATAATTTTCCCGTGTCTCCTTTGAGTATATTACAAAGCATGCATGTGGCAGGCAGCTGAATATGTTTGCAGCATTTCCTATAATATTTCAAATGCATACCCAGTGTTTATGTAGTAAGTGGGAAGGGGAATGGTGATATGCTGAAACATAATAACATTCATCCACATTAAATCTCGAAGTTGTTACTCAGTGTGCTTCTTATTTTTCCCAAAGTTCCAATAATCATTCGAAAATACTTGTCATGGTAATTGCTACTTTAAAGTTATTTACTCCAATTACTTCCTCTAACGATGTAGTCCCAAGCCTAAAAAGCACTTTGATTTTTGTTCTTCAATTTCTCGTATTTTATGTGACTCCTCTTTTCCTCATTTCCATGTAATATGTCCCTACTTCTCTAAAAATAACTGGGTATTGCTTTGGTAACAAGCTCACAGTAGCAAAGAGTAGAAGAAATCACAGATTTATGAAGAAAAGAGAGGAAATAAAAGCAATGTTCAACAGCTTTTTCTCTGACAAGCTAATTTCTATCACTTATTCAACAAAAAGACATACAATGAGTAGCAACTTTAGGCAGAAGACATCTTGTTATGGATTGCAGAAAGTTTGAATGGAGCCTTCCCTTCATGGTCTGTTTGGGATAGAATAATTACGCTACAGGGAATATAAGGATACCAAACAGGTTATTCTGCAACTGTCACTTTGAGCCAGAAATTTGACAAAAGGACAGGGTTTTTAACTTCCCAAAAATCAGCATTCTATCATTCTCATTTCATCTACACCACTCCCATCCAACCCCACTCCTAGGGGACACTTTAACACACATTTTTAGGAAGCTGTTGTACTAAGTGATGGGAAACTGCCTCTGTCTAACAAATAATTAAATTGTTTGGTTCTGTCACTAAGTTAATGTTCCCAAAAGTCATCCCTGATACTCATTATTCTTTTCCTAATTCTAACCCTCATTACAGGAAAGTTTCCCTTCCACTCTAGACATTTCCACATTGTTTGCAATTCTTACAAGAATGATTAAATTGTTTATTTTATAGTACTAGTATTAAACAGAGCTTTTTTCTTTAGGTTACAAGTCTCAGTTTTGCAGTTGTTTCGGTTCTAATAAATGCTATAGGTTTTATTCATTTTACTAAGCAAGTCAAATACTCAAGGTGAATAGAAATTTATCTTGTAGCTCAAATGTATTTTAAACTACCCCTAATCTGCTGAGGCTTAAAATTTGGGTCTTTCCAAAGTAGCAGTCAGCAGTGTGAAATATGGTGCTTTGGCCTTCTCAGCTGACTTTCCAAGAACGTACCCAGGAGACACACCTGCTGCCTTGCCCTGCAGCTCTGACACAACCTTGTGGTGATGAAGTTGCAACTGTTTTTTGGTTTTCCTTGCTGGAACACCAGATCCAGCAAAAGCTGAGTTCCTGCCAAGACAGGAGATGATATCATTGCATGTTTTAGAAATCTTCTGTTTCTCTTCCTTTTTGATCTTGGGAGCATCTGTCTCCCACTGTATCCTGTATAGTAAAAGCTAAGGAGTTCTAGGAGGACACTGTGCTTCTTTGTGTCTCATCTTCATGGTGCACTTCCTTGTTTAAATGCTACTGTCACTGGCCATTATTTCCTTGTAATTTTCCCCTGTATTCTTGTCCACAGCCAACATGGCCAGGTTTCCAGTGGAAATAATGTCAAGAAAGCCCAGGGCCCAGGGCACTGCCTGTTCTCATGTGCCTAAAAGTAGATGTCAGGATGACAGACTGTCTGAAGGTAATGAGGTCTGTGTCTTCTTGGTATTAATGAAGGCATGATGCTTCATCAGCATAGTCCTAAATTTATAGCAAAAGATTGAGATGCGGCATTAAAGATTAGTCCCTGAAGAAGATGGCTGTCTGGATATTGACAGCCTCATTAGAAGTGTTGCTTGTTTTCAGTTCCTTGTCATTGAAGTTTTTACTTGCTGAAGTTTTTGAACATTGGACCTGTAGTTAGAGTCAACGATAGGAAAGCCACGGCTATGAGACTTGTCTGGCTTGGTGTTATATAAAGGCCTTGACTTCTAGGTCTAGTCTGAGTTAAACAGTTACAGCGTGGGTAGATGATGGAAGTGTCTACATTAATCTTTTCAGAAAATCAATCACTAATCAAACCTGAACGCTGAAAAAGAGTGTATTTTATGATGGGAGTCTCTTGTTCTTACTGAATTTTTTCTTAGAATTGTGCTTGAAATTGGTTGCCAAAGCCTTCCTTATCTAGCTGGTGCCCCTTTATCTCCACACAGTGAAGAAGGTGGTCCAGTTGTAGACTTGATCTTCAGACTTCAATGGTCAACAATGAGGAAGGGTCAACAAAGTGCCAATTCAAAGGTCAAAGATCTGCACGTTTCTCTCCATATCAAACTCCTTTCTGAAGATGAAAACGGTAACAATGGTTGCTATTTTCACAACCTGGAAGACCCCCCCTTCAAGAATAGAAGATTCTAAGATCAATGCTATTATGGATCTTGATTCTGCCACTTAGCAGCTGTGTGATTTGAAGGTCAGCTCACCCCTTTGAACATGTTTATCTGTAGAGTGTAAATAATAATATGTAATGTCCTCATGAGGAATAAGCTGATACTGTGACTGAGAAAGTTCTGATAGTATTTACTTACCATGAATCTATCATCATAATGTTTAATACATAAATCTCTTCAAAATATAAAATCACTATTCTGTTCCTACATCTTTCATAGCTAGAACCAAACAGAACTTAAAATGTGTACACTGTGGGCAACTTTAATCTATGATGACAATATCTTAACTATTCATTGCAAGAAATCTTAAATTTATGTTCTTAATATGATTGTTGTTTAATAAATTGTAAATCAGTGATGCATTTGCTGTTTAATAGATTGTAAGTCAGTGAAGTCAGATACACATGTTAAAAAACATTATTATATATCATGTTACATATTTACATGATATACAAATAGATCATACTATAATCATAGTAAATATTATAGCAGTATCTATCATGCACTATATAGCATTTATACTATATTTATATATTATAGTAATAAAATTACATAAACATAAATAGAATCCTATTTTTAACCTTTGTACTATTCTATTTTTAATATATTTTGGTAAAGTTATCCGTATTAGAATGTTATTGTGAAGAAAACGTTAATAAAATCTTCTGCTTACATCTGACATTAAAGTATAAGAATGAATTAAATTAGCTGCTTTTTGTTTTATTTAGTAAGGTCTTTTTATTCATGTAGACATATCTTTTTGAAATTATGAACTAACTCTTGTGAGTAAATTGGTGTTTTATTTCAATAAATCAGACAATACACTTAGTTAAAAGAAATGTTTGTCTTTGAATTAATCCTCTTGCCAGTGTTGACAAGTTAGGCAAATACCTTGTAAGGCTGAGGTGGTTCTTAAAAAAAAAAAAAAGAAAAAATGGATAAAAAACAAGACCTGGAGTTCTTGGATTTAATTTTTTGCTAGACATCTTTTTTGCAAAAACTATTGCCTTTAAAAATTCAAAATATGAATTCTTAAATGAACCTGCTTAAGATGACTATTTCTTGTAATTTCTGAGTGATAAATTGTGTTAAATAGTTTTACTTTACTTTAAAGTGATGGACAACCAATTTTACCCACAGGCCTAACCCAAGCAGGAGGCAAGTTTCCAAATCCTTGTTGAATGTGTTGAGATTCAGTTCACATGCAACCGTCTTCAGGCTGACATAAATGTAACCTTAGGGACACAGGTGTCACAATCAGAGTGGTACGCAATTGCATTGGGAAACACAACTTGTTCTGAAAAAATAGATGGAAAGAATGTTAATTTGGTCCATATTTGTACATACTAGACAAAAGTTTCATTGTTGTGTCTTGATGAAATCATACTTATTTTCTCTGAGTGGCCTGATTTCCCACTGATAGCTCACCTCAAGTCCCAGCCCTGCTAAGATTCCAGGGCTCTGACCACTAGCAGGACATTAAATAAATAGTCATATTCCTCTGCCTATCTTCAGTCAAATTACCATATTTCAGAAACCCAGAGATTATTATGAATTTGTTCTCAAACCCAGGAATCATCTCCTGTTTTGATCTCTTAGTCTTTTTACTAAGGACCTGCTTCTTCATGGATAGCCATTTGGTAAAAATAAAGGCACGGGTGGGGTCAAAATGAGAACTTGCAAGTCTGGTGTCCCATATTTAGAAAGCTTGGGCATCAGGAAGGTTCTAGTCTGAAGGAAAGGAGAACTGGTTGAAAACGCAGATGGTTAGTTAGGTACAGAATACAAGGCAGAGGTTAAATAATATTCTAAATAGTAGTTTGAGAATGTTTTCAGGGCAGTTCTTAGTTATAAAATACAAGACAGGCTACATATCCTCCATGAAATCAAGCCTTCTGACAATGCCAGTCCCAAAGGAGGGGGAGGGTTCTTATGGTTTCTTCTGGGGCATAGGGACACAAGGCATCAAGGATGGGTTTTGGAGCCAGATATACTTGGATTTCATCCAAGGCAAGTAACTAAACCTCTCTAATGGGAATGGTAAATGTGTGGAACATTGTTTGTAGACTATTGCATCAGCCTGGGTCTGATAAGGAGGCAGGAATTTGAACAGGGTTTGATATATGTCTAATATTATAAGAATTATTCAACTATGAGAAGAGAGTAACTATAAAGATGTAAAGGCAACTCCACAAGGTGTCCTAGGACTGAGGGAAAGTAACCAAGGATTGGCAAACTCAGAAGCCCTCATCCAAGGCTGGGATTTAGACCCAGTCTTTTCCTTATTGGAGAAAATGAAGTTACAGTCCAGTAGATGGCAGAGCTGGTTGCTGGGACTAGAGCTGGTCCACGGTCTCTGTGCAAGCAAGACAATCCCAAGGAGCATGTGATCTGAGACTGGTAGGTGTGCGCTCAGAGGATGCCAGGGCACCATGGTGGGCTTGAGATGTGAAACAAGCCATATCTGCATTGCAAGGACAGAAGCAAGATGGCCACCCCACCCGGGCCAGATTGTGAAGTTGTGAAGAGACTGCATGTTCTGGGCATGTGGCTGGAACAGAGTACAGGAGGTTTTGCATCATAGGCACTAATGATGGACCATGCAGCAGGAGCAACAAACAGCAAAACAGAACACCTGAAAACAAGAAAGATGCCCCTTCCTTCTGCAACACCTCTCAGGTGCGCTGTACTGCCAAAGCGTAATGCTGTGCTCATTGCAACGGGGAAATGC
Source organism: Choloepus didactylus (assembly GCF_015220235.1). NCBI lineage: Eukaryota > Metazoa > Chordata > Mammalia > Pilosa > Megalonychidae > Choloepus > Choloepus didactylus. Next base: position 159,240,736 of record NC_051311.1, on the reverse strand, counting down.
TTAGAGTCCTGTCGATTGTCACAGAGCAGGTACTGAAAGGAAAATGTGAGGCTGAGACACAATCATTAACTGGCTCAAGCATTATGCTGTAAGGAAAATTTCTGTGACTGAAAGCCCAAACTCATAGTTTAGTTTCAGCTCTGCAATTATTTCAAAGTGGGCCTTAACCAAGTCAGCTCTCTGAATTTTGTGTTACTCATCCATAACTTGGGTGAAATGCTTTATGAGGTCTATCACAGCTTTAGTTTTAAGAGTCTCTGCTGATTAAAACAATCTGGTAGAGTCTGTTAAAGTTTAAGTACAGTGAAACAAGAAATAGAATCCATAGGATGACACTTAGAAACAGGATATGGTTAGAGCAAAAGATACGATAAGTTTAAATTGTACAGGCACTTCAAATTTAACATGTTCTAAAGGGAATGCTGAAACATGCTCATCTACTACATTCTCATATGAGTAAATAGTGCTATCATGACCCCTAAGTCACAGAGCTTATTTTAATTTACTTATTTATTTTTTATGTATTTGCTACAGGATATCTGTGTGTGTGTGTATGTGTGTGTGTGTGTGTGTGTGTGTGTGTGTGTCACACAAATAGAAATTCATGAAACCAATATGCATGGCTTAATAATAATTAATATTAAACACTCACCCAACTCCCACACAGATAAAGTTATATGGTGTTGCCAGCCCCAGAGGCCTCCCAATTGCTTTCCTCTCAAACTTGAGCTAAATCCTTTCCTCCTTTACAAATACCATTTCTTTAGTTATCTTTAAAATAATAATCCTTATCCATACAAATTAAATAAATTGAATATAGCTACCTGTTTTTGAACATTACATAAATAAAACATGTTCAATGTTCATTTTTGTCCAGTGTCTTTCTCTTTTAATACATTTCAGAACCGTATTTTGTTAAATGTAGCTTCAGATGGTTCCTTATTATTGCAGCATAAAATGGGGCATGGCAGTTACAATCATGGTATCAAGAAGAAAGAGGTCTGTTTATCTGCAGAGCTGAGGCTCATTGCTTCTTTAAAGGACAATGATAAATATGTATGAAACAGAGAAAATAAATAATAATAAACCAATAATTAAAATTCAGTGATATATTATGCATATGAAAATGTTGATCTTTGAAAATGTTGCCACTTCCATAACATTTCCATTAGCAGAAAGATATAAATCTTGTGAGTTGTCATTTATTTTATGTATAAATGGGTAAAAGACCCAAGATGTGATTTGACTTCAATAATATGTGTCACGAAATATAGAACCATATTACTGCTTCTTTGTGTGAACGCCTTGCCTCGTGGAAGCTTCCAGCCTGTGCATGGGGGCCGCTTATGAGAAGGGGATTATGCTGGAGGCCTTGCCCCTTTAGTGCTCACTCAGGGATGTGGATACATAACAGTCTTGCTCCATTTTTGTGTCTAGTATCACATGACTCTTCATTACTGCTGATCAAAAAGTGCTATTCTCATGATATCTGCTTGAGATCTCTCAATCCCACATGATTCCTGAGGAGCTTCATATATACAAAGACTCCTATTCCCAAGAAGAATGATAATAAGGAATAGGTGGCCTGGAAAAAAATTAAAAGAAATAACTAAGTGCCATATTTGGAATCACGAGCTCTCTGTCCAAGACATAATAATGAACTAAGAGAATTTTGGTAAATGTAGAGCAATGGGTGGAGGAATTTCATTATCTGGAATGGGAATCATGGTTATTTTTATCTTCCAGAATGAGATGACCAGGAATCTGAAGGTCTTCTCTATGATGCTTACATGGCCATTTATTGGCCATCTCCTCTGGAAGGTGCTCTGCCACGCAGAGGTGCAAAACTGAATGAGTCAAGTTCTCTGAGTTTCAGAAGCTCAAGTAATAAACCCACTTACAACCTTCTCAATATTTTGCTTAGCCTGAGGCACAGGGCCTTGGCTGTCGCTGTAGAGGATCCTTTGTAGTGGAGTCTTTGGGGAAGGGGTCATTTATGCAGCCACCACTGGGAAGACCTCTGGGTAGGGTATAGGAGGACACCGCCGAAGTAGAATCAGACTCTGCCTTCCCCCTTTTGTAGGAGTCTGCCCATGTAACAAACTAAGCTGAGAGATTCCACAACATTCTTTCAATAAATCCCACACATGTTGACTCTCAATAAGTTTTAGTGAGTCTGCCCATCCATGGAATATGTCCCTATGGACACAAGGAATTTAATTCCTATCCTCAACAACATCTTTCCAATGCTTGCAGTGTCCACTCCAGGATCTCATTTTGATCTACAGATTCTTGCTTCCATTTTTCAAGACACTAAAAGATATTCTGTCCCCTGTCTTGCCTCAGGCTCCCACCTCAGCCCCTCTGCCTTTGATGACACAATTTGATTAGATACTGTTTGATATTCCACATGCATTGGCTCACATCCTGCAGCTTGGGCAGAAAAGTGTTAGCATCCTTGCACTCTAGGGTTGTGAATGTTTGAGGACATACATAGATGTATGTTCTTAATATATTACCTGGCACATAATATTTATTGCACATTATGTATTTTGATTTTCTAAATCATTCTTTATAATAAGTAGCGTGGCCAAAATATCATTCCATGTAATTAATTAGAACATTTTTAGATGATGAAAACTTCTGTCCTTCTTTTCAAATTCTGGGAGGAGGAAATATCTTATTCTTATTCTGGGTCTTTATGTATGCTGATATGGGATATGAGATTTTAGTGCCATTGAGAATTATTTTTGTAAGTCAATGTCTAATCAACTTTATTTTTTGCTTAAACAATTAGTATTCCAGTTATTGAAGCTACAACAAACTAGATCTTTATTAATTTTTTTCATTCAGTTTATAAAATGTTCTATTTATAAATCTAGCATATTTTAGCAATCACTTCAAATGAGCATTTGAATATTTAGTATCATTTACAAAATTTGTTAAATAGTCACCTTTAAAATCCAATTATATATAATGATACATATAAATTCCAGCTAAAGTGTTTCAATTTTGTAGCCAACAAACAATATGTCCTCAAGAATTTAAATAAATTTTCTGATTTTAATACATTTAAGATATAATTTTATACTGTATACACGTTATACATTATAAATACTTTACACTATGTATATACCTACTATACTTTATATAACATTTTAATTAAAGTTTTCTTAGATGTTCTAATACTATGTATAATTGAATAACTACTTAAAATTTGCAGGTCTGAGTTGATTAATCAATACAAGATTTTAAAATGTAGTTCCAAGGGTGTTCAGATTTTATCAAACACCACAAGTAAATAAAATGCCAAATATAAACCAATTCTTTCAGAATGCAAAGTATTTTAACCGTTTTTGATTCCTTTAAACTTTTCTATTCTTAACTTTATGTTTCCATTGTTAAAAGGGAGTATTTACTTAACAAAAATAAAACCAATCACCAATCAAGTTAAGACCAAAGAATTCTGACTAGACAGTTTCTTGATGGGATGCACTGAATCCCATTTATACTGCTTTTCAGTGGCTAAGGAGGTGGAACATAGCTCTGGATTCAAGTTAGCAGCACACAGATGAGTACAGCTACCACTCAGGCTATGACTGATTGAACTTCATGTTTCTTTGGCTCTTAAGAGATAGAATTAGCTTTCACCATAGGTCTAGACTTTTGGACATAATGCAACCTCTCATTCTTCTAAATGTTCGCAATCATATGACATTTGATTGAATTATGGATTGCCCATGGCTTCATTCACTCATAACCATGTATGAGTTCATTCTATTGACCACATCTTGACTTTGATGAAGCGTGGGATAAGTCACTTGGAACTAATTTTTTTTTTCAGAGTTACTACAGATTGTAGTTTCTAATAGATTTGCAATGGCCCAAGCTCCAGCATTATACTTTTTTTTCCAATAGAGAAAATGGCATTTATACATTTTGGGATATATCAAAGAAAGGACAAATGTGTAGATACCAGCCATCATTAAGAATATCTTTCCTTCAAAACAAAGGAAAGGAAACTAGTGCTTAGTTATGTCTCTATCTCTGCCTCCATATTCAATTGAAGCAAGTCAAAAGATTCAAACTCAGGGCTTAAGGGTTGTGAAGAAAATGGTCACAGTTCCGGGCCATCGAAATTACTTTCCCTCTTCTCCTATTTTTTTCCATCTCTGGTAAATAGGATTTGATGCAGCTTATTTCTAAGATGACTTCTACCCTTATTTGACCATGATTATAAATAAAGTTATCCAATCCAATCCAATCCAATCTTATTTTTTGGAAGAGCATCCTGCTGTTGAGTCTGTGTTTCAAAATCCACATCTATGATTTCCACTGACTCCAAGGAACAGGCTATTATCACAGAAACTCTGGTTCACCATGAAGATGTAGAAAAAGTTTCCAAGTACCAGCACTCCAATCTTTATACAGTGAACTATTAAAAAAAAAATCCTGTTACTCACCCTCTGTCTTTTAACGCATCTCCCTGAAAATTCTTTTAATTAATTTTGGGTGGAATTGGGAATATTTATTTTCTTTCAAACTTTCCAGGAAATTCTTATGCACAAACAGACCAAGAATCAATTGGTGTACTCTTTGTTGCTCAGATGTGGCCCTCTCTCTCTCTAGCTAAGCCAACTTGGCAGGTGGACTCACTGCCCTCCCCATTATGTGGGATCTGACTCCCAGGGGTGTAAATCTCCCTGGCAATGCAGGATATAACTCCCAGGGATGAGCCTGGATCTGGCATCATGGCATTGAGAAAGCATTCTTGACCAGAAGGGGGATGCAAAATGAAACAAAATAAAGTTTCAGTGCCTGAGTCAAGAAGTCACTCAGATGGACATTCTTATGCACAATATGGATAATACTTTTTAGGTTTTAATGCATTGGAATAGCTAGAAGTAAATACCTGAAACTATCAAGCTGCAACCCAGTAGCCTTGACTCTTGAAGATGATTGTATAGCTATGTAGTTTACTAGGGATGGCAGTGTGATTGTGAAAACCTTGTGGACCACACTCCTTTTATCCAGTATATGGATGTATGAGTAGAAAAATGGACACAAAAACTAAATGAAAAATATGGTGGGGGATATGATTTGGGTATTCTTCTTTACTTTTATTTTTTATTCTTATTTTTACTTTTTCTGGTATAAGGAAAATGTTCAAAAAATAGATTGGGGTGATGAATGCACAACTACATGATGGTACTGTGAACAGCTCATTTTACACCATGGATGATTGTATGATATGTGAATATATCTCAATAAAACTGAATTTAAAAAAAAAGAATCAATTGGTGTAGACAATATCAATAATGAGCAGAGATGCTGAACGTAAGAACTAGAACAATATTGAAAACATGCTACAGAAGAGGTAATTAAATGCAAGGATAGATAATTTAAATTGCAAAAGTCTATCTGGTCTTATGGCCTGTCAATTTTATTCTCTGTACCTTAAAAGCATTTTGAAAAACTATATAGCTCCTTACATTTTTTAAGGCTCTAAATTTCTTCATCATAGACTTAGAACCTTGTAAAAAATGTAATCTCTGTCATGTAACAAATATGAATGTTTTAAAATAAAATTATCACATATATCACTTAAATATAACAAATGGAACTTATATACCATAATAAATTACTACCCAAACCGACCATCATCCACTTAAAAATCATTTGAATAATGTATTTTTCATAGTCAATAATTTTAAATATTTTGGGTTTATTCTTAAATTAACTTGTGTGTTCCACTTCTAGCATAAGACCATATTTAACGTAGGATTTTGGGGACCTAAATTTTCTTATTACTTCATGATATTATTATTTTATCTGAAAAAAGTGTATATAAATAGAAATTTCCATATAAGACAATAATGTTCTAAGTAATGAAAGATTCCTCCAGATTTAGTTATATTTTAATCATTAATGGCGACATTTGATCAAAACAGTATAAATTTATGTGAAATTTGATAAAATGTTGTTAAATAGTAAAAGTGAAATTATGTTGGAAATACATTCCTAAGTGTGATGGGTGAAGTCATTCTAACTCAATTAATTCATACTAACTAAAAATTTGTTCACATAAACAGATGGAAATGGAAGAAACTTTTACAGCAATAATACTAAATTATTTTCACTCCTCCTGACAAATATGACCTCATTATATATTTTCAAAATTTATTTTTAATTAGCTGCCAGATATCAACTTAATTATTATTTAATTGTGTTGGAAATAAAGATATGGAAACCAGTTGATTTGTAAAAGGATTGGTGGCCCTCACTTAGTGTCATTTGCTTTCTCAATTTCTGAGCAGTACCAAAAAGACTTTACTAAGAATTATCAAGTAACTGTTAATATTTCTTTTAATCTTTAATTTAGAGGCATACTGATTATCATGATATACTCAAAATATCAAAGTATTATGCATTTCAATACATGTTTTTCAAAACATTTGAAATAAAAATGTGTTTATCTTGGGTGGCTTATATACTATTAATGCTCTTTAGTCAAAGACCATCAGGAAACAGGTGTCATTGAACAAGTTGGGTTTATTGGTCATTTTAGCCAGGAAGACCTCACACCATTAGGAACTTTGGGGTGTCTCAGTAAGAGGGTCTCTCTTAGGACTTACACAGAAAAGCTCATGTATCTAATACATTTACAATGTATCTAATACATGTTACAAGATACCAAATCAGCCTAAAGATTATATTTCTATTTACCAGTAATGAGCAATCTAACTTTTTCTGCATTTTGGGTAGAGACTGTCTATTTCTTAAGTCAGTGGCTTGTTGCATCTTTTGGGTGGCAAACTGGCGGGCTTCAAGGCTTTGATTCTGGTCCATGCCCTATGTTTTACTCTTGCCAGTTTTGCATCGCTGGGGAAAAAGGACATGCATCAGAAAATCCCTCAGCAATTCCTCTTTCAATTACCCACCAAAGTTGGTTCAATGTCAATGTTTACGCTATTTTGAGTAACACCTTGAAACATTTTTGTTAAACTCCACTTTTATTATGACTGTCTCCTTAAGTAATAATGAATGATCTCAATGTTTTTGTAATTCACTGTTCATTTCCAAAGTATTCCAGTCGTGGTCAGGAAATCTTCATTTCTAAATCACTTCAAATCATGGAATAATCCCAAATTATATACTCCTATCAGTAATCAGTATAAATATATTAATACATTCTCTTTTATATTTTTCCAGTTGGGAGATCTTGGTGAAGGTGATGAATTCAACCATATGAACTGATTTACTTCTTAGGAAAAACTTTTATTTCAAGGATACATTAATGTCTGTGATAGCATAGCCTGTTTTGCAAGCTTTAGTTTTCTTCTTAAGTATGAGCTGTCAACACACTCAAATTAGGGTCATCCAGAAGAACCCATATCTAGAAGACTTTACAGAACATGAAGAGTTCACCAAGAGAGGTTAAGCTATCATGGCTTTCCTCCTACTCAGGTGGAGGAAGTAGGATGCCTTTGTTTCAAGTGTTGCAGCGATGTCTAGTTATGTGTGAAGACAGGGGAAAGAAAACAAAACTCTATCAGAAGTCAGGCAACTAGCTCAAAATACTGACGAGTTTCAGTCAATAGAGGAGGATTTGCAGTACTGTAAATCATTCAGTTTAGTGGAGATCCTAGAACTAAATCAACTGGAGTTTTTGCATGTTTTGCTGTTGCTGCTACAGCTTTTAGATAAGGCAGCTATGTCTTAGCTACTGGATCTTATGAAAGGCTGAAATAAGAAACAGGCCTCTGAGGAATTCCATGTCATTGAGTCAGTACCCTGTGCCTGTCCAGATCTTCAAAGAACAGAAAGAGAAAAGAAGAAGTGGATCTGAAACCCTGGAAACAAACTTATTGTACATAGTTGTGGTACCAGTCTCTGTGCTTGCGGTAAGCAGGCTTCTAAAATGGCCCCAAGATCGTAGTTCTCCTTGAGTGTAGGTGGATCTGACCTAATCAGATGGGCCCTTTTAAAACAGGATTAGAGATCAGAGACCACGTGTCTAAATTCTGAAATTTAGTCAAGGATCTGGAAATTGCAATTTAGCTAATTGTTCCAGTTTGCTAATGCTGCCATTAAGCAAAACACCAGAAATGGATTGACTTTCATAAAGGGTGTTTATTTGGTTACAAAGTTACAGTCTGAAGGCCATAAAGTGTCCTAGGTAAGGCATCAACAATTGGGTTCCCTCCCTGAAGGATGGCCAATGGTGTCCGGAAAACCTCTGTTAGCTCGGAAGGCACGTGGCTGGCGTCTGCTTGCTCCCCGGTTGGGTTTCAAAACGGAGTTCTCCAAAATGTTGCTCTTGGGGTGTTTTGTCTTCTCTTAGCTGCTGCTGCTCTTCAAAGTGTCACTCTCAGTTTGCTGTGCGTCTGGGCCCGTGTGACTCTTTTTAAAGTATTTCATTGATCCAATAAAGACCCACCCTGAATGGGTGGAGCAACACCCCCATAGAAATAATCCAATGAAAGGTCTCACCCACAGTTGGTTGAGTCACATCTCCATGGAAACACTCAAAGGATTCCAATCTAACCAATACTAATACATCTGCCCCCACAAGACTGCATCAAAGAACATGGCGTTTTGGGGGACGTAATACATCCAAACTGGCACAACTAATATATTAAATTTTTATGATTTATAGCATAGTAAGAATGTCATAAAATTAAATCCTTTAAAATGCACACTTTGTCATTCCATTTAGAGCACAATTCTATATGTATAATATTTAATTTTAAACAAGTAAAGGGAAAAATGGCTACTTTTCTCATTAAAACTATGTAGCTATTTTATGAAGCTTGAGTCATAATAAAATTAATTATGGTCTTAAATAATCCAAAATATTTGTGTATGGTAAACTAACATTTGAAGATTGAAGTACACCTAAACTTTCTTTTATCTTGGATCTAAAGACTTTTCTTCTTACCTCAGAGCTATAGAAACTAAAGTTCTTTTGTAAATACAGTTTTCAGTGTCCACAGAAAGAAACATGGCTTAATAACTTTTTCTTTCTTTCTTTTAGATATCTCTGACTGTTCCTCTGGACTAGATATTCAGAGAGTGCACACATAAAAACTGAATTGTCTGAGTTCCTTTTTGATCAGTTAATCTTTAAAGTTTCCCAAGAGAGGTAAAAAGAGAGCAAGAGGCATTAAAAATAAAAATAAATAAAAATAAAAAAGAGGCAATTATAAAATTGTAGAAGGATGATTATGTTCTCTGTGCAAATATAAGGAAGAGTGTTTAGATGTAGAAAAGCAAATTTTGTTATATACATACGAAACAGCTGCTTTTGACATAAGTTGGGCCCTTGACAATCTTATCTAGCAGTACTATTAAAAAGCCAGCAATTGAGAATCCTTCCAGGATAGAAACATAGGAGGGGATGCCTATGTCAAACAAAATGATGTCTTTTGGGTAAACAAGACAATCTCCTCATGAAGTTTCTTCACTTTTTGTTCTAAGGTACTTCTCAAGTGAACAGTCTACATACTCCATGTCCAAAGCTCCCTAAAGTTACTGCTGTAATTTAAAATTGTCCCTGGTGAAATTGTGCCAATGAGAGAGATAAGCATGCATAAACTTAAACCAAGAAAGCATGCAGAAAGCAGGCATTTAGCTTGGAAGAGACATGATTTTAGACTAAGAAGACCCCATGAGAACTGAATGGTCTGTAAGGCATGTGGTTGTATAACTTCATGTCTTCACATCTTGGCCACAGGACAATTGTCACTGATAAGGGGCTGGACAAAGCCTCCTGATTTCTGGCAGATAAAGCTATACTATGCTGTTCTTAGGGATGCAGAAACAAGGCTGAGGAAAATGTCCTTATAAAGCTTCATAATGGTGACCAAGGGCAAAGTCTGTCCAAAGGACACCTGTGTGAGGAGAACTTCTGATCTCCTTAGCCCCTGAGTCTTATAGACAAAAAAACATTCAAGATGTCAGAGAAGCAGATAGACCATGGATGTGGGAAATGGGACAGTTCTGTAATTGGGTGTCTTAACAAATTTTATGTATAGAATGGGCAGGATGAATCTCAGCTGGAGTTGTGACTGGTAAGCAAGCAGCAGTCATTCATATTGACCAGGATAAGGGGATGTTTGGCCATTTTTATGGTTAGGACAATGTTTAGGCTTTTGTCCGTTCAGACACAATTACAGAGTATTTCTTGTTTCAGTACTGATGGATTTCAGACACAGAGGGGTCTTGTCTGTGAGATTATGTATATTCTAGGCCAAGACAAAGGCCTACATGGCAGGACCAGTTCAGCTCCTGGAAGTAAGGGGCTGATTTTTTTTCCTCTCAACATGTCTTTTGTTAAAACCTTGGAGCTGAGGGTTTATGTCTGCCATAAAATATAGTTACTAAAGTTTAACTGACTGACAGTCAGATCAGGCTTAACTTTGCTTCAGAAAAAGTCCAACAGTTTTTTCTTTTTCATATAAAGATATTGATATGTGTCCCCACAACAATTTTACACCACCTTAGGGAGACATAAATTAATCCCATGTCCTCACACATCACTTTTAAAAGGCATGAGCTTAATGTTTTTCTTTTAATATTTTTGGGACAATATTTGACTCTTCACACAAATCATAATGTAACACGTTGGCAACCAACAATTGTTCATGAATAACAATGCCCACACAATAAATAAGATTTGAATAATGGATAAAAGCAAGAAAGCTACTCTTCGTTCTAGAAATTGCAGTGGCTCCATATAGAGAGATTTTTTTAGCACTGTGCCCAGTAAAAGCCCAAATTAATAGCATTCAGTGCATCCAAAATTTTGAAAATCTCATTTCTTTTCACCAGATGCATTTCTAGCTAAGCCTGTGCATAATAACATAATCTCATCAATAATGCTTCACTGATGTAAGGAGTTTTATTTAAGAATGACTGAAATTTTCTATAGGTTGTCCATCTGCAATGCATCTTTCATGAACTTATCTTTTCCATATGCTATTGAATGTTTTTTAACCTCCCATTTCCTCTCTCCCACTTTCACCTTCTCCCCTTCAAGTCCTCCCCCCTGTGTCATAAAAGGTAGGTGTAACAATTTTCCATCCAGAGTATTAAAATGGCACATTGTTCAAACAAAAGAAAGGCTTTAATTTTACATCAATTATGTTGTAAAATTCAAAGTTTACAAGTTCACAGTAGGTCTTCACGTCCTTCCTTAAATAGTTCCTTGGACCATGCTAAAATATATTGAGTTTGTGCATATTGAAGAGTCAGGCAGAAAGATTAATAACAACTGTGTTCAGTGTATTTGCCTTTTCTTTTCTCCAACTATTGTGCAAGTATGTATAACTCTGAGGACAATAAAGCAAAGAAAGCTATTGTTAAATAGTAAGACCTGATCATTAGCCCCAGGACATCATTTATTCTCAAATCACCCAAATTTAAGAATTAAAGTTATTTATATATGGAGAGCTGAGGGTTTGGGTAAAAATATAAATAAGCATCACGGTTGCATGCAGTCAAAGTTGCCTGTGGAAGCCTCATTTGAATCAGCATTAATCACTGTGAAATCTCGATGTGATGGTTAAGTTCATGTGTCAATTTGGCTAGGTTATGGCATCCAATTGTTTGGTCAAGTAAGTGCTGGCTTGAATGTTGCTGTGAGGGTATTTCACAGATGGAGTCACATCACTAGACAGTTGATTGCATCTACAGATGATTGCATCTGCAATCAACAAAGCAGATTGCCCTCAGCAATGAGCAAAGTCTCCTCCTCCAATCAGTTGGAGGTCTTAAAGCTGGAATGGAGTATTTCTGAAGTCAGAAAGAAGAATTTTTGCCTTTTCTTCAACCAACCAACTTCTCCTGGGGAATACTTCAGTTGCTTTGGAGTTTCTAGCTTCCAGCCTGCCCTACAGAATGTGAACTTGCCAATCCCCATGGTCATGTCAGCCAATTCCTATATCCCTGTCTATCTATCTATCTATCTGTCTATCTATCTATCTATCTATCTGTCTAGAGTTTTGTTTCTTTGGAGAACACTGACTGATAAACCAGGGAATCTTACCCGACTATAAAATAATTAAAATATCCAGTGCACTAGAAAACCAGCATGACTTCATGCTGGTCAGAGTTCTGGAAATAATTCCCTTAATATTATCCCATGATTCTGTGATCCCTTGGAAAACCCTTGATTACTTCTAGGGAAAGTAGTTTGCCAGGTCAAAATTGACTAATACAGTCACCCGAGAAGCTGAAACTAAAATCCACTTCTTGCAATTTCGAAATCAGGTTGCTTAACTTTGCCCTGCACTCTATGTTTATGAAATTACTACGAATCATGACACCACCTTGCAAAATGCAGTTTTGAACACCTTTCTTCCCTAAGTCACTTAAGCTTGGATATCAGTCTTCTAACTTGGAAATAGTGATAAAGATGTATGTTGAATGCAGATGTTGGAAGAGTGAGAAAAGTGATATCTGGGACAGTGTCCAGGCGAGCTGGGGCCTCATCAGGCCTCTGCTTTATCAGCCTCCTTGGAATGTTAGGGAGAGTGTGGGAGGACAACTCTCAGGAGCCAAAACTCTTCTGAATATGCTTGTTTTATTAAGCAAATTTTTTTTTTTTTAATGTTAAAAAGGAAATAATTTTGCTAGGCACGAAAACTGTATGATCAGATTGCAATAATGTTCAAAAACGATCCCCGTGAATTTAGATTTTCATTCAAAAACATGTCTTCTAGAAGTTGCAGTCTCGTGTGCTTTTCTCAGATTCAGAGGCTATCTATCGGTGATAAATCAAACTGTCTGATGAATTGGATTTTTTGTCCTTTTGACCATTCCTTGAACTCTGTGATTAACCATTCATAAGTTTCCTTCCTGCATTCCACAAATACACTTGAACAGAGGAGAAATGTGCATTCCTTATCGGAAATGACACATTTGGAAATTTTATTTTAGATAAGCTGACACGATGATTGTGTCTTAAAGTCAACAAATTTCATTATTATTGGGTTCCACTGGAAGGAAACTAAATCACATTTGACAAGTGGTCGTTCTGCAGTTACTTTTATCACTAGAAGAGGTACACATTATTCTTCATTAGGTTTCTTTTTTCTGAAGTGAAAGTTTGCTCTCCAGAAATATTTATCATCTGAACGCTATCCATATAGAGACAATACTGAGATTTTACATCTCACCAAGCAACATTTAAGCTAGTAATATTAGCCTTTCTTTTGGGGTAAACATAATCATGTTGCAGAAATAAATCAACCCAAAAATCTAAGTGACACAAAATTAGAGGTTTATTTCCTTCTCATTTGTCCAGTACAGGTTGGCCAGAACTCAGCATCTCACAGTAACTCAGGAACTGAGGCTGATGATGGAGATTTCCCAATCTTATGATGTTGTCACTTCAAGACCTAGCTCTGTGTTTGCAGCCGCAAAGGAAGAAGAGAGTTTGGAAAACTTACCTTTGCTTCCCCCCCCCCCCACTTTTGCTTTTAACTCCCTCTGAAGGTAAATGACACATCATTTTAACCCAGTGCCTTGTGGACAGAACAAGCCACATGGCCCCTATAATCCAGCAAGGGGGCAGAATGGTCTCCCCATTTTCCCAGGAGGTGAGGAGAACTATATGTGGTGAGCTCCATTCATTTATCCATACCACATGATTAAATGGTAGCCACCTAGGGTGGTATTTGGTGGAAATCCATAGGAATTATTGGAAACCCATAACTTCTCTCTGTAGGAAGTAGTTTTTAGGACAGAGATGTTCCTTTTCCTTATCACAGCCCCTTGATGACAGCAGTTTCCTTAAGTCACAAGAACTTCTATAGGTCTCCAAGTCTTCCTAACTTGTCCCCCAATCTAGCCCGCCCTCAACTCCCCTAGAAGGAAGGTGCTATACAGCACGAGGTCTCTAATGTGAGCAGCTTCTTTCTCTAGGAAATCAAAGAAACTTTGCAAGTATGGTTTAGACCAAGATAGCCCCATGATGTGCAGTATGAAGAAAAGGAATGTTCAATATTAAAGAAGAATAGCAAATCTTAGAATAAATTAAATTAAATTAAACAGGGTTCCAAGAAAATTCAATATGCTAATGGTGTTGTGATCCAATAATTCTTTAATATGGAGACTACATTATTTTATGTAACTGTCTACAAACACTTGATACACAAAACATCCAAAAGAATCAGTGTGATCCCTTCTTTGCTACAACTCTTGGGTTTTCTCTGCCTGGAAAGGTATAGTTGCATGATACAATTTTAATACATGCTCCTACTCCCATGGCATTTTGTTACCACTCAGACACCCCTTTGTCTAAATCCCTTGGAGATCTTTGCATTCTTTCAGGATTTTCATCTTTGTCTCGACTTTATGCCATAATATTTAAAATGCCCTTGAATGAAGAAGTCCTGTTCTTGTTCTTGCCTGCTTGTTTCAAGCCTGGCTTCATGATAAAATCACCTGAAGTGTTACAAGAAAAAAAAGAAAAAAAAAAAAATCGCGGACTCCAGGAATTCTGACGTGATGGTTCTGTGGTGGGTCACAGTAAGACACGTGGGAGGGTTAAAAACCATGTGACAAGCTCTTGGCAGCTTGTCGCCTTCAGCCTCTTGACTCTCCAGTCCCCAGCGTGCCTGGTGGGACCCCCAGTGGCACTAACGTGGGTCCTCAAGGCGCTCTCCCTGCAGCGGTGGCCGCCGGCAGCGGGTTCTCCACCCGAGTGCAGCCCGCTCAGCCTGGACGGGCGCTGGGGGCCCGCGGTGCCGCTCGACCCAAGACTCGCCTGGGCTCCCAGTCGACCCTGCCCCAGTCTTGGTTATTAGTCCTCTATTCATGGCTTCTATATTTATGTTTCCCATTTGGGGTAAGTGCACTCGGTCATAGACTTGGCTACCGCCATCTATCATTCAAAGAAGGAAGAAAGCCAACAAATCTTGGGTTAAAGACATAATGATTTTCTGTTTATGAGAAATAAATCGTCTGGAAGCTTCCTGTTTTATGGGGAATTAACAGGAATTGATTCTGAGGACTCGCAACCCACTGCACCCGATGGCTAACTAACTATATATATAAAAAAAAAAAAAAAACAAGCAGAGTCTTAGAAACTACTGATTCCACTCGGACCTTAATGCCTGGATCTATTGAGGTTGATATTGTCATAACAGATTTCATATTTGACTCTAATAAGTCACAAAGTCTTTACAACGATATTGAAAAGTAATTTTAATATTATGTTGATGGCATCTTAAACCATGAAATCAATTTATTTTATTAAATCAACACATGTTCACCATAGGGGAAAAACCCACAAACATAAAAACACCCACAACCCCCCCCCCAAAAAAAATGCTAAAACATAAATGAGATTTTGATATGGTTTCCTTCTTTCCGTTATGCATTGTTTTCTTAAGGCAACTTAGTGAACGCTGTATAAACAATTAGGTATGCTTTCAACTGATATTACAGTTGACATATTTTATGTCATTTACTCATTTTACACAATATTCTTCCTGGATTTGTAATATTGAACTAAGGTTAATAACATTATTCAATTCTTTACCCAATATAAGTATTTATTTTGTATATATTATAAGTAAACAATACTGTGATAAACTTTTTTTGGGTAAATCTACATTCCCATTTTTATTGTTTCTTTAGGAGAGAATACCTAGAAAGGAAATTAAGGGGTAAAATTATATGAAATTTTTTTTTTGATTCCTGAAATACACTGAAAAATACTTATTCTCAAAAATTTACTAAATTCTCTCCCATACAGAGCAATACAAAAGAATATATACATTATTGTAATTTTCACTTATTAAATCAGCTACCAAACTGTCAGACCAGGTAGAATAAATAGCATCTGACTGATAATTGTTCATTTTTGGTGAGTACAGAAACTGAGTTTATTTTCATGTGATAATTGGTGAAGCACATTTCATCTTTGTGTATTTTCATTTGTTTTGCCAACTTTTCTTCTAGGATTCTGAAGAAGAAAGAACAGTAAATAGGCCCTGTCCATGTTTTAAGAGGTGGTATTTAATATTGCCCACTTGGGCAATATTCCCTGAGAGACAAGTGCATGAAAAGGACAGCACCAGCCTCAGAGCTCAGTGACATGAAACAGCAGAGGCTTTGGGCTACAATCCTGGTCTGTGCCCCGGTTAACTGTAACTATTTCCTGTTTAGTAGATGTTTTTGCTTTTGTGTTTGACAATTCGAGTTCTCTAAATTTCCGTTTCTTTGTGTGTGTATGCATGTGTGTGTTTGTGTGTATGTGAGAATAAAGATGATTCCAGAGATAATATATTAAGCCCATCCACCTCAGGATCAGGCAAATGCTAGGTCTGCAAATCTAGAGATTTTATTACTATTTATTATATACCATGAAAGGCAAACCTAGTTTAAAATCCCAGGCCCATCACTTACCTGGAAAAATGAAAACTTGTCCAGGACTTTCTCAAATACAAAACTGCAATGATATCTACTTTAAACTACTACGTGGAGGCTCAATCAAATAACATTTATAACATTACCTAATGAATGCCCTATCACAATGTGAGTTATTAACAAATATCACCATGAACCTCTGCTGGTTCTTCTCTCCTTACTTCATTTTCCTCAACTGTCATTTTATGAAAGAAGTGATTGGGGACTTGTTCTATTGTGATTCCACTATATCCTGGGTTACATTAAAAATAGCTTGGAAGAGGGACTGTGGACAGAGCAAAGAACAAGTCTGGATAATATCCAGAATATATATGGTTAACTTAACATATATGCTGCTTAACATATATATGCTGCTACAACGCAACAACATAAAGACAAATAAGCTGATTAAAAATGGACCCGGACTTGAATAG
Organism: Choloepus didactylus; assembly: GCF_015220235.1. Taxonomy (NCBI): domain Eukaryota; kingdom Metazoa; phylum Chordata; class Mammalia; order Pilosa; family Megalonychidae; genus Choloepus; species Choloepus didactylus. Next base: position 159,223,883 of record NC_051311.1, on the reverse strand, counting down.
ACATTTTTCCAAAGAAGATATACAGATGGCCAATTAACTCATGGAAAGATGTTCAACACCATTGGTCATCATGAAAATGCAAATCAAATGGCAATGAGTTACCCTTCTCAATCTCTAGGCTAGGTATTATTAAACATAAATAATAAATAAAAACAAAATAACAAATGTTGGCGAGGATGTGGAGAAATTGTCACACTTATACATTGTTCATAGGATTGTTGAATGCTGCAGTCACTGTGGAAATCAACTTGATGGTTCCTCAGAAAGTTGAACATAGAATTATTAGGTGACTTGGCAATCCCACTTTTGGTATATACAAAAAGAACTGAGAGCAGGGACTGGAACACCAATTAGCAGAGCAGCATTTTTCACAATAGGGAAAAGGTGTAAACAACCTAAGGTTTATCAACAGATGCATGAATAAACAAAATGCGGTATAGCCATGCAATGAGACATTATTCAGCTATAAAAAGGAGTGCTACACATGGATGAAACTTGAAGACATCACATTGAGTGAAATAATACAGACACAAAGACAATATAGTATGATTTCGTTTACGTTAAATAACTGGAATAAGCAAATTCATAGAGACTGACAGTAAATTACAGGTTACCAGGGAAGTGAGTGGAATGAGAAGTTGTGGCTTACCTCCTGTAGAGTTTCTGATTGAGGCAATGAGAAGCTTGGGAAATGGGTGCTGGTGACTGCATCACAACGCTGGGAATGTAATCAAAACCCCTAACTTGTACACTTGAAGGTGATTATAATGGGAACTTCTGCATCATGTACACATTAATACAATGAAAAGTTTTATAAAAATTATTTGGAGACCTTTGTTTAAAAAAAAAAGGTGCTCTTCAATAATTCTGTGCCAAAGATAATTTGATGTTGTCTTAATGATGATGATTTTCTAGGACTGAATCTTTCTTCCACTGCAGATTATGAAAGCTGATTACAGCTGAAAATCTGTGGGACCCATTCTGGCACAAAGAAATGACAATAGTCCTGATATAAACTGATAGTCCTGATATAAACTATTTTTATACCAGTGAAAAATTTTCAGTGAAAAGAGGTAGAATTTGCCTTTTCATTCTAAAGCTTTATTTCTTATTTTGAGTGAAAAAGCTGAAGGATGATATAGAATAAAGGAGAAGAATGTTTTCATTTTTATGATACTCCTCCTTAGTTTATGACTTGACAATTGACTACCTTTCATAAGTGTCCTCCAGCAACTTAGGAATGATAGCTGTGTCTCAAAAGTTCAAAAGAAAGACACTTCTAATTTTCAGTTTCAACAGATAGAAATAGTAGCACAAATTTCCTTGACAGAAGAATAAAATCAGAAAATTGGCAAGGTAACTTTATAAAATGATGCATTAGAGCCATTGAAATCACAGAATTTAAACCTAGAAGAGAGCTTGAATTCATACAGTCCAACATGCTACAAGCTTTGGAACACAACCTTACATCCTTTTTAACTGCTGTTTTGGTTTTTGTGTTTGCTTGTTCAGGTGATTAAATTTAACCACCCAAGGAGCCAAAACCAAGGCGATCGTGAGTTAGTTAAAAGTGATTTTCCTTTTTCCTACAATTCTAATCACTTATCATGTGTTTGTTGTAACTATCAGGTCCACTTATCAAGTGTTGCAGGACTCTAATATACAACAGTAACATAATTTAGGATATATGCACCACTGGCTAAAAGAATATTTAAAAATTGTAATGAGGGCTTGGATTGAGGTATGTCGAGTGATGTATCCCAGCAAACACATGTTCTGAATCTTAATCCACATTACTGTGGGGGTAAACCCACTGTAAATAGGACTTCTTGAAGGTGTCATTTTAGCTAAGGTGTAGACAAATGGAATGAGTGTGGGTCTTAATCCAGATTGCTGGAGACCTTATAAACAGGTCCTGGAAGTCAAAGAAGCAAGAAAGGAGACCATATCACTATGTGTTGGGAAAGCCAAGGAACCCCTAGGATTTATGGCAGCCAGCACCAGACTTTAGGGAAAAAGCATTGCTTTGCTTTTGGACTTCTTCTAGCCTCAAAATTGCTAGCAAATAAATTTCTTGCAAAAGTCAGGTGAGACCGCCTAGACACCCCTGAAGATGGAGAAAGAGATTAAGTGCGAGGAAGCAGTAGTAACAAACAAAGTAAGATTTAACAAAAGTCTATTAAGACTGAAACTTAAAAATATAAATATATTTTTAGATGTTGGGGTGCTGGAATAAATGGAAAGAGGTAAATGGCGTGGTGGAACTGTACCCCATAATAGCCTTTGAAATTTGCTCTATAGCTACGCGTTGAATTGTGCTTTGAAAGTCTTCACCCTTCTGTATATATCTTGAATTGCATAATAAGGAAAGAACTGGAACTTTGGAACTGTAACCCATAACAATTTTTGAAACTACTTATGTAACTGCTTATTGAGCTGTATATCAAAAGTTAACACCTTTCTGTATGCATGTTATATTTTACAATAATGGAAAGCTGAAGTTGTGAAAATGTGACACATGGTATTCCTTGAAATTTGTTCTCTAATGTTAAATTGTACTTTGAAAGTTTTCACTGGTATGTATATATGTTAAAGTTCACAATAAAGAATGCATTTTTTAAAAAGTCAGGTGAGAATATCTTGCTGGCACAATCTATTTTATGTCCAGAATTCCAGCCACAAGCCATTCAGGAAAAGTAGTTTTAACCTCTCCAAACACCATTATGTTTGCTTGAAGAGAGATGGGGTGGGGATGAATATAATAAACAAGATCACAATCTGAATGGAATTGTAAACACCTTCAAAATTTGAAATGCCTTTTTTCTACTCTTCCTCCTAAATCATATTTTAGATGGGCATAAATGCTAGGAGACCATTATTTTCCCTCGACACTTAAAATATTATTCTACTACCCTCTGGCATTATTTTCCTATGGAGGAGCATGGTCATCGAATTGTTATTGTTTTTGAGATTCTGAGATCTTTGTTGGCTTTTGTGTTCCATTGTTTCTTTCAAGATTGTCATTGTTTTTAAGATTTCCACTGCTATTGGTGTCCACTGGTTCTCTATGATCTTTCTAGGTGTAAATTACTTCAAACTAATCCTGTTCTGCACTTATTTATTCAAACTTAAGAATCAGGATAGTTCAGTTTTGAAAAAAATAAGCCACCATTTCTTTGAATATTGCCTATCCCATTTCTCCAATTTTTATTTCTCTTAAACTCTGATTTTATGTATATTCGACAACCTCATTGTATAGTTAATGCTCATTGATGGTCTTGTCTCTCAGCTTCTGACTCATCAGGACATTGAACCCTACATGCTAACCTTTGCCCTTCAGGGTGCCGTGGCTTCACTGGCACATAGAGTTGCCCTTCTTTATCAGGATTGAGTCCTTTAAATGGATTTGATGTTTCATAGTATCTAGAATTACTAGATGCTGATGTGGGAATGGTTCTGGTTTATTGAATCTACCCTGTCACAATAAATTGAGTGTTTGCTGTCTGCAATCCTATTTGTCTAACTATGTTCCTCTTAAAATATCTTTACCCATTCCCATGCTGGCTCTTCATTATCAGATATGAGTTATTCTTTCTCAGATAGCTTTTTCTTTCTTTTCTTTTTTTTTCAGTATTAATAAAGGGTAGAGTGGGAAAAGTAGTTTTATTAATTGGTGTCTTAAATTTCAGTCTGTTTCTCACTGATACTGGTTATGTCTCTGTTTCAAACTGGTATAACATGTATATGGCCAGCAACAAGCCCTCTTTAGTTGCTTATCTTACATGCAATGATTTAGCATTTATCTTTCTCCAGCTAACCCCAGTATCATTAGCTGCAGAGCTGATTGTCACTCACACTTTTCTCCCCCACGTCTCCATGCTGACAGCCTGACAGCTTGCTTCCCTAACAGATGCCATGACTGTGAGTTTCCTTATTTAGGTCTTCCATCCCCTTTGCCATATCAAAGAAAGTTAAAATATATTCAGCAATGTCCCAACACAGTCCAAAACTTGCTTTCCCAAACAAGATATGGCTTGTTGGTTTAGGAAGGTTCTGCAGTTCACTTTCTTAGGCCAGCTACAGAGGGTTTCAGCCATCTCCATCTGTTCTGGTTTGCTAGAGCTGCCATTAAGCAAAATACCAGAAAAGGATTGACTTTTATAAAGGGTGTTTATTAGGTTAGAAATTTACAGTTCTAAGGCCATAAAAGTGTCCAAACTAAGGCATCAACAAGCAGATACCTTCACTGAAGAATGGCCAGTGGAGTCCGGAACACCTCTGTCAGCTGGGAAGGCACGTAGCTGGCATCTGTGGGTCCTTTGTTTCCAGGTTGCATTCCAAAATGGCATTCTCCAAAATGTCTCTGGGTCTCTCTTTGATTCTCTGGAGCAAACTGTGGCTTTCTCTCCTAGCTTAGCATCTCCAAACGTCCTTCTGTCTGTATCTCCAAGCATCCCTAAGCATCAGCAAGCATCTAGGTCAGCTCTTGAGTTCTCTTAAGTAATACAGTGAACCAATTAAGACCCACCCTGAGTGGGCAGGGTCAAATCTCCACGGAAACATTCAATCTAGAGGTCACAACTTAATCAAAAAGATTAATAAGTCTGCCCCCTGCCAAAAGACTGTATTAAAGAATATGGCTTTTCTGGGGGACATAATAGATCCAAACTGACACATCAGCTTTCCCCTCAATCCAAACAAATCCAACTGTCTCAGCCTCTGATGTCCCTAATTAGTGTTTGGCTCAGGATTGTGGTTGTTTTTCAGTTTTATTGAAATGGGATTCTTTTCTGCTTTTTAGTCCTTCTTAATACTGTCAAGTTATTATGCCAAGGAAAATTAGTAAGTTCTGTTCTAAATTTTAGCAGTAAATTCCACTTTTATTATTTTGGGAGTGTTTCCTCATATGTGCTTTTCTTAGCAACATTAAGCTGTGGTTGTAGGCGTAATGATCCAAGATGGAAACTGAGCCTTCTTTTGAGTATGTGCCTGTGGTCTACCTAGAGTAAACCCAGGGACATGTCTTGGCTTTTCATGGACAAATTCATTTGGGCCAAAGTTTGCAGAGATCTGATGTGGTGTCTCTGTCCCCTCATGAGGCCATGACACACATAGGCATCTGTTTGAGAAAGGGCAGCTTCAGGATCTTAACCGTCTCTCAGTATCCCCCCATCAAATGACTAATGCTTGGCATATTCTAGATGGCTGCACAAAATACAGGTATGGAATCTGTGTTTGGGAGGCAACTCCTTACAGAACCTCAAGCTGCAGGGAGAGTTCTCTTCCAATGAGCCAATCCTTAGCAAAGCTATTCCACTGGAACAAATCTAGTAAACAATCTGCTATTCTACCCCTGGTGGATAGACATGAGTTGTCAGGTCCTGAGCAAGCAATCTAGAAACTCACACTGCAGATAATAGTTGCACTTCTTGTTGGTAACGTTGTTGTTATGGAGGGCAACATTTTGCAATGAAACAGCAGAATTGTGGAATACTTCTTCTCAGAATCTTTCCAGGTTTGCCTTTGAGATGATGTTTTTAGAACCCCACATGGGATTATCCAGCCTCCCAATCAAGGATAGGCCCAATCATTAGAGAAGAATAAAGGAAGCTGTGTTGGTTTGAATCTGTTCTTTATCCCAGAAAAGACCACGTTCTTTCAATCCTTTCTAGTGGGGGTAGGCCTTACTGTGGGTGGGACATTTTGGTTAGGCTATTTCAATTGAGATGTGACCCAGCCCATTCAAGGTGGGTCTTAATCCTTTACTGGAGTCCTTTGTGAAGAAGATAAAAGGCAGTAAATACCCAGAGAGCTGAGAGAGAAATGCCCAGAGACATTTGGAGAGAGCCACTGCAACCAGAACCAGGAGAGAAGGACCAGCAGGTGTCACCATGTGCCTTCTCATGTGACATCATCCTTTCCTCAGAGAAGGTATCTTCCCCTTGATGCTTAATCTGAACACTTTCATGTCCTTACAACAGTAAATTTATAACCTAATAAAACCCCATTGGAAAAGCCAACCCATTTCTGGCATATTGCATTCTGGCAGCTCTAGCAAACTGAAACAGAAGCCGACTTTGGCCCTGGGTATAGGAGCCATCACACAGGCTGCTGGAGTAATATCCTTTCAGTCAAGGCCAAAGCAGTTGTTGCTCTCTGCAAACCATCCAGTCCCTCTATCCATTACTATTAACTCTGAGTGTCTCCTCTTGGAGTCTCCAATCCACACACCTTCCACTACATCTACAGACATGGTGGGAGAACTGAGGAGAAAAGTGGCGATAAATAAGTTTCACTTTCAATGGGTCAAAACCTATCTCATGCATAGACATAGATATTTAGAAACGTGGTTCTGTTATTTTCAAACTAAAATGAGCTTTGCATAAAGCAGCACTGGTAGCCTTAAAAATCCCTGACTCTAAACCCTAGCAACCGCATCAAAAAGAAAAAAAAAAGCAGTATCAAAGGATTCACTTTTCTCTCAGCTTTCTTTTCCAATTAGTTATTCAGGAACAGCTTGAAAGCATCACTTTTGAGGAGAGCTCACTCTGGGGAAGAGGAAAAACTGCTTGGCAATGAAAGGAGAGAATAAAAATCAGCTATATGATTGATGGACTAAAATCCCAAGGCCTCAGAGAGAAAGCCTCTTTTCACACCTTGCCTTAACTGAAGCAGTTTTACCTGCTGAATTCTGACACTCTCAGGAAAATTATCTAACTCAGGGAAATATCAAAAAGAAATTAGGAACTTTCTAAAATGATATTAGAGAGAAACAGCAATTCGTGGTTTAGAGAGTTTCAATTCAGAAGATATTTTCCTGGAAACTAATCTTAAAAGACACTGTCATGTGAACCAAAGCTATCACATATTTATTTGTATTTGGCAACAGAGCTGTCTATTATTTTTTTTCAGCAATCCATTATTATCGTAAGAGATTTAAGCAGTACAAAAAATATTGGGAGTTCTATGCCATCCTCTTTACCCTATCACTTATTAAGTTACTCACTAGAAGAAAATACTGTTGAAATTTTGGTATGAGTTTTGGGGCTTTTTAAACTTTTTATTTAGAAATAATTACAGACTCACAGAAGATGCACAAATAGTACAAACAGATCCTCTGAGCTCATTTTTAAAATGATAACATCTTAGATAATTACAGAAAATTATCAAAACCAGGAAATTGACAATGGCACAATATATTTAACTAGATTACAAACTTACTCAAATTTCATAGCTTTTTTTGGTACAGTTGTATAAAATTTTATCACATGTGTAGATTCATGTGTTCACAATCACAACCAAGACACAAAACTGCTCCATCACCACAAAGGAATTCCCTCATGCTGCCCCTGTATAGTAAAAACATCTCTTCTTCCTTTCCATACTCCCTGGAAACCACTGGTCTGTTCTCCTCCACTACATTTTTGTCATTTTGAGAATGTTATATAAATTGAATTACATAGCATGTAACCTTTTGAGATTGGCTTTTCTAACTCGATTAATGAATGCCCTTGAGATCCATAAAAGTTGTTGAGTATATCAATAGTTTGTTCTTTATATTTCTGGATGGTATCCCATTTATGGAGTTATCACTATTTGTTTATCCATTTACCCATTAAAAGATTTATTTGGGTTGTTTCCAGTTTCTAACTATAACCAATATAGTTTCTATAAACATTCATATAGAGGTTTTTAAGTGAACATATGTTTCCATTTCTCTAAGGTAAATACCCAGGAGTGTGATTGTTGTATCATGGAGTAAATTTAATTCAGTTAAGTTTTATAAGAAACTGCCAAACTACTTTCCAGAATGGCTGTACTATTTACACTCCCACCAGCAATGCAAGAGAGGTTCAGTTTTTTTGGCATCCTCCTCAGCATTAACACTGTCAGTATTTTCTCCCTCCCTCCCTCCCTCACTTCTCTTTCTTTCTTTCTCTTTCTTTCTTTTTCTTTCCTTCCTTCCTACCTTCCGTCTGTCATTTTGTCTCTCTGTCTTTCCCATTCTAGCATATATATAGTAGTAGCTCATCACAGTTTTAAATTTCATTTCTCTAAAGGCTAATGATAATTTACATTTTTTTATGTGCTTATTTACCATCTGTACATCCTCTTTGGTGAAGGGTCATTTCAAATTTTTTGGCAATTTTGTTTCCTTACTGTTATATTTAAAATATTCTTTACATATTCTGAATATGAGTTCTTTGCCTTATAAGTGATTTTCAGATAAATTCCCACTGCGTGGCTTGCATTTTCATTTTCATAACAGAATCCTTCACAGAGAAAAATTTTTAATTTTGATGAAATCCAATTTGCTGATATTTTTCTTTTGTGAGTTATGCTATTGGGGTCATATCAAAGGATTCTTTGCCTAAATTTAAGTCACACATGTTTTCTCCCATGGTCTTAAAGTTTTGTTGTTTCACATTATCCATCTAGACCTACTATACTTTTTGGATCAATGTTTTTATAATGTGTGAGAATTAGGTTGAGGTTTATTTTTTATTTATTTATTTTGGATCCATTTGATCCAACACCATTTGTTGAAACGTCCACCCTCACTCAAGTGATTTTTTGTTTTACCTTTGTCAAAATCAGTTGGCCATACTTAATTGGGTCTATATCTAAACTCTGTTCTGTCTTATTGATCTATGTGTCTATCCTTCTGCCAGCCCTTCATAACTTAATTACTGTAGCTAGAGAATAAGCTTTGAAATCGGGTAATGGGATTACTCCAACTTTCTTCTTCTTTTTTTCAAAACTGTTTTGGCTAATTTAGTTACTTTGCCTTTCCATGCTCAATAGCGTTAGTAATTAGGGAAATGTAGTTGAAAACCAAATGAGACATCATTACACACAAACCGGAATGGCTGCAATCAAAGAGACAGATGATACCAAGTGTTGGTGATCAAGTATACAAACTTGAGCCCTCCCACATTGCTGGCAGGAATATAAAATGGTACATTTTCAAAATATACTTTCTCAAACAGTTTGTGACCATTTCTTTAAAAGTTAAGCATACACTTACAATATGATATAGCAGTTCCACTTCTAAGAACAAGCAAACCTTGGAGATATTGTGGATTCTGTTACACACACTGCAATAAAGCACAAATCATAATAAAGCAAGTCACATGAAATTTTAGTTTCCCATTGCATATAAAAGTTATGTTTACACTATACTATAGTCTATTAAGTACATAATAGCATTATGTCTAAAAAAGCAATGTACTTACCTTAATTAAAATGTGACACAGAGTCACGAAGTGAAAAAATGCTGTTTGAAAATGGTGCCAATAGACTTGCTCAATGCACGTTTGCCACAAACCTTCAATTTGTAAAAAACTGAATACCCATGAAATGCAATAAAGAGAAGCACAATAAAATGAGGTATGCCTGTATTTACACAAGAAAATTAAAATTGGAATTCATACAAGTCTAGTATGTGAATGTTCATAGCAGCCAAAATGTGAAAACAATCTGGTGAAGAGAAAAACAAAATGTGTTACGTTCGTGCAATCGATTACTGTTTAACATTAGGAAGGACTGGGATACAGATACATAACACAGCAAGGATGAACCTCAAAAATAATGTGTTAATTGAGAAAACCCAGATGCAAAAGATCATGTATTGTGTGATTGCATTTATATGTAATGTCCAGAAAAAGACAAACTAAATTGTAGAAATTAGATTAGTTGTTGCCCAAGTTTGGATGTGGGTGTAAGCATTAACTGAAAATGGGCAAAAAAGAATTGTGGGGAGGTAATAGAAATGTTTTAAAACTAAGTTACAGCAAACAGCCTCATGATTGTTGCATACATTTACATCTCTACTTACAATGGGTAAATTTTACGGTATGTAAATCATACCTCAATAAAACTGTAAAAAGTGCATCAAAAATGCATCCAAACAAATAACCCCTATTAAATTACCCTTATAATTTCACCAGTTCTATGTAATATTTCTTATTCTGTTGGATTCAGCATCAGCAGTCTGGTTTCATGAAGCACATCTGCTCCTGGGTAGAAAAGAGACCTGGAAATCAAACTTGTACATTCTGAAAAATTTTGAAGCAAAACAAGTTTGGACTGCTTTACCACGTAGTCTGTTCTTTGAAGTACCAGTAGTTCAGAGTTCCCGGTACAGTCCTTTCCATGGGGCTTTGATGCTGTCCTTTGTTGAGGTCACAAAATCTAATTTGCAGTATATAGGAAGAGCCTTTAGGCAAGCATCAGAGGGAAGAAGGAACCCATCTGATAACAAGACAGAATGGCTCTTGTTCAAGTATTATATTAACTAATAATAACAAAACAGAGAAGAATAAAATTCTTTATTGAAGTTTGGTACATACAATACAGGACTATTTCTCAAGGGTTGATGAATGTTTCCATTATCATAAGAACATTATGGAAAGTAAGGGCATTAACAAATCTCTAGGGTCTTCCCACGAAGTGTACAATTTCTAAAATGCATACACTGATAACATCTTGCCTATACAAATGCCTGTTAAAAGCCAGGCATCTCTTCTGATTTGAAGTTTCTTCCCTTACAGCAACTAAAATAGTGTTGACCTAAGAATTAGGGAACTCACAAAACAAACTTAATCATTTCTGGCATTTCTCTTTTTTATGAAGGAAATACATTTTTGTGATTTTTTTAAGGGGCCCATATCTTGGACGGGCAAAATCAAGAGTCCTAATAGGTGTTTTGTTTTTTGTTTTGTTTTGTTTTGTTTTAGGGGAGGCAGCTGATTAAGGTAGGAACAGGAGTGCCTGAGAAGCAATAAAGTATTTAAAAATAGCCATGGAAATGTACGAAGCAAATGTAAGGAATCTCAGTTTTTTCATAAGTGAGGGGCCCTTGTCTTGGTGCGCCTGTTTGTGTGTGTGTGTGTGTGTGTGTGTGTGTGTGTGTGTGTGTGTGTGGTTTAATTAACCGAAGGTGATAAAAACACAAAGTCAAGAACTTCTGGTGAAACATGGCAAACCTACTGGCTGTACAGATTAAGAAAAAGTGAAAAAGAGCATTTTAGTACCTCTCATTTAAATATTCAATTATACTTAAAAACTATCCAATAATATCCATTAATTAATTCAATTTAATATTAATTTATAGCTTGTAGTTACTAAAGATCTTGGATATTATGATTAAGTCAACATAGTGTGAAGCATAATAGCTCTTTTAAAAACGTTGTCCAACTATCAATTTAGTTGAACACAGTCTATATTTTCATAATCTTAATAGGCAACTAGTTGCAATGTTTTCTTGTAAACCATTATGAGACGTTTAGGAGGTTCTGACTAATCAATCCCTTCATGGCAAAACACACCCAAATATTCTAATAACATAAAATGTGTTATTGTATTACACCTAACATTGATAAATTAGCAAAATCACACAGCTGTACTTTTTTTCTTTCATTAACCACATCAGTATACCTGTTAGATTTTGCAAGTTTCAGCTTACTTATGTGAGCTTGGATTTTTAAAACAGTTCTGAGTTATAAAGATGCTTTTTTTTCTTAAGCCTAGAACTTTTGAAGTATGATAAATTCAGTGTTCCCATTTTCTGTAAAATCACTTATTATTCTTTAAACCAATTAGAACAGAGCTGCTATGATGTAACAAAAATGATAATCTATTACTATCATCTTGAGGTAGAAAAACATTTTACACTCACCCCGATGATAGGCAAAGGCATTTTTCACATGCAATCTCATGAACCTACTGACGCACAGACAGCTTAGAGCTTCAGGAGTTCAGTTTCAGCCACAAGTCAGAATATTTATATATTAATATATTTATCATTTTATAAAGACATTTGTGTATTCTCAAAGAAGAGATGTGGGGGGAATTAACTCTACTGAGACTAACTAGGAAATGATTCTTAGGGAGAAACATGAAATTTGTGGATAAGCCAATCATGTTCAGCAAGAAATAGAAAAAGGGCATGTAGGTGGAAAAAAGTCTTCATGCGAACAAACCTAGGTTCTTGAAGTTCACAGTGCATTGGTTCAAGTTTAATTGGAAACAAGGGGAAGTGGGTAGGGGAAAAGGTAACATTCAGTGAGCCTGGAAAGTAAGTTGGCAATTAAACATGGAAAACTAAAAGAACTGGATTCCATTATATGGTACTGGAGATCTATAAAGGTTTCATGTGGCTTAAAAAGGAGTGTGCCTGTAAGGTTACAGGTATCAGCACAAGGGAATAATCTCTGTACTAATGCACAGAGTTGTCCTACCATCATTTGCTCTTTGAACATCTCACGGGCTCCTTCTCTGTTAGATTACCCTCATTGCAGTGTTTTTTCTTCACCATATTTCATGCTGTCTCTTTGTGATTTTTGTTCGCTTATCTATGTGCACAGGATTCAGGATCTACTATTGCATAGTAAGAAGAGTTAACACTGTAGAGAACTTTCTACATGGCAGGCCCTGTGCTAAACACTGCACGGCATATTTCATTGAATCGTCACAACAGCTTCTTAACGCAGTATCCGTGTAAGCAGGGCACTGCTGCCTATGAGCATATTCTTTGGCCCATATCCTGGGGTGCCGTGATTCTCAGGGGTGTTCAGGGGCTGGCTGCCTGGAACAATTGCATAGCAAAATTCCTTGGGAGGAAGAAATAGCCACAGAGAAACCCAGAGATAGGAGTTGGACATCTCCATATTATGGGCAACATTGCCTCTGCAGAACCTTCTTCCCAGTTCTTTTCACTCTGCTTGTGTGGGCAATTAGTTGTTATGGTGACCCAAGTGTTAAACTGAGGTGACAACAAAAAATATGGTAGGGTAGGGAGTACTTAACTGGCAAGAACATGTGTAAATGTGCGTGTGACTCTAAAACCTCAAAAAGCTATTAGGGTCCTGCTGAGAAAAGAACAGATAAGTTCTTCATTATTTCTCCTGAACTGATCTAATATTACTCATGAGGTCCTACCATAGTGGAGTGAGGGCTGTGGGGGTGGGATTCAATTTAAAATTTTCCTATTAGCATTATCTCAAATATCTCTCAAATTTAATTTTATTTATCTAAAGTAGTCTCTATGAGATGAATATTCAGCCATTACCAAAAGAAAATAAAAAACCTTCAGTGCTGTTTCTTCCCCCACTGTCTCCTTTCTAACTTGGTAAGCAGATACACGGAAAGCGTCCCCACTGCACTGGAAGTGTTGTGCGGCCGGTGCTACTTTTCACTCTGTATGCAGGTGGAATGGATGTCCCGCCTCATTCCTGGGCATCTTACTGTTATGTGCTGCTGAAAACTATAATTGGTGTTAATTGGTATGAGCAAATTTCCTGGGACCGCAGGTCATCTCCCTTTGTTAACTGGATATCCTCCTTTAGGCTTATGTTCTAATGCCCCTAAACGGTGTCTATAAACCTCATACAATCCATTTAGTCCATACTTGGGCAGTATATTAGTTTCTTCTTGCTGTAAAATAAAGTAGCCAAAATTTGACAGCTTGATACAATATATGCCATTTCCATTGGTCAGGAGTCAGGGTACAGCTTTGCAGGTTTTCTACTCAGAGTCTCACCATCTGCTATCAAGCATGGGTCAGACTATGTTCCTTTCTGGAGTTCATGGTCATCTACAAAGCTCATGTGGCCATTGGTAAAATTCAGTTTCTTGTGGTGGAAGGACTCACCTTCCAATGTTCTTGCTGCCTGATCGCCAAGGACTGCTCTCAGCAAATAGAGGTTGCCCTCAGGTCCTTGCCAAATGGTCCTCTCACAGCTTTCTCATGACATGACAGCTTACTCCCAAGAGGTCAGCAGAAGGCTCCTTCACTCCAGTTTGCTGAGGTCTATTCTCATAGAGCATAATGAGATCATGGGAGTAACTGTTCTACGACCTTAGTCATGTTCTACTAGCTAGAAGCAAGCCACAGTTTCCACCGTAATCAAGGTGAGGGAATTATGCACAGTCTTGACTCATTGGAGATCAACCCATGGGGAGGAGGGCAGCCTATTTTATATATTCTGTCCATGGATGCAGGTCCCTGGATGCAGAAGATCAACTACCAATTGCAGCCAGCTTAAGGAATGCAGGAATTAGAGGTAACCTTTTTGGTGTGTGTCGTAGGCTATTCAATCTAAGGTCATCCCTCTGCTCTTCTTGTATAATTCTCTCTCCTTGGTTTGATTCAGAGGCTTGTTGTGCAGAAGTCTCTTGCACCCAAGCAGACTTTAGTGCAGGAAGGGAAGCTCAGCACACCTAAGCCTCGTAATTTACTTTCTCTAATTCCTCCCCCCATCTCTTTCCAACACTCAAGAGATTTCTTCAAATTCTTCATCCCATATGAAAGGGATCTTGCACTAAGTCATTCCCTAACACATCCTTCCCTACCACTTAGAAAGTACCTGGAGTAACATTAATGAAGGGAAAGCAGAGAAATGAATTGTTTTGCCAATAAAAGAAAATCTAAAAATGCTACCCTTTGTCCTACATTTTTTATTTTTATTCCATTGTCTTGAACACTTGGGTTCTTGATGATGGCTGCTTTATCTCACAAAATTTAAGTTTATTTATACCTCCCTTCATTGGCTGATCTTTCCAGACTTGCCTTCTGTCCCTTTTGAATTCCTTTACAGAGAAGGCTCTATGGTAGGCCTTGGTATCACATCAAAAAAGAATATGGGTTCTGTTACCTGACAAATCAGGTAGTTCCCCCATTTATATACTGTATAACATTATATAAATTATATAAATCCCAGTATTTAAATCCCTATTCCTTAATTTCTCTTCTGTGACAGAATTGTGCGTCTATTATGTAAAATAAAATAATATTGTAGACTTCAAATAACATTTGTTGGATTCAAATAATGTGTGTGTGTGTGTGTGTGTGTGTGTGTGTGTGTGTGCGTGTGTGAAATGCATCACCTAGTGACCAATTTACATATTCTCAACAAAAATTTTTAACAGGTTGTAAGTCCCAAATATAATGCCATAAAAGAAAAGCACTTCTTAAAGTATTATAGGTCAAAATCTTATTTAATAGAACAGTCAGCAAGATTCTAAATAATAAGGCCTCTGTTAACCTGGATCTGTAATTAACTACGTAAACCAAAATGGCCCTACCTCAACTTCCAGTGGAAACAAGCAATAAACTCTTATGTGTTAACCTAATGCAATTTTGGAGTTGTGTGTTATGCCGACATAACCCAGCATCTATCCTGACAATACAGGAGTTAATAGACAAGGTAAAGATCAAGTGAAGTGAATCTAGTTATCTTAGAAAGCAACTCTAGGTCAATGGAGAGCTGCTCAGTTTTAATATTGATATAACCCTGGGCTTCTAGGTGTATTAGTTTAAAACTATTTACACAAGCACACTCAATAACTTGGTGTTTGTCCCTCCAAATGCCTAGAATGCTTGAGCACGTAGGCTCTTGGAAACACTTGTTTCTGCCAAAAGAGATGATAGATTGATGATGCAATCAAAAGATAAGACATATAAATATATTGTTTTCCTATCCCAAATATAACTTGGATTATACACGAAATCTCAATTTCCCTGTATGTCCCCCAAATCACATCAAGTCTGAAGCAATAACAAATGGATCAGTGATAGTATTCAACTACAGTTTCCATGCTTCTTTAATCTTCATCCAGCAGCTCATATCACTACCTTCTTGTCTGCTAGAAATAGGAGGAGACACTGTATCACAGCATCCTAATGATATGTGCACCAGTAGCCTGAGACCACATTCAATATGGAAATGCTTAGTTATGTGGAAGTGATAAACCAATCTATCTCTCTCTGTTTCCATCTTTATCTCCATCTCCATCTCCGTCTCTATCTCATGGCACCCAATTGTATATACATTATACATATACACCATTAGTTGTAATCAATATGGTCAAGGACCAAATGTCCCCTCTCCATCAGAGCACCAACTTTTGAATTCCCAAAGCTTGTCATAGTCTGCTAAATTCTAGAAGGAGGAAAATTGTGGAAAAGTAGTCTTTAAAGTGTCACCACATGGTGTCACTTAAAAGTGTAACATATTATCTTCATATTTAAGTGGTTTTTTTAGATTGCTACATTTGTTGTTGCAAACCCTGTAAACACCAATAATCACATGACATGGACATGAGGATATACTTCAATATTAATGAGCAGGAAAATTAATGAGCAGGAAAGGTACAGGCTGGGTCCTTAAGTAACTATGTGAAGCTTAAATTCTAAGTGGCAACATATTATTTGCCATCACTGATTACTAACTCATAATTGTGGGGGATTTTTACATTTTAACATTAAGAGATACTACTCTTATTTTCTTTCAGTTGGTTGATTGTGCATTTGTTAATTTTGGTTTTTAAAATTCTGTGTGTTTTCATGTCTTAATGAAAAATCAGGACAGAAAAAATCATGGACTATAATCAGATGCCAGTTGAGAATAGAAGACAATATCAGAGTGCCTATAAATATGATCGACCCATTGCCTGACTGAGTCAGATGCTGACAAATCAGCAGGCTATGCAACTCAGTTATGTAATTGCCTCAACTCTCCAGGGGACAGAATATTTTTTTAAAATCTCATTGCTGTTATCCTTTGTGTTGATTCCTCTGTCTCACAAAGTGGGACCTCATTTAGCCAGTGGTGATTGGAAGACATCACCTTAGTAGCAGGTTATCAAAGTCTCTCTGGGAAATACTCCACTGTTCAGGTCATTTAAGAGCACCCATTAGTAGCAATTTTCAGCCAGGTGAGGACGAAACATTAATCCGAAGTGCATCTTCCTGTGTCTGTCAGAGAGGAACTACTCTTTTTCCATATAATAGCCTTAGTGCCTAATTATATGCATCACATAATGACCAGAGAACAGGAAGCTATTGACTCAACAAGCAAAACAAACTAAAAGTCCTAACAGGAAAATCTGCTCCTTCCTTGGCCATCATATTAATGCTCATCTTCTTAGCTTACGCTGACCCTTACGTGGTTTTCCCACCTTTGATCATTATCTTTATCTTTTATCTTTATCATTTGTCTTTCTTATAGCACTGACTGTCTTCAGACCGCTGCTTCTAGTTAGGTCTAACTGTAAGAATTTCTTCTGAGCAATGGGCATTAAATACTTCATTGTAACAGAGGAAATGGAAACCAAATTTTCAGTGATTATCAGTCACGTGTCAGACATTATACTGATTGTTCACTCACAATAGCCATCTGCAGCTATCCCCATTTACAAATGAGAAAACAGAGGTCCAGAGGGATTAAATCACTTGCCTAAGGTTATACAACATAACCAGGATCTAAATCCAGATTTCTATGATTCCAGGATCCACATTGTTCCTATAAAAATGTTGCCACCCAAGTAGGAAAAATAAAATATGCCAGTGTCCATGCAATTCTTAACAACAGGACTAGCATGTTTAACTTTTCTTAATTTAGTTTGATTATTTTTTTTCTGATATGGCAATAGGTGCTGATAATATAATTACTAAATGTACAAAATGGTGAATGGCAAAAAAAAAAAAGTCTTTTTCCCACCCCTGATTATTAGCCACCCATTTTCCCGAGGCAGAGGCAACCTCAATTATTCCCAGCAACAGCACTTCAAGGTCAATGCAAAGATCCTCCTTTGTTTGGGAATTCTATGAACAGGAAATGCCAAAAGAAAAGGCCCACCAACACCACTTAGCTGGCACAATTTTTACTCATTTATTCCTCCCATCAAGCTTATCGGCAACTGTAAGCAAGTGAGAGAAAGGGATTGCAAGACACACCTGATCTGGTGTAAGGATTCATCAGTTTCTCTCTGCCTTGGAAGCTGCTCAAATCCTGGTCCATAAGTCTGGTGACCTCTGGCCGTGGTGTCATCACAAGGGATTAGAGTCACCCATGGCCAGTGTGCAGTGCTCTGCTGCAAGCTCAGCACCTCCAGCAAGAGTCAGAGATTCAATGCTCCTTGCAAGTTAGGAAGGTTGGGGTCAAACACTAACTAGAAGAGTCCTAGACCCTTTAAATGCACCTTACATGCTATTTGCTCACAGTTCCATTAGCCATCTTCTGTTTGGTTCTGCCCAAAGTTGTATAACACATTACATAACTGGTTATACAATTTGTTGATGAATTATGCAGCTTCTTGGCAATACATTCCCAGAACCTGTCGGTACATTCCGAAACACATTTGTGACAGCTTGCTTACAACTTTGAGGTGATTACTTTTAAGATGAAAATATCTCTGGTGGGAAATTCAGGTTCTAATACAGGAAACACATGTATGTGCACACTAAAATTGAGACTGAGAGAGGATTTACAAGCTTCAATTCATACCTAACACAATCCACTCTAAAATGACTCATCTTTAAATTCTCTTACTTTGTCATACCATGAGGATTTTTTTTTTTGGTGGGGGGGAGGCAGTAATTTCTGCAAATGGCATGTTCAGCAATAAAGTATGATTAAAAAATGCTTTGGAAGATTTCTAGCCTCAAAAACACATCTTCAAATTGATGAAGAGGTAGACAAAATGAGGTATACCCATAAAATAGAATATGTTTCAGCAATAAAAATGAATGAAGTGCTGATACATGTTACAACATGGGTGAGCCCAGAAAATAGTATGCAAAGTGAAAGAAGTCATTGCAAAAGATCACATACTGTGTGATCCCATTTATTTCAAATGCCCAAAACAGGCAAATCTATAGAAACAGAAAGTAAAGTAGTGACCACCTAGGGCAAGACGAGGTTAGGGCCGAGGCAGGGAGTAGTAATGGGCAGGGAGTTAACCATCAGCAATAAGAGGTTTCTTTTGGGGATGAAGAAAATGTTCAAAAATTAGACTGCATTCTGGGATAATTGTATAACTGTAAATATTCTTAAGACAATTGAATTATACAATTTAAATGGTAAGCTTTGTATGTAAATTGAATCTCAATAAAGCTGTTAAAATACATCTTTAATAGTGGGGTGATATGATTATCTCCATTAAATCAGTTCCCCTCTTAATTTAGATTTGTAATGATAACTTAAGAATCATCCCATAGCACAGATTCTGCCTCTATAGAATGTAAGCGTTGTCTCTTATTGCTTATTGTCAATAACATTGCCCATTGCACCTATTAGAATAATATATTTTATTAACTCAGAGATATCAAAAAGATTCCAATTGGTCTGGTAATTTCAATAATCTTACTGGAATATTTGCATTTATTCTTCAAATCAAGAGGAGATGTAACTTCAAACATTATTACACTTGGTCTATACCAGAGAATTTTTCATAATTAAATTTTCTATATTTAGTATTTATTACTTGTCTGCTTGAGCACCTCCTACTTTTGGTGACTAGAAGATGCTGAGCTCATTATGTCAATGTTTACCAGTATGTTGTGCTATGTAAGCAGATGATTATTTCTCACCATTCCTTCATTTCCTCAGAAAAGTTAATGGTCTTGTAGTAGAAAAATCAAACTTGGAAGCAATCCAGATATCCTTTTGGTATTCTCAGGTTGTCTGTCTGTCTGGCCAATACCATGTTTTCCCCTTTTTAAATCATGTTCTTTACTTGATACACATTCCAAAACCCCTTTTCAAATTCTTTTCATTTAGCTTTCCATCTAGGGAGGTAGCACTTCTCCAATTTCCCAGAGTCTATTTGTTCAGTGATTTTAGAGCTAGGAATCAATTATGGGAATTATTTCTCACTGTAAGTATACATAAACCCTTTCCCCTAACCTAATCCAATTTTTTTCTAGACTAGAATTTGCTTTCTATTATCCAAAGATCAGGTCACATTGCAGTATAGGCGTGACTGGTTAATTAAATGTCTAGTAATAATGTCATGTGTCAAATTTTTTCTTCCTCTTCAGAGATGATTTCTTCCCTTAGTATCACAATCATTATTTGTTGATTTTCTTTCCTTTTTTAAATCCTGTCCATTTGAGAACTCATAAACTTGGCTCATGTGTTTCATTTTATTTCATTTTGCCCAGCCATAGCATTAACCAATTCCTTTGATCCACTGACCAGATGATATATGATATTGTATCTTCATACATTTTTCCTTTCATATACTTGCTTGCTTTATATGATGTATTATTCTAGTCTTCTAAATCTTTTAAGGTCATATTAAAATTCTGCTGCTTTGATCATGCCATCTATATCACTTAATATTTTAGTTAACTTCATCATCTCAACACTTACCAATGGATATCCCCTGAAGTCAGGCCTTTCATTATACCCATTTGATCCTTTCCCACTCTATTTAAATGTTTGCTCAAGCTTTTGACATCCCGGTCTTTATAAATTGACTTTCTTAAAGGAGGCAAGGCCTAATCCTGTTCCTTCACAAATGGTAAGATCTTTGGCAGTAGGTGATATTTGGGAAAAACTGACTAATTTTGTCCCAGTTCCTATACCCCTACTTTCTAGCTTTGTTTTATAGATTTCAACAACTCGTCTCCTAAAGTTGACTGCTAATAGTGATACGTTAGCCTTGCATCTGATCTAATGCTATTGAATCAACAGGGTTCCAACATTTTGAGCAAGTACTATTTGTGCGAGATTTATGTAATTCCCCATATCATTTAGGCCAATGCCTAAACTTGAATTCCTTGAACTTCTCTCCTGACTACATTCCAGATCCATCAGTAAGGAAGTCAAATCAATACTTCTTGGTTTCTGACCATCTACAGACATTGTAATATTGCAGCATTAAATTTGTATGCAAGCAACAGATGAACTTAATGACTTAATGGATGCCATGCATATTTTGGTCCCAATCATATTCAGCAGTCTTGTAGTGTCTCTACAAGGATCACCTTCAACCGGGTGCCTTTTGCCACTCTATTTGATTGTTTGTTAGAGCTTTATTTGTACCACAAAGGAGTAAGTTTGGGGGGGTCTAACTTCTAACATATGTAAATGTAAAGTTACAATTCCTTACACTATTTTTTCTCTTTATGTCTCCTCACCCATTCCTCTAGCGGAGTGGTATCAAAAACATTTTTAGCCCATTGTGTGAGACTCATGTGAGGTATGGTTAAATTAAGTCTATGGGATTCTATTGTCAGTCTGGAGTGTGTCTTCCACTCCTGCAGCATTGGAAAACTGGTTATTTATCATTCCCGTAATCCCTTATTAGTACAATGACATCCATGTGGACAAATTTGGTCCAAATAAGGAGTCCAAGTCTCTTATAAAAAACTCCCATCCTTAAGTGGTAAGTTTTGGTTCTACATATGGCTTTTGCATCTTCCCACTCACATTCATATGCAGGGTCTCCAATATCATTACTATTATCTCAGCAATGTGTTGTCCCCATCCATTTTTTTTTTATAATTTTAGTACATATGCTATCTCTTCCATTGATGAACTATATCTAAACACTCAAATACCAATTTTTACTTGTTATTTTTACAATGGCCTGCTCAAAGACAATGCCCAGTTAGTTGGTCAAGTTCTAGTACTCAGCATTGGAATGACAGTCCTTTGGATTGTTCTGTTAAATATTATTATTATTATTATTTTGCTACTATTGTTACCAACATTAGTGATACTTTTTCTGTAGTAACCTTAAGTTTTATTATTGTTGCATTTAATTTATATAATCCTAATATTTTTTACCCCAGATATCACTATTACTCCTGGAGTTACCATCACGTACTTATAAATCACCAGAACAGGCCCTAAAACCCTATCAATTCCAGACTCTAACACGGTACTGTCCTCACTGCAGAAATTCTAATAAACTAATCTTGGCTTGATCTGTGCATTTTTCTGGTGGACTTTGGAGAGTTAATCATTGACACTTGTTTCTGAGCTCTACCAGCTCACCTCATAGAAATTTTTGAATCCATGGCAATATAGTTAGTCACTAATTTTTATTTTCTACCAAGGCATTGTTTTCTGAAGAATCGTCTTCTGCCATTTGTTTTTCCTTTTTCGTGGTTGTTGATGTTTGGTTTTTAGGTACTTTTTCTCATTTGTTTCTTTCTTTGATTCTTTTTTGATCATCATTCACCTTTGAATGATTGGGAAGTCTTCCTGGACCAGACATCTGCAAAAGAGTTTGTTTGGAGGAGGAGGAGGATCATGTTCTAGACAGGCATGGATTTCTGCTGATCAGTAGTGTGCTCATTAGGACAGAGGTTTGTGTGTATGTGTGAGTTCTTGAGCCTGTCTTTCTCCCTGACCCTCTGCATTCAGCCCAGCTCACGAGATAGAACTTTTCTCCCTTACCCTACCTCATGGCTTCCTGGGTGAAGAGAGCTCTCCTGTTATTCCCTCATTTGTCTAGGATCTGCGGCTTCAGACTTCAGCCCATAAACCTGCTTGAACTTCACTTGACTCAGCAGCCATTCCTCATGTATTGCATCTCGAATTATGGATGTTTCCTAGTATCGTTGAAGATGGAGTTTGAATTTCTTTTTCTCATTCTTCTTGTTTTTGAATGACTTCCAAGAAGCAAAGTTGGCAGCACCATTTTTATTCAGCCATTTTTTCCTGAGAAGAGCTACATACTGTTTAAAAAGCACTTTCATATGAATAATCACCTTCTGTCTCAATAATGCCTCTGTGTCATCTGGATATTATCTCTGAGGTTATAAATCACCCAACATCGGTGAGAGAGTAAAAGGCAACAGCTTGATCAGTAGCAGGATCTTCTGTTTCAAAGGCTTCTCTTCACCACTTCGCAACACAACTTGCGAGACTCAGAGAAAATTAACTAAGAGAACTGAGCCTAGGACTCTCAAGCTATCCTGAGGATTTAATGAAATATGTATCAGGGGTTAAGCACTTAGGACATGCTCAGTGAATGGTGAATTTAGTCCAATTGACATGAACTGAACAGAACTGAACTTAATGTGATGATGTAACAAAATTGTGCTTGTGTGATTTTCAAATCATTATGTCAGAGATAATCATAAAACAAGCCCTAGCGATGACACTGCATCCTGCCTGGTCCAATGAGCACAACAAGAGGTAATCACATTGGAAGCCTTTCACAGCACATATCTGTGTGCTGATTTGCTTGTGCATTAAAGGTTAAGAAAGTGGTCTGACCTGGCATCGTGGGATTGAGAATATCTACTTGACCAAAAGGGGGATGTGAAAGGAAATGAAATAAGCTTCAGTGGCAGAGAAATTCCAAAAGGAGCCAAGAGGTCACTCTGTTGGGGACTCTTATGCACAATATAGACAACCCTTTTTACGTTCTAATGACTCGGAATAGCTAGCAGTAAATACCTGAAACTATCCAACTACAACCCAGAACCCTTGAATCTTGAAGATGATTGTATAAAAATGTAGTTTAGGAGGGGTGACAATGTGATAGGGAAAGCCATATGGACCACACTCCCCTTTGTCCAGTGTATGGAAGGATGAGTAGAAAAATGGGGGCAAAAAACAAAAAAAAAAAAAAGGGCACCCAATGTTCTTTTTTCTTTAATTGTTCTTTTTCACTTCAATTTTTTTTCTTATTATTTTTGTGTGTGTGGTAATGAAAATGTTCAAAAATTAATTTTGGTGATGAACACAACTATATAATGGTACTGTGAACAATTGATTGTGTGCTTTATATGACTGCATGGTATGTGACTATATCTCAATAAAATTGAATTTAAAAAAAAAAAAGAAGAAAGAAAGTGGTCTGAAACCAGCCCGCCTGGGCTCGCACCTCAGCCTCATCACTCATTAGCTGCTACCTCTGACTGAGAAAAAAGCCTGTTTCTCTGGAAATTGAAGACAATAATAGTACCTACCTTATATGTTGCTATGAGTTGTAAATAGGATCTTCCACATAACATAGTTATACAATGCCCGGCACACAGCTTCTATGCGATAAATGTCTACTATTAAATCATTATGATTCCATACTCACGATATCACTCCTTTGGCTTTCTTGATAAGAGAGAAAGTACTACTTGGTCAGGAGACACAGAATCCCGGTCCCCAGGAAAAGATATTGCCCATTCGAATTTAGCAGCCTTGCATCCTCATTGGTAAGCCAGCCTCTTGATATTTGCTTCACATCTGCTTCTCATCCTGCATCTGATCCACTCTGGGTGCCTTGAAAAGTCTAAATTGCTGAAGCTTCAAGACCAAGAATCAGAATCCAGATCAAGGGCTCCTATAAATGGCACAGCCTAGGAAAACAGCTGGCCTCCTTAGATGACACTTCTACTCCCATGTAACCCAAATTCTAGGCACAATGCAGATAGTTTATAGTGACTTGACTGTGGCCTGTGTTGCCCATGATTTAGGCTCCCCCAAAATAATCAAGACTTTCTCATTTTGACTCAGCCCGCACTAGGTATTGAACACCATAACAACCCTCCATTTACTCAAAAGAAATGCTTTACATTTCAAATCATTCTGGGAAGTCAAAAGAACTGGCATTTCTAAGCTAAAAATATGCATATTTTTTCCTTCAGGATGCATAGCAATTTAAATTCTGAAACAGATCCAAATGTTTACTCATATAGAAAAAGCAGCATAGTATGGAATTCTCCCGTTCCAGAAAAAAAAAGTTATCCCTCTACAATTCTGACTAAAATCAACATAAATACCTTAATGATTTGAATTATGACATCTGAAAACTGACAACAGATATCTGAGGCTCATTGTTATGATGAACTGTAGAAATATACAAGAAAGAGGGAATATGTTTGCGTGACAACCCAGGCATAAATGTTCCATTGCACATTTGTGGAGAAGACAAAGAGACTTACCTTTCATTCGGAAATCAGTTCTGGGGAAATGAAAGATGGGCCAGAAATGCCACATTATGCAAGGGAGTCAAGATTAACTGCAAACAAAGATGTCTGTCTTGTTTGTACTTTCTGCAGAATCCTTCCACTTCTGAACACTCCCTGTAACAGTAACGCAAGATCACAGAAGTTAGAGAAAAGACATCTGAAACACTTGGAAATGGTCAGACTTATTATCATGTTCTTATTGTTATTTCCAAGCTACAATTAACTATATGTGTCTATATTACTTCTAGGTAGCCTGACACACATATTTTTAGTGTACTAAAACACTGCACTGATTGCAGTGATCTCTAGAGCTTCTTCACTTGTCCCTGATCTAGAAACACTTTGTTCCTATTTCTGATTCTTGCTTCTTGCTCTCATTTACATTTCTGCCTTTGAATGACACCTTGCTGCCTGGTCTCTGAGACCCTTATTCAAGCTCAAGCTAAAAGAACTTGGAGGAGTACATGCTTCTGAGTCTCTTTCCCCAGTCTCTGCTGAAAATTTTACCCCCCATCAGCCCACGGTACTAAACAACAGCCCCAGCATGTCTCCTTGTAAGTCATTCCATATGACTTGTTAGCCCAAGGCTGGTGTGAAATAATAACTCTCACCTCCATGAGCTAGATGTCATGCACACTAGTGTGCATCAGCAAGGTGGATGCAATACTGGACTTTTCAAAAAGATTGGTGAAACTGGGAGGTCATGGCATATGTTCCCCCACTGCCACTTATAATACTCAGAATGTATGGAATTTCTAACAAGGATAACATTTAATATTACTCCCAGGAGACCCTGTCTGTTCAGAGACTAACGATTGCTTCCAAGCAAGTCTTCCTAGCATAGTAGATGTTCTATCTGTGGGTTTTAGGAATGAACCTCTTCTCTCTATATAAATCTCCTCTAAGTATTTCTGTGGGTAACTCTTCTAAGATGTGATCTATCACTCCTGGGATGGCCGTAAGTCAACAGACATGTTTCTCTCTAGACCAAGTTTTGGTAAACAAGGGCCCATTGTCTGTTTTCATAAATAAAGTTTCAATGGACTGGTCATTTATTTTTGTATTGCCCATACCGCTTCCTCATTACACCAGCAGAGATGAGCAGTTTCAACAGAGATCCTATGACCCAAAAGCCTAAAATATTTCATCTCCAGACCTTTACAGAAAAAGCAATTGTGGACCACTATTCTAAATCATGAGCCGATTACCTTTTCAATAATGTTGGTAGTTATTCTTTCTTGCATGATGTCTTCTCTGTTATCAGTGGTCTTGTTCAATATTGTATGATGTTCCTCTGAGATTGATTGAGGTAGGTAATGTTGAACCTTCCAAGTTAGTTTCCCCATAATGGGAGCAATCCCAAAGAGGGAGTGAACCTAATAGAAGATGGTTCTTCACATGCAAATATTAGACAGGTAACATATTTTACACTTAGATTATAAAGTCACCCATAAGAACCTTCATAACATATGGTTGCACATATTATATGCATCCAAATTAATTTTATGTTTTAAACACATTTCATGTCAACTGTAACAATTTTTCTCAACTGTAAAATTCCATTAATAATATGAAGATTCCTATTGCCTAGCTCTTTCCCTTGAAGCAAGGTTTATTCTAGAGGCAAACTGCTACATGCAATCACACAGTTTGGGCAAGTTTCAAGTGGTGGACTGTAAACAGTATACAATGTAAATAGCACCCTGTAGAGTTGTGAAGTATCTGTCTCACTGGTGGTCCATTTATTTCTGGGGAAAATTTAGAAAGCAGATGAAATGAAAGAGGATCAGATTGTCAAATCAGACTGATGGAAATCAGAGCTATTTCCCAATATCAAGCTGTATTCATAGTTTCAAAGGTACAAATAAGCACAAGGTACAGGTGCAGGAAAGAGAAGTGAATGACTCTTGATACAGTTCTCCAAGAAGTTTCTCACAACATTGGACACTCAGTACAAATTTTTATATGCTGGCTCTTAGAAAAGAAAGTCTCCAAGCATTATGAAACATCTTCAATTTGTACTCGGAGAGTCACCTAGCTTATGTGACATTTTCCAGGAGTCGTGCCCTATAAATCCATAGTCTCCAGGTTTGTCTGTCAGGTTTATCATGAGCAATCTTTTACAAGCAAGTCCATCCTGCTTTAAACTTCCCAGTGACAAGGACTCTCTCCTCTCCCTAAGGACCCTGTAAAGCCCCATTACAAGGCATTTGACTGAATCACCTTCTTTTCTTCCCTAAAGCAGCTGTTTAACCTCTTCCTTCCCAGAAGTTTATTCTTGAGACGGAATAAGAGAAAGTAACCAGGGTAAAAACCAGACTCATTGTCCAGAATAAGCAAAAGTTTAGAGTTAGGGAATTTAGACCAGATCAAAATCAATTCTGAATAAATTTCCTTGAAGAGTGACATGGAATTGAGGCTGTGAATGAAGACTGTGGGTGCAACAAATCATGCTTTGCAGGGTCCATATGGATTTTTGCAAGGTGGGGATCACTCTGAATGAGTGGGGGCACACATCTTCTTAGGAAAAGCAAAGAGTTGTAGTGTAGGAAGTTAAGATCCTGGAATTAGATAGACTTTTGTTCCCATTGGAGCTTCAGCCTCCCTAACTCTAGAGTATCTGTGAATAAGTTACTTCAGTTATCAAAGCCATAGTTTCCTCACCAAAAAACATGAGCTACAACAGTCAATATGGAGTGAGGAATAAAAATGCTAGCCACAGTGCCTGGTATAGAGGAAACTTCCCATTTGCTTCTACCATATCATACAAGCATTCAAACCAAACTAATGAATGAAAACGGTAAGAAAACTCACCTGAAACTTGGAAATAGGCAAAATAAATTACTAGGTATGCTTTCATTTCAGTGCTGGTCTTGGTTTTTTAAATACTGGACCATTCTGTAGGGACAGAAGATAACATGTAGCTTTTTATTCAGTATTGCTGCAAATAATCCTGCCTAATGGAACACATAATTCCAACTTGTATGGTTTATAGCCCTATAGGATATTAACCAGTTTTACATCTAAACCAGTCATCTGGTAAACTGCCTATATATACCAAGACTTTCAAATACTTTTTCTCCCTTGCAATTTTATTGAGATATAATCACATACCATGCAGTTATCCGAAGTGCACAATCAATTGTTCATGGTATCATCATATAGTTATGCATTCATTGCCATAATTAATTTTTGAACATTTTCATTACTCCAAAAAAAGGTAATAAAAATAAAAATAAAAATAAAAGTAAAAAAGAACACCCAAAACAACCCATTCCCTCATCCCTCCCTATTATTTCAAATGCTTTGTTGACTGATATTGTATTACAAGTCCCCTCATTAACTCATGAGTTGAGCAAAATCTCTGACACATATTCAATTTATACTTGCATAAAAGTCATATATTTTAACCTTGTGAACATGGGGACTTAACACAATGTGCTTGATTGTTTGCTGTGGGACTCGAAGTCTTTGCTCTGTCTTACACACCACATGGAAAGTTGGACAGAGGCAAAAAGAAAATGTTTATTGACTCAGGGTGCTCGACGGAAGAGTGTGGGTTATGAGGAAAGGGTCAAGAGCTCCTAGAGGTTGGTGTAGCATGGAGCCTACAGCACCCACCTGCTTTAGAGAGACCCATGGTAGGCAGAGGAGACATGTTCTGCTCCAAGCCTCTGGAGCAGCCTTGCTAAAGGTCCAAGACTTGGGTATACGTTTAAGGTTAAAGATGCTTAAAGAATCGCTTGACCATCTTGCAGTATTTTCAGCCACTTAGGCTAGTCACCAGCTGGGTAAAACCAACTCTCTGTGTCTTCTAGGATAATTTGCAGGTATTTGCATTAAGAAACATCAAGAATCCATATTCCAGACTTGGTCCTCCATTCATATACCCTCCCTAGGGACTGCACAAGTGTGCAAATGGGTGGCTGTGTTAAGACAGAATTCCAAACGCCACTTCCTCAAAGAAGTGTTCGGGATGAAGCCTTACCTAATTTCTATTCATGAGAACTCTGCCCAAATCATCATTTCAACTACTCTAAAGTTACCTTTCTCTTGACATTTTCCCTTGCATTCTACCTAGGAGTCTTCTCGTTTATTTTTTAAAGTGCTTGATCTATCCCATTGACTATAATATCTTCTGTTTGGCTTACTCTTCACTGCCAAGACTTGTCTCTCTTCAAATAGGCCAGCTTGCTTTCGAAAACGTATGTCCAGGAGTTACTGGGAATATTTGATTCACTCTAGGGTAGAGGAAGTTAAAGATGATAATTTCTGCATTTGCCAGCTGGGACTGACAGCATTAACAACAATATTTCTTATGATTTTAAATGGAAAATATTTAGGGTAAAGGCTGAAGTCATGGGAAGTTTGCATATTTCTACTGTACTGTGAAATCTACTTAATTGTTAAAACTCAGATTAAGCCAAAGGGAAAAGTGCATATGCCTAAACAAAATTAGTTGGAAAATGCTTAAAATTAGTGTTGGGAAGGTTTTCTTCTTTAACAGAGTGGTTTTCCACATTGATCACACATTAGAATTCCCTTAGTAGATTATGAAAGCCCTGAAGCCCAGGCTGCAATATTCCATCAGACTTTATGGAGGTGGGACTTAAACACTGGTATTTTTAAAGGCAACTCAGATTCTGCAGATCTTCTTTAATGCCTCTTCCATGTGTTTTTAAGTTGAAAGTAAAGGTAACTGAATTAAATAGTGGATGTGTTATGGCCAAAATAAACAGCAAGATGTATATTTTACTAAAAAGGCACTTGTGATTTTAGGTAACATATTTCTATTTTATGTTATCTGATTTTAAATTAATAGAATACTGATTACTTGCACATGGTTACCCAATTAAAGCAAGACTATCTTTTGGCGGCTTCAGTCTGAGATAACAACTAAGCCTGGAAGGAATTCAGCAGTCCTTATACTTTCCCAGAAATCTCAACCCATCTTTGAACTTTGAAGTGGTGATGATAACTCACTTGTTCTCTCCTTATTTACTTTCACTCTCACTATAACATATATACAGATGCAGAGATACATGACAACCAGGGATCATAACTGTAACTATATTTAGAGGCAATATTGTACTTCCAAGACAATGATTATTTTCATAGACTTTCACTATAATTCATTTAGCATCCCTCAAAATGTACTGCTGAATTAGAAATCACATTTCCAATAATGACCATGTCCTGGTTGAGTTAGGTTACTGAACTTATGTTCAGCTACTAGCTGCTCCATCTGTGGCTTTTTCTCTCTCTCTCTCTCTGAATTTCTCTCTTCTTTTAAAGGACTCCAGGAACAAGATTAAGACCCATCCTGACTGTGGTTGGCTACACCTTAACTGAAGTAACCTTATCAAAAGGTCCTACTTATAAATGATTCACACACAGAGTAATTGTTTAACTTTAAGAACATGTTTTTCTGCGGGTACATGCAGTTTCAAACCACTACACTAGGCAAGGGGGGCATTGCAAGAATTTTAAGAAGCAAGATGGTACAACCCCCAAGTTGCAAGTAATTCAGCATCCCTCTTGAAGGTTTTTTTTTTATTGCGATTGTTCACATATCATACAACTATCCAAAGATCCAAAGTGTACAATCAATTGCCCATGGTACCATCATACAGCTGTGCATCCATCACCAAAATTATTTTTTTTTTCAATTTTTAGGACACTTTCATTACTTCAGAAAAGAAATGAAGACAGAAAAAGGACATGCAAACCTCTCATACCCCTAACCAACCCCCCTCCATTATTGATTCATAGTTTTGGTATAGCACATTTGTTACTGTTGATGAAAGAATGTTCAAATGCTACTAACTGCAGTATATAGTTTGCAATAGGTATATAGTTTTTTCCTACATGCTCCTCTATTATTAACTTCTAGTTATAATGTCATACATTTTTTCTAGTTCATGATAGAGATTTCTAATATTTGTACAGTTAATCATGGACATTTTCCACCACAAGATTCACTGTTTTATACATCTTTTAACCTCCAACTTTCCTTCTGGTGACATACGTGACTCTGAGCTTACCCTTTCCACCACCTTCACACACCATTCAGCACTGCTAGTTATTCTCATAATGTGCTACCATCACCTCTGTCTATTTCCAAATGTTTATGTTCACCCTAGTTGAACACTCTGCTTATAATAAGCAACCGCTCCCATTCTTTAGCCTCATTCTATATCCTGGTAACTTATATTTCATGTCTATGACTTTACATATTATAATTAGTTCATATCAGTGAGACCCTGCAAAATTTGTCCTTATGTGTGTGTCTTATTTCACTCAATATAGAGCCCTCAGGGTTTCTTCATCAACCCATTTTTTAAAGACTGTTTTCTTCACACACCATACATTCTGTCCTAAGCACACAATTGTTCGGTCCCTGTATAGTCATGTATTTAGGTATTCAGCACCATCACCAGTATCCATATAAGGGCATCTCCATTTCTTCCACAAAGAAGGAGGAAGATTCAGAGAAGGTAGAGGGACAAAAGAAAAAGAAAAACAGAAAGAGAGAGAAAAAAAAAGATGGCAGCTAGAAAACAACAAAAGGAAAGATAGCATTAAACTAAGGTAGAATAAAGAGTCAGACAACATCACCAATGCCAGAAGTCCCAGATCCTTCCCCTATGCTCCCCCCGCCCATAGGCATTTAGCTTTGGTATATTGCCTTTGTTACATTAAAGGAAGCATCTTTGACTTTTGATAATCTGATTAATTGTCTTGGAGTAGGCCTATTCAGATCTATTCTGTTTGGGGTATGCTGTACTCCTTGGATCCATAATTTTATGTCTTTCACAAGAGATGGGAAATTCTCATTGATTATTTCCTCCCATATTGCTTCTGCCCCTTTTCCCTTCTCTTCTCCTTCTGGGATACCAATGACACGTACAGTCCTGATTTCATTTTGTCCTTAAGTCCCAGAGACGTTGCTCATATTTTTCCATCCTTTTCTCTATCTGTTCTTTTGTGTGTAGGTTTTCAGGTGCCTTGTTCTCCAGCTCCTGAATATTTTCTTCTGCCTCTTGAGATCTGTTGTATGTTTCCATTGTGTCTTTCATCTTTTGTGTTGTGCCTTTCATTTCCATAGTTTCTGCCAATAGTTTTTTCAAACTTTTGATTTCTACTTTATGTATGCCCAGTGTTTTCATTATATGCTTCATCTCTTTTGCCATATCTTCCCTAAACTTTTTGAATTGATTTAGTATTAGTTGCATAAATTCCTGTATCTCAGTTGAAGTGTAAATTTGTTCCTTTGACTGGGCCATAACTTTGTTTTTCTTAATGTAGGTTGTAGTTTTCTATTGTCTAGGCATCTGACCTCCTAGGCCACCCCAATCAGGTTTTCCCAGACCAGAATGGGCTAAGGTGTTAGAAGGAGGGAATAGTATCCTGTTTCCCTGAGGGTGTCTTAGAAGATTGGCACACTCTGTGAGGCCTCAAGTTACTGTGCTTTTCCACCCCACAGGTGGCGCCTGTCAGCCTGTAGCTCCCAACTGGTGTAAAGAGGTGTGACCCGTGGCTGTTTTTCCCCCAGGCTCTGGGGTCTGGTTCTGAATGGAAGGCATGTAGTAGAGCTGGGCTCCACCTCTTTCCAGTTAGGGAAGCGTTCTAGTTTGCTAATGCTGCCGGAATGCAAAACACCAGAAATGGATTGGCTTTTATAATGGGGGTTTATTTGTTTATAAACTTACAGTCTTAAGGCCATAAAGTGTCCAAGGTAAGTCATCAACAATCAGGTACTTTCATGAAGGATGGCCAATGGTGTCCAGAAAACCTCTGTTAGCTGGGAAGCATGTGGCTGGCATCTGCTCCAAAGTTCTGGTTTCAAAATGGCTTTCTCCCAGGATGTTCCTCTCTAGGCTGCAGTTCCTCAAAAATGACACTCTCAATCACTCTTGGGATGTTTGTCCTTTCTTAGCTTCTCCAGACAGTCTGCTTTCAATGCCATCTTCAAACTATCTCTTATCTGAAGCTATTCTCTCAGCTTCTGTGCATTCTTCCAAGTTTCCCTCTTGGCTGTAGCAAGCTTGATCCTTCTGTCTGAGGTTTTATAGTGCTCCAGTAAACTAATCAAGGCCCATGTGGAATGGGTGGGCCCACATCTCCATGGAAATTATCCAATCAGAGTTATCACCTACAGTTGGGTGGGTCACATCTCCATGGAAACATCCAATCAAAAGGTCACACCCTAATCAAAAAGAGTAATCAATCTGCCCCACAGATTGCATCAAAGATAATGGTATTTTGGGGGACATAATACATTCAAACTGGCACAGGAAGATACCCATCCCAGGGAGAGGTCATTGGCATTTAAATAGACACTCTGCCTGTGCTATTCCCACCGTTGTCTGGGTCAGAGCACTGGGAAATGAAAATGGCTGAGGCTTTCTCCAATGAGCCAAAAAAAGGGACAAAAAGCCCCCTTCTGGGCCATGCAGCCACCCTCAGACTCTCCAATGTCAGTCGTCACCTAATGCCTCTGTCTGCTTGTTGGGAATTTGTATCTTGTATTGAGCAGTCCACGTTTGTTAATTAAGATCCCAGTTGGAGCTCAGCTGAGCTATATTTGCTTGCTGGGAGAGTGCTGCTCTCTAGCACCACAAGGCTTTGCATTTAGGGCCATGGCAGGAAGGGGCTCCTGGCTTGGATCCACAGTTTTTGCTTACAGATTTTATGCTGTGATCTCGGGCATTCCTCCTAATTCAGGTTGGTATAATATGAGTGGACAGTCACGTTTGTCTCCCGGCAGTTATTCCAGATTATTTACTAGCTGTTCGTGGTTGTTTATTAGTTGTTCCAGGGGGACTAACTAGCTCCCACTCCTCTCTATGCTGCCATCCTCTTCCATCTCCTTGAAGGCTTTTGATAATTTCTCACAGGTTTCAAGAAACTATTGATATGAGTTCATGTGTCTGTGTATATGTTTGCAATAAGATTTCCAAATCTGAATAGAATGTAAAAAATACGTTTTAATATTAAAGACTGGATTGGGGTGGCTTCCACTTTCCACTAAAATAGAATAAAAGGGACAGGATTTATTCTCCTTTTTACAAAGAGCCATGAAATTGGAAAATTGTATGATGCAATGCTTTCAAGGCACTACCTGTCAGGCAACAAAGGACAATGATTTTGAGAGATGTTAAACAAATGAGGTGACTCTTGCAACTGACCCTCTTTACTTTCTTGAGACAATAGGCACAAGCCATGGCAAGGGGAAGGAACCCCCAAAAAGAGTCCAGTGGATTCTGTGGGTTGAAGAAACAGGAAGTATGGAGAGACCAAGACAGCTAGAGTCCAGATGACAGAGTACTGGAGAGGAGAGAGCTGTACAAAGAACAAAAAGTGGAGAACATCATACGGTTTCCGTTGAGTCTTCATCTGAGTACCAATCACACCTGTGTGGAAAATATCACACATCTGGGAAAAGAGGCACATGAAATGACTAGAGGAAGCAGCAATTAGTGAAAATATAGAGCTGAAAAGACTACCTGTTCCCCCCAGCCAGCCTGGAAAGCATCAAGATTCATGGGACATTGGGAAAAGTACTCAGATATGTCCTGAATTAGTAGCAGAGAATAATTAACCTGAACACAGTTCTGGTCCCACATAACAATTATTAAATCAAGATCTGAAATTATCAAACTCTTTCAAAGAAGCTAGATCATATCCTGAAACCAAGCTCAAGAATATTTGTAGGAATAAAAGAACAACCATCACAAAACAAGTTTTAATTTTTAACAGCCAAATATTACCAGACATGCAACAAGGTAAGAAAATATGACCCTTAATGAGGAGAAAATCTGGTCAATAAAAACAAAACCCAGAACTGATAAAGCTGTTAGAATTAGCAAAGACATAAAACAGATATTATAACTTTATTCTATATGTTAAAAAGTTAAATAGAGAGATGGAATATGTAAAGAAAAGACCAATTTTGAACTTCTAGATGTGAAAATTACACTCTGAGATGCCAAGAAATTACACTGGATGGAATAAACAGCAGATTGGATTTTGCAAAAGCAAAGATTAGGGAACATGATGACATAGCAATAAAAGTTACCCAAAAAGAATCACAGAGAAATTGACTGATTAGAAAGAAAATGAGCTCTGGAACAACTTTAAGTGACCTAACATATATGAAATTGGAGTCCATGAATAAGAGAGGCAGAAAAAATATTTGAAGAAATAATGACCCAGAATTTTTCCAATTTTGATGAAAACTTTATACCCACAGATCCAAGAAGATCAACAAAATTCAATCACAAGAAATATATAGAAATATACACCAAGTTATATTATAACCAAATTGCTTTTCATGTGCTTAATGGCCAATTATAAGTCTACTTTGCAGAAATGTCTATTCAAGTCATTTACCCATTTAAAAAATTTGTCTGCCTTTTATTGTTGTATTGTAAGAGTGGTATCTAACCCAGGAATCTCACATCTTCTGTCAGCATCCATGAAACTGTGGCAACCTTAAACTTACAAGTAGAGTAAAATCTCAGAGCATTCATAGTTCTCAGACTCTGCCATATTTCAGAGATCTCAACTCCCCTCCCTTATCTCAGTTGACTGATCTAGGGTAGAAACCCAACTCATGTCATGACAATAAACTTGCTGTGGATTTTTGTACTTGAGGTTGAGAAGACCATTCTCCTTTTACATCTGATAGCTAAAACTGTAAGAACTCTCAAGGATTACTTTTTGCTTGAATGTTGAGTAAATTAGTTTATAATGAAAAAGAAGGTGAGTTTTCATAATATTCAGGTCTTGAATTTCTCCTGAGGTCCAATCAGAAAGCTGCTTTTCCTTTGTTTGTGTTTTTCCTTGAAAATGCCCTACATCCTTCCAATAATTTTGTGCTTTTGCTTTCTATAACTACCAAAATAACCTATAATAATTTAATTTTAAATATTTAGAGTAAGAAATACACACACATAACAAACAGGAAACATTTTAGTAAAACAAGGCATGTAGCAAAATACAAATGGGCTCTGCCACATCCATCTATACAGGACTCTGTCACAGGGCAGCCACTTGCCATGATTTGAATTATTTCTTCTAAATTGTTCCATCCATATATCCAGGTAATATATCCTTAATGCTATAATTTATTTTTCTGTTTTAGATACTGCTATTTATATACAGTTTTGACAGATAAAAATTTAGCTTTATTTCAACCCCTGCTCGGCTCTTGCCTTACCACTAGATTTATGTCAATGATTTTTGTTGAGTCAGTAAACAGAGTATGCATGATGACTATGAAAATGTTGTTTACTGAAGAGTCAAATAATTTACCATGATTATCTTTTGTTTTTTCCTGGCATATATATTTTATTTTCTCTGAGTTGATTTTTTTTCTTTTCTTTTTCTTCACAACTACTTAAAATAATCGTCTCCTTTATCATCTTTTTATGTTCTGGAAAACGGCAAACCTTCCTAAAACTTGCAAGTATTATACAATATAGCTGCACTTATAGCAGAAATTTTTAACATTTTGCCACACTTCTGTCTCTTGCCCTCTGTCTCTTTCTCTCTCTGTTTCTACAGAGAAACCTGCACACATATACTGAATCATTTTAACATAGTAACACAGACCATGCTATCAATTCACTTCTAATTCAGTAGGTAACTTTTAAGAATAAGAAAATTTCCCTTTGTTAGCTACAGTATAACAATCTCACTTGGGAATTTCAACATTGATACACTATTTTAATATAATATAAAGACCATATTTAAGTTTACCAATAATGATGTCTTTTATAGGTTTTTTTTTTTTTTTTTTTTTTTCAAATCAGGGATCATCCATGGCATTTAGCTGTCAGAGCTCTTTGTTCTCCTTTAATCTATAATTGTTCATAAATTTTCCATCAATCTACAAGTCTTCATAAATTTTCCTTTTTTGGTTCTAGTCCTCCATTACACTGACGTTTTTTGAGAATAGGAATCAATAATCCCCCAACTTATAAAACTCTATCATATTAGATATTTGAGCAGTTTTTTTCATTTTCCTGAACAGCCTCCTTTCCAGATCATTCCTTTCTCCTATTTCAGTCTGGACTGGCCTTTCTCTAGACTTTCTGTACAATTGTCTGTAACAGGCCTTGAATGGTCTCCTTGGTTGGATTCACCAATTCTTTGATTGTAATTTTTCTTTTTCTTGATTTACTTTTAGTTTTCTGTAAAACCTATTTTAATAACTTTGCAGGAAAAGATACACAGGAACAATTAACAAATTGAACTCACTGTAACATTGTCTCCTAGCAAACAGATGCTGATGGGAGCCTTATTCCACTTAATTCTCATGATCCTTTTTCCCCACTCCTCCCTCTTTCTCTTTCTTTCCCTTCCCAACCCCCTCTTCAATCACATACCCTCTTTTTTTGTATAATTAATAAACATTTTTTATTATTATTTTCATGAAATCTTGAGAGGGAGAGAGAATAGCATATGTTTGTACAAGCTCCCATCGCTAATGGGGATTCAACACACAATTTATATATAAATTTTTCTCTCATATACTTGCATGTTTCCCTTTTAGAAAGAGACCCCAATTCAATTTGGCTGGGAATTTTGTTTATTTTTGTTAACACATTACCAGTAACTTTCTTTTGTTATGATTGATGACTGTCATTAATAAAACATTTACTCTTATAAACATCATCTTGTTATAGGAATTTGGTGTTAGGCTTTTGTGGTGCTGTTTTTTCATTGTTTGTTTGTTTTGGTGTATATTCTATTTATGTGTATATTCTGCTATATGCTAATTTTAAAAAAACATTTTATGGATTTATTTGTCAAATTTAAGAATGATAAAATAATTTTGATCATCCTGGTATGTAAGTAAAGAAAGTTGAAACATTTCTCTAATCCTTCCATCCAGATCTTATACTTTATCAAGAAACTATTATTTTAACATTTTATATTACATATTAAATTCTATATGTAGTATTTTATTTTAATAACTTTTATTGTCATAGTTGTAGATGTGTTTTTACTTAAAGCTACATATTTAACCATTGTGATTTATCATGGTAGTATTTCTATATTATAACTATCTCATTCTTGAATTAATTACTTTAATTAATTAATTTGCTTCATCTAGGTTCAGTTAAATTAAGTATTTACATGTTTTCAGAAATAACAACTAGACAGAAAAATATCTAAACATTTTATGTCTGACTTCATTTTAGCAACTTAATTATATATAATTGAATATGTGTAATATTTATATAACATCTATAAATTATATACTGCCGTAATTACATAGGCATTTCCTACTTAACATCAGACAGTCAATACAAAACACTAACTCTGAGCCCATTTACAGTTAATTGTGAAATGAATTACTGTTTTGCATATCAACCAAATATCCCCAAATGGTTTCCTAATACATAAGTAAAACAAAATAAAAACACTATATATAAAAAACCATCATGTTAAAATGTAAAATGATTAAGAACCTTCTCTTTAGGGTCACTAAACCATTAATGACTGTTTATCAACCATCACTTGTATATCTTTCAAGGAGGTTGGTGACATTCAAGAGACACCTACACCCTGTTAACACTGGAACAAATTTCAAAATGCTACTCTTGATTATGATGAACTAACACTTGTATTTGGAATGGAATACAAGATTTTTAAAAATGTTATAGTGAGTTGTAGGGAAGCAACTATACATTTTTCAATATGTACTTACCGGAAGATGATGTATTGCAAAATATATGCATTTTATACAGATTGGATATTAAAAAGCAAGTGATGTTCTACCTGGAAGATGTGACCAGAGAGACATCTTGTAAGATAAGCCTATATTAACTGGAATTATTTATCCTCCAAATTCAGAACACAATGTACATTTTTTACTGGGATTCAATGATGTGTCTTATAAGCCAGCATCATTTTTGTACCTTTTTATATAACCTGGATGTTTTTGACCTGGAAATGTTTGTTTAGTACATCATTGAAAGAGAAATTGCCTGGATTTGCCTAAATATTATTTTTTATTATTTTGCATGAAAAAAACATACTCATTTTTAATTAAGAGTATTGAGCATCTCCTTGATGTAAGACACTCTCCAGGATGCAAGGACCCTCATAGCCCTAATAATTCTACAATTGTTTCCCACTTTTTCTGTATTAGCTGTTTTGTTGGATTTTGTTGATTTTTTGGTCAGCTTTATTTTCACCTTAATCTTATATCTTAACACATATTAAAAATATTTAAACATTTTGTCACTCATATTGTATAATGCAATGAACTAAAGACCTACATTCAAAAAGCTAAAGTTCAAGACCCAGATTTGTCTGTTTTTCTTCAAGAGGTCTGTAGAGAGAGTTGCTATATGGTGCATCTTGTGAGCCCAGGCTGAGGCACAACAGAAACTTTCAACAAATTACTGCTGTATCACCTTCACAGCACAAAGGGTCTGAAAGAGCAGGGGAAGAGATCCCATTGTGACTCTTCTCCCAGGGAGGCCAAATTGCTTGGATCAGGGTCAGTGGATGGCAAATCTTTACGCCCCACTCCATGTTGGAGAGGAGATACCCTGTGCTGTTTTCGTATTGAGTATTTGTACACCCCAGAACTGTGAGTCCCCCCCTTGATAAGCATTTGGAGCTGTGTGTTCCTGGTTTCCCAGGTTTAAGGTATGGTCAGATGCGACATCTCTCCCAGGCTGTGGAATGGAAACATCGACACACAATGTAAGGGGGGAAAGGGGCTTGGCAAGGGCTGGGGACATGGCTGCTGCTAACTGTGTCTTTGACTTCCCCAGAAGGTCTTAAGTATGATATGCAATGCTCTGAAACTCAGTTTATTAACATGTAAAATGAGTGCATTAGAAGGCTATTCTGGAGAATAAATAACATTGCAAGATTATAAGGGAAGAGTATGGTACAATGCATAGAGATTAAACCTTGGGGTCAAACAGAATTCATACCAGATTCTCCATTAATTAACGGGTGACTGTGCTCATGTTTTGGACTTTTTTGGACCTCATTTTTCTCCTGTGTAAAATGGATCTACCTCACAGAGCTTCCATAACATTGCAGTAAACGAAACAGTGTCTCCTGTCCCAGCCTACTGGCATCTAGTAGATTCAATAAATGGCACCCGTTAAAATAATTATCTTCATTATCCTTAAGGTGAAAGTTTTAATTTCCAGAAAGTACCATACAAATATCAGAGATATAGCAAAAGAGAATGAAAATCAGATTACTTCCAGGTTGATTTCTTCTTACATATGTGTGAATTGAGTTGAACCAGGGACCCATTATCGTTACATGTACTCTTGTTTGGGAAGGAAAAAACAAAAATAAAAAAAGATAGTAACTGATAAATAACAGGCTGGGCTGCAAGGTGGAAAGCATTTTTTGGGGTCTTAGGATTGCAGTTCAAAATGCACAGATTCAGGTAGCAACCTAAATTGCATACCCTCTTTCTGGCTTTCAACAAGTGTTTTTAAAGAAAAAGACGACATAAGTTCTTTGCAAAGAATTATGATTGGTGGATATTTGGGGCTTTCCAAGTGTCCTTCAACTTAGACAGTTTACAGATTTCTTTAACTTGGGTTGATCCATGGCATCCAGATATCTTCAGAAACATTGAAGCTCTTGGATTTGCTCACCTTGGCAGTTTGTGATACCTGGCTGAGACGTGCATAAGAATCACTTCCTAAATGGCCTCCCAAGTCCATTTTAAATCCCTTAGCCATAGTAACTCCATTTTGTTCTTTCCCTTTTCTCAAAGACAATACTTATTTCTATATGGAATAGAGTGGATGTTGTCTAGAAGAAGAAGTGGGTTGTGGGGAGGTGCACAATATTTTATAATTAGAAAGAGCCAGTTTCAAAAACATGGTGAATAGGACAGTCCATTAAGTGGGATGCCATGAAGAACAGTCCTTCCTCTTTTCCACATAAGTGAAAAATGAGAACTGATGATATTTGGGGTTCATAGGAGAGCAATTTGTTCCAACTGAAAACTTGCTTAACAAGGATGAAATGACTTACCCTCCCTGTGGAGCCAGTTGCTACAATGGTGTGTCATGGGAGCACATATTCAGGGCACAATAGAAACATTCAGCAAATGATTCCTTTATTCTCTGCACATGGTAAAGAGTTCAGAAAGGGCAAATAATGCCATTGTCACTGACTCAGCACAAAGAGTCCAAAAGAGCAGGGGAAGGCGTCCCATCACGGCCAGTCTCCTGGAGTGGCTGAAAACTGCTCCAAGTGGGGTGGATGCATGGCAGCCCTGCACACCCTACTTTCCCCTGGAGAAGAGAGGCCTGTCTATACTGTTTGAGTGTAGTTTTTATCCACCTTGGGGAGAGGGGATCCTCCGAGGGAAATTCCTGAGCAGATAAGCATCTGGGGCTGCTTATTCCCAGTTTCTAGGTTTAAGTTCTGGTCAGGCCTTTTCATTAGACTTAGCATCTCCCCCGGGTTGTAGAAAGGGACACAATAGAAAAGGATTTGGTAGCCATGGCCTTTTACCATGTGTGTGTGACTTCCCCAGAGAAGGATGTGGGATAGGTGAGGTCTGGGCAAGGGCTGCCTTGTCTGTGACTTTCCAAACACTTCTCCCTTGGTGTGCTGTATTTGTAGGTCATGCTAGCCTGAGCTAATATGCACAGTGACTGACGGTTCAGAAAAAAAAGGCATTGGGCCTTTTTGCTGAATGTTGGGTAGTCGGTGCTGTCTCTGTAATGCCATCATCCTTGGAAAGACAGGGCATTAGTGCCACAAGGTTATTTTTCAATCTTTCCTCTGTTTTAACATAAACCTTGATTAAAACTTTTCCAAGTTCTTCAAGGAATGATCAAATAAAAGAATCAAATTTTTTTTCAGCTGAGCCAAA
The DNA here is from genome assembly GCF_015220235.1 of Choloepus didactylus. NCBI lineage: Eukaryota > Metazoa > Chordata > Mammalia > Pilosa > Megalonychidae > Choloepus > Choloepus didactylus. The sequence continues at coordinate 159,182,280 of NC_051311.1, read as the reverse complement.
GATGTATCTCTATTCTCATTCAGTGGCTATTTATGCATAACTATTGAGAAATGAATACAAGTGATGCCCGTATTTAATTAAAGGAAACTTATAAAATAATCTTAAAACTCATATTGCATTTACTTCTATAGTTTTACATTTTCATGTAAATAATTCAGCATTTGGATTGTTATCATTAACATTTGTTTGCATATGTTATTGATAACATTTGTTTCCGTTTGTTTCCATATGTTAAGCTTGTTTCAAAGCTTAAATTTCTTAAAGACATTTAACTTTGGTTTTAAAAATGGACGTTTGAATTCCAAAGCTTCCAGAAATTATCCATATGCCATGATTAGTTTTTTGGTTTATCTTTCTAACACAAGAAAATGGAAATTGTAACCATGAATAGGAATATTCAAATAAGGAGGTAAAAATCTGGCAATGTTTTGTACATAACTTTTTATCACAGGAAAAGAAAACTGAATTTCTTATTTTGAAGCAATTATTACCCAACACATTTCTTAAAACAACTACATTTAAAATCCTATATAAAGCAAGGGTTAGAGGCAGAGCAACATATTGCTGTTACGTTTCCAATAGTGTCTTGCCTAGATAATATAATATCCACATAATTTCAGTAATCATCATTATTCCTACACATATCAAATAAGCTTTCAATGTTTACATCTTTTTTGCAGTTCTTTTCCATTCCCTCTACCTATTCTTAAAAGTTTCAATTAAATTATAGGTATAACTACATTATTGCCACTTATACAATATTATAAGCATTTTTCTATATTGTTATTCTTATCCTATCTTTATAAAAATCTCATGGTCATGTTGGTCATTTGTAATATTTTACAATTGTAGAAAAATGTACATCTTTGATTGTAGAATTTTTTCTTCTCTTACTACTGAAGCCAGATTTTATAGGACTGTTTGGAAAAATATTTCAAATTTCTTTCTGCAATGTTTCCTCCAATGTACAATGCTTGATATTAGCAATTCAAAGAGTTTTATTGTTCTCAAAAACCTCATTAGCATTGCAAAGTCCTACTATTTTAACATTTTATAAATGTTATCAGTTCATTAAAATATTTCCCAAATTTTATTTATTTTATTTTTTATTTTATTATGTGAATTGTTTTCTTTATCCATGTAGCTTCATCATATGGGGAGAGAAGAAATAAATCAATACACATTCAACACAAATGTAATATTTAACTATAGTGTGAAGTAGATAATTTGCTCATATTTGTTTCTCTTTCTGAGAATGTCACAAATATAATGTGACATTATTGGTAGGATAATGGTTTAGCAGAAGCATGACATAACATCATTCAAGGACTGATGAGAAAAGATTCAATGTCCCACAGTGTTTCAGCATAAAATCATAACAGTATAAATAGCAGCTGAATGCCCAAGATAGACTCGATGAATGGAGAACTCCTGGCTGACACGGCTTTACCATTGACTGCCTTAAATCCGAATGTGCTTGTGTGAAATAAAGCCCCTGCTTGTTAGATCCCAGAAAGAAAGGAACTAACATGTAGAAGGAGTTTCTAACCCAGAGGCCCTGCAGGTTATCTCACAGAAAACAGGCACCCCATAAACTAAAGAATGAAGGCTGTTTAAGGCTGTCCCCGCCACAGTGGTGCCCCAACCCCAAAAGGCGGGTAAAAGCAAGATCAGGTATTTCTGTAGGACAAACAACTGAAAAGTCCTGCTCTCCCTAGATAGATAATGTAGCTGCTTTTCTGAGAAGAATAATAGGCTAGAATCCTAACAGCCTATCAGCCTGGAAGTTGACAGACCCCCACCCAGTCGAGGCACAGGATGCACTCAGCAGGCACCCTTCTCCCCCAACACCCTTCCCTCCCCACGTGGGTTTTTCCTTTAAAAAATGCTGCTCTCAGATAGAGGGCCGGAGCCATTTTTCCTTTCTTTCCTTTCTGATGGCTCCCACCTGCTTTCTTCTGCTTTCTTCCTCTAATAAACCTTAAATTCTCTACTTAAACCATGACTCGCTGCGTTTGTGTGGATTCTTGAACGGCTCTGAACCTAACACTGCTCTCTCCGGGTCCCCATGACTAGCAAACAGTTCAGTGATTTGCTGGAGGGAAAAGCATGACTCAAAGTAAAGTATCCTCATAATTAAGATTTATCCAAGCAAAGGGACTAGCGCAGGAACAGCAGGAAAATGGTTTCTATAGGTGAAGGCTAGAGAGCCCAGATGAAAGCTTTTTGCCTTCACTCTACAACCACAGGAATGTATGTCTCACCAGTTGCAAACTTCAGGGATATGTGTGATGGGTCTTTGCCCAAGTAAGCTCACTTGAGTCTCAGAATGCAAGGTTCTTAAAGGGATCTGGTCACTTGGTAAATACTTGCCATGTAACCAGCCATGGGTACAAACCCCAAACCAAGTACCAGGTGTACATCATCAATCTTCATGTTTACCTTAGATATGCTGATGATAGTTTGGTTCACCTTGACCAAGTAGCATCATTATGCAGTAATTGTGTGAACATTTCAGAAATCGAATTTGCAGAGCTTGGTCAAGGGTCATTACCATGTCTACAGAGATAAGCAAGAACCGAATAAAGCTGACCTCCTGGACACCTCTTTTCTCATAACTGCAAAGTCCAGTGAATAACTTGTTTATAGTTAGTGCATGGTAATCTCTTCTAGCATGAAGCAGATGGAACTAAGATGATGCTGTTTATTTTTAGAAGTAAACATAAAGAAGAATATAGCTTGTTCATATCTGATTTAATAAAATAGGATTTTTACCACTTATCACATTATGGAAATCAGGATCTTGCCTTAAAGTAAGTACTTTTGTTTTTACTTCTACTGCACCAAATGCATTTTAAGATCAGAACCCTATTTATTGCATTGTCTACCATGAGTTCTTATGACATAAGGAAGGAAAAAACCAGAGAGTCCTGGTTTCAAATCCAGTCAAAGCCACTTATTAGCAAGGGTCTTCAGAAAATCACTTACCCTCTGTTAGCTTGCTTTTTCTCTTGGGAATGGAGAAGAATGCCTATCTGACAGGTGAGTAAATGCTAAATGAGATAATGCATCCTGAGTGCATCACATATAGCAGGAAAGTAGTAAATTTTGGCTACAAATTTACAAATTTTATAGTTATTTATTGCCTTAGTTGAAATGTACCCTGTTTGATCCTTGAAACTCCCTAGGTTAAAAATGGGAACACTGATAGATAGACAGTAACTTACTGAAGGATCCCACTTAATAAAAATGGAAGGAGACAGTATTTATAACTCAGATGCCCCACACCAACCCTAAGCAGTGCTGCTTGGGGGAAAGCTACCACTTTTCCCTTGCAGGGACCTGTAAGTAATTGCTAATGTTCCCACCAGAAACTGGGGAAGTTTTCAGCTGGGAATGGTTAAGAGAGCACATCTTGGACTTGAATCCTGCTACAGTCTTGTTCATGTCCCATTATCCACTCTACACTCTATCCAATCCATCTCTAGTTTTGGATCATCATCATTGTCATCAAAACAATTATTCATAGCTTTTAAATGGTTCACATGGATGGTCTCATTTTTGTCCCCTTAACAATCTTTTGATACAGGTTCTATATTGGCGTCATTTTATCAATGTGAAGCAGGTGCTTAAACAGGGAAATGTGAAAGTACAGCATAGATAGTGTGTCAAAGGGCTAATATTTGATCCCAGGAAACCTCTTACCTCCAAAGCACAATGCTTACTTGGACAAAACTGATTTAATAATTGAAGATAATTTTCAGTTATGCTACCTAAAATTGATTGATATGCAAAATTCAAGTGAGTTTTGATATATATATATATGGACATGTGTATATGCACGTATATATGTATATAGACAGAGTGACAAAACTTACAAAGATTGCACCAACGTTAATAATAATAAACTACTCATTTACTATTTTCTGTTTCACATATAGATTCAGTGCTAGAGTTTCAAGTTCAAAGTTCCTCATGTGTAAGATCATCTACTCAGTGTCTTGTGGTAACTACATGGATTGTTGAAACATTGTGAGATTTTCAAAGTTTAATCTGACTGGATATTTTTTCTCCAATGATTATATACTTAACACTGCTCCTCTCAAGTTGTTTCTTGATACCATTTTTCCCTGAAGTTGAATTTCACCCTTATTTTTTAAAAAATTACTCTCTAAACTCACAATTTTGTAAGCAAAACCCTGGCTTTTCAAGACAGCCAACTTTAGTTACTCTTAGATATATTCTCTCATTCTGCTCAGAAACTGCTCCAATCTTTATGCACCTCAATTTTTGTTGCAATTTTCGTTGCCACTTTGCAACAGTTATAAATCTCCTCACCTGTCAATATTTGCCAAGGGCACAATCTAATTTATATCTCAATAGCTTCCCTCTTATTTTGAAGGGATTATTGCGCCTAAAATTCCCCCAAAATAATGATTATTTTTATTCCTTCAATGTCAAAACAATGGAAACCATTCCATGATTGTACTACCTTCAAAAGTGACAATCAACACAAGAATCAAGTCGCATCGGGGTAAGTTTCAAGGGCCAAGAGGAAAACACCTTACTTCTAGACCTTTTCTGTTCTGCCAAAAGTCTGCTAAATCTTGGCTGCAGCTAGACATTTAACTCCTCAGTGAAGATTATAATGGAGAAGGAAAGCATCTCATTATACCTTAACCCGAGAAAACTTCCTATCACTGCATGTTAAGCCTATGTCGAGTCAATCTCATGATAGGATATTTCTATTATCCTAACTGACTTTGAAGAATAATAGGGATGGACTAATATTTGTACAGCATATTTTGCTTTGCCAAATAATTTCATACACATTTCTTGCAAATCTTTGATAAAATTGTGGTTGCCTATATTTACAGTCTATAGTCAAGACACTCTGTCTGCATTTGAGGATACCGAGCCTCTTAGATAACTTGCTCAAATTGAGTAACAAAATGCAGTCTCACATGCATATATTCAGATTCCTAGACCACTCTCATATTCACAATTACTAATAATGTGTAAAATGTATGGCGTGCCCTAGGTATTCCTGATTTCATTTGTTGCAGATAATTTGAAATAGTATTTAATTTCTAGAAAGAAAGAATAGTTTTTCTTTCTATTATGAATATATGCTTAAAAGTCAGTGGATATTTTTATCTAATATGCAAATTTTCATCAGAAAAAGCAAATACACACATCATACATGCATGCATAAGAAATACATACAAATATACATTTAATCTATAATATTAAGTTGCCAGATAAAGAATAGTAAACTCTCATCCTCTCCCCTCTCTTAAAAATGATAGCCCTACAGAAAGCTGTCTGGGTTATAACTGCCATACCCACTGTAGGCTTAATTGAATCTCCTTTCCTAATTCCTCACCAGGAAAATGTAGTACCCCCTGGTTTATGGCAAGTCTACTTAGTACAAGCTTCCTGTTTAATATGTGTGAATAGGAATAAAAGTGACAGCATCAAACGAGGATGAAGTTCTATAAAACTGGCAGATAGCAAAGCAAATCAGTTTTTCCAGCTCACTTCTAGAATATCTCCCAATTTTGAGATAACATTTTTCTATAATTCTCTTAATCTGAATATCTATACCTTATGCCTATAAAGGTTAACAAATTCTTCTCCCCAAATACTCATGCACTAGAAATGAAAATGTTCTCTTAAAAAGGATAATTTACTGCCTAGATAAAAGGCTATAACTGAACCTTAAAATGATAATATGACAAACTCTCATTTTATCATTGAGTCTTCAGCAAGTTATTTCAAAGAAGTTTCCCTTGGTTTTCTCAAGAGCAATATTTAAGACCAGATGCTATTATACTCACTTATTGAAATGTCACATTGTTAGAAAGGCCTCCCAAAAAGAAGAAAATCTGACCCTGGCAGTATGTTTTCCTTAAAATCAATCAAATGCTTAGAATCTCAAAATATCATAATTGTTTAAATTTTCTCCACTGAAACTTTGATTAAAGTTTTAGTTTTGCATCTTTTTTTTTTAATTAAATTCAGTTTTATTGAAATACATTCACACACCATACAGTCATCCATGGTGTACAATCCACTGTCCACAGTATGATAACATAGTTATGCATTCATCACCACAATCTATCTCTGAACATTTTCCTTACATCAGAAAGAACCAGAACAAGAATAAAAAATAAAAGTGAAAAAAGAACACCCAAATCATCCCCCCATCCCACCCCATTTGTCCTTTAGTTTTTAATCCCCATTTTTCTACTCATCCATACACTAGGTAAAGGGGGTGTGATCCACAAGGTCTTCACAATCACACTGTCACCCCTTGTAATCTACATTATTATATAATTGTCTTCAGGAGTCCAGACTACTGGGTTGGAGTTTGGTAGTTTCAGGTATTTACTTCTAGCTATTCCAATACATTAAAGCCTAAGAGGTGTTATCTATATAGTGCATAAGAATGTCCACCAGAGTGACCTCTCGACTCCATTTGAAATCTCTCAGCCACTGAAACTATTTCATCTCATTTTGTTAGTTTTGCTTTTTAATTATAAGGACCTAAGTAACAGAAAGTTTAAAGATTCATATATTCTCCTTACATGGGGGTCAGGGCGAAATAGAGGGTGGTAACGAACTATCTTCCACCTGGTATAAGGAAATAGAACATGATAAAGGAACTTGGGAACTCTGACTAGATCACAACTAGGGATAGGACCAGAAAGAAATTACTGTATGGCATTAAACCTCAAAACTTCTCCGAGTTTCTATGACATTTGGAATCAGTGCTATTTTTAAGCATTATATAACTGTATAACAATAAAAGATTGTCTTATTTTTCTAATGCCTAGGAATACAGTTTAGTTTCTAGAGAAGTACAGACAATATGAAAGAGTTAATTGGTCTTTTGTTTTTCAGATCTTTTTCCTTCCCCAGTCCAACACATTCCCATATGACCAAAAATGAGGCATATCTTCCATTATGCACTAATTCTTTCATTCGTTTATCCATCTCATATTTATTGTTTAATATGTCCCATGCAGGATTTTAGGCACTGGAGGTATTTTATGCTGTTTACAGACCCTTTAAGGGCTTCTTTGTTGATTGAAATCATGGATAATGTCCTATACAAAATTGCCCTAATATTTGGTTCTTTGAAAATAAGCAACAATTTCAGAACCCAGGGAAAAGGAGTCAGAAATGGATTTTGCTACTTGCCCTAAGTTTGTTTGCCATTTTTCTAATTTCTTGTGATGAATACTTTACTTTTAGCCATTTTTCTCTAATAGTAGTCTGTGCATTTCTCTTTTGGTGAGTCTTATAGGTTGGGATAGGAAGGATTCCCATTTTCATTGGCCTCCCTCAGGTTCTATTTTCATCTATTCTCTCTCCCTAGATGTTTTCATCCATGCCCATAACTTCACCAGAGGCACACAGCAGACTCGTCAAGATATATTGCCACCCCAGAGTGCTCTTCTATGATCTAAATGCATCATCTAACTTATGATCTTTTCCCTGAAAAACAAACTCTCTTCCAGTGCTTTCTCTTGATGAATGGTGCCATCATCTATCATTTTATACAATTCAGAAAGCTAGAACAAAGTGTGGACACCAGTTTCTACCTCACCCTCTGCTTATTATCACTCAGTCCTTGTGTGTTATCTCTAGGATATCTTTTCACTTTTGTCTACCCACCTTATCACTTTCTTGGTCAAAGTTATTATCATTTCTCACTGGGAACACCCTAAGCATTTAGTTTTATTCACCCTTCCTTCCCTTCTCCACATAAAGCCAAAGGTATCTTTTCAAAATTCCAATCTGAATGTTCAATACCTTTAATTGTTTTTATGATAAAGATCAAATTACATAATATGACTGTCTTAGTTTGCAATGGCTGCTATGTCAAATACCACAAAATGGGTTGGCTTAAACAAGAGGAACTTACTGTTTCACAGGTTTTAGAGGCTAGAAGTCCAGCATCAGGGTATACCAGGCAATGTTTGCTCTGAAGTGTGCATTGTTCTGGTGGTGGCTCAGTCTCTAGCTCTGTCACATGGCATCTGTCTCTTTCTGTGTCCTCTTCTGGCTACTACTTCTGTGTCCAAGGTCATTTGTTTATAAGTACTTAAGTCATGTTGCATTAAGGCCCCCTCAATTCAGTTTGGCCTCACCTTAACTAATGACACCTTCAAGCATCCTGTTTACATGGGTTCACACACACATGGCCACAACCAGGGATTACGGTTTGAACATGTATTTTGTGAGAGACATGATTCAATTTCAACAGTCCACAGGTGCTGACAAGCCATGGCATGATTTGACAATAGAGATACACAAAGTTTCACCATCAGAGTCTCCTACTCCAATGCCTGCAAGAGGCAAGGTTTGGGGAACCCTGTAGTTGATACCTGGCAGTATTTTTGTCAGACATACCATGTCCCGCAGGATCTGGTGCTACAATTACAGCCTGACTTTATGCCTGTTTCCTACTCATTCTCTGTGTTTGAACCTCCTTGATGTTCTTCCAGATTCTAAATTTCACCAGCCTCAGCCGCCCGCCATTTAGTACATCCACAATGTGCTCTTGCTGCCTTCACATTTACTGCCTCCAGCCCCTATCCCCAGCCATGAACCCAGCTAGCCCCTCCTTTAACATAAATCCTCAGGGCAATCATCAGGTTCCAGATGTCTTCAGTTTCCAGGGCTGCTATGACAGGTACCACACACTGGATGGTTTAAACCACAGGAATTCATTGTCTTGTGGTTTGCAAGCCCAGCATCAAGGAACTAGCAGGGCTGGCTTCTCCCAGAGTCTGTAGGATTCCCTCAGTCCTCTCTCCTTGTGTCTTCTCTGATTTCCGTTGACTTCTGGCTTCTACTACTGATTGTGTCTGAATTTCGTCTCCTTATCAGGGCTCCCATTGTAAGGGTTAAGGCTCCAGTCCTCATTCAGTTTGGCCACACCTTAACTAATAATAACATTTTCAAAGGTCCGCTTGCAAATGGTTTCACACTCACATTTATATAAATTGGGACTTTAATGTGTCTTTTTATGGGGGATGGGGGTGGGGGACATAATTCAATCCCCTACACCAGGGATGATGCTTCTGGCAACCCGTAGGTCACCCCCAAACCCCCACCCCATGGCCCTGTATGTCATGCTCTCCTCTGTATCCATTATCTCACTGGGGACTTTATGTTTAGCTTTGATGCTCTCAGTTTAATGTTAGCCTAGAGTGGGGTGGGTGACAACCTAGAGATCCAGAGACCCCTCCATGATAAAACCCCAAATCCTAACTCTCAAGATAGGTCAAAATTTTCCTGGAAGCTCTCTCATTCCATCATCCTTTAGATTTCCAAATCCAGTCATTATTTTGGAACAAAGAGATGCATCATTTTTTTTTAAGAAATAGTTGTAATTATAAGTGATGTAATTTTTTACTACATTTTCCTCAAGTCACGTAGTTGTTTCTTAAAATTCAATGTGGACTGATACATTGGACAAAATAGAGCTTAGAGAACTTGGTGGTAGCATCTTTATGAAAAAAGTACAACTCGTTTGAGCAATGCATGTAGGCCAGTAGCTTTTTACATTTATCAATATCTTGGTGATTTTGCAGTAGTGGTATGAGTAGTTGTTTTAATAGCAGCAGCAGCAACCAACACCGTCAGTAATTTTAAACGGTGGATGGTGGGTATTCTAAATTTATGTGAGGAAACTGAAGTTTGTGGGTGGTATATGGTTTAAAAGAATTACTTAACCAAGTAAGTAGCAAGGAAAACTATGTCTTGAACCTAGATTTTCAATGGTCAAATAACTATTCAGTGGAAAATTCAAAACAAAACACAGCAAAGGAATCCTGAGTCAAGCCACTTGCTCATGTTTTATAAATATCAGTGATTGAATTTTTCATTTTGAAACCATTTCTGTATTTTTCCTTTTGTTCATTACTTATCTTCTCAGCAAATGTATTTTAAGCCTCCAATATATAAGTAGCCAAAAAAAAAAACCTCTCTTAATTTTCTAAATTTGTGATTACCCACATTATGAAATTTTGCCTAATGCCCCTCTCTTTCTCAGTGGTAATTTGATATTAACATATACAAACAAAGCTATTACCGATTACCATGGCTTTGTCTTCTCCCATAAAGCACAGAGTCTACAGGGTCATTCTAAGTTGCTGAACTTACTGATATTTACTTGTGAATTATTTGGTTGAATGATAGTAAAGGTAATGACATTGCATGTTGTGATTTGATAATCTCATTTCAAATATACTCTACTATCACTGGGTATTTATCTCCCTCCAGCATGAGGATGAAACTAGATGGTGATCAGGCAATTCCATTTTGCACACCTAAACTTTCCACTTACAAGACAGCATCCCCTCTACTTTTCCAGGTGCAAGTGTAAAACTGATGACAAGAGAAAGGAGCACTCCTGAGTGAGGAGATGCGAGGACAGATGTGGGTTAAATAAATGAAAAAGCAATTTGCAATCATGAATGGCACTTTCCAGTTTCCACCAGTGGATTAAATGCTGAAGAATATGGAGTCAGCACGGAAGTTTCTTCTGACACAGAGTAGCATGGCCTGGGAGAGGTCATGGCTAGCAGGACAGTTCTCACAGGAAAAGCAGTGGACTTCATTCTGAGAGATGAGGGAAGCAACAAGCCCCCTGGTGGTGAATCTCCTGCAGCAAGCCCATCCACACTGGCAGGTGCAGGGAGTGAGTGAAGCCTACAAATGTTTCTGAGACAGTGGTTCCGAGCAGCGATTAGACCCCTGAACCCACAGTTGACTCAGCAGCCCACCTGGGGGCTGTGACAGGCCCGGAGTCCATGCTCCAAGCAGGTGCTCCCACTCGGCCATCATAACCCAGTTGGCAAGCAGAGATGACGCCAACCCTATGAAAGGTGAGGAAGCAGGCTCAGCGACTTTGCACATCTGGTAAGAAGGAGACCAGCCCTCACCATCAGGTTGATGTAACCCTTAAGCTGAGGAGTCTCCCTGGTAATGCTGTTTCCTGTGTTAGAGGTGAGCAGTTAGAACTCAGGGTCAGAAGGAGTTAGAGTGCAGGGTTCTAGATTCCAGTGCTTGAGGAGTAAGACAATAGGAAACCTGAGAGGCAACTGGCTCCCCACCTGTTAACCTCCAGGAGGTATCGAGCACAGAGAAACCCACCTTTGAAGACAGTGAGAAAAATCTGCCACAGGAAGGAAGAGCCTGAGTTCTGGGACACTAAGCAGTGGTGAGACCCGAGCTGCATCATTGGTTGATAGGAAACTGTCTTCCCATGAGTTGAAAGGGGCTGTTTTGCACATGTTCTCTGGAGTTTAGTCCTTTCTCTGCACGAGCTAGCTTTAGGCAAGGAGACTCTATGGAAAACGTATTTATATCAAACCTAACTTTTTTTAATTGATTTAAGTTTTTAATTCGGAATTTTGCTTCAGTCTGTTGCCAATGAATCAACCTGGTGCATTTTGAGGTAGATGTTCTTGTTTAATATGTAAATAGAATGTGTGGATTTTGTGTATTGTTCTCACTAATAAATTCCCAGTATAAGCGCTCTCCTGTTCCCTGTAAGGCATTACCCACCCGCACTCGTTGCCATGTGACTGTCACCGAGGCAGTCATCAATCTCCACTTCTTGATGTGGAGCTGGGCAGATGAGCAGAGCTTAAGCACATTTCCACGAGGGGCTGCTTCTCTTGTCTTGTCCTGCCATGTAAAGACAGATCTGGATGCATAATGTGAGCAGGAAATAAAAGAGGATTTTGTGTGTGTGTGGTTTTTTTCCATAGCATAATTAAAAATAGGTAACTGATAAGCTCCACTTTCACTTACAAAATCTTTCATTATTCAGGTAGATGTACTGGAATGCCTTCTTTGCTGCTTCCATAGCATCCTGTGATTTTTCTTTTTTTTTTTTAACCATAGCACCAGCTCATTTAAGCATCTTATATGTGATGCTATCCTCAGTAGACTTTTGGCTTCTTCAGACTAAAAGGCATTGCATCTTACTAGCATGGTGCCAAACAGGGAGAGAGTGTACCCCAGAATTAACCTTCAGGCTCTGGATTAAAATTTCTTGGACTCTAAATCCAGTTTTGCCACTTATTTTCTCTGTGACCTTGACCAAACATTTCAACTCTTTACCTCATTTTCCTCACTTGCAAAGTGAACAATACAGCAAAGCCTCCTCAGTGTTATGGTGAGGATGTCATGAAACGACACCTAGAAAACATTTACAACAGACTTTGATACATCTTACAATATTAATAAATGTTTGCTCCATAAATGTTTGCAACCACAGAGCCTAGCTCAGAATGAATGTCAGAAAGTACTTGATGAATAAAGCAATCAATCAATTAACCATACTAAGGAAAACACAGTCAAGGGATTCAGGAGAATAAAATTTAATAGCAATCATGAAATAGCCACATGCTAGATTGATAGATCCTAAGAAATATAAATGGCCTGGATTTTTCTAATGCCAATGAAACAAAAGGCATTTGAGAAAATCGATTTCCTTGTCTAAATTTAATTCATATTTTTTAATTCGTTTATTCACCATGGCTCCAAAGTGTATAAGAACCAAGAACCACAAAACCTGGATATGCTCTTGCCAAGCAGTGACTAATATTTCTTTAATTTACTCAGTGGTCTTCATTTATAAGCACAAAATGGAACATTTCCCCTTTTCCCAATTATTTGAGATCACCTTGACTATCATTTATTGTTGCTCTTTGGATGAGCACTGCCAAGGAAAGACGTCTGTGATGAATTAGAAGCATGTCCTAAAGAAAACTACTATGCCACTTTTACGAGTCATGCCAGAATAGTGTGTTATTATCACTCATTCTCAAGGAGCTGGAGCTGAATGGGACATGGGGGATAGGGAAGTCCACTGGGTTTTGTTTGATTACATGATTTGAATCTCTATATCAAGTGAAATCTCAATCAGATTAGACTTTCAGTCAAGTTTACTTCTCAAGTGCACATTTTGTGTGACTTTCCCCTATGAAACACATAACAATGATAAACGAGATGAAATTTAAACATTTATTTGGCCTAAGATTCTGGACAAGATGGATATGTATACTCACATTACCTTTGTTCCAAACCCATGGCAATTATTAATCAACTATGAGAAGTGAAAATTAAAATTTCATAGCTATGGTCACAAAATGATGAATATCTCCGTAGACCAGAAATGTAAAAGAAGAATAAGTGGGTTAGCAGGGCTGAAGCTTTGGACCTGCTGGCTCTGGGTCAGATTGCAAACTCAGAAAATTGCAAAGCTGTATCAGCAGGCGTGGGGCTCTAGCACTCCTCAAAGGAGCCTCAAATAAAAAGCTGTTGCAATCATGTTGAGTAAAATAAGCCAGACACAGAAGGACAAGGCTTGTATGATCTCAGTGATATGAAATAATTAGAATAAGCAAACTCTTGGGCCAGAATCTAGAGTATAGGTTTCCAGGGGTCAGGGTGAGTAGAGGGAATGGAGAGTTAAGACTTAAATTGTTCAGAGTTTCTATTTGAGTTGACCGCCAAGTTCTGGTAATGGAGGGTGGTGATGGTAGCACAAAATTGTGAATGCAATTAATAGTACTGACTTAAACGTGAATGTGGTTAAAAGGGGACATTTTAGGTTGTATATATGTTACTGGAATAAAAATTAAAAAACAAAACACAGGACTGTATAACACAGTGAACCCTTTTGAAAATGATGGGCTATAGTTAATAGTACAATTATAAAAAATGTTCTTTCATGAATTGAAACAAATGTACTACACTAATGCAGGTTGTTAATAATAGGGTAGTACATGGGAACTCGGTATTTAATGCATAACTTTTGTAAATGTACAGTTTCTCTGATTAAAAAAAGTAAAAAGATAAAATTAAAAAATCACTTTCTGGGGCTACAGCAGGAGAAGTTGCATTCTGCGGGCTCTTTTTAAGAGAGAATAAAATTTTATGAGTATTAAATTGGAAGCAAATGTAAACATTTGTCTAGACCCAGAAAAGGAATCACAACATGTTACACATTTAAAAAAGCTAAAATTTTTCAAGCCTCACAAGTCTAAAGAAATAATATATTTATTTACCTAAAACCTCCGTTCTTTAATAATGTTTGCATTTTATTTTTAGTTACTCATCTCTTTTTTTCCTGAATTCTCTTTACTTAACTCTTTACAGAACAATGGCATTATATAATTTCAGTAGGAGAATGTAAAGATAACTCAGCCTTTGCTCTAGCATGGTGTAAATAATTTTTATAATAGTGACACATTATGTTTTTTTCTTTCAGCTCTAAAATTTGTTATTGATGATGGTCTGTATACTTTTAGGAGCATTGTCAAATTTGGGGAAACTTCTATTAAGTTTCTTTCATATATAAGTTGTAAGATGTAGGGCATTTCAAGATGTATTGAGTAGTAACTAATCTCAAATACTCTTGATTTAACACTCAATAGCCAGTGCATTGTGGAAGCCTTCTTTGTAATGGTTGGATTTTTATCAGTGTTATTTTTTAAAAATACTACTAGCAATGAATTGAACACTTTCTCTTAAAAAAGGTCATTGATTTCTCTCCATTAATAAGATAATCAAATGATCTAAGAATCTATTTGTTACTACTATTTGAAATATCTCTTCCTTATAATAAACTCCTTTTTCCAGTGTGATCTGAACATTGTTTTGTTATTCACTTCCCCAAAAAAGACTAATTTCCATTTACCCCATTTTTCATCTTTACCAATTCAATTTTTTTTTTAATTTTTATTGGGATTGTTCAAATACCATACAATTATCCAAAGATCCAAAGTGTACATTCAGTTGCCCCTGGTACCCTCATATAGCTGTGCATCCATCACACTTAATTTTTTTTTTTTTTTTTGAGTATTCAAATCCAGGTTTATTTAATTCCAAAGCCCATGATTTTTCCATTAGGTCACATGGTCTCTTAGCCTTCAACGATTTTAGAAACAATGCTTAGTACTACCATTTTTCTAAAATTCCATCCATAGGCAATCTGTGTTGGGAAGACTGTTTCTCCAGAGGCCACTGATACCGGGATATCTGCATGGGTGCAAGAGGTCCAACTCATTTATTATCATAACCTCATTTTGTAGAACAGCAAACCAGAGTACAATTTAGAGTTTAATTGTATTTGTGTTTTTAATCAAGGGACCAGTGTTATCGATTCTCTCTGTTTATTTTAATACTTGAGAAAACACTGCGTCCCTGCATTAAACTTTTTTTATCTTCATTTTATTGAGATATATTCACATACCACACAGTCATACAAAACAAATCGTACTTTCGATTGTTCACAGTACCATTACATAGTTGTACATTCATCACCTAAATCAATCCCTGACACCTTCATTAGCACACACACAAAAATAACAAGAATAATAATTAGAGTGAAAAAGAGCAATTGAAGTAAAAAAGAACACTGGGTACCTTTGTCTGTTTGTTTCCTTCCCCTATTTTTCTACTCATCCATCCATAAACTAGACAAAGTGGAGTGTGGTCCTTATGGCTTTCCCAATCCCATTGTCACCCCTCATAAGCCACATTTTTATACAACTGTCTTCGAGATTCATGGGTTCTGGGTTGTAGTTTGATAGTTTCAGGTATCCACCACCAGCTACCCCAATTCTTTAGAACCTAAAAAGGGTTGTCTAAAATGTGCGTAAGAGTGCCCACCAGAGTGACCTCTCGGCTCCTTTTGGAATCTCTCTGCCACTGAAGCTTATTTCATTTCCTTTCACATCCCACTTTTGGTCAAGAAGATGTTCTCCGTCCCATGATGCCGGGTCTACATTCCTCCCCGGGAGTCATATTCCACGTTGCCAGGGAGATTCACTCCCCTGGGTGTCTGATCCCACGTCGGGGGGAGGGCAGTGATTCCACCTTTCAAGTTGGCTTAGCCAGAGAGACAGGGCCACATCTGAGCAACAAAGAGGCATTCGGGAGGAGGCTCTTAGGCACAACCATAGTGAGGCTTAGCTTCTCCTTTGCAGCAACCGTCTTCCCAAGGGTAAAACCTATGGTAGAGGGCTCAACCCATCAAACCACCAGTCCCCTATGTCTGTAGTCATGTCAGCAACCATTGAGGTGGGGTAGGCCAATACCCCTGCATTCTCCACAGGCTCCTCAAGGGGGCACTACATCTTTTTTCCTTGTTTTTCTTTTTTTTTTTTTAACTTTCCCTTCTTTTTTAAATCAACTGTATGAAAAAAAAGTTAAAAAGAAAACAAACATACAATAAAAGAACATTTCAAAGAGACCATAACAAGGGAGTAAGAAAAAGACAACTAACCTAAGATAACTGCTTAACTTCCAACATGTTCCTACTTTACCCCAAGAAAGTTACCTAATATAGCAACATTTCTGTGAACTTGTTCCTACTATATCCATCAGAAATTAACAGACCATAGTCATTCCTGGGCATCCCCAGAACGTTAAATAGCTTATCTGTTCTTCTTGGATTATTGTTCCCCCTTCCTTAATTGTTCTCTATTGCTAGTTCCCCTACATTCTACATTATAAACCATTTGTTTTACATTTTTCAAAGTTCACCTTAGTGGTAGCATATAATATTTCTCTTTTTGTGCCTGGCTTATTTCGCTCAGCATTATGTCTTCAAGGTTCATCCATGTTGTCATATGTTTCACGAGATCGTTCCTTCTTATTGCCGCGTAGTATTCCATCATGTGTATATACCACATTTTATTTATCCACTCATTTGTTGAAGGACATTTGGGTTGTTTCCATCTCTTGGCAATTGTGAATAATGCTGCTATGAACACTGGCGTGCAGATATCTGTTCGTGTCACTGCTTTCCGATCTTTCGGGTATATACCGAGAAGTGCAATCGCTGGATCGAATGGTAACTCTATATCTAGTTTTCTAAGGAACTGCCAGACTGACTTCCAGAGTGGCTGAACCATTATACAGTCCCACCAACAATGAATAAGAGTTCCAATTTCTCCACATCCCCTCCAGCATTTGTAGTTTCCTGTTTGTTTAATGGCAGCCATTCTAACCGGTGTTAGATGGTATCTCATTGTGGTCTTAATTTGCATCTCTCTAATAGCTAGTGAAGCTGAACATTTTTTCATGTGTTTCTTGGCCATTTGTATTTCCTCTTCAGAGAACTGTCTTTTCATATCTTTTGCCCATTTTATAATTGGGCTGTCTGTACTCTTGTCATTGAGTTGTAGGATTTCTTTATATATGCAAGATATCAGCCTTTTGTCAGATACATGGTTTCCAAAAATTTTTTCCCATGGAGTTGGCTGCCTCTTTACCTTTTTGAGAAATTCCTTTGAGGTGCAGAAATGTCTAAGCTTGAGGAGTTCCCATTTATCTATTTTTTCTTTTGTTCCTTGTGCTTTGGGTGTAAAGTCTAGGAAGTGGCCGCCTAATACAAGGTCCTGAAGAAGTTTTCCTACATTATCTTCTAGGAGTTTTATGGTACTTTCTTTTATATTGAGATCTTTCATCCATTTTGAGTTAATTTTTGTGTAGGGTGTGAGTTAGGGGTCCTCTTTCATTCTTTTCGATATGGATATCCAACTCTCTCACCCCATTTGTTGAAAAGACCATTATGACTCAGTTCAGTGACTTTGGGGGCCTTATCAAAGATCAGTCGGCCATAGATCTGAGGGTCTATCTCTGAATTCTCAATTCGATTCCATTGATCTATATGTGTATCTTTGTGCCAGTACCATGCTGTTTTGGCAACTGTGGCTTTATAATAAGCTTCAAAGTCAAGGAGTGTAAGTCCTCCCACTTTGTTTTTCTTTTTTAGAGTGTCTTTAGCAATTCGAGGCATCTTCCCTTTCCAAATAAATTTGATAACTAGCTTTTCCAAGTCTGCAAAGTAGGTTGTTGGAATTTTGATTGGGATTGCATTGAATCTGTAGATGAGTTTGGGTAGAATTGACATCTTAATGACATTTAGCCTTCCTATCCATGAACATGGAATATTTTTCCATCTTTTAAGGTCCCCTTCTATTTCTTTTAGTAGAGTTATGTAGTTTTCTTTGTATAGGTCTTTTACATCTTTGGTTAAGTTGATTCCTAGGTACTTGATTTTTTTAGTTGCTATTGAAAATGGTATCTTTTTCTTGAGTGTCTCTTCAGTTTGTTCATTTCTAGCATATAGAAACATTACTGACTTATGTGCATTAATCTTGTATCCCGCTACTTTGCTAAATTTGTTTATTAGCTCTAGTAGCTGTATCGTCGATTTCTCAGGGTTTTCTAGATATAAGATCATATCATCTGCAAACAATGACAGTTTTACTTTTTCTTTTCCAATTTGGATGCCTTTTATTTCTTTGTCTTGCCGGATTGCCCTGGCTAGCACTTCCAGCACAATGTTGAATAACAGTGGTGACAGTGGGCATCCTTGTCTTGTTCCTGATCTTAGAGGGAAGGCTTTCAGTCTCTCACCATTGAGTACTATGCTGGCTGTGGGTTTTTTGAATATGCTCTTTATCATGTTGAGGAAGTTTCCTTCAATTCCTACCTTTTGAAGTGTTTTTATCAAAAACGGATGTTGGATTTTGTCAAATGCTTTTTCAGCATCTATTGAGATGATCAATTGATTTTTCCCTTTTGACTTGTTAATGTGTTGTAATACATTGATTGATTTTCTTATGTTGAACCATCCTTGCATGCCTGGAATAAACCCCACTTGGTCATGGTGTATGATTTTTTTAATGTGTCTTTGGATTCGATTTGCAAGTATTTTGTTGAGGATTTTTGCATCTATATTCATTAGGGAGATTGGCCGGTAGTTTTCCTTTTTTGTAGCATCTTTGCCTGGTTTTGGTATTAGATTGATGTTAGCTTCATAAAATGAGTTAGGTAGTGTTCGATTTTCTTCAATGTTTTGAAAGAGTTTGAGTAAGATTGGTGTCAGTTCTTTCTGGAAAGTTTGGTAGAATTCCCCTGTGAAGCCATCTGGCCCTGGGCATTTATTTGTGGGAAGATTTTTGATGACTGATTGGATCTCTTTGCTTGTGATGGGTTGGTTGAGGTCTTCTATTTCTTCTCTGGTCAGTCTAGGTTGTTCATATGTTTCCAGGAAATTGTCCATTTCCTCTACATTATCCAGTTTGTTGCCATACAGTTGTTCATAATATCCTCTTATAATTTTTTTAATTTCTTCAGGATCTGCAGTTATGTCAACTTTTTCATTCATTATTTTGTTTATGTGGGTGTTCTCTCTTTTTGATTTTGTCAGTCTAGCTAGGGGCTTGTCAATCTTGTTGATCTTCTCAAAGAACCAACTTTTGGTGATATTTATCCTTTCTATTGTTTTCTTGTTCTCTATGTCATTTATTTCTGCTTTAATCCTTGTTATTTCTTTTCTTCTACTTGGTTTAGGATTGGTTTGCTGTTCATTTTCTAGCTTCTTCAGTTGATCCATTAGTTCTTTGATTTTGGCTCTTTCTTCCTTTTTAATATATGCGTTTAGTGCTATAAATTTCCCCCTTAGCACTGCTTTTGCTGCATCCCATAGGTTTTGGTATGTTGTGTTCTCATTTTCATTCGTCTCTATATATTTAGCAATTTCTCTTGCTATTTCTTCTTTAACCCACTGATTGTTTAGGAGTGTGTTGTTTAACCTCCAGGTATTTGTGAATTTTCTAAGTCTCTGATGGTTATTGACTTCTAATTGTATTCCATTGTGGTCAGAGAATGTGCTTTGAATAATTTCAATCTTTTTAAATTTATTGAGGCTTGTTTTATGTCCCAGCATATGATCTATTCAGGAGAAAGTTCCATGAGCACTAGAAAAGTATGTGCATCCTGGTGATTTGGGATGTAATGTCCTGTATATGTCTGTTAAATCTAATTCATTTATCAGATTGTTTAGGTTTTCAATTTCCTTATTGGTCTTCTGTCTGGTTGATCTATCTATAGGAGAGAGTGATGTGTTGAAGTCTCCCACAATTATTGTGGAAATATCAATTGCTTCCTTTAGTTTTGCCAGTGTTTCTCTCGTGTATTTTGTGGCACCTTGATTGGGTGCATAGACATTTATGATTGTTATTTCCTCTTGTTGAATTGCCCCTTTTATTAGTATGTAGTGGCCTTCTTTGTCTCTCAAAACATCCCTGCATTTGTAGTCTATTTTATCTGAGATTAATATTGCTACACCTGCTTTCTTTTGGCTGTAGCTTGCATGAAATATTTTTTTCCATCCTTTCACTTTCAGTTTCTTTGTGTCCCTGTGTCTAAGATGAGTCTCTTGTATGCAACATATTGATAGTTCATTTTTTTTTATCCATTCTGTGAATCTATATCTTTCAATTGGGGAGTTTAATCCATTTACATTAAACATTATAACCGTGAAGGCATTTCTTGAATCAGCCATCTTATCCTTTGGTTTATGTTTGTCATATTTTTCCCCTCTGTCTATTAATATCCTTTATTGTACCCATACCGAATCTCTTTAGTACTGAACCTTTCTCCAAGTCTCTCTGTCCTTTCTTTGTTTCTCTGTCTGTAGGGCTCCCTTTAGTATCTCTAGTAAGGCAAGTCTCTTGTTAGCAAATTCTCTCAGCATTTGTTTGTCTGTGAAAAATTTAAGCTCTCCCTCAAATTTGAAGGAGAGCTTTGCTGGATAAAGCATTCTTGGCTGGAAATTTTTCTCACTCAGAATTTTAAGTATATCGTGCCACTGCCTTCTTGCCTCCATGGTGGCTGCTGAGTAGTCACTACTTAGTCTTATGCTGTTTCCTTTGTATGTGGTGAATTGCTTTTCTCTTGCTGGTTTCAGAACTTGCTGCTTCTCTTCTGTGTTTGACAGTGTGATCAGAATATGTCTTGGCTTGGGTTTATTTGGATTTATACTATTTGGAGTTTGCTGGGCATTTATGATTTGTGTATTTATGTTGTTTAGAAGATTTGGGAAGTTTTCCCCAACAATTTCTTTGAATACTCTTCCTAGACCTTTACCCTTTTCTTCCCCTTCTGGAAAACCAATGAGTCTTATATTTGGCCATTTCATATTATCTATCATATCCCTGAGGTCCATTTCGATTTTTTCAATTGTTTTCCCCATTCTTTCTTTTATGTTTTCATTTTCAATTCTGTCATCTACCAGGTCACTGATTCGTTGTTCAGCTTCCTCTAGTCTTGTACTATGAGTGTCCAGAATGTTTTTAATTTGGTCAACAGTTTCTTTAATTTCCATAAGATCATCCATTTTTTTATTTAGTCTTGCAATGTCTTCTTTATGCTCTTCTAGGGTCTTCTTGATTTCCTTTGTATCCCATACTATGGTCTCATTGTTCATCTTTAGTTCTTTGAGTAGCTGCTCTAGGTGCTGTGTCTCTTCTGATCTTTTGATTTGGGTGCTTGGGCTTGGGTTATCCATATCGTCTGGTTTTTTCATATGCTTTATAATTTTCTGTTGTTTTTGGCCTCTTGGCATTTGCTGAACTTGATAGGGTTCTTTTAGGATTTGTAGACCAATTGAAGTCCTTATCACTAATGTATCAGATCTACAGCTTCGTGGAGTACACTTTCTCTAACTAACCAGCAGGTGGTGTCCACGAGCCACTGTTTTCCACAAGCCAGTTCTCCCCTGCTTAGCCTTTTTGGTGAGTGGGGGAGTGAGTTTTGTGTGGTCCAATTGGTGTACCAAGTTGCGTGTGTAGTTGGTGTTGCCTGCCCTGTATATGGGGCGTGTTTCTGGGCAGTCAGGGAGTGGGAGTGGCCCTAACAATCAAATCTCCCTGGTGATCCTAGAGTTTTAAATCTGCTGCAATAGTCTAATCCTTCAGTTCAGTCCTGCCACAGTTTGTCTCTGCCACTGACCCACAAGTCCTTGGTATTGGCATATGGCTCCTGAGACTTGCAAGTGGGCCCCTCTTCCAGGCTGTGCATCCCGGGTCCTCTGTTGAGGGATGACTGTGCTATGTCACAGGTGAGTGCCATCCCCCCAGGGCAGTTCTGGGCTGCTGGGCTCCGTAGGGAGGCTCCCAGTCTGCTGAAATGATGGCTGAATGGGGCTTTGTTAATTCACACTGCTCCACATTCCCAACTCTGGGACAATCAGCTGAGGTTGCAGGGAAGGCTAATGTCCACGCCCAGTTTTGTGGTGTGTGCCTGTTATTTGAAGCGCTTCCGTCACACTGGGTTGTCTGGGGCAGCTCTGGGCTATGGGGCTGGCGATGGGCAGGAGTGTTTCCTGTCCACCAGGATGATGGCTGTGAGCGGACACCCCCCTTTTCTTGAGAAGTTGTGGTGTTTAGTGAATTTTCTCAGCCACTGGATTATTGCCTTTGTCTCAGAGCTCTCTTAGCTCTGCTCTTGACTTGACCTGCCCAAATTGCAAGTCTTTGAAGCTTTCTGTATTGTGCTTCTTAGAATAATTGTTTTAGAAAAAGAAAAAAGGATTTTAAAAAAAGGGCCCTCCTCAGAGATCTAATGGGTTATTGAAATGCTAAGAGACAAAGCAATTAGGGCCATTAAGGAAAGGTCCACAGGGCAGAGAGATCAGCTTTTCTTCAGGATTTGCATATGAGCCTCAGGGCCTGAGCTCTGCCCTTCCCCTTTCTATGTTCACCAGAACTCCAAAAATCCTCCGCTTTTATTTTGGAGATTTTCATGTTGTTTTTTTTTCTATGCCTGTCTCCTCTCTGCTGGGCTGGCTGCTCTCAGATTCTCTGGTGTCTGGTCTCAGTCTATCTATGGTTGGAGTTTGGATCAGTAGAATGAGTTTCTGATAAGGGCTGCCAGTGCAGTTCTCCCTTCTCCTTCCCGGAGCTGACAGCCCCTCCTCCCATGGGACTGAGCCTGGCAGGGAGGGGTGCGGGTCCCCTGGCCACAAAAACTTACAGATTTTGCTGATCTCAGCAGTTCCACGTTTTCATGAGTGCTGTATGAAGTATGCCCAAAGTCAGATTGCTCTGTGGTGTCCAGTCCACACAGTTCCTGGCTTTCTATCTACTTTCCTGGAGGAGTAACTAAAACATACAGCTCACCAGTCCGCCATCTTTCCCCGCCTCCACACTTAATTTTTGTTCAATTTTTAGAAACTTTCCATTACTCCAGACAAGAAATAAAGTGAAAGATAAAAAAAAGAAAAAAAAAAAAAGAAAAGGAAACTCGAATCCTCCCATATCCCTAACCAACCCCCCTCAATTGTTGACTCGTAGTGTTGATATAGCACATTTTTTACTGTTTATGAAAGAATGTTGAAATACTACTAACTGTAGTATATAGTTTGCAATAGGTATATATTTCTTCCCTATATGCCCCTCTGTTATTAACTTCTAGTTGTATTGTCATACATTTGTTCTGGTTCATGGAAGAGTTTTCTAGTATTTGTACATTTAATCATGGACATTGCCCACCGTAGGATTCAGGTTTATACATTCCCATCTTTTGACCTCCAGTTTTCCTTCTGGTGACATATATGACTCTGAGCTTCCCGTTTCCACCTCATTCACATGCCATTCGGCACTGTTAGTTATTCTCACATCTTGCTAACAACATCTCTGTCCATTTCCAAACATTGAAGTTCATCCTAGTTGAACATTCTGCTCATACTAAGCAACCACTCCCCATTCTTAAGCCTCATCCTGTATCTTGGTGCCTTATATTTCATGTCTATGAGTTTACTTATTATAACTAGTTCTTAGCAGTGAGACCCTGCAATATTTGTCCTTATGTGTCTGGCTTATTTCACTCAGTATATTGCCCTTTAGGTTTTGTCTTCAACCCATTTTTTTTTTAAGATGGTTTTGTTCACACACCATACATTCCATCCTAAGTAAACAATCGATAGTTCTCTGTATGGTCACATATTTATGTGTTCACCACCTTTAGCACTATCTATATATGAGCATCTACGTTTCTTCCACAAGGCAGGAGGAAGAGTCAAAGAAGGTAGAGAGGCAAAAGAAAGAGGAAAAAAATGACAACTAGGAAGTAGCAAAAGGAAAAGTAACCTTAAATCAAAGTAGAGGAAAGAGTCAGACACCACCACCAATATCAAGTGTCTAACATGCCCCCCATCCCCCCATCTGCATTTACCTTGGTATACCACCTTTGTTACATTAAAGGAAGCATAATACAATGATTCTATTAGTTACAGTCTCTAGTTTATGTTGATTGCTTCCCTCCCCCAATGCCTCCCCATTTTTAACACCTTGCAAAGTTCACATTTGCTTGTTCTCCCTCGTAAAAGAACATATTTGTACATTTTATCACAATTGTTGAACACTCCAGATTTCACCAAGTTACACAGTCCCATTCTTTATCTTTCCTCCTTTCTTCTGGTGTCTCACATGCTCCCAACCTTCCTCTCTCAACCATATTCATAGTTATCTTTGTTCAGTGTACTTACGTTGCTGTGCTACCGTCTCCCAAAATTGTGTTCAAATCTGTCACTCCTGTCTTTTCCTATCACTCTGTAGTGCTCCCTTTAGTATTTCCTGTAGGGCGGGTGTCTTGTTCACAAAGTCTCTCATTGTCTGTTTGTCAGAAAATATTTTGAGCTCTCCCTCATATTTGAAGGACAGCTTTGCTGGATACAAGATTCCTAGTTGGCAATTTTTCTCTTTCAGTATCTTAAATATCTCACACCACTTCCTTCTCGCCTCCATGGTTTCTGCTGAGAGATCTGCACATAGTCTTATTAAGCTTCCTTTGTATGTGATGGATTGCTTTTCTCTTGCTGCTTTCAGGATTCTTTGTCTTTGACATTTGATAATCTGATTATTAAGTATCTTGGCATAGGCCTACTCAGATCTATTCTGTTTGGAGTATGCTGCACTTCTTGGATCTGTAATTTTATGTCTTTCATAAGAGATGGGAAATATTCATTGATTATTTCCTCTGTTATTGCTTCTGCCCCTTTTCCCTTCTCTTCTCCTTCTGGGACAACAGTGATACGTACATTCTTGTACTTTGTTTCATCCTTAAGTTCCCGGAGACGTTGCTCATATTTTTTCATTCTTTTCCCCATCTGCTCCTTTGCATGTAGGCTTTCAGGTGTTTTGTTCTCCAGTTCTTGAGTGTTTTCTTCTGCCTCTTGAGATCTGCTGTTTTATGTTTCCATTGTGTCTTTCATCTCTTGTGTTGTGCCTTTCATTTCCATAGATTCTGCCAGTTGTTTTTTTGAACTTTCGATTTCTGCCTTATGTATGCCCAGTGTTTTCTTTACAGCCTCTATCTCTTTCGTGAAATATTCTCTGAACTCTTTGAATTGATTTAGCATTAGTTGTTTAAATTCCTGTATCTCAGTTGAAGTGTACGTTTGTTCCTTTGACTGGGCCATAGCTTCGTTTTTCTTAGTGTAGGTTGTAGTTTTCTGTTGTCTAGGCATCTGACCTCCTAGGCCACCCCAATCAGGTTTTCCCAGACGAGAACAGGCTCAGGTCACAGAAGGAGGAACTATTCAGTATCTGGTTTCCCTGATGGTTTTTTCTTAGAGGATTAATACACCTGTGCTTTTCTGCCTGGCAGGTGCACCTGTCAGCCTGTCACTGCCAAGTGTAAGGGCTCTCCTGTGACCTGTGGCTCTCCTCCCCCAGACTTTGGGGTCTGCTTCTGGAAAGGCAGGCAGTAGAGCTGGGCCCCTCCCTTTCCTCTTGGGAAGCTATGCCCCCTCTAGAGAGGTCATTTGCATATCAATAAGTTCTTTGTTTCTCTGACTCTGCTGATCAAAGTGTTTTGATTTTAAAATGGCTGAGGCTGTCTTTACTGCAAAGCACTGTGGGCTGAAAACAGCTGAGGTTTTCTCCACAGAGAAAGGGACAGAAAAGCTCCCAGTTTCACCCATCAGCCAGAGATAGCACCCGATACTCTGGGCTCCCTGTCCTGAGACAGATATGTCCCCCGACTCTCCCAAGGTCAGTTGTCACCAAAAGCCTCTGTCTGCTTGTTGAGGATTCGCTGTCTGTATTGAGCAGTTAATATTAAAACCCCAGTTGGAGCTGGGCTGAGAGAGTGCCACTCTCTAGCACCGCAAGACTTCCGTGAGGGAGTGGCTCTTGGCTCTCAGTGCAGGTCCACAGTTTTACTTACAGATTTTATGCTGTGATCTCAGGCATTCCTCCCAATTCAGGTTGGTGTGTGATGAGTGGACAGTCACGTTTGTCTCCCTACAGTTATTCCACGTTATTTACCAGTTTTTTGGTCATTTATGAATTGTTCCGGGGGGGCTAACAGTCTTCCACTCCTCTCTATGCCGCCATCTTAGCCATCACCAATTCAATTTTATATTTTAAATTTTAGTATGATTTTCTCTCAATATCTGAATAACAACATTTAAAGATGCCAAAAGAAGGTATCCGACAAATTGTCCATTGGGAATTGACTCATGTTCTGCCAAAAGGCACATTAAGGTCCCAAACCCCAGTCCTGTGGGTGTGAGCCCATTTGTAAACAGGACCTTTGGAGATGTTATTAGTTAAGGTGCAGCCAAACTGAATAAGGGTGAAACTTCATCCAGTATAAGCAAAGTCCTTAATTGGACACAGAGTCTGAAGCCATGATGAGCAACCAGAAGCTAGAAGTCAGCAGAACCCTGAAGAGAAAGAAGAAGATGTTCACCATGTGAGTTGCTACGTGATGAAAAAGCTAAGGAACTCCAAACGTTGCCAGTTAGCCAGAAGACACCAAGTCTGGGAGGAAGCAAGCCTCCTAGACTCTGAAACTGTGAGCCTTAAATTCTTGCTGTTAAGTCAACTCATCATATTTTAGCAGCTAGGAAACTAGGACAATGTCCATCAGTATATATTTGAAATATCTCCCGTTTGTTGAAATTTTCCAAAATCTCCTTGGAAACTGTACTAAAATTTTATGTTAGAGGTTTATCAACATTTTGATTAAAATTGCATCCTGCTTGTGTTTGATATTTTATTTCCAGTCTTTGAATATATGGAGAGAGTCCAAAAGATATCACCACATCTATGTTACAAGGCTTCAGTAATTTTCTAATGGGCAGACTGCCCATCTGATAAAATCTCTGGACCCTCCCGTTTTTGTCCTTATGCTATTGAGCTAGGGGAGTATTTCTGGAAAACCCTCTTAAATTGAGATAGCCAGCAATAAACTAACTGTACACAGAAGTGGCTGCACATTAAGTAAATATATCTTTTAGCCCAAAGTAAATGTATCCTAAATCAGCTTCCCTTAGCTGGAGCTCAAAAATCCACTGTAAAACCACTGCACACAAGAGGATTTTGAAAAAGAAAAACAGGAGTGGAACAAGACAGTGATCTTAAGTGATTATGATTGAAATACCTTTTTGCATTTTTAAAAAACCTATGATTACATGAGCACAGTACCAGGGCCTTAGAGGCAGGTGCTCAGAAACTTCACTGAGCTAAGATTCATATGAAGTTGCTTGTGAAAACATGGAGAAAGAGGACTCAGCCTTATGACAAGGAAATGAAAGAAGCTGTACCTTAACTTGGTGACTTGGATTGTGCTGTCCCCAGTATTGCTGTGGAACAGGAACCAGAACTAACTTCTAAGATATACTTCGCATCTAAGAACCCAGTGACATCAATGCAGGTAATTGCAAAACCTCTTGTTAGAGAAGAATGAATGCAGAATGAAAAGTAAAAATATTTCCATGCAATAAAAGTTTCTAAACCACAATTCTGAAATAAAAATTTAAAATCTATTGCAAAGGACAACAAACAAAATCCATAATTATAAGCTTGACTAGAAAAACATTAATATAGCAATTAAAATATTTTAAAGTATTCACAAAAATCTCAAAGAGATAAATAAAGGAACACATATATTAAAACAATGAACAATTATGAAACAACAAAAAAATTGAAAAAATATTCATAGAAATTAAAATCTCAAAAGATGACATAAACTAGATGGGCTGCATTATTTATTATGTTAATACTGAATTGGATCATTGAAAAATAATGAGAAATCCAACCAGATAGAAGGATGAGAAACCAAGAATGGAATTTGAGAGTTACAGAAAATGAATTGAAAGACTCCAATACATGTCTAGCAGGAATTCTAAAAAGAAAACAGTGGAAGGAATGGTAAAAATGCTGAAAGTGATAACAGTTGAAACTTTTTCAGAAATTAAGACTCGTATATTTCCTCTTTGAAAAGGCATTCTGAGGAGGCAGGGGGACATCTCCTTACCAACGTGGAGAAATTTTGAAAATACAATATTGAGTGAAAAGGAAGAAACTGCAAATGATTATAGACAATATAATGCTAGCCATGTTCAGTTTTTAAAACATGCAATATATATTTATACATACACATACTTATGTTGCAATGTTATAAAACCATGGTTGGTTGATGGATGTATATTAACTTCACTAGCATTAATACCAAAAGAGAAGAAGAAAAAGAATAAATAGAAAGGTATGGGATTTAAAAACAAAACAAAACAAAACAGAAGCAGTGACTTCAGTTGTACCTATACCATTGATTTCTTTAAAAAATATTTGCGCAATGGATAAAACAAAGAATAGTGACAACACCAAATGCTGACAAGGATGTGGAGAAACTGGATCACTCATACATTGTTTGTGGGGATGTAAAATGGTACAGCCACTCTGGAAAAATTTCTTATAAAATCAAAACATTCCACTACCACATGACCCAGCAATTGTACTCCTGAGCATTTATCCCAGAGAAATGAAAACTTTTGTTCACATGAACTCCTATACACTAAAGTTCTAGCAGCTATAGTTGTAACAGACAAAAACGGAAACAGCCCAGATGTCCTTCAAAAGGTAAATGGTTGATCAGTTGTGCCCTGTATCTCTAAGACAACTCTGCAAATTAACTCACGGCCCCCTCTCCTACATGGGACATGACTCCCAGGGTATAAATCTCTCCGGCAACATGGGACATGAGTACCAGAGATGAGTCTGGACATGGCATTGTGGGATTGAGAAAGCCTTCTTGACAAAAAGGGGGAAAGAAATGAAATAAAGTTCCAGTGGCTAAGAGATTTCAAATATAGTTGAGAGGTTATTCTGGAGGTTATTCTTATGCATTATATAGATATTCCTCTTTAGTTTCTAGTGTATTAGAATAGCTAGAAGAAATTCCTGGAACTGTTGAACTGTAATCCAGTAGACTTGATTCTTGATGATTGTATAACTACATAGCTTTTATTATGTGACTGTGTGAGTGTGAAAACCTTGTGACTTACACTCCCTTTATCTAGTATATGGGCAGATGAGTAATAAAATGAAGAGAAAAAAATATATAAATAATTTTATTAAAAGGTCAATGGTTAAACAAAATGTGGTATATTCATACCATGGACGGCTACTTAGCAATGAAAAGAAAACAACACCAGATGATAAAATCCAGCCAAAAAGCTTACATACTGTATTATTCCATTTATGTAAGAGTTTTGAATTGACAAAAGTTTAGAAATGGATAATAGATTCATGTTTGCCAGTGGCTAGAGGCAGTGGGTGGTGGGTGGAAGGGAGATGACTGTGTTTTGAAAGGGCCACAGGAGGAATTCCTGGGATGTTGGAACTGTCAGTACCTTTATATGGTGTTGGATACACAAATCCACACATGTGATTATACAGTGACAAATAGACAAAGTTGTATAAAATTAAATACACTCACACAAATGAATACAAATAAAACTGGGGACATCTGAATAAGACAGTGGATTGTATCAATGTCAATATTAGCTTTGATATTGTGCTGGAGTTTCTCAAAAATGGTATGACTAGGAGAAACTGAATAAAGGGTATGTGGGGTCTCCCTGTATTCGTTCTTACAACTGCATGTGAATCAACAATAATCTCAATAAAATCTTCGTTCACAAATATCTAAAGCAAATGCAGCAAGATGTAAGAAATTTTCAATCTGGATTTTTATTATTTATTATTCGTAACCTTTAACATTTAGACTATTTCCTAATATAAGAAATATTTCTAAAATCTTACCCTGAACTTGAAATGTATAAAACAGAAAAAATGGCAAGTTGCTCTGGGTCATTATGGGCAAAGTACCCAAATATTCTTCATCTTTACCTCATCCCAGTCCCTGGATTGGCCTTGTCTCTGGCATGGTACAAATCTGAGCCTCTTTAGAAAGTGTTATAAAAATGTCAGCTCTGTGGTCCCTAATTTTAGGGATAAGAAGGTTGATACCTCTTTATTCATGGAGAATTTGATTAAAAAAGTGAACTCCTGTCATTACAGGATTAGCGATTTCCAAACCCTCTGGTCAATGCCTCCTTTCCGCTATACTTCCCCGGGAACCTCTCTCTCTGCCACATCAGTGTGTCTCCCTCCTGCCCTGAGGAGGGAGACAGAGGCAAACACATTCTGCATTGAGACGATAACTTCTTAATTAAGAGTTCCCAGCAGTTCCAAATTAATTCAAAGATTTACTTTATTAATTTAGAGTTGCTATATTGAGGTCTATTTGCGCTTAGGTTAGATTTGACGTCTGCTTTGCCCAGATTCTCTCTTATGTGATGTCAGATACCTTGGTTTTTTGAAGGGGTTGGGAAGGGTCAGAGTCCCATCTAGACCTGCCTATCCACAGAACACACAATTACATACAGCTTTACGCCAGGCTGCCAACTGATAATGCACATTCTTCTCTCCGATTATCGGAATTCACAAAAAGCACCTGGTTCTTAGAGTCTTGAAATTTTGAGACAGCATAGTATTTTCACAGCAATTCAAAGAGTTTGGGGGAAGATAAGTTGCTCCCTCTTATCTTTGGCTAAAAAGAATGTGTTCTATTTATATGCACTGATAAAAACTATTACTAGGCTATACTATTAAGTGAAAACAGTAACAAGAAAAAAAAAGAGGGAAAAATCAGCATCTTCTGTGAAAAGAATTAAACCTCTACATTCACAAAGCAAAACCAACAAATCCCATGTACCAAACTTTGTGAAATCTTAAAGCAGGAAGCATACTGTGAGTACACATTTGTGCCTTCTATGACTTTGAACAGAATAGCAATGTCTTAAAATTAGTGTTCCACCCTAGCAAAAAAAAAAAAAAACATACCATGAGATTTTGTGGTTAAAACATTGGAATTTAAATTCATAGTCCAGCCTATGAGAGGCATGAGTGACAGAGAAAGGGGGTTTTAAGAATTTATTCCACAATAAATATTGTTCTAAATATTGGGAATGTAGTAGTTCTAAATATTGTTCTAAATATTGGGAATGTAGTAGTAAATGAAACAGAATAAAAACTGTGCCCTTAGGGAGCTTATAACATAGTGAGACAACAGAAAGAATACCCAAATAGACAACACACAGAACTGTAAAAGTAAAATACTGAGTATAGTTTAGGTAGCATTGCCAGATTTGAAAATTAAAACACAAGAAAATAATTGGTATATATTTATAATTTATAAAACCCTTATCTATAATTCAACTTTAACTGGGTACCGTGTATTTTATCTATTAAATCTGGCAACCCTCCTGTGCTGGTTTGGATATATTATGCCCCCCAAAAGCCATATTCTTTAATGCAATCTTGTGAGGGCAGACTTATTATTAATCTTTAGATTAGGTTGGAACCTTTGATTGAGTGTTTCCACAGAGATTTGACACACCCAACTGTGGGTGATACCTTTTATTAAATTATTCCATGGAAGTATGGCCCCTCCCATTCAGGTTGGATCTTAATTAAATCACTGGAGTCCTGTAAGAGAGCAGCTAAGAGAGACATTTTGAAGACAGCTCTTGAAAGATGATGCTCAGAGATGCCTGGAATTGCAGACAGAAGGACATTTGGAGATGCTAAGCTAAGGATGCACAGGAGCTGAGAAAGGAGATGAAACACAACCCGGGAGCAGTAGACCCCAGCCACATGCCTTCTCAGCTGACAGAGGTGTTCTAGACGCCATCACTGTTCTTCAGTGAAGGTATCCTCTTGTCGATGCCTTAGTTTGGACACTTTTATGGCCTTAGGACTGTAACTTGGTAACCAAATAAACCCCCTTTATAAAAGTCAGTCCATCTCTGGTATTTTGCATAACAGCAGCATTAGCAAACCAGAATACCTCCTAATAAAGCACATCTTACTGAATGAGAAAGTATTGATGGGCAGAATGGATCACTGAAAGAATGCAGCCTATTGAGGGAGGGAAAGTATCAAGGATAGTTACTGAACAAAAATTTGGTCTCATCTAATTTAGATATAAATCTACAAGCAAGTATGAAGAGGAAAACACAATGGAGGTCATTGGCGCAGGATGTTTTCTTTTTGGTTCAACAAAATTGAAGAAAGACAGGCCATGGTTGGAATTGAATGAATTGGAATAAAAGGTTTATTTCAGGGTGAATGGGGAATGCACCATATAATAGGGTTTCTTCTCTGTGCTACTAATAATCCAATGAGGAAATAAAATATGCATATAAAGGAAACTATCATTACAGGGGAGCTGGCATTTATGTACTGTGACTGGCACTTTGAGGGCAGGAGTAGGCAGGGATTTGAAAGGTGTTTGTGCCACAAAGATGTAAGAAAGGAAAACACATCATGCCTGAAAGGGTGAATGAGTTTGCTTGTTCAAGGTGCTCTGGAACTGAAGATCTGTTTCTTCTCCAACTCACACTAGTCAACATGTGCAGGTGAAAATTCTTATGGTGTATGTACACTTCACCCTGCCAAGAGAATTACTTCCTAGATGCAATCAGGGCTGCAAAAGTCAGGAGCTCTCTCTCCTGATGCCCTCTATCTATCTGACAGGGGGCAAAACACTCAGGCAGCTGGTGTCTTCCTCTGCTCTCTCATCTTTTCATTGCCCAAAGGGAGGAAGAGAGAGGGAGTCACCACAAGGCCTCCATTCTACTAATATTTCTTATATAATACAATGATGTGATATATGATGGCATGACATAATATGATACATAATGTAATGCAAAGTGCAATGCAATGTAACAAATTTTTCCTTTAAACTCTAACCTCCTATATATAGCAATCTTGTCTATATAAGTTATAGACAAGATGTATCTCATTGATTGGTAAATCAAGCCTATGTCTCCTGTTTGGGATTCTCACCCATGTTGTAGCTCTGCATTTTAGATGTTTAAAGAAGACATTCATCAGGGACACCCAAATTCATCTCCCTTTTTAAAAATATAAGTGTGCTTACCACCTTTCAGTCGACCAGCTTGCTTCCCCTAAAATGTTATTTCCAACAAAATCCTCAAGAGTGTGCCAACCGCTACATTTTCCAGATCACACTTGAACACATATTTGACTTTTTCCTTATCCTTTTCCCCATATAAGACATTTAGTTTTCCTCTGGAATGATTTTGAAAATTGAGGCTGTCTGACCACTCCATCCCCATCACTCCATTTCAATCCCATACCTTTCATGCCTGAAAGAACACCAGTGCCTTCCAGGTGGGCTCTCTCTCTGTGGTTTTCGTCCCTTCACTCCATCTTACTCATCTCTCCTCCGTTTATTCCTTGATCCACACATTCATATTTGAATACATCCACATGACAGGTATTATGTTTCTACCATGTGTCAGGCACCGTGTTACATATTTAGTAGATATAATGCTACTTAATCCTTGTGCTATTCCTGCATGCAAGATATTATTTAAATTCCCAATTACACGCTGACACTGAGCCCAGAATTCTTTTTATTGAGTCATATTGTAGTGTACACGAACCTGAAACAAGATTAATCCCAAATCCCCTAATTCAAACTCCTCTGTTATTACCTATTACAGAATATTCTTGGAGGAAAAACAAACATACCAACAGCCCATACATTTCAGAAAGATGTAAATAGTGAAGTTAGATGACAATGAGGTCTGTCATTCAGAAAATGCCTGGTTCACTCCCCTCAAGAAATAAATCTGGTTGACAGTGTGATGGTTGAGCTCAAAATAAGAACATCTTGGCAAGTGCAGGGGCACCATTTTCTCTCTCTTCTCATATTTCTGTCTCTGGTCATACCACAGGGTTCTCTGGCAAGCTGCTGTCTGTATTAGAGGGTTTAAAGCAGCACATTCTTGTTCATGAGATTGTCCTGGTGGCCCTTTTGTAACACAACCCTTCCTAGAGGAAGATCTGTTGGGTGTTGAAAGTGTTCAGTGAATGTTGCCTCTCGCCCTCTACTTGGATGATACACAAATTCAGGAAAAGTTTAAGTGTAAGAGAGATGGAAACCAAAACATTATCTTAAGTTCCTATGAAGCCTAAATTGGAGGATATAGAATACAGTTTAGTGTGGAGCCAAATGGCCCTGCCAAGTGTACTAA
This sequence comes from Choloepus didactylus, assembly GCF_015220235.1. Taxonomy (NCBI): domain Eukaryota; kingdom Metazoa; phylum Chordata; class Mammalia; order Pilosa; family Megalonychidae; genus Choloepus; species Choloepus didactylus. The sequence goes on along the minus strand of NC_051311.1, from coordinate 159,148,028 downwards.
GCAAGTTTACCCACAAACTCCTGGACACAAAGGGACTTCCTCCCCAGGTATATTGACGGAGAGAAGGAGCTCTTGCTCCTAGGAGCAGTGTACTTCCAAGAGGAGCTGAGTCATACCCATCTACTTTAATCTTTCTAAATTTGCCAATCAGAATAAGCTACACAAAAGGGTGGTAAGAAATCAACTGTGTCACATGAATTAAATTTCCAATGAAGGAAGCACCTGGATTGTAGAAGAAGAATATCCTGCTATAATGTCATACAGTCTACTTTTGCAGGAAAAAATGATAGATGTTTGCCACTTTTCCCCAGTCACTTTACCAAGACAAAGAATGTTTAAAGGCTGTGAGATTGAATGATTCCTTAACAAAGAGTCAGTCATTCTTTTCTCAATGTCCCAATGAATTTTGTCTATATTCCTATGATAAAATTTTGCAAACAGTGCAACAGATATTGATTCACATGTCTGACTTCCTCATTAGAGTCTGAGAACAAGAACAACTGATATATTTTATTGATTTCTACAATCTTAACACACCGCCTGATTTTGCAATTCTTTCTCTCATTTAAACCTTATCTCTCCCACTGATTTATTAGTTACACTCAACTCACTTTGCATCACCTGGAATAGCTAGAACCGTAATCAATAAAGGCTGATTGACATCTTGTTTCTGATGGTTTCTTCACTTTTATATGGGTTTTCTGCTTAGATTTGATTCACACAGTTATTATATTTGCAGCTTACTGATATGAAAGGGGAAGTAGACTCCTGGAAATTGAAGAGTAATGTGAAGCAAATGATTGACACCTTGAATTCAAATCATAAAATACAAGAATAAGAGAATAAAAACATAAAAAGTGGTTTATGAAGCAGATACTATCAAATAATATCTAAGGAAATTATTGAAAACTGGGACAAAGGCAGAGTACAACTAGAGAAGGGATTAACGAACATCCTGGAAAAAGATGAAAAATCATAAAAATGCCCAAACCAAGATTTATTAATTCAGCAAAAGCCAACCCTCTTGTATGCCTGTGGGAAGAGAAGGGTTTGCAGCAAGCCTCAGACATCAGCTCTTTGCAAATAGAGAGACGCCAGGCAGTAGAACAGGCAGACTAAAGAGAAGGCAGATATTCCTAATAATTGCCTAAGGGACAAAACCTATAAACGAGCATGCCAAGTTGCCTCCCTTATGCAGATAATGCCAGTGTCTGACACATAGTACATGTTCAAAAAAGCATTTGTTGAATGAATGGATTAACAGATGAGTGAATGAATAAATAGTTTATATCAGGGCAACTTCTAACAATCTCTCTTCCAACTTGGATGTATGGGTTTGGAACCACATAAAAGGATTCCAACCCTCATCTTCACCTGCTGGTCTTCCTCATATTACTCTCAAATACCCTGGTGGTTAATTTATCTCCCCTACTTTCCATGCCCATCCATGCCTAACCCAGTGCTGTAGAGAATTTCTGAGCAAAACTGCAACTCCGGTTGAATTCAGCTCCAAAATCCAACAAGGTTTTGTTTCAGGCTGTCTCATGGTGACCTACCATAATAACATGTTACTTATGATACAACCCAGAGATCTTATTGAAAATAACTATATTCCTAATGCAAATGTCCAAGTGCTATACTGATAAATGTGGTCATTCTCTTGCCTTTGCCCCCTTAATAAAATACATATATGTTGATTATACTTGTATAATTCTTTATAGGGAGCTCCTTGTGGGGGGTTATCTGGCCTTTTATCCATAATATTTAATGACTTTTGCACTCAATCATCCATGGCTAAATTAATGAATCTGCCAAAATTATTCTCAATAAGATGAAGAAATTATTGATTCTTTTGGTTCATCAACTGTTTTAAAGATGTTTTCAGTAAAAGAAAATACAACAATTTTGATTTTTTGAAATATTTTCATAATGTTATCAAATTAAGACATGTTATCTTAAATAAACAAATGCAAAATTCCAAAATTTTATTAAGTATTAAAATCTGTCATTTGAAGTATAACTTGAGGTGGGTTTCACTGTAATCTTATGAAGTATAATGTGGTTAAAAGTAACAATACATTGCAAAGTAATACTGTTCATAACAATGTGGGAATTACATTTAAAATATATATACAGAAATACAACACATAAAATATAGAATATTAATGTATTTCTATGTTCACCCTCCAGCTCTTTCAACTCTCTTCCAGACTATGCAGAGTTTTATTTCTTAAGATCACAAATAAATAATTTTCTGATAGCAAAAGGATTGGAAAATATATTTAGACCCTTTAAATACAGAAATACATATCTTAAGTTGGTAAAATTTTGGCTATCAGAGTGAGATTTTTTTCTTTAAAAAAGAATCAGTCTTCTTCAGAATTTGTAGTAGGTAGTATAGGAGAACATTTAATAACTGAACTATTTATTGATTAAGATCTCATTGTATCTTAGAAGAAAGTCAATGTAATAAAATAAAGAGTCCTTAAAATGAAGGCCTGGGTTAATAATAGTGAAATTGGGCTCTGATGAATTACAGGAACTTGAGTAAGCATTCCCCTTTATAGCCTGAGTTTTCCTTCTATTTTGATGTCTATCTCACAGTTTGCCAGGACTTTTCTTGTGCGTGCTTCTGCCCTGGAATCCATTCAATTCAGAATTTTCTCTGGATTATACATTTTTTTCAACTTTTTATAAATTTATTTTGAAGTAACACTGATTCAGAAAAGTTATCACATCAAAGTGAAACACTTGATGAATTGTCACAAAGTGAACTCAACCATGTAAACAGCTCCAATATCAAGAGATAGAATAATATCAGCAGTTCAGAAGTCCGTCTTCTGCCATCTTTGGTCACAAACCCCACTCAAACATAATCAGTACCTTGGCTTCTTCAAATCTATGTATTTGCTTTATCTCTTTTGTAATTTACATAAAGGTCTTTGAATTCTTTTCCTCAACATATGTTTTTGTGAGATTTGTCCATTTTGTTGGAAATTGCAGTAGTGCATTCATAATAATTGCTGTATAATATCCTATTTTATGAATATGTCAATTTAACTCTTCCCTTATTGACAGATATTTGTTTCTACTTTATACCAATTTAAAACATTTCTGCTATGAACAATCTCATCTGCTTTTATTTGGATTTTTATATGAACAGTCTTCTAAATACATTTTGATTGCTTCTATAGTTAGGTTCATAATTTCAGGGTTGTGGGTGCATGTAAGTTTAGAACTCTAAACTGGTTTTATCAGCACACACACTAACCAGCTCAGTACAAGAGATCCAATTGCTCCATTTCTTCACCAGAGTTGATATTGTTCATCTTTTTTTTTTTTTTCTCATTTTACAAATTTAGGAGAGTGTGTAGAAATTGTATTCAGTGTAGTTATAATTTGCATTTCCATGATAACTAATGATAGTAAAGTTACTGGCATTTGTAAAGTGCTGTTCCAAACTTTGTCCCATTTTCATCATATTTATATATGAAAATATCTTATACTAGGATTTTTCTCTCACTATATTAATATTTTCTTTTGATCAAAAATGTTTTAATTTTAATATAAAATAAATTCTTTTTTCTTCTGTGTTTACTGGTTTTTATATCTTTTTTATGAAATATTTACCAACACCAAGATAACGAAGATACTCTGTTTTTCAAGTTTCACATTTATATCTACAATCCATTTTGTTTCTGTATACTATGGCAGCAGTCAAGATACTATTTTTTTTCCAATTGGATATTGAATTGACCCAGCAGAAATTATTGAAAAGGACACTATTTCCCCACTTCAATATCACCTTTGTCATAAATCTAACATCCCTTTACCAATGATTTTTTTTTTCATGAGTCCTCTATTGAGTCCATTGGCTTTGTTGTCTTCCTTTGTGCCAGTACCACATTATCTTAAATACCGTCATTTAAAAAATACGTGCATATAGGATTACAAAAAAAAGAAAGCAGGGCTATTGATGAAGATGAAGGCATAAGACACACCCAGCAAAGTTTCCCCTTAGAAACAGCTAAATAAAATAGCAGATCAACTTGTTTTGAACTCTGGAGGGCAACAGAAACTGGAGACAGACTTCACAAATGGTGAATTAAGGGAAAACACACAAAAATAGAGGTAGGAGAGTGGTGTGGAGTAGGCAGTTCCAACCCCACCCCACACCTGGTCCCACGTGGTTTAACAGACACAGGGCGGCAGCGCTCCCGCCCGGGCACCTACTGCTGAGGTCGCTGACCACAGAGCCACCCCCGGAAGTGACGTAGACCCCCAGGCACAGTCAGGAACAGGAACTCAAGGCCAGGTAAGCCCAAGGTTGGGCCCTAGCAGGTGTTCCTACAAAGCAATCCCCTGGATTCCGGAGTGACCCGTAGCGGAACTACTGGCAAGCTGTGCACGTTCCCAGCACGGTCCCTAATTGCCGGTGCACCTAAACATGCAAAATGGGTGTTTTTGAACACTGACCCCACCTGGCTTCAAGCCTCAGAATCCCTTGAGTTATCAGAGACAGAGAAGCCGCTCAAAAGGGGAAACAGACCTACTGTTAGGCAGCATGCACCCCGCGGCTGAAAGCTTCAATGAAAAGGTGGTCCAGAGCACCGTAGAGGATTTGAGCAAACAATAGCCACTGGTGAGGAAAATTTGAATAGAAACAGAGAGAATAGCCCAGGCCCCCAGAGGTGGAACAGAGGAAAGGAACTCCTTTCCTGGAGGGGAAACTGTGGCACAATATAGAGTAATCCGAAAAGTCACCGGGAAGGCCCAGGGCGAGAAGCAGGTGCAGAAAGACTTGAGAACATCCCAACTGTTAAAACACCGGCAGCTCTACGGATTCAGTGTAAACTGGACCAAGCATTGAACAAGAGCCGTAACACAAAGCCAATCTCACTAAATCCTAGGCTAGAAGGAGAAACTGTCTCCAGGGTTAACACATAAAATCAATAAAACGCCCAGAAGTCAAGGAGAGATCACAAGCCATACAAAGGAAAGGAAGAGGTGTCTCATTCCAGGGAACAAATTAAAACTTCAGAGGAAACACAGAGGATAGAACAACTAATAAAAGACATTAAGTCAGATCTCCTGAATCAATTTAAAGACTCCAGAAAACTATGGATTGAAATAAACTAAATAGATATAGAACTAAAGGATACAAAGAGAAAATGTGTGAACAAAATGAATTAGAAAATTTAAAAAGGGGCATAACAGAACTTATGGTGATGAAAAACAGGATATTGGAGATTAAAAACATACTAGATTTGTTCAACAGTCAATTTGAGAATGCACAAGAAAGAATCAGTGAACCAGAAGACCAGATAATCAAAATAACACAGTCAGAAGAGCAGATAGAGAAAAGAATGAAAAAAAGGTGAACAGAGCCTAAGGGACCTGTGGGAAAATATGAAGAATACCAACATATGCATTATAGGCATCACAGAGGGAGAGGAAAAGGGAAAGGGGTCAGAAAGAATGTTTGAAGAAATAATGGCCAAAATTTTCCCAAATCCTATGAAAGATATAAATATACATGTCCAAAAAGTGCAACAGGCTCCAAATAGAATAAACCCTAGTAAACACACTCCAAGACACAAATTAATGCCAAAGAGAAACAGAGAATTCTGAAGCCAACAAGAGAAAGGTGATGCATGACATACAAGGGATCCTCAGTAAGACTAAGTGCCAATTTCTCAACAGAATCCGTGGAGGCAAAAAAAAAAAAAAAAAAAACAGTATTATGACATACTTAAGATATTGAAAGAGAAAACCTGCCAGTCAAAAATTCTTTATCCAGCAAAACATTTCTTCAAAAATAAGGAAGAGTATAAGGCATTATAGGATAAAGAAAAACTGGGAGCATTCTTCACCAAGAGAAGAATTTCTTTACAAGAAATGCTAAAGGGAATTCTTTGAGTGGAAAGAAAACAACAGGAGATAGAAACTTCGAGCAGTGTGAAGAAGTAAAGATCTCCTGTCAAGGTAATTACATGGGTAAATGCAAAACCTTATATTTATCCAAAATAGCATAAATTATGGGTCTTTCAAGCAATGGAATATTATGCAGAAATGAGAATTAACAAACTGTTATTATACCATGTAATCACAAAGATGAATCTCACATAAACAGGTGAGAAGGGAAGGCAAATGGGGCTGATTATACATGTGATAACAGTAGAACCATTTTGTTGTGGAAAAACCATTGAACCAGACACATGCTTTATGAATATTTCTGTATGTATTCTAAGCTTTGATAAATTTTGAGAGAAAACTACACTGCGATAACATTTCTCTCAAATCAGATTGGCTAAAATCCAAATGCTTGGTAATACAACCTGGTTGTGAGTCTGTAGTAAAACAGGTACTCTCATACAAAGCATCAGCCATGAGGAGGAGAATTTTGCATTATCCAGTAAAATTTCATCTGAATCACAGTTTAACTGAGGAATCCCACTTCTGGATATCTATTCCAAAGGCAAACTGGAAAATATATAAAATAGGCCCTAGTTTCATCTTTGAAGCACTTTTTGTAGGGTTAAAAGCCTAAATACTATCAAAATGGGAAACAGGTTCAATAAACTATAATAAATGCACATGGTGGAATATTATGCAACTGTAAAAATAATCAAAGGAACTCTCTATTTACTGCTGAAAAGTATCCAGGATACGTTTTCACTGAACAAAGCATGCCACAGAACAGTAACTAACATATATTTTATTTAACAAAGAAGAAGAAAGAAACATAGTTCTGCTAATATTTTTTATAAGAGGAAGAATAAATAATAAATCAATGAAATTGGTGCCCTAGGTGAGAATGGAAGGAATAGGATGGTAATGGAGAAAATTTAGGTGAAAGCAAGGCTTCCCCAAATGCACACTTTTTATGGTTATGATTTGGTCACATGTAATTAAATCAAATATTAAAAGCATCTCTTCTCTTAGAAATAGATGCTGAATTACTCACAGATGAAAAGATATGATGTCATGAAACTGCTTTGAAATATCCAGTGGTGTTTAGTAAGTGAAGAAAGTAGCAGGATATGAATGAAACTGCATTGGCCATATGTTGAAAATTTTTTGAAGCAGGGTGATGGGGACATGGGCGTTCATTCTCTTATTCTCCCTACTATAGTGTATGTTTGAAATTTGCCATAAAAAGTCATATAAAGGAAGAAAAGAGGCAAGAAAAATATACAAAAATATTAATAATGATTATCTGGGACTGGTATTCTGACCAATTTTTTGTGGTGATATTTCTATTTTTTGTAATAACCATAGATTATTTTTAAACAAAATAAAAGTAACAATAATGAAAAAAAAAGATTAGTGCAGAAAACCAAACCCTTTCTTTTGACACGTTATAGTTAGGGTCTCTAAAATAACATATCAATTTATATTGCTGTAGAATAAGTGCAAGAGGTCTCATTAATGAGAAAGAAAGAAGAATTAGGTATCTTAGTGCTCATATTTGTCCTAATTGTCTCATTTCTGCACTAATCTTTTTTTTATTGTTTTTTGTTTATCTACCATTGTGCATGATTTATATACCTGTTTGTGTCCTCAAACTTATAAATTTATTTTAACTGTAGATTGCAGAGAACATATGGTTGCACATTACTTCAAATGGCTCAATAATCATAAATCTATTATTTTGTATCATAAATTTGATTTAAGAAAATATATTTCTCATGAAACTGAAGCACTGTTACAACCCAGGAAGCAAAAGGGCAAGGGAATTGGATAAACTATGGGTCCAGGAGTGAACATGCCTAGCAAAGGGAAATAACTTGAAAGCATTCTGGTGTTTTCTTTATAGAAATGTTACTGTGAGTGAGGAATTACAAAATTTTTTTATGAAAATCATTTGATGTCTATTAAGGGAGATTTTTACCTCTTTAGACATAATAATGTGCTTAATTGATATTTTATAAATAAAATATCATAGGGATATTCTTCCTAGGCAGCTGTTGAAAGGTAACTACCTAGTAAGTTTCTCACCGTTTTTTTAAATTTCCCTTTGAATATGGGATTTATTGACGACGTCTGTCTGTTTATGGAAGAGAAGGAGAGGGTACTTAATGTGCCCTAATAATTCTGTTGCATTTCGAGTTTGTTTGTTTTATTTTTTTAACTGAATGTGATGCATCTTGTGATAACTGAGTGGTTAATTATTTGTTCCTTAGTTTCTGGCAGCATTTACCTTTTTCCAATTACAACCCATGTGTAATCGAGCCAATACAATTCAACAGCAAAATTCAAGTAAAGCAATGTCAAGCAGCTGCCTAACCCAACTGATGAGAAGTGAGGAGCTAGGGGAGGAGAGGCGGGCGTCAAGAAAGAGCTACACAAGGGATGACGAAAAGGAACAACTGTTGAAATCCAGCTCATCCCTTCCAGAATGCTCCAAATGCACTTGAGCCATCCACAAAACCAGACTGGGAGCAAGTACCGGTCCAACCTACATAGAAAGGCGATAAAGCACAGCTGTTAGAATATGGCCTTTCATGTAACCTTTCTCAACTTTATCCTTGATTCCAAGTCTTATGAGCTGAAATTGACGTTACTTGAATCACTGAAACCAGGTTTTATTGTGACAGTCCCTTTATTTTTAGCAAGGGAATAATGATGGTGATGATGGATGATGATAATGGTGATGATTATCCTTTAAAACTTTAAAGATCAAATGAGCATACAAATACATGTATACAGCACTTACTAAAGTACTTAACCTTCAATATTTGAAAATTCTATAGCACTTAATGTTTTACTTATACATTAAGACTATTAAATGTGAACTAGTATCAGTAAATTTTTACTACTAGTATTCATTCTACATCTCTGGGGTTAAACCATCTGTTTACTCATCTAAGTGTCTGCTTCTTGTGTTTGTCTTCACTGAGCATCACAACCACATTTAGCTCCCTATAACAGAGTCATTCCTTCCTTCCTTAATTACTCATTTAACAAATATTTCTTGAATACCATCTATGTGTCTTGTACTCATTGGGCACTGGCTTTTTTGTGTTTGTCAAACTATTTTGTTTACGCTTTATTAGTCAATTCTCAACACACTTCTTAAATTCACCCTTTGTTTATAAGCATACTGAATTTGGTCACAGGAGCCATCTGTGTGCTTACCTGCCCTGCAAAATTATTCATTTGACTTGATAACTTGTCTGACTTCTAACATCAGGAAGCGTCTGAGAAACAAGAGCAGGGTTTCTGACCAATTTTTTTTGAAATAACCGGAAGCTCCAAATGTGCTTTCAAGAAGGTCAATACAGAGCTTTAGAGCAATACAGAAGTTATCACACGTGTTACTGCCTCTTTTATTTCCATAATAAAAAACAGCTATGCCACATGAAATTCTTACAGATGGATGGATGGATAGATAGATAGATAGATAGATAGATAGATAGATAGATAGATAGATAGAGATAGATGACAGATGGATGGAGATGGAAGGGCAAAGCAATTGAAAAGAGAGTGCTAAGAATAAGCATACAACTAATGAAGTCTAAGTGACATGGAATTTATGGAAATTGTGATATGAAGACTGAGATGGATGCTTTTGTAATTAATACATCAGTTTTCATAGTAAGAAGTCTGCAGACCAGTAGAAACAGCATCAGGCAAACAGATCCAGTGCCTTTGGCAGTCAAACATTCTTTGCATGGCCATGGTTGAGTAAATTTTAACAGACAAATATCCCCAACATAAGCAACTAGCAAACTAGACAGAATACATGAAATAACTGTTTTCAAGCATTTTCTGAAAGGAGGAAACAGTGTGAGCACCATGAATGGTTCAGCTTCTGCCTGGGGATACTTTCCAGCTGGAAGCACAGGGACTGAAATCCCACACAGAGCACTGCAATATTTCTGAGCTGAGAGGAAAGATCAGAGTTTGGGGCTGCCAAAGTAGCTGGAATTTGCAATGAATTTTAGAAATCTATCTAAGGGTCCAGTTGATGACTGAATCATGTCTGCCACAAAGAAACACATTCAAGACACAATCTGTATTCCTGCAGGTGAAACAAACAAATTAAAAAGGCTGACAGTGAATGAACAGAGAGATCCTGCATGAATTATGAGATAATATTAAATATAATATGTATAATTAGAATATAAAGAAAGAATCAGGGGTTTGGGGCAGAAAAAATCATTTATAGAAGTAATGACCGGAACTTTTCCAAATCTGATCATCCAAGAAGCTTGATGAACTTCAGACATGATAAACCAAACCCACAGAACATCAAAATCAAATCCATGAACTCCAGTGTAAAGGAGAAAAGTAGGGAAGAAGCTGGTGGGGATGGGGGAGAAGCACATTATATACCAAGGAACAAAGATAGGAATTATTAGTAGATTCCTTGTCTAAAACAAAATAAACCAGAAGACAATGGAAATATACATTTAAAGTGCTAAAATAGCAACATGTTTTGTCAGCTCAGAGTTCAATATGCATATATGCATTGAAAGTAGCCTTCAAAAATGATGGTGAGTTTTAAACCTTGGAGTTGCTGAGAGCTGGGAAAAGTACCCACCCCATGCTTGCAACAAGAATGATCCTGGACAAGCCAAGAATGAAAGACTTTTCTTGAACCAGTCAGAGATCTGAGACCACAGGGCAAGCAACCTACCTGAAATCTAGGGAGACACATGAGTTTTCAGAGAAAAATAGGTCCTGGGCATTTGCTAAGCTGGGACAGATGCCACTAAACACTATATAAATAGATGAGAAATCCAACTGAAATTTTTCAGAGAATTGCTAAAGACTGACTATGAGCTACAGAAAGAGTGGGAAGCCTGGAGGTCTCAGACTCAGGGTGTTTGCAACCTCCTGGAGGTTTTTCCTCCAGGAATCCCAGCGTGTATCCTCAGTGAAGACTGGGGGGAATCCTGAGTAGGCTCTCCTATGGTGCAAGTTGTGGGAGAGGAACTGCAGTCACCACTGTAACTTCTCCCTGACTCATGTGCTCTTTGGGAGAAAAGACTCAACTTGCAAGGAGAAGGTTGTTGAAACATGCAGTCTGGGGGAAGCCTCTTATAACTGGGGAGATGGAGAGAGGAGCCACTGCAGAACTTCTTCCCAAACCCATCTTCAGTATCTTCCCAATGAACAAAATTTCGTAGTTCTCAGGGGCAGGGCATTGAACCATATCTGCCGGCTCTGGAGGAAACCCACTACAACTGAGGTTGACAAGGAAAAATTAACAAGCAAAAATGAAGCTCTCCTGCTGGAGCAAGTGCAGAAAGACATGTCAGGCCCAGCATTACCTCTGGGAGGAAGGGCAGGAACACATTCACAATACCACCCTCAGACTGAGGCTTATTTAGAACACCAGAGAAAGCTCCACTCCCCAGCCCCCAGTTCCACTAATGCTATCATGAGTAAAATTAGCAGTGGACTATGCTCGGAGAGCTGCAAGACACATACTCTTTCTTGGAAGCAGCAAAAAAGGAAGACACAAATTTAAATTGGGAGACTATCACTAGATGAATTTAAAGTTGCTGGTGCAAAAACAAACTTAAAACCAACCCAACTCCTGACAACATTAGCACAAATTCCCACATTAAGTTGTAGCAGAAGAAAAAGTGTACTCATCTCTAACCATAAAAATATCAGCAATATTTTCTGTAGATATTAACAAGTTGTTTCTAAAATTTATATGGGAAGGCAATTAAATAAACAATTCATTAACATAGCAACATGCAATAAGCTTTAACACATTTTGTTCAGTGAAAAATAATCAACATCAAAAGGCAACGTATAGTGATCCAATTATATGACATTCTGAAAGGTCAAAACTACAGGGACATAAAGGATATCAAAGGTTGTCAGGGTTGGGTATACAATCAGGCTGCACAAGGGAAATTTTAGGTTGAAAGAATTATTCTGTAAGCCACTGTGATGGTAAATATATGACATTATGCATTGCTCAAACTCATATAAATGTACACAACAAAGAATGGCTTTTATTGAATACATTTTTAAAAAATCAACCAAGATGTCAGGCAAACCCAAGAAAGAATAATGAATGTGGAAAATGAATCTAATTGGTGAATTTGTTTCCCACAGTAGAATAGAATATCCATTCTGAAATAACATTACATGTATACTAGATTGAAAAACTAAGTAAATATATTGTAGAAAATGAGAGAGTTCTCTTATTATCAGAGAAAGAAGTCGTGAATAAATAAGGAGAGGCTAGAAGGAATGCTGTTGTTCTGGATTAGAGTTGGAGATGATATGAATTTATGTTAGATGATAGACAAATGTTAGGTAGTTGATAGGTAAATTAGATAGAAAGGATGATTAGATTAGATAGAGGATATAGATTACAGATTAAATAGATTAGAGAATAGATAGACAGATATTCAGAAATATAGACAGGTTATGATATGCAGGATTGTAAAATGAACCCCAAGATTACTGGCCATGCTGTACAAGTATTGTGTAATTCCCTCCTCTGAGTGTGGAGGGAACTGTGCATATGGTGGGATATCCCTCTTGTGATTAGTTAATTAAGTAGTTGACTTTAAATTGAACAAAAGGGAGAGTTTCCTGGTCTGGGCTGACTTAATCAGGACAGGCTTTAAAACAGGGGGAAGTATCAGAGAGACATGCTCTGGCTGTCCAGGAAGAAGTAGCTGCCATGTGAAGAGTTAGGGCTGCATGACAAGGACCTGAGTTTAGTCTCTAGGAACTAAAAGTGACTGTCAGCCCACAGCCAGCAAGAAATGGAGGACTTCAGTCCAGTGATTGCCAGACCTGTCAATAATCTGTAGGAGTTTGGAAGTGGACCCCAAGCTTCACAGGAGACCCACAGCCATGGACAGCACACAACTGCAATTTTGTGAGACAAATCAGAGCGTCCAGTTATGCCATGCCCAGACTCCCAACCCGTGGAACTTGTGATATAATAAAATGTCGTTATTGTAAGCTCCTAAATTTGTAGTATTTGTTACATGACAGTAGAAAACTAATATAATGGGCAGTAGAAAATTAATAAGCCAATATACTAATACTAATCTAATGGATTATAATATATATATTTTCCTTAGCTCTGCCCTCCGGGAAAGCCAAGAAACATTGACAAAGAAACATCAAGAGCCCCTAACTTGGTTTCTAAATACCATTTTCTCACAAAAGGAACCAGGGAACTTTGAAGAAATGGCTGGAACTAGAACTGGGAGAAGGCAAATAAAAGATAAGCCTATAGCATTTTATAATGCCCAAAAACAAAGAAGTGGTCTAAAGCAAACCAACAGATATGGAAGCATGTCAAAAAACATAGAAGCAAAGCTAAGAGATCTCCCAATGGCCCAAACTGGAACAATTTGAGCAAAAAAATAAATAACAGTAGAATTGTATTATAACCAATAGTATAAAACAAATATAATTGAGTCCACAGTGATGTAAATGTATGCTTAAAAAACTAAACAAATGGGAGAGTTGGGAAAAAATCTCTTTACAGAATAATTTCAATTAATAAATGTAGAAGTGATAAGGAAAATAGAAAATAATGATTAGATTACCACAATGATAATTGCTTCAGTTAATATCCATGGATAAATGCAAAAATTAGTGGATAAAGGTTTAAGGAGAAACAGGATATTTGTATAGCATAAAAATATCACTTCCAAAATATTTCCCAATTGCTGTGGTGGTTTTAACATATTTTCGTAAGTCTTTTTAATAGTCCTCCCTCCAGGAGGTAGAACTTAAAACTTCTTCCCTCAAATGTGGACTGGAATCTAATGAAGAGAGTGTAGAAAGGAAAACTAGTAGCTTTATAATGGTGAGACCTGGCAGTCACCAGCTTTGCCAAATAATCAAGGTCAACATCAGTAATAAGATATGTTGAGATATGTTCCCCTAGCTATGATGCAATTAGAAAGACAATTCAATTCTGCAGTTTTCTTCCCTCAAATCTATAACATCAGTTTAGTCATGAGAAAGTTTCAGACAAACCCCAAATTCAGGACATACTACAAAATAACTGATCACCTTCTTCAAAATTGTCAAGGTCGTGAAAGAAAGGGAAAGATGAAGAAACAATCACAGATTGGAGGATATTGAGGAAACATGACAACTCAATGCAATTGGATCCTAGGATGGAAAAGAGATATCAGTGGATAATAGTGGGAAATCTGAATATAATTTATAGTCAATAGCATTCTACCAATTTTAATTTCTTAGTTCTGATAAATGTACCATGGTTATGCAAGGTGTAAACATTAGGAAAAGCTTGATGAATGGTAAGCAGAAATCTAGGTACTATCTTTACAGTGCTTCTGTAAACCTAAAATTGTTTCAAAATAAAGCTTAGAAAAAGTAATGGCAAAATAAAGGCATTTTGAGGAAAAAAATAGAGATAATTTTCATTAGCAGATCTGCATTAAATTTTCACTAACAGATCTACATTAAAAGAAATAGTGAAGAAATTCTCCAAAAGTAAATATATATAAACTTAGAACTAAACAAAAACATACAATTTTTAAGAAATGATAAATATATGGGTAACTATATAAGAAATACTATGCTTAATGAATTTAGAAGAAAACTATATAAATAAAAATAGTACTGAACGTTTTGGGTTTGTGATCAAAGCCACAGATTGAAATAAAATGCATGAAAAAAGCACAAACAATGAGATGGAGGAAGTGACAGTATGCTATAGTAAGGTTCAGGCATTATACTGGAAGTTCTAAAATAACAAAGGAAAAGTGTGGTAAATAAAAATGCATGTCATGAAACCTAACTGACCCACCAAAAAATATATAGAACAAAGAGATATAGCTAAAAGAAAAAATAGAAGACAAAACAGAAAACAGAATACTAAAAGAAGTAAGAAAAACAGTATTTCAGTTTGGTAATGCTGCCATTATGCAAAATACCAGCAATGGATTGGCTTTTATAAAGGGCATTTATTTGGTTACACAGTTACAGTCTTAAGGCCATAAAGTGTCCAAGGTAATGCATCAACAATCGGGTACCTTCACTGGAGGATGGCCAACAGTGTCCAGAAAACCTCTGTTAGCTGGGAAGGCATGTGGCTGGCATCTGCTTGCTCCCAGGTTGTTTCAAAACAGCATTCTCCAAAATGTCTCTGTGTCAGCTTTTCGGGGCAAACTCTGGGCTAGTACTTCCAAAGCATCAGCAAAACCCTGCTTTCAATGGCCATCTTCAAAATGTCTCTGTAAGCTGCAGCTTCTCTCCAAAATGTCACTCTCAGTTGCTCTCTAATCCTTTTGTCTGTGAACTCCTTTATACTACTCCAGTGATCCAATTAACACCCACCCTGAATAGGTGGGGTAACACCTCCATGGAAATTATCCAATCAAACCTTTCACTCACAGTTGAGTTTCATGGAAACAATCAAAGAATTCCAATCTAATCAACACCAATACATCTGCCCCCACAAGACTGCATCAAAGAACATGGCATTTGGGGGGATATAATATATCCAAACTGGCACAAACAGAAAATGAAAAGAATAAGCAGATGAGACAAATAGAAAATGAATAACTAGATGGTAGAATTAAATCCAAACATATTGACAATTTTATTAACTGCAATTAACTCTAAATAATGGCATAGTTTATCAGACAAGACCAAAAGCAAGATATCACTTTCTGCTGTCTGTAAGAAATTCCCCTTAAATATAAAGAAGACAGTTTAAAATGAAAAAATATGGAAATAAATATAGCATTCAAGTAAATTATAAAGTGAGTGGTTATGGTAATATCAGTCAAATTAGAAAATTAGAAAATTAGAAAAGGATGAAGAAGGACATTGTGTAATAAATTATTAGTGTTAATTCAGTAAGAAGACATCAAACTGTAAATTACAAGAAAGATCTTTAAAATAAATGAAGCCAAAACCAATAGAAAGGTAAAATTAAAAATTCACATTTAAATCTTTCACAGTCCTCTCTTAGAAAGACAGAACAAGTAGAAAATCCATAATCAGATTAGATGACACCATCAAGAACTTGACTGATTCACATTTATGGAACACTACACCTAACAATATTTTTTCAGTATACATAGATCATTCACCAAGATAGACTACATACTAGAAAATAAAACAAGGTTCTTTCACGGTAATATGTCTGAGCATGGTCTTCTCTGAGCTAATGCTATTTAAATTTTGTTGAGTTAATTTAAATTTAAAAGGATTAAAATCATACAGAATATATTCTATGACCATGCTATAATTAAATAATATAATAAATAGTTGAGCTACATAGATTCCCAAATTTTTGGAAAGTAATTAACATACATCTAAATAGTACAAAGTTAAGAGGAAAAAGTTAAAGAAAAGTCTTAAAGTGAACACTAAAAAAAAGGAGCAAAATAATTTGGTAGTAAATAAAAGGAAGGAAATTATAAACATCAGAGGAGAAATTGATCAAACAGAAAGTAGAACAGAATAGGTAAAATAAATGAAACCAGAAGACAGTTCTCAGAAAAGATCAAGCTGGTGAAAAACCACCAGCTATACTGGTCAAGATTTTAAAAAAGAAGTCAAACTAACAATTTCAAAAATGAAAGAGGCGATATAACTAGAGATCCTAAAGGCATGAAAATGAAATTGAGGGAAGATTATGAAGAATCATATGCTAATAAATTTGAGGACATAAATGAAATGAACAAGATCTTGAAAAAACTGAAAATTACCAAAACTGGCAAAACTGACAAAAAATAGAAAAATATGAATCACCCTATATATTTTTTAATTAAATTCATAATTAAAAACCCTTACATAAAGAAAAGCCCTCATCCAAATGAATTCAATGCTGGAGTTTTAAAATATTTAAGAAATAATTTATTCCATTTTTACATAAACACTTTCAGAAAATCAATGCTGCGACTGAGCCACATTGGAGCTTGAGTCAAAAGGAAAATTTTGTACCTCCTTTTACTCTTATCAAAATACCCTCCCATATTTTGAGTGAAGTAAAAATAGTTAGCAAAAGCTCTATGTTAAAAAATATGACCACATATAAATCCCTACCGTGTTCACCCATTTGCATGACATTGTCAATTCTCATAAACCTGCTTGCCAGGGACCTGAAGACCCCTTGGACCTAGTAAGCACGGGTTGAATGAGAATGGCTGCTCCTATTGCGCAATAATGTAGGGAATGTTATTCATAAAAGAAAGGAATAACAGCTTGTCTTACTTAAACATGTTTTTTTAATCATGGATCTTTTGCATTAACTTTTATATTTAAAAACATGTTTCATGAAATATTATTTATCTTAATTGCTGAGCTTTTTGGAGTCCTTTTAAAGTTTGCATTCAAAGTGAGTCCCTCATTTGCCTTATTCTGATCAAGTCCTGCAGAAAACAAGAGGAAACGCTTCCCAACTCACTTTCTGAGGCCTTCATTACCATGACAATAAAATCAGATAATGACATTACAAGAAAAGAAAACTACAGACAATATCCTTCAAAAACATACAATATAGGAAAAGGTCTTTAACAAAGTATTAGCTAATCAAATCCAGCAGTACATAAATATGAAAACATGCCCAACCAGGATTTAACCCAAGAATGTAAGATTGGTTTATTATTTGCAAAGTATTTAATATAATTCACCACATTTGCAGATTAAAAAAGCAACTGTGGGATCATCTCTCTTTATATGCAGAAAAATATTTGACAAAATTCAACACACACACATGATTAAAAACTCCAGGAAAAGTAAGAACAGAACAGAAATTCCTCAACATGATATAGGGCATATAAAAAACAAACAAACAAAAAAAACTACAGGTACTATGATATCTAATTATAAAAGACCAAACACTTTCTTTCCCTTTAAATTGGAAACAAGAACAAGGCAAGGATATGCTCTCTTATTTAAAAAATCACTTTAATGGACTCAACAGCAAATGGAGATAACAGAAAGAGAAGTCAGTGAACTTGAAGACTGATAAATAGATCGTTTCCAGTCTGAGTAACAGAGAGAACAAATGATTATAAAAACTGAAAAGTTTATCATCTACCTGTGAGATTATAATAGAAAGTTAATATTGGTGGAGTTTCAGAAGGAGAGGAGAGAGATTGTTAACAATATATTAAGAAAAAGTACTCCCAAATGTCCCTAGTTTGGTGCAAGATATACATTTACAGATTGAAGAATCTCAACAAAATTTAAGCACATTAGCTCTGAAAAGACCATGCTCAGACATATTACCATAAAATGACTGGAAACCTAAGATATACACAAGAAAGTTGAAAGCAGCCAGAGGAAAGCAATACACTGTATGAAACAGAAACAATGATTTGAAGGACTTCAGATTTCTCATCAGGAACAAAGGTGGCACATAGACAGAGGAACAAATCTAATTTGCTGCAGAAAAGAACTGTCAACTCAAAAATCTATGTTCAGTAAAACCACCTTTCCGAAATGAAGAGAAACTAAAGGCATTATCTGAAACAGTAAAGCCGAAAGAATCCATTACCATCAGAGCTGCTTTGAAAGAAGTACTAAAGGAATTTGAAAGAAACTTCCTAAAGCTGAAGGAAAATGATGCTGGAGGAAAACTTAGAACTTGAGGAATCAAGGAGGAGCAACAGAAATAGCAAATGTCAGGCTGAAAATAGAAGACTATTTTTCTACTCTCAATTTTTTCAAATTTGCTGAAATACTTGTAGGTTAGTCAATATTGAAACTAAAATTATAGCATTGTCTATTGGGTTGTCAATGCATGTGGATGTGATATAGATGACACCTAAAACAAAGATGCCTGTAAGTTTATAAAGCTTTTATATTTTATTGAAGTGGTATAATAATGAAAATAACAATAACTTTTAAATTTATTATTGGTTTTCAATAGTTTTAACTATTATATGTCCAGGTAACGATTTCTTTGTATTTATTCCTACTTGGTGTTTGATTAGTTTCTTGCATATGTAGAGTGTTCTAAATAGACTGCAAAAGGTTTATACTATCAGTATGCATATATCATCTATATTGATCTACCTATCTATGTATCATCATTACTTTTGAATAATATTCCAATGTATGGATAAACAAGATTTTATTTATCCATGATTCATCAGTTGAAGGACATTTGGGTTGTTCACACTTTTTGATTACCAAGAATAAGGTTACTATGAGCATTCATGTAGAAATTTTTTTCTTGCATCCAAATGTTTATTGGGATGGTGTCCCACTCATCATGCTTCAGGGTGCTTTTAGTGGTGATTCCATCTGAAGGAGCATCCTTTTCTAAACCTTCATATTCCTCTTGTAGTCTGGCAGAGGACAGTAGAGTAGCCAACACATAAAGCTACTGTTTGTGCATGGCCAAAGACTGTGATGATTTTATAGCATCCTGGACACTTTACATTCATGAAGTAGGAATTGGGCACCAGACCCTTATTGTGTTTTCTCTTCTCCTCTTTGGGAGAAGGATGAAGGAGGCCCTTTGCAAAGGCGTGTTCTTATAGGGGGATCATTGCCACCAGAAAGGGCCTTGTAGAAATTTTTGCATGAGTATGTGTTTTGATTTCTCTTGGGGTGGAATAACCAGATAACTTGGTAACTCTATGTTTAACCTTTTTAGAATGTGCCCGATGGTTTTCCAATCAGCTGCCTCAATTTAAATCCCACCATCAGTGTACAAAGTTTATAATTTCTTCACATTCTTGATGACACTTATTTTCTGTCATTTTTATTGCAGCCATTTAGTGAGTGTGAAATGCAATCTCATTGTGATTTTAATTTGTATTGACCTGATGGCTAATGATGTTGAGCATCTTCCCATATACTTATTGGATATTCATGTCTCTTCTTAGGCTAAATGTGTATTCAGAGCCTTTGCCCATTTTTAAATTGGGTTATTTATTTTTTATATTTTTGATGGATATAAAATTCTACGTTGACAAGTTTTTTCAACATTTTAAGCTATATTCTATCCTCCATTGTTTCTAAGAAGTCAGTCATCATTCTTAATCTTGTAACAATGTATCCAGTATACATAATGTGTCTTTTCTATGGTTGCTCTTACGATTTATCATCTTTGGTTTTCAGCAATTTTAACTATTATATGCCCAGTTTATGCTTTTTTCATATTTATGCTTGCTTTGCGTTTGTTGTTCCTTATCATTTTTACTCAGTTTTTGGCCGCTATCTCTTGAAAACATTTTTTTCCTGTCCTTCCTATCTCTCTTCTTCAAGGCTCCATTTACATGAGTATTAACAGTTTGATATAGTCTCACAGAAGCTTTGTTCCATTGATCAAATTCTAATCCTTCTCATTTGTTTCTCTTTGGATAATTTCTATTTTCCTGTATTCAGCTGAACTGATCTTCTTTCTAGTCTGGTGCTAAGTCCATAAAATGAATTCATTCTTGGTTTTGTATTTTTTGATTTATGGCATTTCAAGCTCTTCATTTTTATAATTTATATACATCTTCTGACATCTATCTTTATAAATGTTGTCCTCCTGTACCACTAAATTCTTTAACATATTTAGTATAGTTATCTTAATGTCCTTGTTTGATAGCTCCAACATTGGGGCCATTTTTGTGACTATTTCTATTGAATGCATTCTCTTGTTAATGGGTGTAATTCCTTACTTCTTTGCATATTGCATATTTATTTATTATGTGCCAGATATTATTTATAAAATAAAAGTAGATGCTAAAGTAAATATTGTTTACTCCAATAAAAGGCATGCCCTTTCTTCCTTCAGGGCCCTAGCTTCAATCTAATATATATAGCTGAGCTTAGCCTAGATTTTGTAGCAGCTTTAGTTAGATTAAGTTCACCACTTATTTCAGATATTTTGAAGGCATGGCACCAGAGATCTCTTTATGCTTGCCAGCTATTTGGGGGGGTGTCTAATGACACCCACAATCTTGGTGATTTGCAGGACTCATAGAACCCAAAAGCAGGTCTATTCATAGATATAGTTTCTTGCATCAAAACAGATAAAAATTAAAACAGGGTCTGTTAAGGAAAAAGACAAATAAGGCAGTCTAAAGGATAGAAGGCAAACTTCCAAAATCTTCCCCTTCAGGGTTGTATGCGACATGCTTATTACTCCAGAAATGGATTATCTCAATGAGTGTGGGATGTTTCTGCCCAGGGAAGGCTACTTGAGTCTTCAAGGACACGGATTTTATTAGGGTCTAGTCATGTAGACACATGCCACCTGTATGATCAGCTATGGTCTTCAAAACTCCAGATGCCCAGAAGAAAAGCAGGTATTCTCCATAAATCCTATTGTTTGCAAAGCTATCTAGACCAGCTGATACAGTATGGATCAGTGCCTCCAGGCATAGAAAATGATCTTAACCATAAACAAAGGAAAATTTGCAAGGGCTATGTTCCCAGGAGCCTGCAAGAATCAGCACAGAAACAAACTCTCCTGAGGATAGGAAAGAATTAAGCAAAATCAGAATTGCTGTGTTTCCTGAGCAATAGGTTAGCCATCTTTTGTCCAAACTATAGAGATCACTCTAACAACTCTATGTAGTCACTGTCCTCTCCACCCCAAGCCTTTGAAGGATCACTCCAGTGCACTTGATTAAAGTTAAAAGTTCCTTAAAGGGCCCTCTCTCAGCTCTTTTGCTTTTGCTACGCACATAGAAAAGGTCCAGATTTGCACGTAGGGAAAACCTATACAGCTTAGACAGACAGCTTATATAGTCTACAAA
Organism: Choloepus didactylus; assembly: GCF_015220235.1. NCBI lineage: Eukaryota > Metazoa > Chordata > Mammalia > Pilosa > Megalonychidae > Choloepus > Choloepus didactylus. The sequence continues at coordinate 159,126,339 of NC_051311.1, read as the reverse complement.
CATGGACTTTTGAACTAGTCCTGCAAATGTGTAAAACCCTCAGGATACTTGTTTTTCATTTTGAGATAATGAAATGTTTTACAGTTAAAGAAGTTTATCAGGTAAATAGAGTCCAACGGAAAATTTTTCTTTCTTTGCAACAAGGCAAAAGAAACTTGAATCTCTCATAGATTGTTTGTATAAAAAATTTCCATTCCTGCCTAGACTGAGTATGGAAAGTATTTAATTGTTGTCCATTGCAAATCTATATAGCAAGAAAAGCAAGTAAACTTATTTAACCCTGACCTTTCAGGCCAGAATTCTATATTTAAAAGAATATCCATCACATAAACCTAATCATCTATCATTTTTGATAAGCCTAAGGATCTAAAAATAGAATTTTACATGGATATAAACACATAAATCAAATTTAAAATGCCTGTTGTTGATTAAGAAACATATAGAGAGATATAAGTGCTTCCCAATTGTAACTAAGGGGGAGAAGGTAATTAAGAATTTTATTTATAGGAATTTGATCATGGATGATTTTTAATTTTCTTCAGGAATAAGGGAAAAGTACTATTCTTTAGTAAGGGGAAGACTTCACTTTAGCAGAGCAGAACGAAACCCACACAGTCTCTTATAATGAATAATGTGTTCAGGAGAGAACTAAGTAGGTGAGGGTAAAGGTTGTGACTCCATTTTGTAATGCCCTGCATTAGAGCATTGCTGGATGAGGAAGGTTACGTCCTTTCCAGCTTGCCCTTAGCTGGGAATTTAATAAGAATGATGACTGGGAGGTGATGGAAGGCAAACTATGTCACAGACACACATTTATCAGAGATCCATTTTGAGAGTACAGAAGAAGCAGTGCAATGCTTAACTCACTCTTTTATTCTTTCATTTGTGCTCTTCTGGTTTAATTACGGTCCTTCCTCCTAACATTTGGTATATTGTGCTAGAAACCACCATTGACTAAAACTTCTGGAGTTACCAGAATTATTAAAAATATGGTCTCTGAGTGCAGACAATTTGTCATAGTGTGGCAAATGCTGATGCCTTCATGAGAATCTTTTTTTAAATATGCCCAACACACTGCAATATCATTTCTCTTTCACAACTCAAGTTTTCTCAATGTAAAGGAATTTGTCAATAATTGCTTTCAGCACAGGAGCCTTACACAACTCAGCAAGCATTCCTTGTAGTGCTTTGGGGCTCGAGGTGCACCACCACCCTTCACTGAGAAAGCCGTGACACTGGCATTATTTTCCAGAGTGCCTAAATGGGCAGTCAAGAGGTTTTACATGTCGGCAGGTCCAGTCCCAGATAGCCTAGATTCTGAGTTAGGACATCCTTCATGAGAACTGTAAAGAGAGGCCATTGTACCATTTTTTATGACAATTATCTTGGGGAAGCTATTCTACTAAAAACAGTTCCCCAAATCATATGACTGTAATTCAAAAGAGAGCATAAAACTCATAGGGGTTAAACTCACTCGCTGATTCCCTTTCCTTCAAAATTTACTTGGCATTTATTATGCACTGCGTTAGGTCTCGGAATATAAAGATAACCATAGTGTTCAGTTGTGGTTAAAGAAGTGATGGGTCTGGCCCTGTTATCGCATCTCACGTGTTTATGGAACTTTTTTACTATAGCCAGTGGGAAGCTTTGGGCAGATTTTAATCATTGTTTCCCTAATTTTATTTGTATCCAGGTAATAATTCCCCCAGAGCAATTTAAAAATGATTACTCACTGCAAATACTCTGAGGCTTTAGCAGTGGGGACCATATGACGTAGCAGGAAAAAGTTATCAAGAATACTTCCTAATTTATTCAGGTTAACCTTTTTGGCTCTGGATCCTGCAAACGTTGCAACATCTCTGTAAAGGAAAATAGTAGTTAGTACTCAATATGGACGATTTTAATTTCCCTGGTGATAATTATCTCATGGACTTCCCACTTGTTTAAAGCAATACCAAGAAGGTTATTTTCTTCATGCACCAGGTGCAGCTAGAAATCAATAGTACCAGATAATCTTAGCACAGAGAGAAGGCTGAAGAAATGGAAAATATTCACAACAGGAACTCAAGCCACGAGTCAAAGAGAAGTGATGCAGCCTTCTTTGCCACCACCAAAACTGTCAGTCTGTTAAACTTGTGCATCCTATTAAAAACTATTATTGTTATTTTAGGTGTGCAATTGGTGTTTATGTGTTTAAAAGAGTTCTAATACTTTGGATATACAATGAAATTCTTACAAATAACATTGAATAATACCTGTGATTTGCTTAAAATGATTGTGGAGGATTGAGAGTGGGTTGGAATATAGATGAATCAGTTTGGCCTTAACAGCTGAAGCTGCATAATGTGTACACAGTAATAGAAATTCAGTGTGGTAATTAGTAAAATAAAAATTAGAAGAGGATCTGGGATCATTGAGAAGTGCATTAGTTGGGAGTCTAGGTTGCAAGGAATGGAAATTTAACTCAACTTAACCTAAACAAATTCTACCGTAATAGTCAAGGCATGGTTGACTTCTGGCATTGTTGGATACAGGATCTCAAATCATGTATTCAGGATTATTTTTTTCTGTCCTTCTCCACTAGGTTAATTCTTTTTTTTTTTTTTTTCCCTGTATAGTCACATATTTATCTGTTCACCATCCTCACCACTATCTATATAAGGGCATCTACATTTCTTCCACAAGGCAGGAGGAAGAGTCAAAGAAGGTAGAGAGGCAAAAGAAAAAGAAAAAAGAAAGAGGCAAAAAAAAAAAAAAAGACAGCTAGGAAGCAGCAAAAGGAAAGATAACCCTAAATCAAAGTAGAATAAAGAGTCAGACAACACCACTAATGTCAAGTGTCTCACACCCCCACCCCTCCCTATCCCCCCTCGTATCTGTATTTACCTTCATATATCGCCTTTGTTACATTGAAGGGAGCATAACACAATGATTCTGTTAATCATAGTCTCTAGTTTACGTTGATTGCGTCCCTCCCCCAATGCCGCCCCATTTTTAATACCTTACAATGTTGACATTTGCTTGCTCTCCCTTGTGAAAGAACATATTTGTACATTTTATCAAAATTGTTGAACACTCTAGGTTTCACCGAGTTACACAGTCCCAGTCTTTATCTTTCCTCTTTTCTTCTGGTGTCCCACCTGCTCCCAACCTTCCTCTCTCAACCATATTCATAGTTATCTTTGTTCAGTGTACTTACATTGCTGTGCTACCATCTCCCAAAATTGTGTTCCAAACCTGTCACTCCTGTCTTCTCCTATCACTCTGTAGTGCTCCCTTTAGTATTTCCTGTAGGGCAGGTGTTTTATTCATCAAGTCTCTCATTGTCTGTTTGTCAGAAAATATTTTGTGCTCTCCCTCATATTTGAAGGACAGCTTTGCTGGATATAGGATTCTTGATTGGTGGTTTTCTCTTTCAGTATTTGAAATATATCACCCCACTTCCTTCTTGCCTCCATGGTTTCTGCTAAGAGATCTGCACATAGTCTTATTAAGCTTCCTTTGTATGTGATGGATCACTGTTCTCCTGCTGCTTTCAGGATTCTCTCTTTGTCTTTCACGTTTGATAACCTGATTATTAAGTGTCTTGGTGTAGGCCTATTCAGATCTGTTCTGTTCGGAGTACACTGCGCTTCTTGGATCTGTAATTTTATATCTTTCATAAGACATGGGAAATTTTCATTGATTATTTCCTGTAGTATTGCTTCTGCCCCTTTTCCCTTCTCTTCTCCTTCTGGGATACCAATGATAGGTACATTCTTTTATTTCATTTCAACTTTAACTTCCCAGAGACGTTGCTCATATTTTTTCATTCTTTTCTCCATCTGCTCCTTTGTGTGTAAGCTTTCAGTTGCCTTGTTCTCCAGTTCCTGAGTGTTTTCTTCTGCCTCTTGAGATCTGCTGTTGTATGTTTCCATTGTGTCTTTCATCTCTTGTGTTGTGCCTTTCATTTCCATAGATTCTGCCAGTTGTTTTTTTGAACTTTCGATTTCTGCTTATGTATGCCCAGTGTTTTCTTTATAGCCTTTATCTCTGCCAAATCTTCTCTAAACTTTCTGAATTGATTTAGCATTAGTTGTTTAAATTCCTGTATCTCAGCTGAAGTTTACGTTTGTTCCTTTGAGTGGGCCATAACTTTGTTTTTCTAAGTGCAGGTTGTAGTTTTCTGTTGTCTAGGTATCTGGCCTCCTAGGCCACCGCAATCAGGTTTTCCCAGATGAAAACAAGCTCAGGTCACAGAAGGAGGAAATATTCAGTATCCAGTTTCCCTGATGGTGTGTCTTAGAGGATTTACACACCCTGTGCTTTTCTGCCCAGCAGGTGGTGCCTGTCAGCCTGTCACGGCCTGGTGTAAGGGGTGTGGCCAGTGGCTCTCCTCCCCGAGGCTCTGGAGTTTGGTTCTGAATGTAATGCAGATAGTAGAGCTGGGCCCTTCCTCCACCTTTTCTCTTAGGAACCTATGCACTCTAGAGAGAGGTCATTTGCATATAGATAGATTCTTTGTTTCTCTGACTCTGCTATCTCCACCCTTGGCTGGGTCAGTGTGCTGTGATTTCAAAATGGCTGAGGCTTTCCTTACTGCAAAGCACTGTGAGCTGAAAATGACTGAGGCTTTCTCCACTGAGCTGCCCAGGTTGACAGAGAGAAAAAGGGACAGAAAGCCCCCGGATTTACCCATCAGCAAGAGATAGCACCCAATCCTCTGGGCTTCCTGTCCTAAGACAGATATGTCCCCTGACTCTCCCAAGGTCAGTCATCACCAAAAACCTCTGTCTGCTTGTTGGGGATTTGCTGTCTGTATTGAGCAGTTAACATTAAAACCCCAGTTGGTGCTGGGCTGAGGTACACTTGCTTGTTCAGAGAGTGCTGCTCTCTAGCACCACGAGGCTTCCGTGAGGGAGGGGCTCTCGGCTCTCAGTGTGGGTCGGCAGTTTTTACTTACAGGTTTTATGCTGCGATCTCAGGCATTCCTCCCAATTCATACTGGTGTATGATGAGTGGACAGTCACGTTTGTCTCCCTGCAGTTATTCCAGGTTATTTGCTAATTTTTCTGCTGTTTATGAATTGTTTCAGAGGGAGTAACTGGCTTCCACTCCTCTCTATGCCGCCACCTTAGCCTCCGTAGGTTAATTCGTAGATAAGCTCCTCATTGTGGCAGAAAACACAGTCCAAGCTGTCCTAGGCTTTAAATCTTTTCACAGGTAACAATCTTAAAGTAAAGATAGTAACCACTCCTTTCCAAAATTTTCTTAACCAATGAACAGTGTCTATATTAACTCACAAAAGGCTACAAATTGGTCTTGCTGGGATCACTGTTCGTTTCCAAGGGAAGAGATGAAAAGGTTCGTAAGAGTAAGTCATTCCCCCAAACCCATGGTGAGGAAGCAGGGCCCCATGATCACAAGACAAATCTTCACATTGGTCCCCAACACCCTCATGATTGGGTCTCTATCACCTCTGTGACTTATCACCCAATGCTCTTCCCTCACCATGCTGCACTAGTCACAAAAGTTATCCTACCATTCCTGCAAAACTCCTCTCATTTCTCACCTTAAAAATTTAGGACCTCAGCTGAAATATGCTTACCCCAGAATCCCTGTGTGTAACTCTATCCTCCCTCGAGTCTTTGCTTGAAAATATCAAGCGCTATTTCCTACCCCCTTCTTTCTCAATCCAATTATTCTCATCCATTCCTCTTGTCTATAGCACTTACCATATTCTAAAATGCTATTTAATTCACTTACTTCTTATGTTTGCTAACTTTTGTCTGCCCAACACCCAATAGAAAAATAGAATAAAAGTTTCATTAGAGTACAGGTTATTGTTTCATATCCCAATCACTTAGCTGCTGATCTTGGAACTCTTGAAGAAGAGTGCCTGGTACACAGTAGGTGCTCATTAAATTTTTGAATATAAAGTGAATGAATGACTGAGCCTAGTGACAATCACTAGTGTTGGAGATAATCAGTCCTGGAAAACAAGTGGTTTGGGTATCATAGAGATAGCTGAGGCTAAAGGATGCTGGACAAGCAAAATCAAAAGTTATAATAGTCAACTTATCTAGCCTTGACTTTGCTATCAGGTAAGACATCTTGGAGGAGAAGCCATCTAAACTAAAAACCGGAGGATGAGTAAGAAGTCATTAGGTGAAGAGGGAAGTGGAATAGACAAAGGCAACAGTTTGGAAGTTTCTGACGGTTGGATGGCATCATGCACAGAGAGGAGTGACTAGAGATCAGCTGGCAAGACAAGTAGGAAAAGAATATGCCAGTCTGTGCTAGGGCTATAGAAATATGTTATAGTAACACAGTTGGACTTTAGCCTGAGGACATTCAAAAGCCATCCAAGGGTTTTAAAAATGGAAGTGACATAATTAGATACATTTAAAAATGTTATTTCTGGCTGCAGAATGAAAAATGGATGAGAGGAAGGCAAGATGAGAAACAAGAAGAATAATTTGAAGCACTTCATGGAAAAATGACTGATTGGCCTAAAGGACCATCCTATTCAGGACCCGTGTGGATTAAGAACAGATTTTATCAAGTTGTGTACAGCACACATTGTTCAGGTTTTTTACCAGAACTAAATTAATACACTTTATACTTTTATAAATATAAAAGTTAATAAACAGCAAAACAAAAGTATAGTTCTCAGTTTAAAGTGTGCATTTAGAAACTATCAGCTCTCACAATGAAAAGTCCAAATTTAGGGAACCCTTGAAAATGTAATTACAGGTAGTAATCAGGACTGAGTGATTGATCAATTGAGGGCAAAAGAAGTTTTAGAATCCTAGTTTGGGAGATCATAGCTAAACAGCTCCTTAAGTTTATATTTTATATTTTTTTATTTTTATTTTATGTTTATATTTTAGAATAATATATAACCAAGAGGTTGATTTTAGACTTTTCATAACATAGTAACAGAGATGATAATTTCCATTTTTTCCCACCAACTTTCAACATATCCTTCATGATGGATAACTGTTCTAGTTTGCTAATGCTGCTGGAATGCAAAACACCAGAGATGGATTGGCTTTTATAAAGGGGGTTTATTTGGTTACACAGTTACAGTCTTAAGGCCATAAAGTGTCCAAGGTAACACATCAGCAATCGAGTACCTTTACTGGAGGATGGCCAATGGTGTCTGGAAAACCTCTGTTAGCTGGGAAGGCACGTGGCTGGCGTCTGCTCCAAAGTTCTGGTTTCAAAATGGCCTTCTCCCAGGATGTTCCTCTCTAAGCTGCAGTTCCTCAAAAATGTCACCCTTAGTTGCACTTGGGATATTTGTCCTCTCTCAGCTTCTCCGGAGCAAGAGTCTGCTTTCAACGGCCGTCTTCAGTCTCTCATCTGCAGCTCCTGTGTTTTCTTCAAAGTGTCCCTCTTGGCTGTAGCTCCTCTTCAAAATGTCACTCACAGCTGCATTTCAAAATGTCACTCACGGCTGCACTGAGTTCCCTCTGCCTATCAGCTCATTTATATGGCTCCACTGTTCAAGGCCTACCCTGAATGGGTGGGGCCACACCTCCATGGAAATTATCTCATCAGAGTTACCACCTACAGTTGGGTGGGGCACATTTCCATGCAAACAACCTAATCCAAATGTTCCAACTTAATCCCCACTAATACGTCTGTCCCAGAAGATTGCATCAAAGAATATGGCTTTTTCTGGGGGACATAATACATTCAAACCAGCACAATAACAAACCAAAAATGTGTGTCAGAAACCCTTTGTATAGGGTTTTGTTTGTTTGTTTGTTTTTCGTTTTTGGTTTTGGTTTAAGATATGCAATGGCATTCAGTTTATTACTACAAACTAATCCTGTGGCTTAGCCCTTAGGCTGTGAACCATAGAATGCCAGAATGTGCCATCCACATGGGAGTGATGCAAGCCCTCTCCCTCAAATTGAACAGGGGTTTCCACACCAAAAGCATACTACATCTTTAAAATCTATTAGTTCCAGATGTCATTTTGTTATGTGGAGGAAAAATGTATAACTTTGACTTTGGACACATTTTCATCTGATGAAGTGTATTAAAATGTGGATAAACATCTTTGGAGGAGTTTGGGAGAGAAAAAAAGTGCTGGAAGGAGCTACAGAGAACAGAATAAAAGAGGAGGAACACCACCTGTTGAGGAGTGAATCCTGTATCCTATAAAAGTTATGCCCAGGTCCTGTGGGTATGAACCCATTAGTAAATAGAACCTTGGGAGATATTATTAGTGAAGGTGTGGCTGAACTGAATAGGGTGAGCCTTGATCCAATATGGCTGAAGTCCTTATAAGCAAGGGAAAATGAGCATGGAAAAGGATGTCATACAGAAGAGCCAGAAGCAGGAAGTCAGCAGAACCTGGAAGAGGAAATTGCTGTGTGACAGGAAAGCCAAGGAAACACAAGGACTGCCAGCCCACCAGAAAGCTGCCACCCTGGGGAGGAAGCAAACCATGCAACAATAAATTACCATTGTTTACACCAACACTTAGTGTGGTATTTATCATAGCAGCTCAAGCAAATCTATGACACCATCAACTTGCAATCTCTAAAAGTGAAACACTTGCAGCATCTGGTATGATTTTTCTGTATTTAGACCACCCTAGACATGCCTCTATGTTTATATCTTGTATATATTTGAGAGAGGACATAAAATAATGAGAAATTAAAACTGGGAGGCAAAGTGACAAAATAAAAAGAACACTGAACTGGGAGAGCTAGCTAACTTGTCTTTAGGCAAGATACACCCTTCACTCTGGGCTTTCCTCACCTGAAATATAAAGGCAGGGATTGTATGTTCTTTTTGTTAATTCTTCAGAGCAATTTTGGATTTACAGAAAAATTGTGAACATAGTACAGAGAGTTTCCATATACCCCGCACCCAATTCTGCCTATTAGTAATGTTACCATCTGAAAACGTGGTCCTAAATAGTCAGGCCCACCTGATCTCACATCAAAGAAACAAGTCTCTGTTTTGGTGAGAAGGTGAATTTATTGAAGATGTATCAACAAGGAACTGGAGGGAAAAAAAAAAAAGACTTTCCAAGACCAGTTCAGAGTGAGGAGAGTGGTTTGGGCTTGTATAACTCCAAACAGACAAAGGAATGGCCAGGATCCAGAAGAAAGCAGAAGAGAAAAAAAAAAAAAAAAATAGAAAAAGAGCGTTTTGGTCACAGTCTCTCCATGCTTTTCTCAAGAAGACACTGGATATCATATTATATGGTGCTGTCCCTTGCATTTTCCTGCAGGCAGCGCTGGGAAAGTTCCTGAGAACAGGGAGTAAGATTTTTGTTGTTGAGATTAGCGCAACAACAAATTATTTTAACAAGGGCTTTTTATGCTTGGAATAACTCAAGGCTGCTTGAGTGAAGTGATCTTAATAAACAAGTTTTTTTTTCTTTTGTCTATTGACGACTATACCAAGCATTTTCCAGCTAAATAATTATATTGAGTATTTTCTACTTAATCAGCTATCAGCAACATCTTACGTTTGTATGTACATTAGTTACAGTTAATGAACTTGTTTGTTAACTAAAGTCCATTGTTAATTCGGATTCCCTTAGTTTTTACCTAATAGCTTTTTTTTTTCCAGGGTTCCATCTAGGATCCTACATTACATTTAGTCACTATGCCTTCCTTGTTTTTGATGAATTTGACAGTTTTGAGAAGTACTGGAAAGGTATTTTGTAGAATACCCCTCAAATGAAATTTGTCTGATGTTTTCCTCATGAGTATACTGGGATTATGGGTTTTGAAGGGGAAGACCACAAAGGTAAAGTGTCATGTTCATCATGTCATATCAAGTGTACATACTACCAACATGACATTTCTATTGAGGTTGACCTCAATTACCTGGCTGAGGTAGCATTTGTCAGTTTTCTCCATCTTAAAGGTATTCTCTTCCTACTTCCAATACTGTACTTTTTGAAAGAAGTTACTATGTGCAGCTTGCACTTAAGGAGTTGGGAGTTACGTTCCTCTTCCTTGAGGGTGAATATCTATATAATTTATATGAAAATATTCCCACATGGGATATTTTTCTCTCCTCCTTTATTCACATATATATATATTGACACATTTATTTTTATTAATATGGGCTCAAGGATATTTATTTTATACTTTGGTTTATATCCAATACTACTTAAATTTGTTGTTACTTTTGCTCAAATTCCTCTGGGTTTGGAGATTGAAAGCTTGTTCTGTTGTGTCTTCTGTGCCTCTGTGAAATGCCCGTATCATTGTGAGGATTTTATTTGAGTGCTCCTAGGTTCTGCACTACAGGATGCTCCAAGCTCATCTAAACACCACTCCCTCCCATCCACCCCCAGTCTAGAATCAGCATTTCTCCTGGTTCTTATTTTTCTTTTTTGGTAAATGGTATTAGAAACCAAGATCTGAGCACTAAATGTACTTGCTTCCATCAGGATGTTGTTGCAGACAGAGCAGGGAAATACATGTGTGTATGCTTTGCCAGGCATATGCACATATCCGTAAATATTTCTATAAATGACCATCTGTATCTATATTAAGATTAAATGAGTTCATATTAATGTCTCCAGCTCTAATCACATTACCATACAGCTCATTCTAGCCTTCTCTCCTTGCTTATCTATAACCTCTGACTCCAGCAATGTAAAACCTCGTTCCCACCATCTGCTATCTATTCACCTAATTGTCAACATGTACTATATATTAACAGTAGTTTCAGAATCATTAACCAGTATTCTCAAGGGCATTTCACTCATTTCCAAAGTTATTTAGGTCACGACTTTTTCCTGTACCCCTATCATAAGGTTGTTTAATACATTCATCTTCCAGTTAGATTGTTTGGTCACATTCTACATTCCATTCTGGGATTGTCTTGACATTTTCAATCACTTTTTGTTTTTAATGTAAATACATCATGCTGTAAAGTTCTATTTTGACAAATGCATAGCATCATGTACCTACCATTCCATTATTATACAGAATAGTTTAATTGCCTCAGAAAATGCTCTTTATTTCACCTACTCAACTTTCCCCTCACCTAACCTCTGGAAAAAAAAATGTTATTTTTTCTGTCTCTGTAACTTTACCTTTTCCAGAATATCATATAATTGGGATCATATAGTATCTAGCTTTTTAGACTCTCTTCTATCATTTAGCAATACACATTAAAGACTTATTCATACTTTTCATGGTTTGATTGCTCATTTACTTTTATCACTGAATAATATTCCTTTTTATGATTGTACCACAGTTTTTATATCTGTTCACTTATTGCAGGACATTATCAATGCTTGCAAGTTGTCGTGATTATAAATAAAGCTAGTACAACAATTTGCATGCAGATTTTTTTTGTGGACATATGTATTCAAATCAGTTAAGTAATTATCTAGGAGAGTTATTGCTGACTTACATGGTAAAATTATGTTGTTATGTAACTAACTATATTAGAAGATCCAGAACCATGTAAGTTAGATCAGTGGTGATAGTTGAATGGTGATGACAGTTGAAAATGTCCTGAGACCAAAAGAGCTACTTACAGAAATAAAGTCATTTGCCATAGAGGTTGCGTTACACATTTTTAACTAATATAAGTCCATTTTCAAATAAGATTATAGTCATTCACACGTAGTACAAGTACTGGATAACAAAATATCCCCAATTCCTCCTATCCCTTAGGACACTGTTTCATTCACTTTACTTATCCATATGCTAAAATCTCCCATTAAATTACTAATGTTATTACTTTAAACATTTATCCTTTTGATCCAATAAGAATAAGAAAACACAAGATTTCACTTTATTTTCATTTATTTCTTCTCCAATTGCTCTTCCTTTCTTTATGTAGTTCTGAGTTCCTGATCTGTGTATTTTTCCTTTTTACTGAAAAACTTCTTTTAACTTCTTGCGGGGAAGATATGCTAATGTGAAATACTCCCAGGTTTTGTTTGTCTGACAAATTACTTTTCCTTCACATTGAAGGATAATTTCACTAGATATACAATGCTAGGTTGTTAGCATTTTTCTGTCAACACTAAAATTCCACTCCAATCTCTTCTTGCTTGCATGGTTTCTGATGGGAAGTTGCTTTGATTCTTACCCTCGATCCTCTACAAATAAAGTGTCTGTCCTCTCATCCCCCACAGGCTTCATGCATTATTTTTTTTTCTGTTTTGACATTTCTTTACTTATTTTAGTATAAATAGGATATGCCTGGGTATAGATTTTTTTTTAATTTACCCTTCTTTGTGTGCTCCATGCTTTCTGGATCTGTGGTTTTGTGTTAATTAACTTTGGAAAATTTTTAGCCCTTCCAGTATTTCTGCTTTTCCATTCTCTCTTTCTTCTTCTTCTGATATTCTAATTATTCATATATTAGAACTTTATGTTCTTTGTTTTGTTCATTCTTTTTTTTCTCTTTGCATTTCAGTTTGGAAAGTTTCTATGAACCTAAATCAAGTTTACTGATTCTTTCCTGAATCATGTCCAATTTCTACTGCTGAGCCCACCAAAAGCATTCTTCATTTGTTACTGTCTTTGATTTCTAGCGTTTCCTTTTGCTTCTTTCTTGGCATTTCCATCTCTCTGTTTGCATTATATGTTTGTTCTTGCACATTGTCAACTTTTTCAACTAGAGCCCTTAACATATTTGTAATAGTTATTTTAACTTACTCATATTATAACCCCAAATTTCTGATACATCTGAGTCTGTTTCTGATGCTTGTTTTGTCTCTTCAGATCATGAATGTTTTGTTTGTTTGCTTGCTTGTTTGTTTTTGTTTTGTATTTTAACATGCCTTTTTATTGAAAGCTGAACATGTTGAACTGGGCAATAATAACTGAAGTAAATAGGCATGAAGTGTGAGGACTTGTGATTTATGCTAATGTGGCTAGGAGATGGGCTGTGTATAAGTTTTCTGTAGCTGTAAGTATCAGAGGCTTCATATAGATTTCCTTTCCTTGTTTTTGCCCTGTTCCCACCCAGTTCAGCCCTAAGACAGAAGAACAAACCAGGCACAGAGTAAGACATGAGTTTAATAGGACTTGTGGACAGGAGATGGCTCTTTTTGGTGGTGGCCAGCCTAGGAAAATAGAATTAGTGCTCCACAAAGAGTGAAGGGTGCCAGGGGGTGGTTTATAAAGATTAGGACAGAGACATTCCATAGGATCTTGTGACACAGGGGTGCGAAGGTTTGTTATCAACAGTGATTAAGAGAGGGGAGTTTTAATGCTTTGTTTGGGATACCATTTGTACATTCTTCTCCCCTCACCCCCTGGGAGACCTGTTGACCTTTAATGTCTGTCCTGGTCAATTGAGGGGCTACATGAAGTAACTCACTTTCACTATGGAGGGGAGGGGGCCCAGGTCCTGGGTCCCCACAAGGTCCCTTATTGTCTTTGAGCTTCTTTAAGAACCCCTCCTTAGGTAGAGTTTCATTATGGCAGCTCTTTCAGCTATAATGTACTGTTATTATACTGGAGCCCTGTTGGTGTGATGGAAAGGAGTTGGGGAGATCTTAAAATATCTATAATCTTATGACTGAATCTTGGTATTTGAGTGTGTCTGTGCCCCTGGGTTCTGACCTTCATAATTGTTTATTGGTGTTTTCTCTTACACTTAGGTGAATCAGGGAGGCAAGAAGAGCCTGGAATAGAAGAAATTCCCTTCCCCCAGTTTAGACAAGGCTCTGGTTTAGTCTTTTTCCATAGAGTCGAGGTGTTTCTTATGGAAAATTCTCCAGGTATTTCCTGTCAGAGCTAAGTGTGGCTCTTAACTGTGAGAACCTGGGGTGGGGTTTCTGAAGGTAAAATCCATGATATTGTGGGGGACCCCCTAATATGCAGCCCCTAGGAGTTTCCTAGATGAGCACATCTCAGCTGTGACTCTCTGGATTCACTTGTCTCTCCAGATTTGGGAGAAACAGTTTTTCCTGTGACCTCTGGTCTCTAATGGATTCAAGAGAAGTCTTTGATTTTCAGTTTGTTTAGTTGGTTTTCTTGTTGTAAGGACAAGAGCGACGATTTCCAAGCTCTTATATGTTGGAGACTGGACTTCCTTTCAACTTCCCAAATGCATCTATTTATTTCTTCCTCATCTGCATTTCTCTGATTCTAGGAAAATTTGGCACAATATCTGATCTCAAGCACAGCAACAGTCTCCTAGCTGATCTCTCCACCTCCACACTTGCCCTCTAACCTTATATAACAGCCAGAGGAGTATTTTTTAAATGCAAATTAGATCTCTGAATACTTATAAACTTCATGGCTTTGAAATTTTGCCAAGTATTTTCCTGCAAAAAATTAGTCTAAAAGGTGAGCTGTTAATTGGAGAAAAACATCAGCACAGAGGCAGTATAATAAACGTGCCATAGATGACTATGCCAAATTTTTTTTCATTCTATCCCATTGGCATTTTAACTGTCACGCATGCCTCACTGCAGTGAACTTCCAATAGAAAGACGTGGGCAACTAAGTCCCTCAGTGAGGTGCAGCATCTGAGCCTCTCCCAGAGCAGCAGAAATCAATGATGATTTTAGTAAAAGAGTAGCTATTTTGTTCAGGCCTTTTCCAGGCCCAGGAAGTGATAATTCAAATTATATTCACTAGTTCAAGAAATATTCTTGTATTCATACCAGCATTCAAACCACATTTTATGCAGCAGTTAAAACTGAAACTCCCTCACATGTCTGAGAAGCTCTCAAATTAATAAGAGCCATGAGTGTTTCCTTAGTCATTTATATTTATCTGCACTGAACATATTTGTAGCAGTGTAGGTGCAAAATTAGGGCAGGCAAAACAATATAAACAAAGGGCAGTACAAGAAAATCCAATGCTACTTATGTATATGGTTGCAGAATTCCATACCTAATATTAACAAACCAAATAATGCAATGTATAACATTGATGATGCATCATGATCAAGTCAAGATATATTCCAGCAATACAATATGGATTTGACATTTAAAAAAATCAACTAATATTAACAACACTAATAGATTAAGGTATCAAATGTTTTGGTCATCTCAATAGATACAGAAAAAAACATTTCATAAATTACAACCTTCATTTGAAATTAAACACACACAATAAAATAATAACTCTTCACATACTAGATTAAAAATAAACAACTTCCTTAACCTGATAAAGGCTATCAACAACCACAAAAAAACTTCTTTTGAGATTTTGAAACAAGATCAAGATGTCTGCTTACCACTGCTACTCAAGGGTATAGTTTTAGCTGGTGTTGTAAGGCAAGGAAAAGAAATTTTAAAATGTATAGGAATCAGAAAGAAATAAAGAAAACTATCTATTCTACACATGATTACACTGTATAATAGAAAATAGGAAAGAATCTATAGGTAAGCTATTAGAATGAGTAATAATACTTAACAAGGAAACTGCATACAAAAGCAATATTTGAAAATTTATCATACTTTTTTACATATAAGGAAAAAATGAAGTTTAAGAAAGATACCGTTTGCTGTAATATAAAAAATATAAAGTATTTAAAATTAAATCTAATAAAATATTTGAAAGATTTTATAGCTATCTTTATTGATATTATTGAATGATAATAATGGGACATATAGAAATGTGTATAAAGCAGGTAGGAGAAAATCATGTTCATGGATCAGAATATTTTAAAAATTTTAAAAATTCCATGTCTATGATTTTTGTCTTTAGATTCAAGGCAGTTTCAACCAAAACCTCAAGAGTTTTTTGTTTGTTTGTTTCTGTTTCTTACTTATTTGATTTAGGGGGGACCTGACCAATTAATTCCAAAATTTCTCTGCACTTCCAAAAAACAAGGCATTTAAAGAAATAGGACAAGATGGCGAAATTAGCCCTACCAAACATTAAGATTTATTGTGAAGTTGTAATAAATAGGGCAGTTTGGTTTTGCAATAGGATTGAAAGGATAAGTGGAAGAGATTAGCATTTATTTTGTCACAGTTTTGGAGACCAGATGTCCAAAATCAAGGTATCAACTGGTCACACCTTTCTCTGAAGACTGTAGCATTTCAGTGGTGGCTTGCAGGCAATCCATAACTCAATCTCTACTCCTATAGCATGGCCATCTATCTCTTTCTGTCTCCTCCTGTGGCTTGTAATTCTGTATCCAAATTTCTCTGCTTGTAAGGACTCTAGCTGTAATGAATTAAGGCCCACCCTGATTTAGTTTGGCCTGATTATTAGTAGAATCTTCAAAGACCCTATTTAAAAATGAGTTTATATCCATAAAAGCAGGGATTTGGACTTGAGCATGTCCTTGTGGAGGGCATGATTCAATCTACCACAGACATGCATGTAGAGGTGATACAATTACAAATGACAAAGAGACAATTATTACAAATATCAAAATATCTCTAAGGAGAGGGAGAGATGCAATGGGAGCAGAGCACAGTTTTTTTAACCTTAATGGTAGCTACAGGGGTGTCCACTTTATTATAATTCTTTAAATATACATGCATCATTTCTAGGCTTTTTGGTTTTGTGTTGTGATTCTGATGAACAGGATGGATCATTATCAGATAATATTCTAAAGATCCAAATTGCACTACTGAAATTATTAAGGCCAAGCATCCATAGTGTGCTAATGAAACCATGCGTCAATGAGAATAACAGCAGAGTGAAGTGCAAAATGGGGGGAATTGTGGGGAGGGGATTTTGGAAGATAGATTGTAAACAAAGTGTGGAGGGTGTTAATTGCTATTCAAGAAAACTGGAATTGTTCTGTGGTAAGTGAGGAGTAGCTTCCAAACAGAGGCGTGATAGGAAAATATATGTCTATTAGGAATGCACATACACAGACACACATACACAAATGCATAATACTCTCAACTCTGATAAAGGAGTACAGAAAGTACTTAAGTGACTTATTGGGTAGAAGGTTTACATAGACTGCAAGTTATCTGGCTATTAGAAGAAGGGAAATTTACACTTCTGTGGGTATTTGTGTTTAGTTATAAAGTACTAATTTGGGGGAGTCTATAGGGTAACCGGGTTTTGTCTGTCAGGTCATACAAGTTGGTAACACAGGTGAGGAGATGAGAGAAAGCGTTTCACAAAGACTTCAAGGTAGCGATCATGAGTATATTCAAAGAATTAAAGGAAACCATGCTTTAGGGAATGAAGTAAAGGATGTTGCCTCATCAAATGGAGACTCTCAATAAAGATGCAGAAATTATAAAAAGTCAAATGGAAAGCCTTAAGTACAATATCTAAAACCTCTAGAGAGTCTGAACAGTAGATTTAAACTGGCAGAAAGAAGAATGAGCAAAAGTGAAATAGGTTGATAGAGATTATACAATCCAGGGAAGACAGAGGAAAAAAAGAATGAAGAAAAATGAACACATACTCAGATAAATGTGGGATAACACAAGCACACAATCATATGTGTAATGGGAGTGCCAGAAAGAGAGCAGAGAGCAACAGAAGTTTCAAAAAATAATGGCTAAAACCTTTCCATATTTGGTAAAACAAATATATATACATACATATATATATATACACACACACACACACACACACACACACACACACACACACACACACACATATATATACACACACATATATATATATACACATATATATATATATATATATATATACACACATATACATATATATATATATATATATATATATATATATATATATATATATATATATCTCCAGAAAACACAGTGAACTTCAAGGAGGAAAAGTACAAAGAGATTCCCACTCACGAATCAAAATAAAAGTCCTAAAAGCCGAAGACAAGGAGGAAATCTTGAAAGCAGCAAGAGAAAAATGACTTATCACTCATGAGGGAACCCTAATAAAAAAATTTTGTATAGATACAACATAAAGAATGGACCTTTTTCTACACATGAAGACAAAGGTCTTAGCTACCAAAACTACATATTATTGGGTCCCAACGTCATTTGGAAAAGAAGCACATTAAAAGATAAGTGCTGAAGCCTGTATTGGTATAAAAGCATATGACAGGAATTTGACAACTGGACCATCAAGTTGGTTCTTGTTTATCAAAAAATATCTTCCTGAAGCCTCACTCCCAGAAACAATTACTCTCACTAGCAGAGCTCCCTCTAGGCTCCAGGCCAACAGGTAGAGTCTTGTTGATGTTCACCATTTCCCAGTTTTTCAGCTCTGGTCAGCTCCTTTCAGCATCTCATTCTTCAAGTAAGTAGATAGAGTTAACCTAGTTTGGCAGTTTCCTAAGGCTGGTCAGATGGGGAGGTTGCGGGTGATGGCTAGAGGATATGAAGTTTGGGGGGTGATTAAAATATTCTAAAATCAATCGTGTTCCATCACTGTAAATACATTGTAATTCAAAAACATTGAAGTGCATAAAATAAAAATCAGGATGAATGGAAACAACAGGGAGATAGGGTCAAATGAGAATTTTGTGTATTTTTCTAGCAATACTGAGGTCCAATTGAAACAGAAAATCTTTTTTACAAGTTGGTTCTTAATCCATTTCCTTGTAGCAAGAATGACCATTCTTTATTTTTCATCTCTCTTGACTTTCTTCTTCCCATTTCTTCATGTTTCTCTTAGTTTTCCTGCTTAAAATTCAGGATAGTGATAATAAGATAGAGAAAGTGGGAGTGGGGGTGAGGGATCAATATGATTATTTGAACATCTCTTTTTAGAAAGATAGTCTGACCTTTTATTCAAAATTTTGTGGAACCCATGAGTGGTGTATGTACATATAGCTTGTCTTGGTTTTCCGGGCTTCTATTACAAATAACATACAATGGCTTAGCTTAAACAACTAGCATTTATTGGCTCATAGTTCTGAGGCTAGAAGAAGTCCAAAGTCAAAATGCTGGCAAAGCTTGCCTTCTCCCTCAAGACTCTAGCAATTCTGGCAGTTCCTTAGCTTTTATCTCCTCCTGCCACATAGGGATGTCTTCTCCTTTCTAGCATCCAGTAAACCAGATTAAGACCCTCATGTGGCTGAGCCGCACCTTAACTAAAATAATGTCCTCAGGAGGTTCTACTTACAATGGGTTCATGCCCACAAGATTAAGAACATGTCTAATTTGGAGTACATGATTCAATCTACCACATAGCTCTAAAGTAATGTAAACAAAGCTAAAATTATTGTTTTCTCTGTAACAAATAAGAGGTAGAAGTTTATAAATAAGTTGCTTCCTCATGCCCTTCCCTTTTCTGACCCTTCCTGCTTCTTTAGGGAATGTATGGTCTCCAGCACATGCACATTACCTGATGGTAGCACGTGTTTCTCCCAGCAGCCCATTCTGAATTCCAGGACTGCAAAATGGAATGGATATCTAGTGTTCTACAAAAATCTCTGTTTCTGTCTCAATATTTGGCACTGATTTTCTCCCAGTCCCCCCAACTAGAAACCTATGATTCATCTTTGACTTTCTTCTTTCTTTCTTCTCTAGAAAAATTTTTACTGACCTATTGATAAAATATGTATAACCATCGTAGGTGCTCGCGCTGTCACCTCACGGATGTCCCAGCTCCTTTCAGTGCTGTGCAGGGTCCCTTAAGATCCAGGCCACCTCTGCAATCTCAGCTCAGGTGGAAGTTCCTTGGCTCAGCAATTTTGAGCTGCTCCTCATGCCCTCAGAATTCCTTGCTCTTTTCTCTGCCTGTGGGGTTCATTCTCTCCTGCCCCTTTTCCTCTTCCACTGGCCCTGTTCCACCCACCATTTACCTAGAAAAGTCCTATACAATTTTCAAAAGCCGGCTTCTAGTTCAGAAGAAATCAACTTCTCTGAATCCCTCATAGGACCACTTCTCATTAATTATTTCATTGTAGTAAAACTACATCAAACTTCCCATTTTAACCACTTAGTAAAACTACATGAAACTTTCCATACGGACTTCACTATCATTAATAATATTCATAATCTTGTGCTGCCTTTACCATCATCACCAAGACTTTTTTTATGACCCCAAACAGAAACTCTGTACCTATTAAGCAAAAACTCCCTATCCTTCCTTTTTTTTTTTTTTCATATCTTCAGCTTCTAACATTGGGCAATGCTTCAGAAATCTTTGTAAATGAATATTTTATTAAATGAGCAAAGTTGTGTACCTCTCTCTTAAAAAAATCCAGTACAAAGTATCAATCCTTAACTCATAAAGAGCTTAAATTATAACTATTATATTAGCAATATCACCATGAACCTTTAAAATCTCTAGTAATCTAATGTGTATTAAATGATTTTGTTTATTAAAAATGCATGCCTTGGCATGTACACATATGTGTACAAGAAGAGAGAGATTTGGAAGGATGTTAACAGTCATTATCTATGAGTTATAGAATTTATGGGGGAATTTTCTATTCTTAATATTTTTGTTAAAATTTAGACTTTCTAAAATGAATATAATTCATTATGCTTAATAAACTATAAAACTATTTTTACTTTGGAAAGACAAAAATGATTAGCTAATGATAATTTTTAAATCCACTTAGAAACGTATTACCTGGCAGAGTTGGAGTTCCTTTGTTTTGTATTAGACTTCATGGTAAGTAGAGTCTTTACAGTACTAACTTTTGCATAAGTGTTTACCTTTGAGTGAGTGAGATGACATTTTTCCCATTTCATGGATGAAGAAACTGAGGCACAGAGAATTGAAGTAACTTGTTCAATGTACAGAAATAGTAGTTGAAAAGACAAGATTTGTAACCAGGAAATCTGGCTCTTTGGATGTGAAACTAACAATCATTATCTATATTACCAGCTCTAGAATTGTTTCTAGATCTAAAGCTTAAATGTGGATTTATAAATGATTTTGTCATTGATACATTTCTACATTTAAGGAAAAACACATTGTTTGAGATATCTATATCTATATATCTATAGATATATATATTTCATATAATGATGTGAATTAAATGCAAACCCAATTATTACAAGGGAAACCATTTGTGACAATTGCGTTATATGAGGTTTTTATAATAGAACAACATCTGTTGTTAAAAACAGGATTCTGTTACTGGTTCATTAGAAAATCAGTAATTTATCTATCACCTACACAGATTATATACCCATTAAAAACATGTTTATAACAATTTCTGATTGAAAGCTGGCTGTTTTATTCACCTGGAAAATTAATCCACACAATGTATATTTAAAGTTGCATTTGAAGATTGCTGGATTTTTTTCTTTGCTTTGTTGTAAATGAACTGCACATTGAAAGGAAAAAACTGGCAAATATTGATGACTATCTTCGGGCCAAGATCAGGTTTTTCACAATACATTAAATTATTAAATACCCTCAATAATCTTGAAGACTAAGAATTGGCAACTCCATATTAAAGAGAGAAAAGTGACCAGTTTTTATTGTAGGACAGAAGAAGAATCCAGATGAAAACCCAGTGAAAACCACCTTGCTCCAAAGCCCATATGTTGACCATTGTGCCAGTTTGGATATGTTATGTCCCCCAAAACACCCTGTTCTTTAATGTAATCTTGTGGGGGCAGACATACTAGTGTTGATTAGGTTAGAATCCTTTGATTGAGCGTCTCCATAGGGATGTGACTCAATCAGCTGTAAGTGAAATATTTGGATAATTTCCATGGAGATATGGACCCTGCCCATTCAGGGTAGGTCTTGATTTAATCACTGGAGTCCTACAAAAGAGCTCACAAACAGAAGGGCCTCACAGCAGCTGAGAGTGACATTTTGGAGAGCAGCTAAGAGAGACACTTTGGAGACAGCTGCTGAAAGCAGACTTTTGCTGACACTTTGGAGATGCTAGCCCAGCGTTTGCTCCAGAGAAGCTAAGAGAGAACAAAACTGCCCCAAGAGCAACATTTTGAAGAAAGCACAGGAGCTGAGACAGGAGCTGGAACACAACCCAGGATCAGCAGATGCCAACCACATGCCTTCCCAGCTAACAGAGTTTTTCCAGATGCCATTGGCCTTCCTTCAGTGAAGGTATACTTGTGTTGATGCCTTAATTTGGACATTTTCATGGCCTTCAGACTCTTAAATTTGTAATCAAATAAACCACCTTTATCAAAGCCAATCCATTTCTGGTGTTTTGCATAACAGCAGCATTAGCAAACCAGAACAACCATCATGTCATGTTTCATTTTTAAGGAATAAGAGAAAGAGTGAAAGGGAAAATTGGTTAGTGAGAGAATACACAGAGTTATGAGACAGTTTCCAAAAAAGTAAAGTTTGGGAAAATTCATTTATAGAAGGAAACTAATTACTGAATTTGATTGCTTATTTCAGCACTTAGCATATAGCATTGGTGATGAAAATTTCATCAACAGCTCTACCACCTAGAGTAAAAAAGCAATAGTGAAATGAAATCATATCCCTTTAAACAGCCTGAATTTTTCTTGAGAAAGTGAACCCATCATTTTTAAACATAGCGTGCTACAAAATTGAAAATGTTTAAAAAAAAAAAACTCTATTATCTGTATGTATATATATGTGTGTGTGTCTCACACACACACATATACACATACATATATATGTGTATATATACCTACATACACTCTACCTATGGACCCTAATTTGCAGTTCTAATTATTTTGAGAAAAATAATAAATTAGGTGCTCAGAAAAGAGTATATTTTTAGAAGCTATTTTTGCATTTACTCCTAACTGCACAAATAATCCTTATTGATATATATTGCCAAGATAATTTTTGTTGTGAGCTCATTTTGGAAATTGTTTAGCTTGCAGACAAGCTTTTACCTATCTTAATATCATTATGCTTGAAATCTTTGTTATTATTGAAGTTGCAGATATTTACCAAAATCATGCAGCAAAAACTGAGTTCCCATGAGTTTCACCTTCTGAAAACAAAAGTTTCATTTTGATAATACATGGATAACAGATGCTTTTGTTAATGAACCACTCTGGGATAGAAAGAGTTTCTCCTTAGCAATAATCACTGGTGAAGGAGAGGGACTCACATTTTTGGAATTACAGGGTTTAAGTGACCAGCTTATAGTCCAGCATGCATTTAGATTTTATGATCATATTAGTGAATAACTATACTTTCTCTTCTGTGGCACTTCTATTCGAGTACATAAATTCAATATATAAGTTAACGAATTTTTTTTTCTTATGTGAATTGTGTGTGCCTATTTTTGATCATCTGTTCTTTGTTTATTACATTGCATTTTAAACTAATAATCCCATTAATGTTAATGGCAACTGCCAAGTTAAAACCCGTGAAAGCAAATTAATATGCCCTGCAGTCCTTGGACATGCCTTTGATACATTTTATATTATTAGCCTCATTCACAGAAGGATTTTATATTGTTATAAATAGACATAACCAGATTGGATGCCTTCAGTAAAAGGGAATGAAGATGTTAGTTCTCAGGTGGTAAATTTAGGAATCACAGATAGCCAACCCAGAAGACTCAAGAAAGGAGTTCATAAAATGCCATAGAGTGTCTTAATGCATCTGTAAAATGCCAGGCTTCTTGCTTTTGATCAGGGAAGACCTCCCAATTCCACCTAAAGTGTGCCCCACTTCTGGGTGCTCTCAGAGAACCAAGTGCTGGTTTACAGGTTAGGAATCACACCCTGTACTGCAGTTACCTGTGCACTTTTCTATTTCCTCAGATGGGAAGAGGCCTCTTGCAGGGTCTTTGTGGTGCTTTATTCTGTTTTATACATTATTGTATTGAGGGCTCAGCTGAAACCTGTAGGATCCTCATGCAAGCAAACAATTCATTTAGACCATCAGAGTGGTCATTTTGAGTCTTTGTTCAGTAGTTATTGGAAGAAGAGACTTGGGGAGGAAGGCAGAAGCAGAGTTCCTGTGCCTTTCACCTCGCACACTCTGAAAAATGCAAGCAAAATACAAACCTTACCAGTAATGCTTTCTCTTTAGAAGGCCTCTTAGGAATTTGTCAATGTTACTGCTCTGGAGCGTACAACTCACTTCATAAGTCTTGTTCACACCCATAAAAATATGCAGTACTTAGCCTTGGAGAACAAATTTGGGTCTTTTATTTTCTTTTCCTTAAAAGGTGAGATAAAGACTAGTCCAGGAAAACAGGAGGGCAAAGCCTCTAGAAATAGCAATGCTGATTTAAACAATAGAGTCTACCTTTTACACCCTATTTTAAATGTTTATTGAACTCTCATGACAACAATTTGGGAAAGGAATTAGAGTTAAATATCACCATGAATGTACCAACCTGAGCCTTATGAGATGAGTAAGTAGCTGAAAAATAAGGAAATTCTGCAGTTCAGCAACGGGGTGAAAGCTCAGCAGTTGCATCTCTCAGCTCAAACTTGAGAATTGAGGAGAAGCCCGACTGTGGGAGAACAGTGAGACGTTTCTCTTTGATCCTTCAGACATCATCTACTGCATCAGTGACCGCTGACTAAAACTTACACACAAGAGACAGTGAAGATGGTTGAGTGCTGAGGAGCAGAATTTCGTCTCTCCCCTAGAGCAGCTGGCAATTACCCAAGAACTATATGAAACAGTGTTTTCGGGGTCTCCAGTAACCAGTCACACATTGGACGCAAGTTTGGAATTGGAGGAAAAGCTGAGATTGCAGCGAGCATTGTAAGTTCCCCGGACCAGGGGTCTGGCGCCCCTCCCCACCCAGACCTCACAGACTGTCTTGCTGCCGGCTCCCTGAAAGGGGGGAAAAAAAAAACAAAGAACAGCAATCTGCTGAGGGCAGGAAGGGAGGCTCAACCCAGCCTCAACTGCAGAATTAATTAACAAATTAATTAACTAACTTTGGGAGCTGGGGTGCTAAAGAAGGGCTGGGCTCCGAGAAGTGGGGGCACTTAAAAGCGGGCATCCATTCCCAGACTCCAAAAAAGCCATTTTTTTTCCTCTACATTTTGTCCCCTCTGGCTTCTCACTGATCCCTTATCTTTTTGCATTTCAATAGCCCCTGGCAGGGGTGGAACTGAAGCTGTTGGAGAGTAATTATCAGACAATAGCCCAAAACATATCCTTAAATGCTCTGTTCTGACACTGACAAAACTTCCAGGCTGGGGAAAGACTTTTAAAAGAGATTCTTTTCCTTTTTTCTTTTTCATATTTTTCTTTCTTTTTCTTTTTTTTAATCTAAAAGTAATATATGTGGTTATTTTCTATCGGAAAGCCCAGGTTGAGGGACTAGGCTGGGCTTGGGGGAGACAGAGTACCCACAGTGTCTTTGAATTCCGTATTCACTACTGAAGGTCTCCACCCCCGTCTTTAATTGGCAACTCAGGCTGATCAAGGACTCTACCTGGAGAGGCCCCAAAGAGGAGAGGGGAGAAGGGAATAGTGCCCCTGAGAGACAACTGGAGTTCTGAGGATTGGGAGAGTGGAGGGAGGTCCAGCTCAACTGGCAGTCCTCCTTTTGGGAACTCAGACCCCAGGGGCTGGAATTCAGATTCCGGCTTCAGTCAGCCACGCCCCCAACAGGATCAGAGTCACCAGGAGAACTAAAGGCTCCACACCTCCTTACACTGGTGGGGGAGCTGTGGGCTGGCAAGCACCACCTGCTGGACAGGAGAGGAAAAGCACCAATTCTAAAGGCCTCATAGGAGGGTCTCATTCTCAGGAAAACTCCATATCCTCCCACTGAGACCTGGGCCTCACTAGACTGGGAAAATCTGACTAGGGTCGACCATATCTGAGGAGACCCACTCACAAAAAGGTTACATAGAGGCAGAGCAAGAAACAGAAAAACAAGAGGGGAAAAATTCTGATCAACTAAATAGAACCTAAGTTAGAGGTCTAGAATAAGTTGAACTGAATAACAGAGGCCAGAGAACTAAGCCAACCAACAAGAAAACCACTAGGTAAAAGAGAGAAAACAAGCTCCAAAATAAACTAATCAAGAGAATCAGATGCTTAGACAACTTAAGATTACAAGCCATACCAGGAAACACGAAAACATGGACCAGCCAAAGGAACAAACTAATAGCTCAGCTGAGATACAGGAGTGGAGGCAACTAATGCTAAATAAATTTGATGAAATGAAGGAAGATGTAGCAAAAGAGCTGAAGGATATAAAGAAGACACTGGATGACCATAAAGAAGAATTCATAAACTTAAAAAAACAAATGGCAGAACTCATGGGAATGAAGGCCACAATGGAGGAGATGAAAAACACAATGGAGGGACACAACAGTAGATTTGAACAGGCAGAAGAAAGGATCAGTGAACTGGAAGACAGGTCATTCGAATTCATACACAGAAAAGAGCAGATGGTGAAAAAAATGGAAAAATATGAGCAGGGTCTTAGGGAGCTGAGTGACAACATGAAAGACACAAATATACGTGTTGTGGGTATCCCAGAAGGAGAAGGGAGGGGAAAAGGAGCGGAAAGAGTAATAGAAGACATAGTCACTGAAAATTTCCCAACTCTTATAAAAGACAGAAAATTAGAGATTCAAGAAGTACAACGTACCCCAAATAGAATAGATCCCAATAGACCTACTCCAAGACACTTACTGGTCAGATTGTCCAATGTCAAAGACAAAGAGAGGATTCTGAAAGCAGCAAGAGAAAAGCGATCCATCATATACAAGGGAAGGTCAGTAAAACTTACACACAAGTTGAATCTGAATGTTTGTCTAAATTTATGGAAATAAATTCACTTTTGTAGTTTCATTGTCTTCAGTTTCAAAATCACCAATGATACACAGTATTTACTTGTGGCAGGCAATGTTCCAAGTGCTTTTCACCTATTAACTAATTTGATCACCACAACAATCTTTGAGGTGGCTGCAATGGTGCATAGGTTACAGATGAGACACCACGTAAAGCAAGGTTCAGAGATTCACTCTCCCAAAACCAGCCGGCTGATTGGCAGGGGAGCTGGGTTTCAATCCCAGCAGTCTGGCCTCACAGCCTCTGTTCCTTGATGGTAGACCTCCCTTCCACATTGCAGGGCTCACCAAGACCAGGAAACCCGGCTTGAGTCATTTGTGGTGTCTTTTTATGGACTTCGTGAAATTGCAAAAGCTCAAATCCTTGAGAGAAAGAGATTTATATTTGGATTTAAAATATTAATTACAATTAATTAAATTTTAATTGCTATTAAATTTATTTATTTAATTAATTAAATATTGATTAAAATTAAACCCAATGAAAGCAATTATAAGATAAAAAGCCATATGTATTATATAATGATTATGTGTCCAATTTGGTATAAATGATATATTTGTATATCTTATTAGCATATACTTAGATATATAATCCCTAGCATTTATATAGTGTGCTAATAATATGCATAATATTTAGTGTAATATTTAAATATATCACATTAGAAGATATTTACCATAAAATATGTAACAATCACAATAAAGTAGGTATTTTTATCTCCGTTTTTTATTTTATTCAATACAAAATATTTTAACTTAAAAAATCACAGAGATAGCACAAAAACAACCCTGCTCGTATCACCCAGATTAGTAAAATATTTACATTTTACCGTGTGTTCTCCAGAACATCCCTGCCTTCCTTTCTTGCTTCCTTGTTTCTTGTGTTCTTCTTTCTTTGTACTTCTTTTCTTTTTCTTTTGAAAAAATAAAACATTATATATATAGTTGAGCCCTAACACACAACTTATGCAACTGTCCCTTGCAAAGGTGGTGTTTTTTGCATTTTATACTTCCACTGCACATGTGTATTAATAATAAAGAACACTCTCGTGAATTTTTTTTAGTTCCTCACATGGGTGGGAATGTATACATATAATTTTTTATGTTCTTTTTTCATCCACTTCATGTAAACTTGGGGTCATTTTAGGTACTTCCACAGGCAGCCACTGCAGGAGCCCACAGTTACTGGTGGACCCCACCTTCCAGCCTCACAGACCAAACCCCTATTCCCAGGAATCTCCCTCTTTAACTCACACACTGGCCTTTTCCCTGACAAAAGCATCAGGTCCTGAGCTCTCACCTATGGTTTCAAATTTTCTCTCCATTTCTGGCACCTCTGTATTTCTCTTTCTTTCTCTTGAACACAGCTATGGATTCCGTTGTTGTTGCTCCTGATGTTATATTTTACCCAGCATTTTTATGGGTTCTGAGCAAGAGATTTTTCACTGCTTCAGTTTACTATGTTGCTGGAGACAAAGCCACAGCCCCATTTTATAGATGTGAAAACTGAGGCTAGAGGGGATTTGGTAACTTCCCTAAAAGCATAGAAACAAGCTACACTGTGACTTATAACTTGAGACCAGATCTACTTCAAAGTCCATAGTTTTTTCTGTCTACCTGAATCTGCTACAAAATGTCTGATCGTTTGGAACTTGAAACATTGAAGATTTAATTGGTGACTACTTATTCCAATTCCATCCCTCTTTCTAAAGCAAGACAATAGGGGGATACTCGCTTTCCTAAAGCCGTTATAGAAAAGTTAAGTAGCTATATGCAACACAATTGTTTTTATTTTCATTCCAATGTGGGATTGTTATACTGTGGGCAATACGTCTTTCATGCAAGCTCACCAGCTTCAGAGAGGAGTAAAGGCTTGGGATTCAAATACAGTGGTGTTTCTGCCTGATTTCTTCACCAGAGTTTCAGGTCTCTAGTCTTATTGCACCTCTCTCCTTAGCAATT
This sequence comes from Choloepus didactylus, assembly GCF_015220235.1. Lineage (NCBI taxonomy): Eukaryota > Metazoa > Chordata > Mammalia > Pilosa > Megalonychidae > Choloepus > Choloepus didactylus. The sequence continues at coordinate 159,097,808 of NC_051311.1, read as the reverse complement.
TCTGCAGAGACTTGCATCTTTTTCCCCATGTCTCCCAAGGCTTGCATTATGCACAGTGCTGATTTGTCACAGCTTCTCAAATTGGAAGTGTGGTTTCTGCCCAAGTGTTTACAGGTTCCTAGATTAGTCTCAGAATGTCTTGACTCTAATCGATCTCAGCTCCTACTTACAGCTCACAAATTGCAACCTACTTCTGTCGGTTTTAGAGTCTACTCTCTCAAAGGACTTGAAGAAAATCTGTAGGCACTGGCCAGGAGGTTTGGATGCATTTAACTTGACATTGTGGGGCCAGGGCCAGGGCTAGTATCTAAAAAATACGAAAATACAAAGAAGAAAATTAAAAAGAGTAGATTTACATTAAGCTCATCTTTATCAATTATCATATGCCAGGTACTATGTTAATTACAAAATTTGACATGCATTTTTCTTTGGAGGACAGCACCTTGCATGATACTGGGAAGCAGTGTTTACCCATTATCCATTCTGCAACAACAGTGTCCAAGTAATTCATTAATCTATCCGTCAAATTCTTAGGGTGTCTGCTAGGTATCAGACAATGCGTTTCTTAGTGTCCTCTGAGATTAGGATGTGTTCCAGGCCTATTTGGATACAGATACTGCCCCAAAGTCAATCCCAGGTGTTTATAGACTTTCTGTTTTGTTTTCTTCTCTCCCCTAACATAAATATAAGTTTCTGTTGTATAGAGTTGCTTGACATCCATGGGCCTTTGTTGCTTTTGATATTAGAAAGTGACCCTATATCCCAGCACCTGAATTCTGAATTAAGTGAGATTTCAGGAATTGTGAGAGCTCACAGCTTCTTTGGGCAGGGAAATAAGAAGTCAGTTCATTTTAGGAAAAGAAGTGCTTTGGGTCCTGATTATAAGGCTGTGAATGAAAGAGCCTAAGACACCACACACACATGGATGAAACAGCTACAGAATATAAGCCTTCAGATCAAGAGAAATGATCAGAGGCATCTAAGCACTGGATTGAGATGCAGGAACCATGGCTGGACCTCTTAGGGGCAAGGCAAGTTCCCCTGCAGGTGTCAGTGTGAGAGGCCAATGACAGGGACAATGGCTACAAAAAAGCCATCTGTTCCAAATATAACAGACTCATGAACCAAGCATAGTTTCAGTAAATCCCATTAGTGCTTTTTTTGTTGATAACTTGTTAAAAAAAAATTCTGGTTGAATCTTTTGTCTCTTTAACTGAATAGATGAAGAACTGTGGCTTGTGAAGTATTATTTTTAAATTGCATGCTAACTTTGGACCTAGTTCATTTTTTGATATCCTGATGGTTCAGAAAAGAAAGACTCAGATGAACTTTGGTAGACTGTCTATCAAAGATATAAATAAATGCAGCAGGGAACTAGACAGAATGGGTGCCTTGTTCTGACAATCTCTTTGTCCAATGACCCAAGCACAGGGTTAAGAGGGTTTGGAGAGAGCAAGACACCATAGCGAAAATAAATAAAACTCCCAAAAAAAGGAAGGAGTGAAATAATATCTTTCCCCTCCAGACTGCTAGAGGTAAATCCACAGGCTTACCTCACTCAAAAGAAAAGAGCAGCCAGAAGTGGAGCGGAATTAAGTGTTTTCAACCATCACAAGAGAGGCAGTTGAACTATAATTAGCATCTGGCTTTTGGACGTCCAGTTTAGCACTGGTTACACAATGATGACCTCTGTCTATCCCATCAAATGCATATGACTACTCAAAATTCCAGGATCCTCCACACAGCTGTTTGATAATTGCATAAGTTCGGAGAAATAATTTGTTTGTGCATATGTGCATTCTTGCTCCTCAACAGAATAAAAAATCCTCAGACTTCTCTGTACTGAGTTGTGGGCCTGTCTGAGGTCACAGAAGGAAGAGGAATGAGAATCAATCCAGAGGCAACCAAAGCCACTGCCAGGAAGCAGAAGAAAGATGGAATAGATTGGCCAGAGCAGAAACCCAGAGTCAGATTAAAGGCTCCGGGAGAGAGAATAGAAGTCCAGATAAATGAGCAAGGATTGGTGAGACAGATGGAGTACTGGAGGCAGAAAGATGTATTCCAGGAGAATGCATGCCTCCTCCCAGAGGGGTGAAGAAAGAAGAGGCCACAGACAAGATTTAATCATCTCTTCCAGGTTTTTGAATAGGAAGCATTTCCTTGAGTTTAATGAGACTTTTTGAAAACGTACTAAAATAAATTTATTGGACTGTAAGTCCCTGCAGTCCAAGGGCACTCTCAAAGAAAGAACTTGCAGGTCTTCCCTGCCCTGGACCTGAGCCAAAGCTGTCCAGTGCCACAAGAAATGGGTTTCCATGTTTAGGATCCCTGGGGCGAAACCAAGACCCCTGTCTGCCCATCAATAAGAATCATTCAAGACCACTGCTTTATCTCTGCATCCCCAGCAGTTAGCAATCCCAAAACATCCGAGAACTATGACATCCCAATCCATAACAACATGCATGATTCAAACAACTCTAACCTAGCCCACTCCCCTTGCTATTAATAGAAATATCTCTGGGCATTTTGGTCAGACTGAAATTAAGGAACAAACAAAGTGACCGTCTGGTATGACAAAGCTGTCTAAGCAACCTCTAGTTTCCTCCTGGAATTGGACAAGTGCCCCAAAGCCAAATTGCTCAGTTTAGCCAGGTAGAAGGAAGGATCACAGATTTAGAGTTCAGCATTCCTGAGTTTGAATGCTTCCAAGTTAAATATCCTCCCTGAACTTCAGTGCAATGTGGAGCAAATTAGCATTAAAGGATGTAAAGACCTTTACATTATAATGATCTCTACCTTGATAATTATTATTATCATTAATACCATCCAGTTTTCCCAAAGGTTGAATTTTGATGCTCCCCTGCAACACAGATTATGATTGGGGCCTTGCTTTCCTTTTGAAAGTCTCTGGTCATCTCACCACCACAGTAGTCCTAGTCCTTAGATAGAGATGCATATATATACAGACCTCCTTCTATGTAGCCAGGCCAGTGTGGGCCATGCTAATTTTTTTTTTTTTTTTTTTTTTTGGTAGCACTGTAGTTGTAGGTTTACAAAGAAATTATGCATTTAAGTGCCGAGTTTTCATATACCCATCCACCCATGCACTTTTCCGTATTACTAATGTTTTGCATTAGTGTAGTCCATTTGCTAAAATTGATGAAACTATAATTATTCTAGTAACTATGGTCCATAGTCTACGTTAGAGTACAATCTTTATGTTGTAAACCTCTATGAGTGTTAATTTTTAGTTTAATTTTTATTCTGGTAACATATAAACAGCCTAACATTTCCCATTTTTTCAATTTCACCTATACAATTCAGTGGTGTTAATAACATTCATGATGTTGTGCTACCATAACCACCATCCATTGCCAAAACGTTTTCACTACCCCAAACAGAAACTCTGCACCAATCAAGCATTAACTCCCCATTCCCTAACTCCTGGCCCCTAGTAGCCTGTATTCTTGTTTCTGACTTTATTAATTTGCATATTCTAATTATTTCATATCAGTGAGATCATAAAATATTTGTCCTTATGTGTCTGGCTTAGATCACTCAACATGATGTCTTCAAGGTTAATCCCCATATTGTAGCATGCATCAGAACATCATTATTTTTTGTGGCCAAACAATACTTCATTGTATGCATAGACCACATTTTGTTTATCCATTCATCTGTTGAGGGACATTTGGGTTGCTTCCACTTTTAGCAATCATTTCTGAATCATTGCTGTGAACACGGGTATGTAAATATCCATTCGAGTCCCTACTTTAATTCTTTTGGGTATAGTCCTAGAAGTGGGATTGCTGGGTCCTAATTCTATAAACTTTCTGTGGACGTGCCAAACTGCTTTCCACAGTGACTATCCATTTTATATTTCTGCCAACAATGGACAAGCATTTATATTTCTGTGCATCCTCTCCAATACATGCAATTTTCTGGTTTTTTAAATAGTACTCTTTATAGTGTTTGTGAAAAGGTATCCCATTGTGGTTTTGATTTACATTTCCCTAATGGTCAATGATGTTGAGCATCTTTCCAAGTGCTTATTGGATACTTGTATAGCATCTTTGAATAAATACCTATACAAGTCTTGTGTCCATATTTAATTGGGTTGTTTGTCTTTTTGCTGTTAAGTTGTAGGAGTTCTTCATATATTCTGGATGTTAAATCCTTTTCAAACATATGGTTTCCAAATATTTTCTCTCATTTGGTAAGTAGCTTTTTGTGTTTTTTATTTTTTAATTTTCAAGACAAAGTCCTTTGATGCCCCAAAGTTTTTAATTTTGATGAGGTACCATTTAATTGTTTGTTGCTGTTTTTTTGGTGTAAAGTTTAAGAAAACATTACTAATACATGTCCTGAAGAATGCTTCTCTATGTTTTCCTCCAGAAATTTTATAATTATCCTTTTCCTATTTGGATCTCTGATCTATTTGGAATTAATGTCTGTTTATGCTATGAGGGAAGAGTCTACCTTCATTGTTTTGCACATGGAGATCCAGTTTTTCCACCACCATTTTTTGAAGAGATTATTCTTTCCCCATTAAGTGGACTTGGCACACTTGTCAAAATTAGTTGGCCATCGATGTGAGGGTTTATTTCTGAACTCTCAATTGGATTCAGTTGGTCCATTTTGTGCATACTCGTGCCAGTGCCATGTGCTTCTGCTTTCAGTAGCCTTGTAATAAGTTTTAAAATCGGGAAGTGTGAGTCCTCCAACTTTGCTCTTCTTTTTCAAGATGGTTTTGGCTATTCAGGGCTCCTTAAACTTCCATAAAAATTTGATGATTGGAATTTCCACTTCTGTAAAGAAGGCTGTTGGAATTCTGATTACAGTTGCACTGAATCTATCAATCACTTCAGGTAGAATTAACATCTTAATGGTATTTCGTCTTCCAATCCATGAATATAGAATGTCCTTCCATTTATTTAAGTCTTCTTTATTTTTTTCCAGCAATGCTGTGTAGTTTTCCATATACCTGGCCTTAACATCCTTGGTTAAATTTATTCTGAGATACTTGATTATTTTAATTGTTACTGTAAATGGAATTATTTCCTGGATTTCCTCCTCAGATTGATCATTATTTGTGTATAAAACACCACTTATTTTTGCATGTTAATCTTGTACCCCACCACTTTGCTGAATTCATTTATTAGCTTTAACAGTTTTGTTGTGAACTTCTCAGGATTTTCTAATACAGAATCATATCATCTGCAAATAGGAGGAATTATACCTTTTCCTTTACTATTTGGATGAATTTTACTTCTTTTTCTTGCCTAATTGCTCTGGCTAGAACTTCCAATACAATGTTGAATAACAGTGATGTGACAGTGGGTATCTTTGTGTAGTTCTGATCTTAGGGGGAAAGCTTTCAGTCTTTTACCACTGAGTATGATCTTATCTGTGAGTTTTTCATATGCCCTATATCATGTTAAGGATGTTTCCTTTTATTCCTCATTTACTGAGTATTTTCATCAAGAAGAGATGCTGGATTTCGTCAAATGCCTTTTCTGTGTCATTTGAGATGGTCGTTTTTTTTCCTATGTTCCAATAATGGGGTGTATTATATTAATTGATTTTCTTATGTTGAACTACTCTTATATTCCTGGGATAAATCCCATTTGATCATAGTATAGAATTCTGCTAATATGTTGTTGTATTTCATTTGCTAGTACTTTGTTGAGAATTTTTGCAACTATAGTCATGAAGGATATTGCCCTGTAATTTTCTTTTCTTATGATACCTTATCTGAGTTTGGTTAGGGAAGTGCTGGCCTTGTGAGTAAGTTAGGAAGTGTCCCCACCTCTTCAACTTTTTGGAAGATTTTGAGTGGGATTTGTGTTAACTTGTCTCAGAAATATAATGCATGATTTGAACATTTCAAAATTTATTGAGACTTGTTCTGTTACCTAACATATGGTCTATCCTGGAGAATGACTCATATACACTAGAGAAAAATGTGTTCTATATATGTCTGTTAAGTTTACTTAGTTTATACTACAGTTAAAGTAGTCTTTGTCCTTATTGATCTTCTGTCTGGATGTTCTATCCATTATTGAAAGTAGCATATTGAAGTCTCCTACTATTAATGTGGAACTGACTCTCTTCAATTCTGTCAATATTGCTTCATATATTTTTTGGCTCTGCTGATATGTATATTGAATTAAATTGACCCCTTTTTTAGTATATCAAGCACTTTGTCCCTTCTAACAGTTTTTGACTTAATGTCTATTTTACCCAATTAGTATTGCTGCCCCAGCTATTTTTGGTTACTATTGCATGGTACATTTTTTATTTCCAATCCTTTCACTTTCAATCTACTTATGTCTTTGAATTCAAGGTGAGTCTCTTGAAAACAGCATAGAGTTTTCTCATTCATTCTTATATCTATCTTGCCAATCTCTGTCTTTTGACTGGAGAGTGTAATCGATTTACATTTAAAGAAACTACTGAGAATGTAGAGCTTTTTACAATCTGTTAAGTTTTATACCTTTGTCCAATATAATTATTGCATTACTGCCTATTTTTTTTTATTTTCATGATTTTTTGCAGTGAACCATTTTGAGCCACCTTCTCCTTTCCTTCTGTGTGTTTTTCAAATATTTTCTTTGTGTTTATCACTAGCACTTAAATTTATGTACCACCCTAAATCTATACATCTATATGATTTGATACCAAGTTAAATTCAATAATGTAAAATACTGTGTCCCTATACCCCTCCATTCCCCTACTTTATTGTAGTACTCGTTACAAATTATATTTTTATGCATTGTGTGCTCAAAAACACTAGATTTATCATTACTTTTTGTGTATTTGCTTTTTAGAATATTTAAGAAGTAAAAATTGTATTCATATTCCAGAAAGTACAACACAATGGTACTTGAATTCATAACAACCCATATTGTTACCATCACTGGAGGCTTTATTTCTTTATGCCACTTTGAACCACTGTCTAGTGTCTTTTCCTTTCAACTTGAAGATAACCCTTTAGCACTGCTTGTAGTATACATCTAGTGGCAACAAACTCCATCAGCTTTTGTTTATCTGGGAGTGTCTTAACCTCTCCCTCATTTCTGAAAGATAGTCTAACCAGATATAAAATCTGTGGTTGGCAATTATTTTATTTTCAACACTTTAAATACTTCGTCCCATTACCATCTTGCCTCCATGGTTTCTGATGAGAAATTAGCAGTTAATCCTATTGGATCTCCCTTGCATGTGACACATTTATTTTCTCTGACAGCTTTCAGAACTCTCTCCTTGCCCTTGGAATTAGACAGTTTGTGTACTACATATCTAGGTATATTGTTTGGGGTTTGTTGGACTTCTTGAATGGGCATATTCATGTCTTTCATTAAATTTAGGAAATTTTCTGCAATTACTTATTTGAATATTCTTTCTTTCCCTTTTTCTCTTTCTTCTTCTGGGACTACCATAATGTGTATATTGATGCACTTGATGACGCCCCACAGGTTTCTTGGTCTCTGTTCACTTTTCTTCATTCTTCAGTTTGAATAATTTCAATTGCATAATCTTCAAGCTCACTGATTCTTGCTTATGCCAGCTCCACTCTGCTGTTCAACCCCTGTAATGAATCTTTTATTTCAGTTATTGTGGTCTTTAACATCAATATTTCTCCTCAGTTCATTTTTATAATTTCTGTCACTTTACTGAGATTCTCATTTTGCTCATTCATCTTTTTCCTGTTATCCTTTAGTTCTTTCTCCATGTTTTCCTACTGTTCTTTGAGCATATTAAAGATCTTTATTTTTCCTTAATCATGTCCAAAGTCTGACTTTCTTTGTTGATAGTTTCTGAAATTTTATCTTATTCATTTGCATGGGCCATCATTTCCTGTTTCTTTGTCTTTTGATGCCTTTTTGCACACTGTATATTTTAATATTTTAATTTATTAATTCTAGAATTAAGTCCACCTTCTGTCTGTTCCTTAATTTCATACCCAGCTAGTGACATAACAGAGACTTCCCTGAGTCCCCAAACAAACAGAACAAAGCAAAAAATTCCTTTCTCAGTTTTGGAAGTTGGCTGTGTGTTGACCGCTACTCTTCTTCAGAGTTTAGCCCTCTTCCTGAGATCATACAAGGTTGAAACAGGGGGCCCTTTCTGTCTTTTGTGAGCAAGCATTCTGTCGTGGGCATGTGCTTGTGGCCTTAGGAATTCCCTGTTTACAGGGATCCAAATGTCCCCTCTACTGCCTTTGAAAAGACTTTTTTCCCTTTCTGGGTCTCTGTTTTATGTCTTAAAGCTGGTAATCCTTTGCCCCAAGTCACTTCAATTTGATTGTTTCTAACATCACTTTAGCCAACTGCAAGCTGTTTCTGCCTGCTAGGCAAATTCTGGAAGGTGAGCCAGAGATGAGTGTCTTGATTCACTCCTTCAAGCTGCCTCCTGTTAGATTAGCACTGACATACAGACATCCCAGTATGTCAATGGGGTAAACTGCTCCCTCTGGAACAGAGCCAGGGAGCCACTATGAGAGGATAAGCCAGCCCCAGACTGCCAAGGAGGTGGTGGGAGAGAAGCTACTAAGGGTGCCATGAGTTTCTCCTACCTTTAAAACTGTGTTTTCTTGTTTCAGCGCTTTCCTATTACTACAACACTCTGTTTTTCAGAGCTTGGAGGAAGATGGCTCTGCCATTTTTATGTTTTTAGTTTTGTTTTGTTTTGTTTATTTCCTAGTTATTCAAAGATTCCATGGGAGACAGAACGCTTGAGTATATCCTACACTGTCATCTTGGTCAACCAGAAGTGGCCATGGTCATTGACACTCCCATTGGAGTGTGCCCCTCCTCCATAGGGCTCATCTTACAGCCCTCACTCTACCCAACGCCAGCATCCAGGAGCAAGGTTGCTCAAACTCCAACATGACAGACATATAAAGTGATTATGGGCTTCATCAAATCTGTTATTGAGTCTAATATTCAACTGAAAACATGAAAATCTACTGATGGTATCAGTAGAAAATATTATCTGTAAGTCAGAGGCTAATGTTTTTACTTTTTGCAATCATCATAGAGCCCCCCACAATTAATATATGGTCCATAGAAATGTGTTATTTGATTTAAAATTATCATAACACCACAGGTTTCTTGCACTCATTTCTTTCTACAAATATAAATAGAAATGAACATGTTTTTAAATCAAACCTGCCTTCAAATCTTGGTTCCCCTCAAATGCTAATTGCATGGCTTTTATGATCCTGTTTGCTCAACTAGAAAATGGAAAAAAAAATAATAACTGCATCACAGGAAGTCTGTGACCAAAAATTGAGATAATGTGTATGAAATTACCAAGACATTTTCTGTTACAGAGTAAGCAAACATTAAATTAAAATTCCCTTCTTTCTTTCTCTTGGGACACAGAGGAATAAGAACATTAAAGTTTATTTTCTCTCTTTAAACATTACATTCTTCACATTAATGTCCCTTTTTAGAACTAGATCTCTCAAACTAAAAGAAAATTGGGCCTACTAATTATTTTTCCTTGTGAGGAGAATTATATAATCAGATTCCTAAGATAATAAATGGAAACTGTACCATAGTGGAAGGAAAGAATTTAAATATTTAAATATTTAAATGAGTGTATTTTTCCAGTTCTTGGATAATGAAAGAGAAAGATTTAGGTGAGGAAAGCATTCACAAAAGAGGGTAACCAAGGGGATGAATTAATATCAAAAATAAATAGACCACAGGTATTATGGATTGAATCATGCCCCCCACACAGACATGTTCAAGCCCCTACCCCCAGTCCTCTGGATGCGAACTCATTTGTAAATAGGGTCTTTGAAGTTCCTATTAAAATGAGGCCAAAGTGAATCAGGGTGGGCCTCAATCCAATATGTCTAGAGTCCTTATAAGCTGAGGAAATTTGGACACAATCAGAAGTGAGAGACTGGAGGAGACAGATCACCATGTCACGGAGGCAGAGATTGAGCCACCACCAAAGTGCTACAAATTTCGGAGAAAGCATGGCCTTGATTTTCAATTTCTAGCCTCAAAATCTATGACATAATACATTTCTTTGTTTATGTCAACCAGTTTGTGGTATTTATGATAATATCCCAACAAAGACACTAAGCAAGCATGAGCCTCACAAGAGATGGCCTAACAAAGGAAACTAAATTTCTTTAAATTGAAGTATTTTTTTTTGTGTAGAAAAGTTTCTTGCAGAACTTCCCTGACTTGGTTTATGCAGATATATTTCTATGGTCATCATTTCAAATTGAACTTGGGTAAGGGAAAGTGCCAAGATGGAGCAGAAGGAAGCAGTAAGGGAGTTAGAAGTGTTCTAACAGCCCCTTTAATTGGCTGGCCCTACAGCTTTTTCTCTCTGCATCTGGAACAATTTTCTGACACTACTATAGACTCTGGGCTATATAAGTCCTCCAGTCTAGAGAGAAGAAAAAGATGTAAGGAAGGAAAATCTGCAGAAGGCAAGCATTCATTCAGATTTTCTGCTAAGATTTTTCTGATCTAGTACCCAGACTTCTGGGCCCTGGCACATGGGTGGGGGTTGCTTGTGATTTTTCTCCATGTTTTTGAACATCATCTATGTGTCAATCATCATTCTAGGTTCTTCATCTGCCTTATCCTATGTAATCCTCCAAACATTCCTGTGTTGGTATTATATCCCCATGTTATAAGGGAAAAGCTGAAGCTCAGAAAATGCAAATCACTTGGGTTCAACACAGGTTTTCTGACTTGAAGTCCCATATATTTTTCACTACTTCCATTCTGCATCACTTTCAGGATCCAAGTCTTATATTTTCCTCTGCAGTTGATATAATTCCTTGATTCCTATCCAATGTCCACATTTCTTCATGACCTTGGCCCCACTTCTTCCCCAATCACTATAAAAAGATATCCCAGCCCCTAAGGCTCTGTGCATGCACCTTTCCAATCTCTCTGTATATTGCCAGCTGCTAGACTTGGGTCTACAATTGTCTGCTTGGAAGTCATAAATGAAACCCCATGCAATACACTAAACAACAACTTCCACATTGTCCACCTATAAATATAACAGCAAGTTCCAAACAGTTCCTTCTGTGATCTACAATTCAGCAGATGACAAAAAGCAAACATGCAGGTGGAACATCCAGTTTGGCAAAGGGGCCAATTCCCTGAGTCCCAAGTGCTCTCTCCTTTAATCTGGTTAAATAAAAGAGTCATTTGGGAAGAGCTAAAGGAACAAATTAATTGAATATTCATCAGGCAATCATCCATGAATACAGGCACTTAAACCTAAGTGTGAGATAAGAAATATATGGCAGGGAGTTTGAGATTATATTCCCTGTAAAGAATCTAGGGAAAAGAAATCCAAGGTTTCCACTTAAGGTTATATCCGTAAGTCAGAATTGAAGCCTGAGTCTTATCTTTCCAATTTTGAAAGCTGGGTTTCCTTGGGAAAGTTGTGGAGGAAAAAATATTCTATGCTTGTGCATCCTAATCTATAAAATGCATGTAGTATTACAACATCACAGAGTTGTTTTGAAACCTAACTAAGATAATGTAAGGAAATGTATATAGCTACCTACTGACACATACCAAGCCTTCAGTAAATGTTTGCTGACTTTGAATCTGAATCACAACCACTCCCAAATTTACCTTGCCAGCTCTGGTGGAACCCCATTTCTAAGAAGTGAGAAAAGGTATCTCTTGCAGCTAATAATATTTAGCTGAAGAGGTTAATTGGCTAGCTTTAGGTGCTGCATTGAATAGACAGGGGACATTTCAATGAGAATTTTTTATAAGAAATCATCCCTGCTAACATGACATGTACTAGTAAAACTGCCATCTGCTCTCTTTGCTTTTCCTTTGAGAACCTCACATAATAAAAGTTATAATTAAAGAAGTCATGGACAGGAGATCAATGGAATGGAATTATTCATAATGTTCTGTACTCTGAGTGCCTTTTCTGCCCAGTCAACATCTATACCTCACAAAAGTGAGTGTGAAACTCCAGGAGGTAATCAAACACAAGTGAGACAGCACATCTCTGTTCTTACTGGCACCCGATGATGGGACATGGGCTCTTTGCTAGAGAAATACAGGAAACAGTCAGAAGGCAAGGAGACTCCTCCAGGAAGCAATCAAACTAACACCTAGTCTCCATCCAGGGCTTCCCCATTAAAGAAAACATATGAGAGGCATGTCAGAGAAAGGTAATTCTCCAGAGGTCACTAAAAAATGCATAAACCTGAAGCAAAGTCATAATCATTGTACCTGCTGTTGCCCCTCTTTCACCTAACATATAGTAATTAAAATTACTCAAATAATGTAATCTGAGTTGCTTTTCTATTATCCACCAATGAGACCTATATGCAATATTTCCTACTTTTTTGAACACTTTATTCTGATTGTTTCAACATTTATCTGGAATCCTTACTTGAGTAATTAATTTCAGAAATGGTAAATGGAAGAAAGTAGATTTCAAGTCCTTGCTAATCCTAAAATATCTTCTTTTGACTTAGTAATGACATAGAATTTTAGGATTACCACCTGCAACACCTTGGAAACACAAGTATACATCTGTTGCCTTCAAGCATTTAGTGGTAAAGATGATAAGGCTGCTGATATTCTGACTTCTTTTTTTAATACATGACCCACTGATTTGGGGGGATTTTGGGTCAATCAGAAGCTTGAAGTATTTTCTATTTATTTTTAGAGTCCTGAAATTTCATCTGATTAAGAAAGGTCTATGTATATAACTCTCTTCAATATTCCAGTTGACCTTCAATGAGCCCTTTTGAACTGAAGTCTTAAGTTTATTGCTTCATTTCCATATGTCCTGTCCTCTCATTCTGGAGCTTTTATCAACCAGGTATCATCCATGTATCTCCACGTTTCTGAACTTCCTCCACATAATTTTCATTACTCTATTTCCACTCCATGTTTTTGAGGGTTTCCTTTATTTTATCTTCTAAATCACAAGACGGCCATTTTTTTTTTCTATAAAGGGCCAGATGGTAAACAATTTTGGTTTTGAGGTTACATATGTGGACTCTGATGCATCTTCTTCTTCCTTTTTCACCACAGCCATTAAAAATGTGCAAACCATTCTGAAAAACACAAATATGCTTGATGAATGCACAACACCTGGCCCTGGATTTGGCCCATGGGTGTAACTTGCCAAATATGGTTCCAAATTATTAGTTCACTTGTCTACAAAGTTCATTCTACTCTGTTTCTCAGTTTTATTTTATTAGTGTGCCTTACACACTTTTAAAAAAATAATTTCTCATAAAAACAACTCAGAATAACTTACTTTGTATTTTTTAGGGGGGAAAAAAACAAAAACAAATCTGAAAGGACCTAGAGTCTTTGTCCTGAAGAACAAAGCACTGATAAACCAGTAAATGGTAAAATGGTATCACGAGCGTGTCAGCCAATGTCCCTTGCGACTTTTCTGAATTGGGTGTTTCTCAGTGAGAGGCTCTTGGGGGGAAAAAAAGAAAACAACAACAAAAAAAACCCTGTTCACCAGAGTTTATGAAATGCCTCATAAAAGATCCACTTTTTTTTTCAGATTCAAAATGTGCATTCACCTGTAGTGAAAAAAAAAAAAAAAAAAGTGACTCTTTGTGAAAGAGGGTTGACATGTATTGTTTTCCACACCAAACCTCTGGCTTTGCCTTTAACATGATGCAGTCAGCAGAGCAGTCTTTGTGCTAGACGTTGTCTTATTCTGTGCCCAGCACAGTGGAGAGTCCCTATGATACTCCATCTCTCCGGCCACAAGTCGCTCCTCTCTAAAATTAAGACATTAAAGTAAATGCTCTCTCAGTTCTCCTCTGTTCTGACACATGGCATTTCTTCATTGCTCTGGACAGGGATTGTATGGACAACCTCGCTCTTTGAAAGAACTGAAGGCCTACAAAGATTTAAAGTCCCGGTGTAGGGGTGGAGGTAAAACCATTTCTACATGCAGTGAGCGCCTGTTAAGGGTCCGTCTCCCTCCGCGAGCCCACCGTGTTTCCATCAGGGGTACTAGGGGTGTCCACATGGAGCCCCACGTGCTGCGCCCTCAGAAACACAAGGGGATGCGTATGAACGCCCTGTGGCCTCTGAAATGACGCGTGCGGGTGCTGGTGATCAGAGTTTGTGTCGACGGCCCTTTGGCCCTCACAGGGAGCAGCCGGGCCCTCCACTGGGAGAGGGGACTCCACAGTGGGGCTGGGCCCTGAGTAGCAGCTCCTGTAAGGTTCCCCTCGGAGGCTCTCGGCCCCTCCCAGCAGCCTGCCCTCTCTTTGCCTTCACTGGAGCAAGTGATTGGTGCCTCATTTGCCACGGAAATTGATCCACTCCGAGGGCAGCAAGCCCGGAAGGAGTAGGCCAAAGAGAAGCTGTCTCTGCCTGCTGCAAAACATAGAAAGGAATGCTTCAATTTTCTTTCCAGGTGAAATATTGGTACTCAGTGATGATTTCAACTGCATTTTAAAACGTCTCCTTCAAATTCAGATGTCTGTGTTTCAGTGTTGTTCAGTGCAGGCAGCGCTGAACACCATTCTCCCGGGCTATCCTAAAAGAGACTTTACCTAGGAATGTAAGGTAGGGCAGACTGGAGCTGGCCACACCGTCATCCACGTGAGAGTGAGGACATCTAATACCTACTGAACCTCCTGGTGTAGCAGAAGCATGCTTACCACTCCCCAGCATTGCCTCCTTCAACTTTATGCCCTTCTTGGGGGAAGGATCTGTCACTGTCCCATTTCATACTTGAAGCCACAGAAAGGTAAAGAAACTTGCCCAGAGATGGGTTTGTAAATGACAGAGACACTAGCATTGTCCTCCACACATATCAGGTGCTTGATAAATATTTGAAAATGAATGAATTAATCAATTACTCAGTACAATCGACAAATCAATATATCAATAAATAAGGAAATCCTTTGAAACTTCAATGTGTGAGAGCAGTGAGAAGAGCAAGCAGAGTCGAACTGAGGTTTGACTCGCCAAGAGGTTCCCCTTGTGAGTCATTCGAATAGTGTCACATCTCAGGGGGACAAGACCTGAAAGCCGGAAGTTAGTTGTTGGGCAGCAAACCAGTTAAAATTGACGGCTGGGGTTGTGAGTGGAGGGATATCCTGAGACAGCAGGCTGTGGAGGCTTGTTTGAGGCCCTGCACTCCATTTGGAGCTAAACCACACTTGGGGGAAGTTAGCAATGCTCATTGAGGAATGCTATGACACATTACGCAGCTGGAACGTCACCTGACATGAAGGCCACATTATGGAAATGGCAGACATGTGCCTGGGGGACTCAGGGCCAAAGGAAATACTGAATAGCACTGAGCATCTTCTATGTGGTTGGTACTAAGATAAAGCAAATAACATAGAAAGGTGGTTCTCCTTTTGCACAGTTCTGAAATGCACAAATTTGTTACCACAATTTAAATAATACCTGTCCCTCCAACAACACATTTTCCTTTCAGTTGCCATGGTATGTTAACTGTGAGTAATTGCATAAAGCACAAACTTAGCTGCTAGCTCTTCAGTCCACCAATTACTGCCTAAATAACAGATGCACATAATGTCAGTAACCAATCATGTCACTGCTCTCAAAGCCCATACATGTTTGGTGGCCACACATCTGTTATTAGGTCACACACAGACAGCAGTGCTTGTGGTTGTGCTGCCTCCTTTCTCCCGTGATAAACCCAAGGCAACATTAGACAAAAATGAATCATGGAAAGAGAAAACTGGCCTGCAAAGATGAAATGCAGCCAGAAATGAGAATAATAATGCTGTAAGTGAAATCCAGATAGAACGTAAATAAAAGTGTGAAAGAAATAGCTGATGGCAGGGATGTTGACACTTTCACTGTTCAAGAGACTCTGGATGTGCAGCCAGAGAAACTCAGAGAAAGTAAACACATCAACATAGAAGAGGAAAGTGGCAAAAAGGATGAAGATGTCACAGAGGAAGAGAAGTCAGTCAAAGATTTCCCATTAAAGGAACTCTCAGTGATATTTCACAGCATCAAAGCACACAGGACATTTTGGAAACTGATTTCAAATGTAGAAAGGAGTGTGACAATTCACCAAGGCTGAGTACAGATGCTCACTCTATATCATGTGTTTGTACTATGAGAATAAGGCAAGCACTATTTGAACCACTCCTGACAAATTTTTGAAAAGAAATTAAACACTTTATTTCTCAATGTTTCTAATATTTTAAATTACAGTGTACTAAACAAATATTAGTTTTACTGTTTATTTCTTTATATATTTATAATCAACAGTAAGAGAATTTTTAATGTTTTGACAAAAATGTTTAAACGTCCCCCCCCCCCCCAATCATGAATTTTCACATTGATTATTAAGATCACTTTGCACAGTTGCAGCTTGAATGGTCATTTTTTACAGTTCCACACATCCTTGCAAAGCAAAGATGACGTGTTAGGTAGTTTAACCTTCACAGTAAATCTTGAAGTACATTGTATTATTTCTGCTTTGAAGATGGAAACTAAGACTCAGAGTGGTTAAGTAACGTGTCAGAGATCACAGAGCAAATAAATGATAGAGCTCGGATTTGAACACAAGTGTTGATTACCCAAACCTTATGCTGAGAAAACAGAGAAGAGCAAGGGGCTGCTGCTAGCCTGGGAAATTATATCGACGGGTCTGCTCTGGAGCTACACATTCTCTTTTGTCAGTAGACACATGATCTAAACCTGTTGGAAAATCAATATTTAAAAGGTTTATATAGCGTTTACAGTAATTCTATAAATAACAATATCTGACACTTCCTCTGTATAGCTCAGGCACCATGTAACTGCTTTTCAAGTACAAACTCCTTTAATCCTCACTGCAACCCAATGAGGGAATTCCTATGGCATTATATTATATGTTATCAATAATTCATTTTTAAAATACAAATTTTATTGAACATTATATATCTTTATGTTATTGCATATTATTTAACTTATAGAAAGGGAAACGTAGGGACGCAGAGGTTAATAAATTCAGGCAGATCACACAGTAGCATCTGGTAGGACAGTATTAGATCTTGGTTTTGGGCTCCAGAGGCAGGGTCTGCACTTCTCTGTGAACTCTGTTTCATTCCTATGTCCTCTGAGACCCAGCCTGGCCCCCAACATTCCTCACTCACGTGACCCAACCCTCAACCCTCCCTATTTATCATCTGTTCAGCCTCATTCTGACTAGTGCTCTCTTTTCCCAGATTCACTTTCTTCATAACTGCTTAGACCCTGCTACTGCGTCCAGTCCTGACAGTCCAGAACCTTCTGTTCCATCCCATGACAGGAGCCCTGCCCCCAAGCCCATGCCGTCCTACCTGGGCCAGATGTCCCCACTCATCTCAAACACTCCCCACACCTCAGGCTCCCCTTGCTGTGCCCCACCTGCCCCTCAGAACCCCTGTCCTCCTCCAGAGGGCTGCTGACAAGTAAGGCAGTGAGTTTGTTTTATGCCCTCCATATGCTCTCTGGCAGAGTCTTCCCCAGAGTTGACATTTGAAGACTTTTTCATATATGCCTACTGAATAAAGGATTCGGTATTTTATACTGTCTCCTTGTGTTCTTGATTTTCATGTCTCTGTGTACTGATGATGTCAAAAAAAAAACTCCATAGGTTGATTGGACACATGTGTTTTTGTTTTTCTTTTTAAAAAAATGCCTGTTCAGATCTTCACCCATATTTTTATCTGTTGTCCATGCTAATAATGAGTCTGTCACAAGGGAAACTGCCTCAGCATCCCACCCTGTATGAATATAACCATTTCCAAGATCTTCACCCTCTGTGAATCCTCTCACTACTCTTATCTGTAACGAATTTTACTGTCTTAAGATTTTAAAGTAAGTCACTTTTATGCTAGTCAGGTGAGGAGACAGGAAAAAACAGTGTCTGGCTCAAGACATTCCCTCCTGGAATTAGGCTATATATCAGATAAGGCATCTGCTCCGGTTTCAGTGGATACTTTAGAAGCTTCCGGTGGGTGCGTCAGGCAGAGCACCCAAGTTTAAACAAGGTTAGATGTCATGTGGCAAGAGGCAAACAGGAAAGGGGATCCAAGCATCAGGAAGTAATAAAGGATCAATGAAGAGATGTTCATCCTTCAAAATCCATGTCCACTGAATGAAGACAAAGTTAGTTAAGCTCCCCATGAGGAAGGCAAGTGAAAACAAATGAAGGCAGCAGAGCCATTGGAATGCTGTAGCCCTGGAGGATGTGCAAAGTAACTGGCCAGAAATGTGGCGTGGGGATTCAGGCAAATGTCTGTGCTTCAACACAGTGGGCATGGATGTGGGGGATGGGACTAACTCAAGTTATGATTTAAAGATACGTCGGGGAACTAGAGATCATTTATATAGAACAAAAGGACACAGATCTGCTTTGCAGCAGAGGAGTTTCTAAAACCATTTTGGGTTCCAGGAGTCAACAGCTATATATTCCAGGGAAGGGCTGGTGCTTTAATTAAAGGCCCCAAATGTTGAAAGGCAGAGCCGTTGACATATTTTCTGCCTCATTCACAATTTACTGAGGCATTGTTTTAGTTTGCCAAAACCGACAAAATTCAATATACCAGAAAAGGGCTGCCTTTTAACAATGGGAATTTATTAGTTTACAAACTTACAGTTCTGAAGCCATGAAAATGTAGAAATCTAGGAATCAACAAGACGATACCTTCTTCCTGAAGACAGGCTGCCAGCGATCTTGGACTCCTCTGTCACATGGTAAGACACATGGCGACATCTACTGATTTCTTCCTTCTCTCCCAGGTTTCGATGCTTCCAGCTTCTGGCTTCAGTGCCTCCTCTCTGTTTCTGTGGCTTTCTCTCTCAGCTTTGGTGTCTTTGTCTCTGTCTCTCTCTGAATTTCATCCTCTTATAGAGGATTCCAGTAAGAGGATTAAGACCCATCCTGAATGAGGTGGGTCACATCTTAAGTTCCTACTCACCAATAGATCCTTCTTACAAAGGGTCCACACACACAGGAATGGGTTAAACTTAAGAACATGATTTTCTAGGGTACATTACTGCTTCAAACCATCCCAGGCATCATGGTGAGTCTGAACCTTCAATAGGAAGCCAAGTTGCAAGAAACTACAGAGAAGAGAAGGAATTTATTTTAACGAACTTTTTTTACACTCAACATATTCCAAGTGTGATGCATTGTACTAAACACATTACATGGATTATCTCATTTAATCCCTATGACAACCATATAAAGTAAGTATTAACATCCCCATTTACAAATGAGGACACTGAGACTTAAAAAGCTTAAGGACTTGTATTAGTTTCCTAACTGCTAAAATGAATACCATAAAATGGTTTGGCTTAAACGAGGGGAATTTATTGGCTCATGGTTTTGAGGTTAGAAGTCCAAAATCAAGGTGTGAGCAAGGCACTGCTTCCTCCCCGAAAACTCTGGCATTCTGGGGCTGACTGCTGCCTGCCAAAGATCCTTGGTCCTTGGCTTTTCCATCACCTGGCAATGCACATGGAGGAATCTTCTCCTTTCTCTCCCAGATTCTGTTCACTTCCAGCTTCTGGCAGCAATTGTGTCTTCTCTCTGTGTGTCCAATTTCCTTTGCTTATAAGGGCATCAGCAATACTGGATTAAAGCTCACTCTCGTTTAATTTGGGCACACCTTAGCTAATACCATCTTCAAAGGTGCTATTTACAAATGGGCTCACACCCACAGGACTAAGTTTAGGACCTGAACATGCCTTTTGTGTGGGACATGACTCATTCCTCAACACGTATTTTCCTAAGGTCACCCATAGAGTAAGTAGAGAAGGAGGAATTTTAACCAAAGTCTACGTTGGTTCCACGAGCTTAACACCCAGACCTTCATTTCTCAAACTTCCCTTTTATTGGAGGATATCATGTCCCCTTCCGGTCAAGTTAACTGTCTAAAAGACATAAACCTAAGTTTAGATTCCTTTTGCCAGTAGGCAAATAAAATATGCAACACATCTACAAATTACACACAAGCCACCAAACCAACAGAATTTAAATTTGCAGTAGTACGCAAATGAGGCAGAAGATATGCAGCTCTGCCAATAATAAATCACTACCTGTGTCCTGAGCTTGGAGCTTCCTGACTTGCTCAGGGCATCTGAGTCCTGGAGCACCGGGGAGCCCAGACGTCTGCAGTGACTCATGTCTACCACTATTTCTCTACCTTTGAGTTACTATGAAACTTCATCAGTCCAGCTTGCCACAGTACCATCTGGCCTCCAGGAGGTGAAAGAACATCATTTATGAATTAATTCACCCCAGTACTTTTCCCATTAGCTTGTGATGGCTAAAGAAATATTCCTTGGCACCAACTCGATTATAAATACAAACCCACATTGGGCCCTAAAAGCTCTTGGCTGTGCTCAGGTGTAAACTAAGCATCTGCTAGAGAAATTGTGGATCCCGGTTTGAGAAATTCGTTATCATGCTCTTCTGCTTCCCTCCAAACCTCTCCTAATAATAAAAGCAAGTATCTTCCTGAGTGGTCAACCCCAAGGCAGAAAAAAAAAAAAAAAAAAAAAAGTACACAGAGGGTCCAGGGCATTGCAGAGGGACACTAATCCATCTGCCCTAAGGATATAGGAAATTTTTCCTAAAAGCGTGACTCCTGGGCTAACTCTTGAGGAAGCCAGCCTGGCAGAGGAAGAGAAAACAGAGGAAATATCATTAGAAAAGGCAAGGGGAAGCAACATTGTGTACTCACAAAGCAGTGAAGGATCTGGAAGAGCTGAGGCATAAAGCGTGAGGAATAAGGAGGGAGAGGAGGCTGCAGAAACGTATAGAGGTCAGGCTATAGGATCTCTAGATCTACAGCCATATCTCTATATGTGTCTATATCTATATGTGTATCTGTATCTATATCATCTATATCTATATCTGTAACTATATCTATACTTGTATGTGTATCTATATCTGTATTTGCATCATTGATATCTGTATTGTCTATATCTATATTTATATCTATATCCATGTCTAGATATAGATCTATAGCATTTTCTAGGTCTCTGTATCTATATATGTATATCTCTATATCTCTATCTCTTTATCTATATCTATCTATATCTATACCTGACTTGCCTACAACCCATGTGATAAAAGGGAGGAGAGCAAGATAATGTCCTTGAAGTGTTTCCATTTTTGTTTCCTCTGCATTCAGTGTATAGAGAATACCTCTGCTGTGTTTGATATTAAAAGATGATGACTTTTGGCGAGGCAATCTTCCCCCCTATTTCTCTAAACATCCACCTTTTGCTGTCATCTTCCTACATCCTGGATGTGGTGGGGGCTGCAGGAGGCCGAGGCGTTTGAGTTGGCTAGAACACTTGTAACCCTTTTACTTGCCATCGCTGGCATTAGCTTGCATTATGCAGTCATGGTTTGCTCGGACCTTTAAATTACATTCCTCCTGCCCCAGAGCTCCGATCATTGCAGTTCTCCCGGTTACATTCCTTAAAGCATTAACTTCCATTTACAATAATGCTTCTTTAATGGGGGCACATTGGCCAATGTTTGTGTGCACTTGCATAGCGTTTTTCACCCAAGAGCCTGTGCCAACATTAAATAGGTGAATTTAGTAAAAGCAGAAAAGCATAAAGAGAGAAATAAACATGACCCATGCACCCACCTCCCAGAGTAACTGTTCATTTGATGTGATTTTCTCAGAGTAGTTTCCCTCTGCATATTGGAAATATACTGAATTCTGGTTTTTACTCTGAACACAACAATATAACCATTTCTATGTAACTTAAAATACATTAGAAATGGCTGTGAGCTATTTCTTTATATCTCTTCATGCCATTGTGACCATTTCCATCCCACTTTGATCTTTCCTCTCTTTCTTTATCAATTTATCAGATATCTTTTGAGCACTTTCTCTGTGCTAATCATGGCTTGAGAAATCAAGGTGACCATGATAGACAAAGTCCCTGTCTTCAAAGGACTTACAGTCTAATGATTAACACGTGAGCAAAAGTAGTAAGATCCCAAATTTACAGCACCATGCTCAAACTACATGCAGAGAAAATAATGATTTTTAAATTTAATTTATAATCCATTTTTCACATAATCTTCCACTGGCTACTTGTGAAAAATAGATAAATAGATAGATAGATAAATAGATAAAGCAAAATACATTTTAGTACCAACCACAAAGCCTAGGTTAACTTATAAAATTAAAACACTCTTCTTAGCTAAATCTTATTCTCTTTAGTTGAAATATTCTATCACTTAGATTCCTCCTCCCTTACTCAAACAGTGCCTGTTATAGAAGTTCCTGCCTGCAGTATCTTTCGCACACTCTCTGCCTGCAGGGTCATCCTAACCCTAACCCCAAGCTTGGCTAGTCCACCTGTATTCTCAGCCCCTGTAGGTGGACACGGGCATTCTGTTTTTTTACCTAGCACAGGAAGGGCAAAGACATCTAGAAATGCTACTGCAGGATCATTTTGCTATAAGCTTCCCACAGCTGATTCACTTTTGTTCTGTTAATGTGGACAGCGGCCGACCCCTAGAGCAGTGTGGTGCTCAGAACTCCTGAACCAGCACCCCCTGAGAACTTACCACAAAAGCAAATTCTTGTGCCCACCCCAGACGTATCAAATCAGAAATGCTGTGAGTGGGTCCCAGCAATCTGTTTTAACAAGAGTGTTATAGGTGATTCTGATGGACCCTAAAGTTTGAGATCCATTGGCCTAGAAGACTGCAAACTCCACACCCAGCGAAGTCTGTTGCAAGCCTTTTGTTTCTGTCACACTCAATATCAATTAAGCTGCTCTACAGATCCCTTCACCATTCCAAGGCAGGAACCCCAAGTGGTGGAGGAAACATGAGGTGCTCAAGATTTGGTTTGGTCTCCTTCTTCTCCACCATCTGGCAAGATCTGAAGGGGTGACTTGGGGGACAGCCTTGCTCTACATTATCCCCTCCTCCCCCTCCTCCTCCTCCTCCTACTCCTCCAAGGAAGCAAAGTTCGTTCTCCAGCCATCCATAGCTGAGTGGTGTTCACTCCACATTTCTGGGAGGAGCACTACAATAATGCATTTTCCATGTTTAATTCTATGTTAAAAGGTCTCAAAATTTCTCTCTCTATTTTCTAGCTCTTGCTTTTACCATAGCTCTTTTTTGTCTCCACTAAGTCAGGTTTATAATCATTATTATCCTGATATAGGTTCATAAAAAAGAAAAAAAGAAAACTATTGACAGTCAAACTACTTCCAGTGCACATTCCTCAGTTTGAAATTATGTATATGTACAAACACCTATATACCCAAGAATGTATGCTTATTTACCTGTTTATCTGTCGCCCCTCACTGTAGTGTGTGGTTGGCAGAATAGTTGTCCCTCAAAGATGCCCACCTCCTAATCCCTGGAAGCTGTACTGTGTTTTGTTAGCTGACAATGGAGTCTAAAGTTGCAGGTGAAATTAAGGTTAGGCTGCTAACTGGCTGCCTTTCAGACAAGGGGGTTATCCTGGGATTCTCCGGGAAGGCTCAGTGTAATTCCAAAAGTCCTTTAAATGTGGAAGAGGGAAATGAAAGCATCAGAGTGTCAGAGCCATGAGAGGAGACAAAAGCTCGACTGGCCATTGCTGGCTTTGAAGGTGGAGGAAAAGAACAGGAGCCAAGAAATGTGGAAATCTAAGTGCTGGAAAAGTCAAGGAAATGGGTTCTCTCCTAGGGCCTCCAGAAGGAAAGCAGTCCTACTAACACATTGATTGTAGTCTAATAAATCCCATGTCAAACTTCCGGCCTCCAGAACTGTAAGGTAATAAGTTTGTGGTAATTTGTTACAACCCCAATAGCAAACTAATGTGTAGCGTAAACTCTACAGAGGCAGCAGGTATATCTTCTCCACTGCCACTCTAGCCCCAGCCCCTAGCACAGAGATTCACTTAGACGAGGCACAACCAGTGTTTGTTAGAAGAATAATAGAAGAACAAGTAATAGCCCCAACTACCTCTTCACAGGGATGTCTAATTCCTGCCCCCAATCCCATAGCCACCACTTACAAAAGCCATCTTCATTTCTCACTTGGAACATTTCCATGGTCTCTAAACGTGTATTTTCTGCTCCCAAGGTGACTCTTTCCTAAGTTTACATCTAACAGTGTGTGTCTTCTCCAAATCCATTGACAGTTGCTCAAACCCGTTTGCACAGCCCACAGAGCTGGTTGCAGTACAGCCTCCTATTTGCATTTCATTATGAGTTGCATGTGCCCAAAACAAACCACTGGCCATTTGCTGTGGATACCCTTTAACTGCCCACCTCAGCTCTTGCGTATGCCTCTGCCTGGACTGCCCTTGATCTTCTCCTCCGTATGCCAAACTGCTGGTTGGCTCCTGAAAGAGCAGCAGAGCCACCCAGGGAGTCTGGTTCACGGCACAGGACTCTGCCCACTGGAGTCATCAGACCCGAGGTGAGGCCAGGCTTCTTTAACTTCTCAACGTTCCGTACGTGACTCACAGCCAGGTTAAGAACCAGTGGCCCCGATGTCCCCTCTCCAGACACCCCCACGGACTTTTCCATGGTTTTCCAGGTGAGAGAAAACTCTCTCCCTTATTTGAATGTCAATGGCATTTTAGCTGTACTTCTGGCTATCATCTTTTATTACAGTCACCCATATATTTTTGTTACTGTGACTCCTAGATTGCAAGCTCGTTCATAGCAGGGAACTTCCCCAGTTTTGCAGAGCTCCTTGTAGGCACACAGTGCATGTTACTAGGCATTGCATGTCCTTGCCTCACTGTGTGCTTTCAACTCATAGACATTATCAAAAGAGATTCTTGAATGAATGACATTATCAAAAGGGATTCTTGAATGAGTGACAGTACATAACTATCACCAAGTTTCTGCTTCATGGACTACACAAAACACTTCATTTAATTACCTCAAAAACTGTGCCTGCACAGCATGATTCTCAGCCTAGTATTATAGGTAATGAAACTGAGGCTTGATGGAATGAAATCATTTGCAGAAGGAGGTGGGACAGGACTTGATTCCTCTGGCTGCCACTGAGCAGGGCTTCTCTGCACCGCTTCAGACTGACGTTTTTAAGGACCGGATCTCTCCCAGCGGTGCAGTGGACTACTGATCAGGGAGGTGAGGCTGGCCCTTATCGGTTCCCTTCCTGCCCAGGAATTAAAAGGGCTTCTCTGCATCCTCTCTTTCAGATTAGGGAACATCTCCAGATTCTGCTTCCAATTCTCCGTTCCAAACCTCTTTCCTTGCACAGAGTTTCCCTAGCATCTTTCCTGTCACCTCATGTCTACATTCTCTCTCTCTTTGTCAAGCCCCCTTCAGTTTCTTTACTTCCCTGGATGGCTTACATGGCTCTGATGTGTGCTTCCCCACGTTGCCTTCTGAGTCCTTTCTCCATGTTTCAAGCTCTCCCCACAGTGGACCCAGGTGTCTCCAACCCCAAACCCAACCTAATCCAGGAGCCCTTTAACTTTGGTTTTGTGAGTAGAAGATTTGGCCACAGAAAGTTCCTTGCACAGAATAAGCACAAGTAGATTTTATTTTTTCATTCTGGCAAGTGCTTGAAATAAAACCCTGGTGTGCAAATGAGTCCAAGAATTATACAGAATCATTTTCAACCCCTTCTTGTAACATACTGTGTCATCAGATCCATAGCTCCAAACTAGGAGGCTGGAAAAATTGGCAATGAAATAGAGTTTTTTACAGTTACAAGGACCATTGCTGAATAGTAAACTTTCTGTTGAAATTATATTGCCACAAATCTGGGAGTAAAATAAATGAAATCAATATCAAGTCCAGAAGTGAATAACACAGCCAACTTAATAGTTAGAAGCACATTTAGCCTGTGTCCTCAGAGCCTCCTCCTTCTGTTCTCTGCTTCCTACTTGAAATGCAACAGATAAAAAAGTACGCAGCTTACTCAGCATCAGTGTTCTCCCTTCCCTGGGAATCATAAATTACCATCAAGTGATTAGCACTGAAATACATGCTACTAGGTTAAGGCCTCAGTTTCAGCTGTTCCACGGGGGCTGTGGGGAAAGCCTCCATTTAATAAGCAGTTTGAATCTTGCTTGTTTGTTTGTTTGTTTCCTTGCTGATATTCAGCCTTTTGCAATTAATCCATTCATTCATTTATTCATTCAGCAAAGGTTTACTGAGCATTTCCTCTGCTCCAGTACCACACTACTTACAGAGATAAAAAGATGAAAGAGTAGAGCCCCTGCAATGGGCAAACCTGCAGTCTAAATTAGGGTGAATAATAGTCTCAGTTAGCCCAAGGACTAAGGGATTTCCTGGGATGTGGGACTGTCAGAGCTAAAACTGGGAAGGTCCTGGACAAGTCAGAACGTCTGTTCACCCTGTGACAGAGATAAAGGGGCCATTTGATTCTTGTAAAATAACATGAAAATTTTAAATAGAGACACTCCCAGAATGTCTAGGAAGTCAAGAAATGGTTCAGCACCTCCTGACTTCGCTGCATCTAGTCTTATGAACACGCAAGTTGAAGCAAGCCACTGTCCAGGCGATCAGTTGGGGAGTGTCATGAAGGAAATAGAGGACTGGAGGGTGCCCTAGGTCTGGAAACCCCAACATTCAAGGAAGCCATGTAAAAAAGGCTAAATTCAGTCTAAGGAAAGGAAGATGATTTAAAATGCTCTCATCTTCATGGAATTCACAATAAGGATTAGAAGAACAGGCACGTAACTTTATAACAATTTGGTAAGCACCAAAACTCAGTACATAATTAACATGCCAGTATGGGGAAACCAGGGGAGGGGCAAATGGACTAACTCTGCCTGATGGGAACAGGGAAGACTTCATGCCCTAAGAATAAGTAGAATTTTTCAGCCTGGCAAAGAGAGGATAGAGAAGAACATTTTAAGCAAAATATAGAACATTAGCAAGAAAGAAGATGAGCGAGAAAAAGGCCTTTCAAAAAAAACACCTACTAGACTGATAGAAGTAGAATATTAGGCCTTATGGGATGAGTTGGAGGCAGTAGGTGGAGAAAGACCAGAGATGAAGCTACGTCATGGAGAATGCTAAAGGGCTTGTAGAGGCTTTCCAGCTTTGTTATTTGGGCCAAAGTTTCTCAGTATGTATTCTCCAATGGCACTGGTCATAACTGCCTCTTACCCGAATGCAGTACCATGGAAGTGACCATTGCCCTCTAGTGGCGGCAGCGAGAACTACAGTGTACCCACCAATCCCAACAACCTATTAGAATTCCACCCAGTACTCAAAACTGGCTGGGACTTATCAGTGCACCCGGTCCCCCATAGCAGCTGCTGATGCAAGTCATAAAGATTAGTGAATGGATTTTTAGCTGTGAGTCTATAGGATCAATTTTCATTTGCAAAAGATAACCCTAGCTGTGGCATGGAAGAAAGGCAGATGTTAAAAGAGAGAGGTCACAGTTAGAAATCAACTTCAATGGTCCCAAACTGAAGGGATAAAGATGTGGAGTAACACAGCAATGGTAGAAAAATTGAGAGATGTTTCAGAGGAAGAACCTTCAGGAATCTATGGTCTGTGGTGGTAGACTGAAAGGCTTAAGCCTGGGATCTCCAGGGTCACCTAGAAGCAGCTCACGCCGCAGTAATCGCGGCTGCCAAACGCACCAAGAGGTCCCTCCCTCTTGCAGAGGCCTCCATTTTTTAGTGGGTCCCTGGATGCAATCAAGGACACCTGATAACCCTTCCTTGACTCTGCAATCCCTGGTAATGTTTATACCTCATGATCCCCACCTACCTCACCGCAGATGACTAGACACAAGCAAGCATTTGATGCAGAAAAGTCAATCCATAGAATAAACTAAGCTAGACAGATTCTGCTCTTAGCAGTTGAGATTTCCTGTGGGCAAGTATGGGCAAGTCATCTCTGGCCATGTGCAAACCGAGTAAATGGGTCAGGAAAAGAATAATTTATGAGGAACAGACATGAGAGAAGTGCCATGCAGTTCCTGAAAGGTAGCAAAAAGTGGCTTCAGATACTGATGTTCAGGTTTTCAGGAAACAGAAGCAGAGATGTGAAATATCTTCAGATCCCAATTTTCTTGTGACCTGGCTGAACTGAATTTCTTAAATGAGTTGATACATATGAAAAAAGTTTAGAAAAGTCCCTGACAAATGTTAATGTTTAATAAATTCCAGCTTCTATTTATGAGATTGCCTGTTGGAACATAAGAAAACAAATTTATTAAACTAAGCTGACTGTATTCCATCCTGGTCCTTCTACTACAGACTCTAGAAAATTAGAGTACACTGTATTTCCTCACAGGCTTAAATTTACAGAATTGTGGATAGTACCTATCTTATAGAATTCAAATTAACTCCTTTAAAATTTATCTATAATTAAAAACTCATAAAGATGGTTTTCAGGATCCATTGATCTCCATCCAGAGTTTTCATGTTTTACTTTCTTTGATTGCCAATAATATTACCCCTCATAATCTGGTTTGAGGCCATATCAGGAAAAGTTTTATGCTCCACAAATGATGGTTTATGTTGAAGGCCTGCTGACCTCTTGCCAATATACTTTAGTCCAATGAAACATCTGGCTATTAAACCTGAGCAAAGACAAATATAGTTTGGTTATATCTGGTACACATTCATAAACCTGCAATTATTAGGGACTTGGATGGCTGTGTTGGTGCATATGGCAAAATCTGATTCAACTTTCTTCCTGGAAGTCAGATGCCAAGAAGATTTTGAACTTAAACTTGGGCATGTTTAAAGGATGCATTTCTTCAGTTAGCATATGCTTAGAAGTCACAAGGTCAAAAACAGGGTGCATGTTAAATGCAAATAGTCTAGAAGGATTAAGCTTACCTAATCCTGATATGATGACTTATACAGAACCTGGGTAGGTAAGGAGGTATCTAGTCTCACCAGGTCAAGCCTGTGAATCATAGTAGGAAATATCCCAACATGGGAACTATGGGGGACTGATGTCACAAGCAGCTGCTGTGGTTGAGCTCTGTACAAAGATAGTCAGTCACCCAGTGGGGCTGAGTATGTAGGCTGAATTCCATCCCACCTCCCCTCACTAAGCCAAGCACTAGCACTAGCCTGTATGCATTAGTAGGAAGTGGTGCTTTTGCTAAAATAACACAAATACACTTTCAGGGCCCTTGCAGGGCATTAACAGGAAGACACTGTATATGTGCAAAAGATATCTTTTATTTCCTTTGATAGTTCAAGGAGGAATAAATACTTTAATCAGTTGACAAATAGATTCTAATTATGTCCTGTCCCTCAAAGCACACCGGTTATGAACACAAAATTGATAAAACTTTCCTGGAAAGCAATTTAAAAATAAGTTTCAAGACACTCAAAATGAAGACACCCCATGATCCAATACTCCATTTGTTCTTAGCAAAAATTTTAATCAAATTATCCAAAATGCAGACAAAGATTTCTATATTCACCACATCTTTGTAAATAAGGGCAAAAGAGTAAATCTCCAAAATAAAGGAATGGTTGGGCAAATTATAATAGACCCATTAAGCATAATAAATTTTACTTTAAAAAGTAAGTAATGATGTAGGGAAATTTATACTATAGAATATTAAGTGAATAAAAGCAAGATGGAGAATTAATATGCCAATTTGTTATCTCTGAGAAATGGAAATATGGTTGATCTAATTTATTTTTCTTTGTAACTCGGTGATTTTAAAACTTTATAAGAGAAGCACATTCAGTCATCCATTGCTAGAGGGATTCTCTTATTGAGTTTTTGCTTACTCAAGGACACACTTATGTATCAATTTTGTTGTTGAGAGAGAAAATTTCTTGTGGTTCCTTTAAGGTCAGAGCCCGGTCAGTTTCCAAGAGACAAGTAAAATTAAGTTTTCCCATGACGCTCTTTATTCAAAGTGTCAGTTTGGTATAAATCTCTGCCCTGTGTTTGCTCACAACCAATGTGCTTGCTTTAAAATCCATATTAGCTAAAATTGCTTTCTATTTTTTGCAAAAAATGGCTTCCAAGTAGAGTGCAAGTGCTAATAATTTGCAGTCTCCAAATAACTGTTAAACTGGCAAGCAGTTTTCAGTTGCTACAGTTCTTGTTTGCTTCAGAAATATGTACATTTTATTACAGAAAAGTATAAAGTCAACATTGGTTTATATTTTTATCTGTGTACTATTTGAATTACTGGCTTGATTCTTCCATTTGTTTTTTAATAATAGCTTACAGTCATTTCATAACTTCCCTTAGAGCTTCGTAAGATTATTTTCCACATGTCAGAGTTTTGGAGTAGTTGCACAGTACAGAAAAAAAGAGATAGTGTCATCATTGTTGTTGCTAAAGTCATAATTATCAGTTGCTACTATGTTGTCCCAAGAATTAGATGCCCTTTGTTTCTATTCCTAGTAAACCACAAACTCTCTGGTATGCAAAAAAGGAAAGTGATCTCCAAAGAAATAAAATGATTTTCCCAAGATTGTATATTAGTATTGTAGTAGAGACAAACCTCAACTTAAATACTTGTGACTCAAGGTCCAATATTTTCGGAAGCTGCATCTATTTTGAGAAGTCTATAAGAAGAAGCAAAATCAAACAACTTGTGATGTTTTGATAATAGCTCAGGACATTTATTAAGGGCATTAATAGTAGAAATAGTAAAATGTCTTCACATATAAAAATACAAAAAAATAAAAAAAATCTGGTCATACATATAATAGGGCTTCATAAATGGAATTATAAAATATAAAGTCTCTTTGGTTGGGCTTCTTTTTTGTCAATATTACATTCGTAAGGTTGATCCAAGTTCTTTCTTATAGTGTAATTCATTCATAACTGCCGCTGTGTGGTTTTTTCCATTGTATGTATATATCAGAGTTCTATCCATTTTATTCTTGATGAACAGTATGCCTCTTAATTCTCTGGAATTATTTGTATTTGTTGCAAAAATTGATTAGTTCTTTTATTAAGCAATTTTAGAGGTTTGTTTGTTCATTTGTTCCCAGATAATTTTCTTCTGCTTTACTTTTCATAATATATTGTCATTTATTTGCTCTGTTTTCAAAGGTTCCTTTCATACATAGATTACTTTACCTTGTACTATTTTCTGTTTCATTATACTTCTAAATTGTTTTAATCCTCAGTGTTTCTTAGTTTTATTGTATCATTGATTAAACTTTTTGCAAGCTAAATCCTACTCTTTAATTGCTTCTGAATCTATTTTACTTAGTTAGTTAAGGTTTTCCTTTCAATGCATTCTCTTTCTGTCTCTGCTATTTGTTTGATACATGAAACACTCTCTAATCTAATTGAGATTATGTTATACAATTTCATAACCTTAATCTATCAATTGAGAAAAATGACCACTCTCTAAACTTTGTTTGACTTTAGAAAATATTTTCAAAGAAAAGATTTTCCTCCAAGTCCCTAAACATTACTCCATTATTTCTGATGATTTCCTATATGTTTATCATTAAATGTGATATTATATTGTTATAGTGTCTCATTCATTTCTAAGAGTTGTCTTTATTTCTCCCTATAGGTGCTTGCTTTAATAGAGAAACCTACTAAGTTCCAAGGGAAAATATATAGATAAATTATTCCAATATCCTCAATGCTAATAGATATTTAAGTTCAGGGTGATATTATTTGGGGTGTACGTACATATAACCAAACCCTTCATAGGAGAGAAATGGTATAGGTTCAAAATGATGGTATAACCAAACATGGAAACATTTTACAGGCTATATTTCTGAAATTATTTAATGTTGAAAGCCCTATTGTCTAGGAAAGGTCTTTTCATTGTTGCTGCTGCAACAAATTTTCTTTCCTTTGAATGCTTTTTATGGAATAATTAAGATCACCTCTCACTCTATCACATTCTTGGAAGGACATTTTTTTGCAAGGCTTTTAGCCACTATGTCATACTCCGGACTACACTGAGTTAGGAGTAAAATAATACATCCAGATAATATTTTTCACAGAAATGCTATCAAATCAGGCCCTGTATAGCCACCAACTATTAAATAAGAATACTGTAAGCATTAAAATGTGCAATCGTGTTGTGTTGACATCAGCTAAGTAAATCCAGTGTAACAAAAAGAACAACAACAAACAACAAGCAAGTCTGTTATTTATCACAATAGGACATCGCTTCTCTCTCAAGATCTCTAACTCAACCAAGTATTCTTTCTGGGTGCAGAGCAACCCTTTCATGAGGACAGATTTCACTGTCCCCACTTAATTGCAAGAAATGCTGGGACATATAGCCTAACTCTGCACCCAGAGGAAAAGAAAACAGGATGTAAGGAGGCTATAGTGGTCTCTTCCCCAGTCCATCCTTCTTGTGCCCAAATCTCCATTTCACGCTTTCTCTCAAAAAGGAACATTCACTCTCGCCCCAAGGAAGATACTCCAAGTCCCACTGAGGCAACACAACCAGATCCAATCACAGAATATCTGGGTGACTCACAACTTTCTCCTTTAGGTGCAGATTTGCCTGTTTATTGCCTGGTGGTCTATAAACTAAGAAGATGAGTTATGTGATCATGCATACATGATATTTAGTGGGATACAACCTCAGTAAACTCAACCTCAGAAAGTGGAGAAACAGCCTTAGTATACATAAATCCTGTCAGTGAGACATTAGCACAGCTGCTCACTCTGGAGTTGGGGGAGTTTCCTTAATTAACCCCCGAGTTTATTTTGGGGAGGAATCATCAGTGTCCATCATTTTCTGTGGCTCTTTGAAGGTTCTTCCTTGTCTTCCTGCTGGACAGCCACATCTGAATTGTGGATTGTGCTTTCTTTTGGTGGCTTCACAGTTTTCACAGCTCACCCACAGTTTGTGAAAATGTAAGCACCTCAGACTTTCAAGATTTGAACAATTAAAGAAAAGTTTGCATAAGTTAGTGAACCAATATTTTCCAAGTGACCAATATGTGACATAATAAAAACCATGCATTCATACAAGATGCATTTGAAGTGCAAGAAAGATCAGTGGAACTTAATGCAACAGAGGCTGTTAATTTCATCATACGGTTTCAGACTCCACATTACAAATAATCTTAAAAAGAAATTACCTTTTGTCCCATTTTCATGTAATGTCAAAGAAGAGTATTTACAATTATCTGAGATTACTATCAAAATGCTACTTGGCATTCCAACTACATATCTCTATGAGACCAAACTTTTCTCACATACTTCAGCCAAAACAACACCTTGCAAAAGACTGAATATAGAAGCAGGTCAGAGAATCTAGCAAACTTTCGTTAAGCCAGACATTAAAGAGATTTGCACACATGTAATAGTGCCATGCATTGTTTTGGAAAATATATTTATTTTCTTAAAAACCATGTTATTTAATGAGGTATGCAACTAGGTGAATAGACCTTGAGGACAGTAAGTTGAGTGAAATAAGCCAGAAATGAAAAGACAATCATTGTAACATTTCACTAATATGGGCTGACAATAACGTGCAAACTCTGAGAATTGAACCTGGGAACATGGGTTATCAGGAGAAGGCTTATTTTAAAGGTTTCTAGATTGTAAGCTCTTACGGCAGTCACATCTTATTCCTGAGTTGTTATGGTTATTTTTAAATTCTAAGATGCTGAGCTCTTTGTGTATAATCTGGTCAGTCCCTGGAACTTTGGGTATCTGGTGACACCTGAGACTCAGAGCCAGAGTAGGCAGCCATGAAAGTCAGCATTACCCCATACAGCAAATGTTAAAGAAGCTGAAAAAGAGATCAGACTTCAGTTAGAAATATGAACAAAATGGACTTGGTTAGGAATAAGGTAAATCAGACTAAAGGATACTGACTGTGTTTTAAAACTTCAACTTCTGTGTGAGACCAAAGGAAGAGATGTTTGTTTGATATGAAATCTATATTTTCTGTAGCACACTATATAATTTAACTTGTATGGTGAGTTTACTCAAATACTATGATTACATGGAACCTTGAATAGGAAGTGAGATCTGCTTGGTTTTTACAGATTAATGTGAAGTCCCAATACATCCCAGAGTAATTTGGGCAGAAGATAAAAAATTATTGGCAAAGCTACCTTGAGGGACTGGAGAAAAATATGGAAATATTAAACTACTCCACCTGGGGAATTCCTGATATTCTGGCAAGCATTGGGGACTACCAATTTAGAAGGCCAAGCCCTCAATCTTGGGGTTTGCCCTTATGAACCTCGTTACTGCAAAGGAGAGGCTAAGCCTAATTATAATTATGCCTAAGAGTCCCCCACATAGAACCTCTTTTGTTGCTCAAATGTGGCCTCTTTCTCTAAGCCAACTCTGCAGATAAACTCACTGCCCTCCCCCACACTAAGTGGGACATGACTCCCAGGGATGAGCTTGGACCTGGCATCATGGAATTGAGAAAGCCTTCTGGACCAAAAGACGGAAGAGAAATGAAGCAAAATAAAGTTTCAATGGTGACAGATTTGAAATGGAGTTGAGAGGTCATTTGAGAAGTTTTTCTTATGCATTGTATAGATATCCCTTTCTAGTCTTTATTGTATTAGAATAGCTAGAAGGAAATACCTGACACTGTTGAAACCCTAGTAGCCTTGATTCTTGAAGACAATTGTATAACTATACAGCTTATATGGTGTGACCATGTGATTGTGAAAACTTTGTGGCTCATACTCCCTTTATCCATTATATGGACAGATGAGTAGAAAAATAGGGACAAAAGTAAATGAATAATAGGGAGGATGAGGGGATGTGATGTTTTGGATGTTCTTTTTACTTTTAATTTTATTTTTACTCTTTTTATTTTTTATTTTTTTGGAGTAATGAAAATGTTCAAAAATTGATTGTGATGATGAATGCACAATTATATGATGATACTGTGAACAATTGATTATGCACTTTGAATGACTGTATGGTATGTTAATATATCTCAATAAAATTGCTTAAAAAAAGCTATGTTATTTAGGTTAACATGGGGCTTTATTATTACTTTTAAAATAATATATTATTTTTAAATTTCTCAGATTTAGTTTCTAGTACACAAACTTCAATAAAGTGCACATACATAAAAATATTTTTGAGGTCACCAACAATTTTTAAAAGTGTAAAAGGATCCTGAGACCAAAGGTTTGAGAAGCACTGGTCTAGAAGTAGGCCCAGAAAGAAATGGAAATGAGTTTTTGTGAGCCCATAATGTCTGTGCTACAAATATTACAGAATTCATCTCCCCAAATAGAATTGTCTCTTTTAAAAATTACAAATACCTGAGGGAAAAACAGCAACAAACCTCTGTGACATGAGAGTAAATTAACCAAAAGTCAGATAGAAGAAAATTGGGGGATGGGGAAAAATAAACAAAAGCAGAGGAGTATGTAAAGCTATGTCTCTTCTTAAATTTAACATGAGGGGAATTGACAATGCATATAAATACGTAATGAAGACATCTATCCAACATTGATGGGAAATCATGTACATTCATATTTTCAGATATCCCAACATGTAAGAGTGATGGGTGTGATTTCCAC
The DNA here is from genome assembly GCF_015220235.1 of Choloepus didactylus. Classification (NCBI taxonomy): domain Eukaryota; kingdom Metazoa; phylum Chordata; class Mammalia; order Pilosa; family Megalonychidae; genus Choloepus; species Choloepus didactylus. The sequence goes on along the minus strand of NC_051311.1, from coordinate 159,062,350 downwards.
TTTATGTCAAATTTCCAGAGACTTGATAGCTTTAGTTTGTACCTTTAAATGGTTTAAGGAGGGTGGGGCAAGATGTTGGAATGGTGAGAAGTGGAATTTAGTTACTCCTCTAGGGCAGCTGGTAAATAGCCAGGACTGTATGGAACTGTGATTTCAGAGACTTCTGTGACTGGCACGCCTTGTACACCAGTCTGGAACAGGTGGAACAGCTGAGACTGCCACAAAGAACTGCAAGTTTTCCCAGCCAGAGGGTGAGGACCCCTCCCCCACAGGCACAGCACACTGTCTTGCAGCTGATTCTCCAAGGGAAAAAGAAACAATCTGTGCTGAGAGCAAGGAGAGGGTCTCAACCAGACCTCAACTGCACAGTTAATTAACAAATTCATACTGCTGAATAAAAGTTCCAAGCACAGATAAACCAAGAGTGGGCATGAAAGGAACCAGGAAGATTCGGTCTGGCAGAGAGGAGGTGGGGCTAACCACAACAACAAAAAGCAGAGACTTTTGGAGTTGGAGGTGACAAGATTTCTATATCCGGCAAAACTGTCCTTCAAAAATGAGGGAGAGATTAAAATATTTTCAGACAAACAGACACTGAGAGAGTTTGTGAACAAGTGACCAGCGCTACAAGAAATACTAAAGGGAGTGCTACAGGCTGATAGGAAAATACAGGACAGACAAATTTGGAGAAGAGTGTAGAAATGAAGACTATTAGAAAGGGTAAAAGGGGAGAGAGAAAATAATAAGATATAACATATAAAACCCAAAAGACAAATGGTAGAAGAAAGTACTGCCCTTACAGTAATAACACTAAATGTTATTGGATTAAATTCCCCAATAAAATGACATAGACTGGAAGAATGAATTAAAAAACAGGACCCATCTATAGGCTGTCTACCAGAGACTCACTTTAGACACAAGGACAAAAAATAGGTTGAAAGTGAAAGGTTGGAAAAAGATATTTCATGGAAACAACAATCAGAAAAGAGTGGGGATAACTAAATTAATATCAGAAACATTAGACTTCAAATGTAAAACAATCAAAAGAGACAAAGAAGGACACTATATATTTCAAAAAGGGACAATTTATCAAGAAGACATAGCCATCATACATATTTATGTGCTGAGTCAGATTGCCCCAAAATACATGAGGCAAACACTGACAACATTGAAGGGAAGAGTAGATACCGCTACAGTAATAGTTGGAGACTTCAATACACCACTCTAATCAAAAGATAGAACATCTAGACAAAGGATCAATAAGGAAACAGAGATGTTGAATTGCATGATGAAGGAACTAGACTTGACAGACATTTTTAGAACACTACACCCCACAATAGCAGGATCCACATTTTGATCAAGTGTTCATGGATCTTCCTCTAGGACAGACCACATGTTGGGTCACAAAGCAAGTCTCAACAAATTTAAAAATATTGTTACTATAAATGGCTCAGAATGGGTTAATGCTTGATTATACAACGTGGTACATTTTAAAGTAACTTTTAAATGCAAGATGCTTTGTTTCATTATTTCTTGAGACACTGAACTCTCTAAAAGGAACCTAGAAATAATAAATGACAACTATAGTTCAGTTTCTGGAGAACAACAGCTGCTTAATAAATACTTTTTATTACTTTCTAATAATACATAGATATAACTTCTAGTAAAAGATCAAGAAGGAAATAGAAGACTTGAGCAACCCTATAAAATGTAAACCTACCAGACATTTACGGAACATTTTATCCAGCAACAGCAGAACACACGTGCAAGTATATATGGCACGTTATCCAAGGGAGACCATATCCTAGAGCCATAAAACAAGCCTCAAAAAATGTAAAGTAATGAAAATCATACAAAGTATGTCCTCCAATCACAATGGAATTGACTTAGAAATCAAGAGGGGAAATTTGGGAAATCCACAAATATGTGCAAATGAATGAATATACTCAATTAACCAATGAATCAAAAAGAAACACAAGGAAAACTGGAAAATATTACATAGACTTAGTTGGTAATTTTACACAAGCTGTTGAATGGTTGACTGATCTGCACAGTTGGAGTTGGACAACTGCACAACTGTGTGTATGTATCTTTCTTTTCTCATTACATCAGGTGCCTCTCCAAAACTGAGCTCATCAGAGGTCAATTTCCCAAGATGAAAAGAACTTCTCTTAGGTTAAGAGACATGCAAAATAGTTTCTATCCAAAAGAGTAATCAAAAATACATTTATATATTCAGCTTTCATATTCCGTAGTCACCCTATTGATATGCTGAATATTTTATTCAATATATACTATAAACATTGCAATCATGTAGTTACAGCATCATTCTAGTCATAGCAAATGAAAGAGCAGTTTCCATTGCCATTTAAACAAGTAAAGTCATTGATATCAAGCTTTCAACCATAATTAGTTAATAAGATAAATAATTGGTACATCAGGTGAAAATTGCCAAAATGCTTCTGGGTAAAAGTAATCATTTCCATCACACGGAAATATAGACTGAGGAAACTGGAATTTTCATAGCAAATGTAATCAACTAAAAGTCAAAAGATCTAGAATGTTTTTCAGAGATATCATAGAATTTCACTCAACTCTATTAAGCAGTTCTTCATGTGTATGCGGATATTTTCCTCCAGCAGTAAAGAATAGTAACTTTTATATTCATGTGAGTTACTGAATTATTGAAAAGGTAGTATATGTATGTAGTTCAAAATTAAATTTAAAAAAACGAAGTGAGAAATCTCCCTGGCATTTCTGTCACCCTCTACTGAATTACAAGCCATCTCACTTCCAACCAGCTAACTACTGTTAGGTCCTGGTGCATCCTTTAGACATACTTTATATACATATGAGTAAAAGTTAAAATAGTTTCTCATTTTGCAGATTTTTAATACAAATGGTATATGCTGCATCTTGATTTATTCACTTAACTATATATCCTGGAGATACTTACAAATTGCTACCTAGGGAGCTCCCACATTTTTCGTAGATTCACAGTAGTTTGTTTAAATTCATTTGAGTTCCTTATTAATGAAAATTAAGTATTTTTCACATTTTTTCTACTTAAAATATTGTCTCAATCAATAATACATTACAAACACTATTTTTCAAATACTTGAGTGTATTCCTAAAAGTGGAATTGATAGGCCAAAGGGCATATGCATGATAATTTTTTATCAATATTTATAAACTGCTCTCCCATGAGAGTTGAACTAATTTATATTTCTACAAGTAATATATTCAAATGCTTATTCCCCACAGCTTACCAACACAGAATATCAACAAACATCCTTTTTTTTTTTTTTTTTTTTTTTTTTTTTTGCCAATCTGTGAGCTTGAAGGAGCTTGATCATGTTGTCTGATGTTTTAATTAATTCAAATATCTTTTACAAGAATTTCCATTGGGAAACTGATTTTTTTATCATATTGGTTTCTGGGATCTCTTTATATATTAAAGGAACTAGACTTTCATTTGTAATACAAATTGCAAACATTTTCCTGATAATTTGCGTTTTGACTATCCTTTGATTTTTTTTTAATTTTGTTTTACTAACAGATATACCACCTAACATTTTCCCCTTTAGCTACGTTTAGATATACAATTCAGTGGTGTCAATTATGTTCACAATGTTATCCAACCATCACCACCATCCACTACCACAATTTTTCCATCATTTCCAGCAGAAATTCTTTATTAGCTCTCACCAGCCCCTGGGAGGCTGTATTTTAGTTTATGACTCTTTGAAATTCTCATCCTAATTATTTCATATTTGTGAGATCATACAATATTTGTTCTTTTGTGTCTGGCTTTTTTCACTGAACCTAATTCCTTCAAGTTTCATCCATGATCCATGTTGTTGCAAATATCAGAAGCTGATTCCTTTACATGGCTACATAATTGTCCACTGTGTGTGTGTGTGTGTGTGTGTGTGTGTGTGTGTGTGTGTGTGTGTGTGTGTATACACCATATTTTTCTTATCCATTCATCTGTTGATGGACTTGGGTTGCTTTCCATCTTTTGGCAAGTGTGAATAATGCTGCTATGAACATTGGTGGGAAAATATCTGTTTGAGTCACTGCTTCCAATTATTTTTGAGTATATACCTAGAACTGGGGTTGCCAGGTAATACGGTAATTTTATACTTATTTCTGAGGAACTGCCCACTGTTTTCTACAGCTGCTGCACTATTTTATATTTCCAGCAACAAGGAATGAGTGTTCCTATTTCTCCACATCCTCTCCAACACTTGTTACTTTTCATTTTTTTAAATAGTAACCATTCTAGTTGGTGTGAAGTGGTACCTCATTGTGGTTTTTGATTGCATTTCCATGACGGCTAATGATGTTGAGCATCCTTTCATGTGCTTTTTGGCCATTTTTGTATCTTCTTTGGAGAAATATCTAAACAAGACTTTTTACCATTTTTTGATTGGGTTATTTGCCTTTTTGTTGTTGAGCTGTAGGATTTCTTTATATTGTAGATTCCAGAAATTAAAACCTTTATCTCATATGTTGTTTGCAAATATTTTCACCCATTTCATAGGTTGTCTTTTCAGTTTTTTGGTGCAAAAGTTTTTAATTTTAATGAGATTCCATTTATCTATTTTTTTTTCTTTTGCTGCTTGCACTTTAGGTGTCAGGTCTAAGAAACCATTGTCTAACACAAAGTCCTGAAGATGCTTTCCTACATTTTCTTCTAGGAGTTTTATAGTCCCAGTTCTTATATGTAAGTCTTTCATCCATTTTGAGTTAATTCTTGTTTATGCCATGAGATGGTCACCAGAAACCTCCAAGCAAAGAAATACCCACAACCAGATGACTTCACACATTAATTCTACCAAATATTCCTAAAGCAATTAACACCAATACTGCTCAAATTATTCTAAAAAATTGAAGAGAAAGGAACACCACCTTACTCATTTTATAAGACCAACATCACCCTCATACCTAAGTCAGAAAAGATACCACAAGAAAAGAAAATTACTGACCAATTTCCCTTATGAACATAGATGCAAAATTCCTCAACAAAATACTAGCAAACAAAATCCAACATCACATTAAAAAAAAATGATTGGGGGTATTTATTCCAGGCATGCAAGTGCTGTTCAACATAAAAAAGACAATTAATGCAATATATCACATTAACAGAAAAAAGAGGGAAAAAAACACATAATCATCTCAATTGATGCAAAAAGGCATTTAACAAAATCCAGTTCCCTCTCTTGATAAAAGCATTTAGAAAACTAGGAATAGAAGGAAACTTCCTCAACATGGTTAAAGACATATATAAAAAACTTGCCATTAATATCACACTCAGTGAAAGGCTGAAAACTTTTCCTCTAAAATCTGGAACAAGACAAGTATGTCTACTGTTACAACTGTTATTCAAAATTGTACTGGAAGTTCTAGACAGAGCAATTAGGCAAGAAAAAAAAAGGCATCCAAATTGGAAAGGAAGAAATAAAACCTTCACTAATCACAAAGGACATAATCCTATATATAGAAAGTCCCTAAAAATCTACAACAAAGCTACTAGACCTAATAAATTCAGCAAAGTGGCAAGGTACAATATCAACATGGAAAAATTAATAGTGTTTCTATATACTAGTAATGAACAACCTGAGTGAAATTAAGAACAAAAATCCATTTAAAATTGCAACTAAAAGAATAAAGTACCAGGGATTAAATTTAAACAAGGATGTAAAGGACTTATAAATGGAAAAACTGAAAAACATTGCTAAAAGAATTAAAAAATACCTAAATAAATGGAAGGGCATTCCATACTCCTGATCTGGAAGACTAAATATTATGAAGATGTCAATTCTCCTTTAAACAATTTACAGATTCAACTCAATCCCAATCAAAATTCCAACAGCCTTCTTTGCAAAAATGGAAAAGTGAATCATCAGATTTATTTGAAAAGGTAAGGGGCCCTGAATAGCATAAAAAAAAAAAAATGCCTTTAAAAAGAAGAACAAAGTTAGAGGAGTTAAACTTTCCTATTTTAAAACTTATTACAAAGTTACAGTGGTCAAAACAGCACAGGACGGATATGTAGAACAATGGAATCAAACAGGGACTTTAGAAACAACCCTCAGATCTGGAGCCAACTGATTTTTGACTAAGGTCCCAAGTCCACTCAATGGGGAAAGAATAGTCTCTTCAACAATTGATTCTGTAAGAACTGGATGTCCATATGCAAAAGAATGAAGGAGGACCTCTGTCCCACACCATATACAAAATTAGCTCAGGTTTTTGTTCATTTGTGCATTTGTTTTTACAAGGCAGATATTTTGTGGATGGGGTTACTGACTTTAATGTAATAAAATGTATCAGTGTGTTCCTTCATGGCTTTTGGAGGTCCTAATCATGGTTAGAAAATACATCTCTACTGTGAGTAATAAATAAATTCTAGCTTTCATTAATCACCTTTAAAACGTTTACTCATGTATAATTTTATATATACTCTTCAGTATGAGGTAAGGATTCATTTTAAGTTATTTCTAGATGGCTGGCCCATTTTCTCAGTAATAGTATTTATCGAATAGTCCATATCATCTCCATTGATTTAAGATGCCAACTTAAATTCACACAAGTTCCCATATGTATTCGTGTGTATTTTGAACTATCTTTTCATTGGTCTACCTAAGTACTAATATACCAGTATCATGCTGTTTTAAATAGTATGGAAGGCTCTATAAAGGATTTAATGTCTCTTGTGACTAATCTACCTGCATGGATCTTCTATTCCCAGCTTGTCTTTTTTTTCTTTTTCTATATGAACTTCAAACATTTTGCTTACTTCCCAACAAAGAGAGCATGAAATTGTTGGCATTTTTAACTAGAGAGCATTAAATTTATAAACTAACTTAGGGAGAACTGATACCTTTATTGAAGTTGAATCTTTGCATCCAAATCATAGTAAATATTTCTATTTTTCAAATTTCCTTTTCAAAATGTTTTTATTTGGTCTTGCTTATTTTTGTGACATTAATTCCTAAGTATTTTAACTATTCAATATTGTGTTAAATGGCATGATTTTTTTATTATAATCTTCTAATGGATTTTGATTCGTACACATGAAAGCTATCAGTTTCTTTATAATAATTTTGTGCCCTTCTACATTACTGACAACTGTTATCTGTTTTTGTTTTCCAGTTGATTCTCTTCAGTTCCTTGGTATGTAATTAAATAATCTTCAAATAGTGCTTGTGTTAATGTACTTCCAATTACTGAATATTGATTTTTTTCTCTTTGCTAATTGTTTTTGCTGGTATCTCCAATACAACATAAGATTGAAAGTAGGTGTCATTATGCAGTTCCTGTTTGTAAAGAAATGAGTGTACCCTCATAACAGAATTCTGACTTTGTGGCTGCAACAGATACAATACCCATGTTGTATAAGTACCTATCTATTTTTACTAATAATTTGATTCTATGAAGATATTTTAAAACATTTTTCAAAATGGTTACTTAGAAGAGACAGAGATGAACGTACACTTTTACTCATTTTAACTATGACTCCAAATGTATTTGCATGGAATTGAGCAAAGAAAACCCGTCACTCTCTTTATCTCCTTTTTTTCTGTGGTTATTTTGTCATTATTATTTCTTATTTTGAGCATTTTCTAAATTGCATCAGTTATAGTTTATCTTTTTATTTTCTCTAGCACCTTTAGAATAGATGTCTTGGTTCTGTATTTTCTGTTCTAGTACATATTCATTTCTGCTTTTATCACTATTACTTCCTTCCTTTGCTTTCCTTCAGTTTATTTTGACATTTCCTAACCATTTTGGGTCAGATATTTAATGTTTTGCTTTCATTCTTTATTTCATTGATCTACGTATTTAAAACTGTCATTTTCAATCAACACTCTTTAAGTTAATACCCCAGTTTTGGCTTTTATTTTCATTATTATTATCCACTAGCTGGTCTCCAATTTTCTTCTAATTTTAATTTTCATAACATATATATACAACCTAACACTTCTCCCCTTAACCACACTCAGATATGTAATTCAGTGGTGTTAATTACGTTCAGGATGCTGTGCTACCATCATCACAATTCATTAACACAACTTTTCCATTATCCCCTACAGAAATTCTGTACCGATTAAGCTTTAACTCCCCTTCCCTAGCTTCCCCAGCCCCTGGTAACATATCTTAGTTGATCTAAATTTTTTGTATTGGGTTTTCAAAATGGATTTCATTTTGTCTGAGGTTAACATCATGAATTCTCCTTTCTTTACTTTATCTCATTTTCCTTATTCACCATTGACTATCATTTTATTATCAACATTTTGCATCTGTGTGTCTCTTATATACATGAAGGTGTTGTGTCTTGAGTCAATATGCAAACTCTTTACTTGTTTTAATTTCATGAGCTAAGCCCACTTACATTTTTATATGACTAATATGTTAAGTCAAAAGTTTTGTATATTTATTACTTTGGGGGTTTTTTTTTTAAGTCTCTCATTATGTGCTTTAGGTATACTGTATATTGGGTGTGTGTGTGTGTGTGAGAGAGAGAGAGAGAGAGAAGGAGGGAGGGAGAGAGAGGGAGGGAGGAAGAGGAAGAAAGAAAGAAAATATAGGTAGTTCTTCTGTTTAGAGGTTTTGTACATTTGTCTAATGACTACCTTTATAGTTATAAATGATATGTTAGCCTTAGACATCTCATTATTTGAACAGTGTCTTTTAGTTTTAGCTATGAGCCTTGACAAAGTTGGCATATTTTCTCTTTCACATCTTCAAACTGTGTTCTCAATAATCCAGTTTTAATCATAATATTATCTTTTTGGTGTTTTCCTTTGTGTTGTTAATTATGCTCAAAATTTTATTAGAGGATCTGTTATCCTTTGACTCCCAGGTCTTACATATGGGGCAATCAATGAGTTTATTTCCCACTTTCTATCTCCCTTCCTATTTCAATTTCCCCACATTATTGTAGGACATTTCCACTCCCTTGTGTCACCCTAAAATCCACATCAGCTTTAGTGTTAATTCTCTAGGTAAATGTTTTCAATATTCACTGTCAGTCCTTTGCCATAGTTTTTCCAGGAATGTCTGAGGTAACTGAAGGAAGTCTTCTTGTACTTTTCTCAAGAAAAACAGAATCCCAAGTTCTTTATTTTTCCTTTATTAAGGAAGTTGTGAGTTTACATACCAAGCATGCATAAAATACAGGATTCCAACATATCACCCTATCATTAACACCTTGCATTGGTGTGAAATATTTGTTACAATTGATGATAGCACATTTTTGTAATTGTATTATTAATTGTATTCCATGGTTTAACTTAGGGTTCACAGTTTGTGTAGATCTTATATGTGATCTAACGTTTGCCTTTTCAATCACAATCAGATATATATATTTTAGTAATGTTAATTAGGTTCACAATGTTGTGCTACCTTCATCACCATCTGTTACCAAAACATTTCCATCATTCCAAATAGGAAACTATGTATTTTAAGTCTTAGATTCCCATTTCCTATCCCCACCCTGTCTCCTAGTGACCTACATTCAAGATCTGACTCTATGAATTTTCTTATTCTAAGTATTTCAAATCAGTGGATTCTTTTTGAAAAAACTTGATTTGTACCTTTTAACTAGAAGAGCAATCTGGTTGGATTTAAAATCCTCAACTCATAGTTTATTTCCTTACAGGTATTTTAATGTGACTTTACAGTCTTCATATGTGGAATAGGTTGGAATTGTTGTGGAGAAGGCTGAGACTAATTTTATTTCCTCTCGTAAATAACTTGATCTTTTTGCCTGAATACCCTACTTATTTATTAGTTATGTGTCAACTCCAGTAAATCCACCAGTCTATGCCTCAGTGTTTTTTACTTGGTACCTGGTGTAATCTTTCAGGGTTTAAGCTCAAATCTAATTTTTATTTGAGGAAAGTTTTCTTTAATCATATCTTTAAACAGTTTTCCTATTTTATTTCTTGGATTTTGGTCCTTGGATATTCCGATTGTACATGTATTGGATCACCTTTCCTCATGATCTGTATTTTTCATTCTTACTCTACTGTTTTTTCAGCATGTTTTATTTCCATTTCCCCATGTTTCTCATATCCATCCTCTATGTCTCCTACTGTGTTTTTTAGAGGGCCCATGCTGTCTTTTATTTTATCTTTATTTCTATAATAGTTTCTGTTTCTGTATTATACTTCTCCCCTGATTTCTTCCAGCTCATGTTATTTCCTCCTATTAACATTCCAGCTCCTCCTTATTTTTTTAATAGCTCTTTGCTTTGTGATCATCCTTAATAAAGATAATTGCTCATTAAATTTTGTGTGTGTGTGTATGTGTGTTTTAATTTAAGCTAAAAATTTTGTTAAAATTCTTATCTTCACCACGGAAATATTTTTCCAGTGAATATCCTTTATTTATTAGTAACTTTTGCTGATTTTTTCTTCATTTTTTTCTTACAAAATCCTTAAAAATGTCAGGCTAGTTATTTTCAACTTATTATCTTTTAGTTATGCTAAATCTCTGGAAATAGTTCCAATGGCCTGAGGAGGGCAAAGTGCTTTAAAGCCTCCTGGAAAATGTGATCTTCTTCCTGCAGCCTTCTCTTTCCTCTGAAGGGAAACAAGTTCAGGATGTTTCTGCTGCCGTATTTTTCCTATTAAGAGCATGCTCTTCTCCTTCAAGAAAGGTGTTTTTGCTTGATATTTCTTACATCTAATGCCACAGGGCCCACTGTATTTTTTCATTCCTTCTTAGTTTTTCTTTTCTTTGTGCCTTTGGTTTTGATTAGTTTTACATGTATTTTGAAGTCAGAATAATATCTATCTCCTAATTTTACTAAAACTTGAGTTTTATTTTTTTATTTTACTTTTAAATAGTTTTCAGGGGGAGAAGTGAAATGCGTACTTTTGCAGCCATGTTCACAATACTAGTCTTCTTTATTAATTTTGAGTACAAAACTGAGAATATTAGGAACTTTTTTGATATTTACTATTTTAAACTTGGGAATGAGTGTCATAGAAAATTGCTTGGGATATTGTACCTCAAAGATGCATCTCATTTACCCTGGCATTATAATTAGCTACAGTGTAATAGTAACTCCAGGATTCATAAAAGACACTGCCAAACCATCACTCCCCTCTCTTACAGCCATCCTCTTCCTGGTCTTTTTTGGTTCTGCTTCCCTTAAGACAGCTGATAATCAAGGAGATTCTTCCTTCTTCTTAGATACTCTCAATGACACGGAAGGCTGTTGCATCACTATGCTACTCTTCTCCTTACAGAAACATTAATATGACACAGTCATCTGACTGCCTTCAGCAAAAGATCTCATATGTTCTTGAATATGTTTCATAAAGGGACTGGATGAAATCTTAGCAGTGTTGGTAGTTGCACCCTAAGGAGAAGTTGAGTCAAAGAGAATGGCTGTTGGAGGGATCCAGGAGATATGGTTGTCTTTTTTTAACTTTCTCTTTTTCTATCTATCTATCTATCTGTCATCCATCTATCCATCCATAATTGATCCATCCACAGCAAAATTGTATCTATGTAACATTTTTGTGATAAAATTTCTCTTGGGTAAGTATCTTTGATGTCATAAGGGAGAATTGGCCTTTTCTACTTCCGTTGTTATCATCTGGTTCCTTCTTTTGCTCAATAAATTGTTCCTTTGTTACCCAAAGTTTCACATTTCAAGGTTTCTATTACTGTTTCTTTCCACCTTTCTAGTAATTCTGTCCAGGAATTTTCTTCACCGATATCACACTCTCACTTCTCTCTATGTAATACTCATACATTACTCTTTTAGATAAATGGATGTTGTTACTTCACGTATTGCTGTTCTTGCCTGGCCCATGTACTCTTCTCTGAAAATAACCTTTCATCCATGGTTCTGCTCATGTTTCCAGTTGGAGAATTGGCTTCCATGATCTGAAAGTGGACACCAACCCATCAGGTCTGCTGGGCCAAGGCATAGTTGACTGGAACAGGTGTGGATTGCTGTGTATGATCTGGGAAAATCAGCATCTTTCTTCAATAATTCGGAATTAGGACATAAAAAAAAGTTAGTCTATGTTAATCATTTAACCTTAGAAGCCCCATAAATCTGAGCTTATGAAAACAAGAAAAAGTTGAGGAAGAAAGAGAGAAAGAAAGAACACATACGAAGCATGAGTTGCAAATGAGAAATCAGGCTTCTGAGAGAAAGAGTGAGAAGTAGCAAGTTTTAAATTTTCAGACCTTCCTAAATCCAAGTTCTGCTTTTTGGCATTAGAATCTTTGAGATTGCTAATTATCCTTACAAATTTCCCTTTTTTGCTTAAACTATTTTCACTGTATCTGTTCTTTGTAAAACAATGATCCCATAATTAAATATGCATAATCTTTAATATACAGACATTTCTTGAAAAAGCAGAGATAAAAGCAACAAAAATATATGAATGAATAAAATTACAACAGAGATTCAAATTAAAAGTTAAGAAAAAAGGAAAGACACTCTATCAATTGCAGCACTAAGCTATGTGGAATAACTTATTTGTGCTGGTTCATTAGGCTATGAGGGATTCTCAATGGGGTTTATTAAGCAGAATAAAATTAGAATAAAATATCACACCCTCCTACATTTTCAACCCAGTTCTGAAAAATCGTAAAGATATGCTTTCAAACATGATTAGGCATCAAAAATTTTAATCAGATCCTTTGAGATGACCTCAGATGGACTAATGCAGTTTGGCAGAGGAGGAGTGTGTGTAGTATGGAAACCCCTATTGATCAGGGACTATATTTTTATTTGAAAGTAAAATATTTCCTGGGAGGCCACACAGATGATAGGTATGGCAAGAGTCTACCTCTCATGGATGTAATTTCACTCTGCTGTGTGTTAGATCTGTGACTTAAGGCAGATCTCTAAATCTCAGTTTCCTCATCTGTGAAGAGAAGTATAAGGCTATAGTGAGGAGTCAATGAGAGATTAAATTCCAGTCACTCACTGTTAAGAGACAAGGGAATGATCTTGATATAGGACGTTTCTATGCACCAGGAACTCCTGACAAATTTTCACAATGTAGGTCTCTCATCCAACTGGAAGATCCAAGTACTCATCCCTGCTGACTTGAGCAGAGACACCTGTGCACAGACCCCATCACACATGCTTCTGCCTCACATCCCACGGTTCTGTAAATGCTCTGTGCTGGTAAACCCATCAGCATTTGCTCAGAAGCTTTTCATGCCTTGTCTTTCTTTTCCAGTGTGGAGCATAGACAAATTTAGAAAATCTGAAGTGGTTCAGGAAGAAATTGGATCATTGGACTCTTCATTCAGACAATGATTGTTCTCTCATTGTAGTCATAAACAAATTCATTTGACTCATAGGTCCTTATATAAGGATGGGGGTTTTACACGCACATTTTAATTCCTTTATGCAAACATGATACAGCCAATATCAATTAAAAGAGTTTATTCTAGGCATAAATTAATGCTTTTTTTCCTGTTATTTTGGTGGCCAAAGGATTCGTATGCCAACAATATTTGAAAGTGGGTTCAATATGAGTCTTTAAAATATGTTGATGTATAACAGGAAGCACACTCAGAGAGGAATAACTGTCTTAAAAGCCTCTGTTTAACTTGCTTTGCCCTCAGAGCTGGGCAGCCAGAGTGGATCCACGCAGCCCACCTACCTCTCTAGGGCAATAACCCTGCAGCATATGTCACTTGGGATTTGATGAAAGATGAGAAGAGTTTGTTTAGAATTAGTAGACCCATTCTCTGGAGTGTGAATAATATATATTTAACCCTAATCTTCTCCCTTCCAAACTGTTTTGTTTTTTTTAAGTTCATTTTGTTTTGTTTTTGAGCATTAAGCAGAAATCCCTTTTTCCCCTAAAAAAGTCAGATTCAAAATCTCAATATGCAGATAGTTCAAAGCAGAGCTGCTCTGACTGCAGGAGGGAAGTTTCAGGGCAGCTACCAACTTCACATTCAAATCCAAGAACTCCACAGAGCACAGTTACACTGACCAAGATGAGTGAATAAAATCGCCTGTAGGGTGGAATTATGAGGTAAAACTCCAGTTTTTCTCTCTAAGGAATTACTTATACCATGTGGTTTCTGTGGTTTTGAGAACAGTGTGAGTTATTGCCCAGCCAGAATTAATCTTGAACTCCCCCTTCTCCCAGTCCTTCTCTGTGTACGCCGTGATTTTACTATGTCAGTTTATACTGGTTTGACCCTTACTTACATCAGGGCACTGTCCTCTGGCTTTACTTGTTAACATATTCAAAACTAGTCGTGGTCTTTCTTGATCAATAGCTCTGTGGAGGAGGTCTTGCTTTCTAACTATAAATCACCAAAATATCTCCAACTTAATGACATAACCCCAGGACATTCGTCTCTTCCCCTTTTCTTCAGCACATTTTACAGCATAAGCATTTGCTGGTATTTAATACATTCCATGGTCAGTAATTAGTCTTCTGCTTCTATTCCCATGATAGGCCAGCTTTCTTCTTATTGTGGATAAGGCAGTTCCTGATTAACGTTAGAACCAAATAAGGCTTTTTCCCCAGTAGGCAGCAAGGTGGGTTGTGCGAACTGCTGGCTGTAACACCACTGAATATTGCCACTAGAGCTGCCAGCCATTTCCTTTCTGTTTAACTATCCAATGTGTGTTGCTTCTGTAGTGTCCTGAGATTTTATATAATACAGTGGAGTTTAAATATACTGTATCAGTCAGGGTTCTCCAGAGAAGCAAACCAAGAGGATATTTGTATGTGTATAAAAATGTGTATATGTACGTGTAATATATAGAGAGGGAGAGAGATTTTAAGAAATGGGCTCACATGATTATGGGAAGTGGAGGGTCTAAAATCCATCAGGGAGGTCTCCAGGCTGGAAATTATGAAAAGAGTTGATGTAGTGGTAAACTTGAGGCAGAGTTTCTTCTCCTCTCTGGAATCCTCAATTCTTTGCTCTTAAGGCCAACCCATAATTGGATGAGGTCCATTCACACTATGGAGGATAATCTCTTTTACTTAAAGCCAATTTATCCATTCCACAAAATACCTTACAGCAACCTCAGGGGGTGGGGGGCAGGATTGACCAAACAACTGGATACTATCTCCTAGTCAAGTTGACAGATAAAATTAACCAGCACCTATTCCAAAGAAAGTTGGTGTCACTTTGAAGGCCCTGTTGGATTTTTAAACCTTGGCTACATATTCGAAGCATCTGAGGAGCATTGTTTTAAACTCTCAAGTCTCACTGATACCCAAGATAGATTAAGTCAGAATCTCTGTGGAGGAGTCCAGGAGCATCAACATTTTTAAGCTCTACTCGGGGGACTAACAGGCAGCCAGTGCTGAAAACTTCTGTGTTGCAGGTAGGCAAGCCCTGATCCTTTTTACCCAGAGAGGCTTTCTGCCTGTTTCTGTGGGGGCTTCTGAGGGCTTGTCTAGTGCTGTCTCCAAGAGAACGCCACTGTTTTCCTCTCTAAGCATCACTAGGCTAAATTGGCCTTCTAGTGCCCTCTCTCTACCCACCTTCCTATAGTAGGTTTAGTTATATACCCCCACAAAAGCCATGTTCTTAATCGGCATTCCTGGGGGTGCAAACCCATTTATAAACAGGATGTTTTGAAGATGTTATGTTTAGCTAAGGTGGGCCCAACTGAATCAGGGTGGGCCTTAATCCAAATTACTGGAGGCTCTTATGAGCATAAGAAATTCAGACATAGTCAGAGGAACCACAAAAAGGAGCCAGAAGCCAGAAGTCAGCAGAAACCATAAGAGCAGATCCAAGGAGAGAGAGAGAAGAGAGATCACCAGGTGACAGAAGGATGCAAGTCAAAGAACCCTCAAGGTTCTGGAAATCCAGCATCAGAAGGCTATAGACTTTAGGGAGAAAGCACGGCCTTGCCAAGGCCTTGATTTTAGACTTCTAGACTTGGCAACCAGGAACCAGTAAATGCTTGCTGTTTTGTCAGCCTGTGTGTGCTATTTGTCCTAGCAGCCTGGCAAACTAAGACAGTTGGCTCTCCCGGAACAGTGTTGCTGGGCATGTCTGGCTCAGCCTCTTGGCTCTCTCAGCAAGCAGATGCTTTTTCCTTCTTCACTTCTTTGTCTCCTTAGAGGCAAGCAAGGAAGCTAGAGAAGGTGCTATGTGGAGGGCTTATGGTTCTCCATCAGTTCTGCCTGAAATCTCAGGGAGGACATAGTAAAAAGCCCATTCTTAACCTCCAGACTTCACCATATTCAACAACACAGTTTTACTAATAATAATTCTGGCATTTGAATACCCCCTGGCTCCTGATTACATTTCTCAATTGGTCCAGAATCTCTGAGGCCAGGTAAGTGAATAGCACCTGGCTTTAAAATCCACACACACCCTGGTTTGTAGGGGCAGAGAGCACGGAGGGGAGGATCTTCAGCAGCAAGGCCCACGCTGTGGCTGAGGGCTCAGCTCTGTGAGGCGAAGGGCCAAGGGCAGAGGCTGATCATGAGATGTTCTGCGGTGAGGCAGCCAGAACAACTCAGGCATAAGCACTTCACGGGCACCACACCAAGGGAGGGGGTGGAAGGAAATCACCCCATTTCAGCCTGGAGCAGAGCACAGTTCCACACTGGTGACCACGGAAGGGAACAAAACATCCCACTGGCAGCCCAAGAAGTCAACCACTTTGGAATCTCCAGGAGGTGTCTTCGTTCTCTAGGCAGAGCATGACTGAATTAGTTAGTTCTGCCACTAACTAATTCATAGCCACTGGTTACGAGTGGGATTCAAGAATAAGCAGATTTTTTATTGAAGTTGTTACTAATATTTTTAATTATTATTTTTTTATTTCTAGTGGGTCTGACTATTGGTGGGTTTTTTTTTATTTTACAGTTTTTCTCACCTGGATCTTCTAAACTCTAGTCAGCAATCTTACTGCTTACTGAAGAAGCAAAAATCCAAATGCAGAATTAAAATAAAATGGTTGCTTTGTATGTGGTTTTTAATATTTGCCTAAGTTTATTTTGGGTTCTAATCTCCAACATCATGTTTTAGTTTAATGTGTTGCAATTAAGCCACAAAAATACTCAGATATTAATATGCTCAATATTTTTGAAAAACCTAATAAGGGTCAGGAATGTACCAGGCCTTTATGCTAAATCAATTTAAAGGTAGGTCAATTGTCTCTATTTTACAAATTAAAAATAAAAACACCCATTGATTTGTCTTGAAGCGCCCAAATTCACAGCATCATTCTGAACATTTTGTAACTGATTTGTAATTATATGTTGGACTTAATAATGTGGCCTTTATTTATCTATACTAAATTGGAAAATAAGTTTCAAAGTGCCATGCCTTTAATATCATGGATTTCTTTTTAATAATACAAACTCCACTTTCCCAGGTTATATTAGTTCATCTATCTCTCCTCTCATGTATTTTTTAAAATTTCTACCTGTTAACCAAAGAGTACAGGTTTTGGAATCTCAAGAACCAGATTTAAACCCTAGATTTGCCTGATGTAAGAGAAAAGAGCAGTGACTTTTGGAACTGGAAATAATGGGATTAAATCCAACATTTCCTCTTGTTGGCTGTATATCTGTGCTCATTTTTCTCATCTAGAAAATAGTGGTTATATTGCTTTCTTCATGAGATTATTGTGAAAACAAAATGAGGTAATGGCTATAAATCCTCTTGCCCTATGATTGGCACATCGTAAGTACTAAATTACAGTTAGTCCCTTTCTTCCTTAGTCATACACACAAATAATTCAAGTTTATGTAGCTAAATCCCTACTCTATTTAGAGAGTCATCATCTATATGTCTTTTTGAGCCCTTGGCTCAAGTATGCCCTAACAGTTACTCTGGGGTTAAAGTTTAGAGCAGGCAAATAAGTCTCAGCTCTCCTCAATCACAAGTCAATCCAAATCGCTGACTGTATTTCATGAACAATACCACAACAGCAAAGTGGAGGAAAGTTCTTTTCCTCCCAGAAAAATGCATGAGTGTTAACCCCTAGAGTGAACACTGCCACAGGTGGAAGTCAGCCGAGTGAAGACTGACGATTTCCTCATAAGAATTCCCCTGATTCCTCGCTTGGCAAGCACTTTATAAAACACCTGCTGCCTAAATTGTAGGGATGCAGATGACAGCTTGCCATTTATTTCCGTAATTACCCCCTCACTCCAAATATTACATCCCACTGATGTCAGGGATAGAAGCTACAACCGAGTGTCTAGTGTTCAATGAAAGACAATCATAAAGTCCAGTTTTGATTTTTTCCCCATGAAGAATTTATCATCTTTATGTTCCATTAAACTCAATACTTTGTCCATCATCTGTAACCTCATGAGCATGCTTATACTGTCTTAACCCAAAATGCAAGTCAAGATTGGCACAAATGAACATCCCAGCTTCTTGCTTCACATCTACAAATTCCATAATGCCTAGCTGAATAGGCCAATGAGAAAGATAAATTCCAACTTTCTGTTATTTGTAGTTACAAATGTTTGATGTTGGCAATAGAAATATCATGCTTACATAATATTTAAAGTGAGACTCTCATTGCAAAATTCTACAGCTTCCCTTACAGCTGTACATTTAGACTTTTTAGGAACAATCGTGATGCTGAGGCAAAAATGTAGTAGAAAAAGGACTGAGTTGTACAGATCAGGTTTCAACTCTTGGCTTCATTACTTCATCAGTGCTTTAAGTAGGGTTGTGGAATTAACTGATCTGAACTTCAGGTTCTTATAAGGAATAGCAAGACCAGACCCACTGTTCCCTTTCACGAAAAGATCGTTCTGCTTTCCTGTGACTTCTGCTCATTGGTCCTTTTCATCTTGGTAGTTACCTCTCTTTACCATTACTTTTCTTCAAATGCCTTCTCCTTCTTCTCAACTGCCATAAATCAGCCATTTCTTTATCATTAGGAACTTTTCACTTGTAAGAAACAAAAAAAAGCAACTCAGCTATCTTAGATCATTTATCTTAGAGGTTTATCAGTTCAGTAATTGAAAAGTTCAGAGTTTCTGAGGCTCCATGCCCAGTTTACTTGACACAAGTGGTGCTACAGCTGTTTCCCTATGACTCCCCTGCTCTTGTTTTATGCGTGTGTTTTCTTAGCCCCTTGCAAGTTTCCTTTAAATAGTACCTGGGGCCTTGTGCTTCACATTTGGCAGAAGCAATGAGTCGCTTCCTTTAGTCATTATAAAAATATCTTAAGCTACACTATGATAGACCCATCTTAAATAATGAGTCCACTCACCTAGCAATCACTGAGTCTGGGGCACAGAACAACCATTACTGGTCTCGACTAAATGGGGTCCCTCCTGAATTGGAGGTGGGATCTACCCACACGTGACTGCCACACACAGGGAGGGGGTGGATTTGGGAAAGGCAGATTAAATTTCTTGCCATCACCAAGTCTCTCCTTTCAACAAAATTTCCCAATTCTATCTCCTTTCCTCTTATGCTACAGCTTTCTTATCCAACATGATCTCAGTGGCCAACTATAGAAAATCCAATGGGAAAGACATGCTGATAGAACAGAGTAGTGGCGGTGTGCCTAGGTGAGGGCTGCCTATTTGGCTGCCCAGTAGTATTAAAGAATTTGCTAAAATTGTAAAAGAAAAAAAAATCCTTTATAAAACAGACTTCAATATGAAAGTCTATGGCCGGTTTCAACATAAATCCCATATAAAAGTAGACTTGCCACTGGTTAGGAGACACTTCTATATAGGAGAGAAAAATCAGGGGGAAATGTACAGTAAGAGAGAGTAATGGTTAATTAAATTATGATATTATTCACTCAGTCTTGGAGGTTTATCAGCTCAGTAGTGGAAATGTTTAATTTAAATTATGACTATTAAAAAGCTATTCAAACTGATTTTATTTTTACCATAAGACCCAGCAATCCCAAGAGAATTGAAAGCAGGGAGTTGAACAGATGTTTGTACCACCAACATTTATATCATATTTAAATATTTATATGTTTAAAATTTATAGCATAATTATTCCCAATAGCCAAAAGGTGGAAGCAACTCAAATGTCCATCCAGATGAATGGGAAAGGAAAATGTGGTATACCATATTATTCAGCCATTAAAAAGAAATGAAATTTTGGTGCATGGTGCAACATGGATGAAACTTGAAGACATCATGCTGAGTGAAATGTAACAGACAAAAAGATAAATATTGTATGACCTTGTTTATATGAAATCCCTAGAAAAATCAAACTTCATTGAGACCACTGTGGTTTATGGGTAATCAAGCGTGGGAGGTGCGGGGCAAGAAGACAGAATTATAGTTTAATGACTAAGTAGTTTCTGTTTGAGGAGATGAAAAAGGAAGGGTAATAGATGGTGGTGAACATAGGACAATTTTGTGAATAAAATTAATACTACTGAACTGTGCACATGAATTGTGGTTAAATGAGAAATTTTGTGCTTTGTATCAGTTATGTCAATGAAAAGGCTATTCAAATATATACTATCATGGAATGTATTTATTATTTCCATTATATTGACATATTTTTAGCTCAACCTCTGCTTAAAATGTGATTATACTTACATAAAACAAATAAAAGTAATGCTTTTGAGGGAACTGAAAGAAAAACATAAAAATATTGGGAGTGTTCATCTTGGGGATAATGAACACATTTTTTAATGCAATTTTATTGACATATACTCACACACCATATAATCCATCCAAAGTGTACAATCAATGGCCCACAGTATCATCATATAATTGTGCATTCATTGCTACAATCAATTTTCAAACATTTTCATTACTCCAAAATAAAGAAAAAATATATAAAAAATTAAAAAGAAATAAAAAAGATCACCCAAGCCATCCTATACCCCTTATCTCCCCCCCCCCCATTATTCATATATTTTTGTCATTATTTTATTACTCATCTGCCTGGTTAAAGGGACTGTCAGTCACCAGTTTTCACTATCACACAGTCACATGATAAAAACTATATAGTTATACAATTATCATCAAGGATCAAGCATTCTGGATTACCATTCGACAGATTCAGATATTTCCTTCTAGCTATCCTAATATACTATAAAAACTAAGAAGAAATATCTATATAATGCCTAAGAAAACCCTCCAGAATGACCTCTTGACTCTATTTGAGATCTCTCAGCCACTAAAGCTTTATTTTGTTTCATTTCTCTTTCCCCTTTTTGTCAAGAAGGCTTTCTCAATCCCATGATGCCAGGTCCAGGCTCATCCCTGGGAGTCATGTTCCTCTTTGCCAGGGAGATTTATACCCCCGGGAGTCATGTCCCATGTACAGGGAGAGTAGTAAGTTTACCTGCTGAGTTGGCTGAGAGAAACAAGCCACATCTGAGCAACAAAGAGAGGAACACGTTTTTAATAGTGGAAAGGAGACTAAGCATTGGGTTTTAAGTTACAGAATATTTTATCAACAGATTCCATAGAGAATTTGTCACATTATAATGAATACGCACAACCTCTCAAGTTGACCACTTTATATGAGTAGTATTTGCTGTGTTTGGTAATAAAGCAAACATACAAACAAAATTGCCAATACCTAATTCCTCAAATATTCAAAAATGGCATTTGTAAATATTGGACCAGTGCATGACTTGATAATATATTACTTATCATATCAAACACTTTGGAAGTATTCTACTCAACCTTATGAAGCCTCCATTGTGTCAACACTCATGCCCAAAAATTATCTAACATGCCACATGCATATATGCCATAATGAATTTCTAAACTTCATGAAAAATCTCTATTTTTAAGAACTTTCATTCTCACCAGCCAATAGTTCCCTACCTAGCAGAAATACCTATTACAAGACACCCTATAAGTCTATGTTTTCCTCATGAAAAACCAGAGCTACCAGCATCTCCCTGGCTGATTTCCCAGATGCCTGATGCTTTAGTTTTATTACAAAGCTTGCCCATTTTAATCTGATTTTTTCTCCATGATACATGAGTCTCTTGTTGCAGGGTAAGTTCATTTGAGTGCAGTTTTCTCATTTTAAATTAATCAGCTGCTTTCAGCCTTATCCAGATAGAAGTGTTGATTGTGTACTATTTATCTTCTTAATAAAAAAAATTAATCAGCAAAGGAAAGGTCAAAGGAGATGGTCTGTTCTCCAGTTTAAGCCAGGAAATGGCATGATGTTCTCACTAAGAGTTATGTTTGTTTCCTTCTATTTATTTTTGGGTGGCCACTTTTTTATTTAAATGTGATTGCTTTCTGGGCTTTGCTTTTTAGCACTATTCCCAGAACACCCATCAGACTCAGTTGAGGTCTCATTGAGACAAGAACAACATGTTGACAGGAATGCTGCAAAGCCCCTCCTCATCTCCATTTTTATACCACTCCCCATCATTGTTTTATAGAGCCACAGATGTAACATCCACATCCAAAGAAAATTTTGCCAAGAGATCCTGAGAGCTATAAAATACTCCTTCCTCCTGGCCAGATCGATGCAAACTCTTTCTAACAGCCTCTCGTCGGCTTCTCAACCCAACCACCTGCCTCGTTCCCATTCTACAGTGTGATGTGGGAAAGAGAAAAGAAGGGGCGTCAGCCCATAAGGTGTGGCTCATTCATACATGCCAGATAGAACCAGGGAACACATCCAAATATGTCTAAGAAATCAAATCAGATGTTCATGCCCCATTTTACAGACGAAGAAACATAGGCACAGAGCATCTAAATACCTTGTCCCCAAACTCTCAGCCTGCAAACAGCAGTACCAGGACTGTGCACAGACAAGAGTGGCTCTGGAATCTGTGCTTTGACCCCTTGGCTGTACCAATGGGTCCAGCTGTCATAGGACTCTTGATCCAGCTCATCCTCACCAAACAATTCTGAGTGCAGACTCCTTAGGGCTGAAATCAGGGTAAGGATCTTCTTATCTAGGGCTAGTTTTTTGGGTGAGGAGACAAAAGCCCAGGGAGAGCTCTTGACAGAAGAGGCACTAGGTGCCCTGCCTCTATTTATTACACCACGTTCCCTCATCAAAACTAGTTATAGCCGTGGAAGTGTTTCATGGTAACTGACCACCTCACACACCTCCCCCAGCCTTCACTTAGCAGGAATGAATACGTTTGAATAGTGGTGTCTGTATCTGAACTGCAGTCTCTTTCTCTCTGGGTTCTTTTCCCCTTGTCTCTCTATGCCTCCTTCTCCTCGACATCTATGTGCTTTTGCAGACCTACCTCGTATTCCACTTGGAAACAGGCCACCGCCCACTGGCAAAGTTGTTATACACAAACCATGTCCCAATCTGCCAAATTAACAGTGTGATTTCTTTCTGCTAGATATGTCTATCACTGACAGGGAAATAACTGGCCCTCTGGAGTGCCCAGAAAGATGAGCACATACCCAAAATATTAGTTATCTTCTGAGCATAGATGGGAATTCTAAAAAAGTGCAGTGTAGTGGAACAGAAAAATAAAGTGTGGCCAAGATACAAGCACTGACCCTGTCGATGAGAAATACACACTCTTCTTTGTTCCACAGAATATTAGCTTTATTCTTCTCCTAGACTGAAAGTCCTTATTTTAAAATGATCATTAAAAGAGGTATGGGCAGCAGAACAGTGACTAACATGTAGCACATGCCCTGGAACTGTAGCTCTGATTATTAGTCAGCGAGATTTAATCAGAGTGCAGGTTAGTTAGGTGTTTTCCCTTCGTGGAAATTCATCCCCTCATCATCATGATCTTCTCCACAAAATGCATGAGATCTGGATTCACGCATACCTGAGTCAGAATCTACAGACTCACCCACTGTTTTTGTTGTTAGGCTAATCTTTTAACCTATGCTGTCCTCCATTTATAAATAGTTAACATCTCCCATAGCTTTTTGGGGAAAAGAAGATTCCGTGCAGGTAAAAGCACCTGGAACACAAACAACACTAGATTTGTGGGAGTTCCCTGCTCTCCTGAGCTTGGCCTGGTGGAAGCAGCTGGGAGGGAGACAGCGCCCTCTGCAGACTGATGATGGGACTGTTACCATCTGCTGCTGGCAGAGAACAGGGCCCCTGCTTGAAACCTGGGTCACTGAGCCCCATTCAAGAGCAGAGACAGAGGAGAGGGCTGATGACAAGAGCTGACAACTCCCAGTCAAGCCATCATGTCATTACACTCCTTGTTTCACACTTTGTGGTGTTGCTTTCTCTGTAAACCTGATACCCCTGCAATCAGGGACCCCCAAGTTAGCATTCCCAGCTTCCCAGTGCAAAAAGACTTTTTAGCAGTCAGATTGGGTGACAGTGATCAGATGAGAAATCTATTATATTGGAGAAGGGAAGTAAATCAGATTTAGTTAGTACAAAAAGAGTGTGTTAAGTCAATGAATTCAGGGCAGAAATGGATTTTTTTTTAAAAAAAGAGGCAAGGATTGGAAGACTGAAACGTGTTACTCAATTAATAACAATTAAAATGTAGCACATGCCCTGAAACTGTAGCTCTCATTGTCAGTTAGCGAGATTTAATCCAAGTGTGGGTTACTTAGGTGTTTTCCCTTCTTGAAAATTCAATTAATAAATGAGATGAAACCAGAACCAGCTGGAGTTTAAACAAATGGAGTAGATGATCCTAAGACCAAACCCTTGACCCCTCCATTCCCAGTCACCGGAGGAACAGAGGATAAACTCACAGGAAATGGACTAGGGTGTAGACAAGTGTGAATGGACTGAGTTGGCAGGGATGGATTGTATGAACCACAGACCTGAGTTCTCACCTACTGACCAGCTGATGGTCAGTGCAAGTGAGCGGGATGCCAAGGAACTCATTTCATCTCCCCTGTTCTACCCAGTGGTCTTCATTCTATAGACAAAGGCAAAGCTCAGACTTTTGTTTGTTTGTTAGTCTGTCTGTTGGTTAGTTGGTGCCTGTGTAAATTGGCTCCAGTACTGTGATACCCTGCCTGCAATTCCTGTCTTTTGCTACTTCCAAAAATGGTCAAGTTCAGAAAAAGGCATCAGGATAGGTTTCCAGGGGAAGCAACACCACAAAGCATGAAACGGGGTTTAATTGCAGCGAGGGTTAGACACATCTTGTGTCTCTTTGTTCCTAAACATTGTAAAAACAGCTGATGATAAGAGGATCAGAATAGGAAAGAAGCTAAGTCAAGGTAGGAGCACAGTTTTGTACTGAAATGCACTACTCCCATGTCACATCGTGTGTCCCATTCCTGAACATTTTAGTCCCAATTCATTCAGCCTTCACTGTGAGGGCCTGTAGCTCCTTGGAAAAACACAGTCTGGATCATATAAACAAAACTAAACCTGGATGTAAGAGTACAACAGAAAATGTCCTTACTAAGAGATGGTGCCATTATTGAAAATGGAGCTGGCGTCTTCACCCGGGCCCTAAAGCCATCCCCCTATAAAGAGAGAACCCCCCAAACTTCATGAGGTCTCAGCACTGATTCACGGGCCTGGCCACATAGAGCATCATACTCAGGCTGTCCCTCATTAGTCTTCACTCCCCAACTCATTTCCCTTCTGTCGATGGTCTGCCCTCATGCCTTAGTTCAGAAACTCAAGCCGACCACTTGAACCCTGTCTCTACTTCTTGACTAGGGTTCAGATTCTCACTCTGCCTCCTCTGCCTTCAGCCCCAGAGATGATGTCCTCTACCAGCTGCACCTGGATCCCAGAACCACCTAGGACAAGAGGTCCAAGAGCCTTCCACTCTTCCCCTGCCCTGACTGCTGCCTTACATAGCACGAGAGAGTCCCAAAAGAAGCCAGACTCGAAAAATGAAAGGAAAGCTGCTGACAGAAGGCAGATGTGTGCTTGGAGGGTTGGGTGGTAGGTGGTGCTACAGATGCCTGCAACTCCTTTCACCTTTTACTGAATGCCTACCAGGAGCCAGTCCCTCCCCATACACTCTTCATTTAACCCACCCAGCATCGTTGTAGGTAGACTCCACAGCGGTCACTTCACACCAATGGGAATTCAAATACACAGGCATGGAAAAAATGAATGGGAACAAAAGCATGAGTAGAAACAAGAAGGAAGGAAGAGGAAGGAAGGAAGGAAGGAGGGAGGGAAGGAAGTAAAGAAGGAACAAATGGTGAAAGTTGGAAGAGAATAAGGAAGGAAGGAAGGAGAAAGAGAGGGAGGAGGGAAGGAAAATTAAAATAATTCCACTTGCTATTTTATCCAGCAAACTCTTGTCCCCATGGTAAAGAATTGGTGGAGACAGTCATCTAACTCTTGCCATCAGTTCCCAGCTTCAGCATGCCTCTTAGTTTTAGTTTCTTACTGTGCTGAAGGTTGCTGCCAAAACAAGCAAACCGCATCCTGATACATATCCAAAGAAACATCCGTCTTTTCCAACACTGGAGAGAATGCTGGCTGTGTTGAATTTATTGAGAGAGAGTGTGACACTCTCCTTTGATGGAGCTTTCCCAAGAAACATGAAGGGTAATTTAGACCTTATGCTTAGAACCTAACCCCTGAGTAAATTGGATCCAACTTGTATTGCTCTTCCCATTTTACGGGTGAGGAAACTTCAGCTCCAAAAAAGTGAAATTATTGGCCTGGAACCCACAGCAAGTAAGTGCTTTCACACTCAGTTTTGACTAATTTACAAGCCCACAGTCCTTTTACGCCATCAGAGAATTGATGTCAGGCACCAGTTTACAAAGCTGTCTCTCCCGCTCCCTGAAAATTTCACAAGAAAAGAGCTGGTGTCATTTTCACATTTTCCCCCAGATGCCTATTACAGAAGGGCTTAACAAACTTCTTTATGTGAATTACCTATTAAGTAATTAATTTACTAATTTTTATCAAAGAGACAGAAAACTTCATGTCAAAATAACAGGAGAGTTTAATTTAAGACAATACTGCATTTGTAAACTTTGACATTCTATATACAGCCGCATTCTATATGCAGACAAGAGCCCCTGGGTAATCGTTTATTCTCTGGTTGAGATTGACCCAAAAGTCCTGCAGAGTTTGCTAATGTAGCCTTTCAAGACCTGGCTTTAAATGGGATGTCTCCAGCCAACAGACGTAGCATGAGGCAATGAGTATTTATGTATGTAATTACCTGATTTGCATAGCTAATTGCCCTTCTATTGGCTGTGCAGCTCGGACTGTGCCAGTAGGTCTAGACGTCGGGCGGAGAGCCAACAACTGCTTAGTGCACACTCATTCTCTGCAATTCATTTGTTGAATGGCTCAGACAAATCGCTTAGAGCTTCAACATCTCAATTTCCCCCTCTCTGTATCAGTGGCAGTAGTTTAGATTGTTTACCAATTAGCCATCTTAGTTAATAAAGTTAAATTGCTCCATAGGTAGGTGATATCGAGTGCTAGTAAGTATTAATTATTGCAATTTGTGAACACCTCTCACTTAGTAAGTCTCGTATGCAAATGAGGCAATAACCAGCTTAATTTGGTAAAAAGGAAAATAAATGCTAAGTAGAGGATGTGTCAGCAAGTGCAAATGTTTACACAAAGGCAGAAAGGAAGAATTAGAAGACTTGGTGGGAAATTGTCCTTGGACTGCCAGATTAATCTGTTGCTTGTGGTGTCTAAAAAATAAATTGAGTGACTGAATGAGCTGGGAAAGACACTGGAACAGATTCAGCTCCTTGGGGGAGTAGAAATGTTGGTAGCTGAAACTGAAGAAACAGTTGGCCCTGGGAAAAACAAAGGTGGCCCAAGACAATTAAGAAGCCCTTCCTTGACAGTAATCAATTATTTTATTCAGTATACCTGAATTGAATGCTTATGATGAGCCGTGTGCTCTTTTGGCTTGTTAGAAGGAGAACATGACATAAGAAAGGCAAATACTAGTAAGTTAGCCAGTCATTGAGTAACTCATAATGCAAGATAGGAGAACCTACCATGTAAGTGGTTAAAGAGCTGTCATAGATACATAAATAAGCAACTAGAGTTAAGACAAATTAGGAGAGGTTTTAAAGAGGAGGGAATATTTGAACTGGATCCTACATAATTAAGTAGGAATTAACCAGGAGGAAATAGGGAAAGGGGAGATGGAGGCAGAGATTCTAGCTCTGCCTTTGGAGCAAGGAAATAAGATAATCATTCTGGGAGCTATATTGAGTACAGACAGGATGAGGCCAGAGACAGGCAAATCAGACAGGAGATGGCTGCAAAAGCAGATAGTAGGAAAGGTAAAGAGCCTGTGCCCAGGAGGGAGTCTCAAGTCTGTGAAAGGAACTCCTCCTCCAGTCACTGAAACTTTCCTTTTCATGTACCCGAAGGAAGTAAAAGCGGTAAAAAAAGTAGAAAGGGTGTAACTGTTACATATACAAGTCTAAGGAAAGCAAACACCTTAATTGCTTCTACGCAATGATTATTTGTTTTGGCAGCTATCTGTATAAGGGCATAATCATTTTACTTGATTATTTGCCCACCCACCTGACACACACTCTGCCCCCAAACCTGGATCCTATGTTGGATAGTTGTCATTTTTGGCCTCTGTGTCAGATTGGATATATTATGTCCCCCCAAAAGCCATGTTTTAATTCTATCTTGTGGGATATTTGGATTAGGTTGTTTCCATGGAGATGTGATTCACCCAACTGTAGGTGAAACATTTTGATTAGATATTTCCATGAAGGTGTGGCCCTGTCCACTAAGGGTGGTTCTTAATTAGATTACTGGAGTCCTTTAAGAGATGCTTGGGAGCCGACAGAGGTGCTAGGGGCTGACCCAGATGCTTGCTGACACTTAGAGATGGTTGGAGATGCAGACAGAAGGACGTTTAGAGATGCTAAGCTAAGAGATGAAGCCCAGAGTTCGCCCCAGAGAAGCTAAGAGAGACCCAGAGACATTTTGGAGAAAGCCATTTTGAAACACAACCCAGGAGCAAAGGACCAGCAGATGCCAGCCATGTGCCTTCTCAACTGACAGAGGTGTTCCAGACACCATCGGCTGTTCTTCATTGAAGGTATCCTGATACTGATGTCTTAGTTTGAAAACTTTTATGGCCCCAGAACTGGTAAGTTTGTAACCTAATAAACCCCGTGAATAAAAGCCAATCTATTTCTGGTATTTTGCATAACGGCAGCTCTAGCAAACCACAACAGCCTCCCAGAAATCAACCCCTTTTCTATTGGGGGTGGGGGACTCTTCATTGTTTTCTGCTAGTGGAGGTGGGTCCCCACCACTTTCTAGGGAAACAGTCAGAGAGCACATGATCTGTCTCCCACTTTCAGAAGCCAGGAGATGTGAAGATGACCTGGGTGCAGCCACATATCTAAGCTCAGGCAACTGTGGTTTCTGCCAAGGCTGTGGATATGGAGGGTGCCATGCAGAGACCCAGAAACCTCTGGAGATGATTCAGGGAGGTGTTAGCAAAGAGTATCTAGGAATGTCATGGTCAGCAGTTGCATCCCAACCAGACACTGCTTCAACTGCCCACCACCTTGGGTTCCAACCCTGGTTATTTTCCTGGCCTGGACCTCAACCTTTCCCAGTGACTCTGAGAGCTCCAAATGTCTAATGGAGAAATGTATTTTCTGTTTAGTTTACAACCAAGAACACTGTTTGCACAACTATATCCTATATCCTATACCTGGATGAAAACAGGATAGATCTACCTTATCCTTTAGTTATATTTTTTGATTCCAGCCACACCATTAACTTCTGTCCTGAAGCTCTGTCCAGTGTCAGAGTGATAAGGTGCCATGCAAGTACATTCAAATTTTGGCAAAGTAGAACTAAAGGTTTACCGGTAATTAATTTGATTATTTTTTCTATATTCATACCCCATGACCCATGTAAGGGGCAATCATTTATTTGCCTCCTTCTATGTGCTTGCCCTTTTACATATGCATCTCATCCAATCTTATTATCCTTATAAGGACTATTATACCAGTTTATAGAAAAAGAAACAGACTCAAAAAGTTTAAATGATTAGCAAACACAGAACCAGAACATGTTCACCTGATTCCCAACCCATACTCTTTCCATTTCATCAACCTACAGTTATATCTCAGATAGTTGTTTGGTTATCTGTGACATATGCCAATGTACAAAATTGGAGGCAGCACAGTAAAGCATAATTAAGAAACTAAGTGTTATTTTTAGATTTTATTATATTAGTAACCTCTGGATGACCTGGCTTACTTTTACCTGTCTGATGTTAAAAAAAAAAAAGAAAGAAATGGGAGAAAATATTTATAAATAAAATATCTGATAGGGGGCTTGTATCCAGAATATATAAAAAATCCCGACTCTCAATAATAAAAAGGAAAATAACCTAATTAAAAATGGGCAAAGTACTTGAATAGATATTTCTGCAAAGAAGATATAGAAATAGAACTCAGTATCATTAGCCATTAGGAAATTGAGAAGCAAAACCACAATGAGGTACCACTTCACCTCCACCAGAATGGCTAAAATAAGATAAAGAAGAGAGTAAGTGTTGGGGAGGATGTGGAGGAACCAGAACCTTGACACAGATAGTGAGAAGGAAAAATACATGCCGTAGCATGGATTAGCCTCAAAACAGCATGCTAGGTGCAAACGCTAACCTCTGACTACAGCATTTTCACTTGTAATTGTAATTGTTGTTTAGCTCATTTCCATTCTTTACTTGTTGCACTACTGTTATCTTATAATAATTTAGCAATTTACAACACATTTGTAGCCAAATGCTTACCTTTCCTTACAACCCTAATTTACATCCTGTTTGTCCTTACCCTAGCTAGGTTTTATCAGTTTTCAAGGGCTTCTCAGGCCTCCACTTGCAGATTCCCTATGAAATGAAACATAACCAATCAATATATGCCAACTTAAATAGCATCACTATCTCCACCTCCCTTTGTTTGAATCCCATAAAAACCCTAAGCTCTTTAGACTCAGGGAGACAGAGTCAAGCTTTTCTTTTCTCCTGTCCCCTTACTTGGCTGCCATGTAATAAAACTTTCTTTTCTCAAAATCCTGGTGTCACAGCATTTATTTCTGTGCACATTGTGCAATGAGTCTTTGCTGGGTAACAAGACTAGTTGCAAGTGACCACCTTTTGTATAATTCCATCCTATGACATGCCCTTTGTAGGCCCATCTACAGAGACAGAGAGCAGATTAGTGGTTGCTTGGGGGTGGGAATGGGGTGGGGGTAGAAATGTGGAGCGACTGCTACCAGATACAAGATTTCTTTTCAGTGTAATGAAAACATTCTAAGACTAGATTGTGGTGACGGTTGCACAGCTCTGTAAATATATTAAAACACAAACACTATATACTATAAACAAGGGAACGTTCTAGTATGTAAATTATGTCTCAATAAAATTGTCCAAAAAAGAGGAATATTATTGATTCAATTGATAATTAGACCTTCTGTCATATTTTCATGAACTCAAATTACTCTAAAAAGGTTATTTATTGCCCGTCTACATGAATAAGAAACCCGAGGCTACAGAGATTAAGTGGATTAACTTTCTCAAGGTAGCACAGTGGATGGCAAACTGGGATCTAAGTTCAATCCAAGCTGAAGGCAAATATACCAGCTGCGTCTGCCCCTCCAGTGACAGAGAAACAAGCTCTATCAGGTTTTTAAATGAACAAATATCACTCACATGAAAGGACCCAGTATGTGTTGGGAATTATATGTTTAATCTCACAGTAGGTTTGCAAAGTCTATATTATTATTTCCATTTTATGATTAAGAAATGTGAGACTTGAGAGGATTTTATTTTTTAATTACACAGTTGATAAGTAACTAGGCCAAATTCCCATTTCTTTGACTCCAAAACTTGAACTCTTTTTCACTATACACTCCACACCGCCTTCTTCAGAATTTCAAATGCCTAATACTTAATTATTTGCTTCTAAGAGTATCAAAGGAAAGGAAAGCAAATGTTATTTTCCTCATAATTTTCACATAGAAAGAGGCACAAAAGGATTAGAAAACCTGTCAGAAGTTAGTACAATGTGAATGAATGATGATATTCATTCAGTTCTCAATCCATTGTTCCTAGAAATACTTCAATGTGGGGAGTGTTTTCTGGAACCAACATTTAATTCAGTTTTCTTTAATTCTTGTGAAATATGTTTAATCTTATTTTTTTTCTCCTTTAGTAAAGCAATAAAATTAATTCACTGATGGTAGAAAGAATAGACCTTTCCATACTAGAACAGGTGTTAAATTAGCCACAAGAGAACGGTCATGTTATTTCCCAAATGCAACAAATAGAATTACAGGGACTGTTTCATTAAAAATGGTAAAGCTTTTTAAACTCCTATTCTCCAGCCTAAATTAATAGCTTCTAGGTTTACTGATTCCCAGAAGGAAACAAGTTGAATTTGTTTATTCCTTCATATGAATAATCATGTCCACCATGTCCCACTGGAAGGAAACATACAAGAATGATTAATGCTCCTGATTATAAAAAGTAAAGAGAATTTAGAGTCAGAAATAGGGAGGGAGAGAAGACTGAAATATAACAAAAATACAGTTTCCTCTAGTAAGTTCGAATTTGCAGTTGGGGGCACTAAGAGGCAATAATTTAAAAGGAAAGTAAACTTCAGTACAAGAGAGATGTGGTCCCTACTATTTTCCTCCTTTTGAGAGTTTAAGGTCTAGCTAATTACAATACAGTACAGTGAGGTCTATATTTTGGAAGGAGGGAGATATATGGGAGAAGATGTGTTGATGAAAGAAATAACCAGGAGACTTGCTGCAAAGGCAAAAATGAAATTTCATTGAGCAAGAGCAAACACACATGTGGAGCAGAGCTAAGAAACAGCACCTTCTCAAGGGCTGGGGTTTAGGGAGCAGCTTATATGGGTTATCTGGGGCTTGGGCTGCCTTGGGAGGAGATAGGGCATTGTCGCATGGACAGTGTACTTGGTCACAGCTGGCCAATTCAGATACCTCAGAAGGAGGATGTTTGTTGGCAGACTTTTTTGTTTACGGCTAGTTGAAACTGGTTCCTCTGGTCTTGTGGTTGCTGTAGCTGCAAGTACATGCTGGGCATGCGAGGGATCGTAGGTATGTCAAGCTGGAGCTGCCTCATTGGATTCCCAGTTGACTCGGTCCTCCCCTGGATAAGGTGGGAGCCTGAGCAAATCCAGATGGTTAGTGTAGACATTAACCATTCTTTTTTCACAGATAAGAATAAGTAATTTCCAAAATAAGGTGATATGGAGGTTAAATGAAAAACACTTAACCTTAGTAAATCTTTTTTAGCATTTTATGTGATTTTCATTTACATAATCTTCATGAAAACTCTCAGAGATATCATTACCAACATTATCTAGCTGAGAATACTGAGGCTAGACCAGTTATGTGCACCCAAGATTAAATGGCCAAGTCTATGGCTACCATGGAGGGCCCTTTGACTCCCAAAGCCATTTTCTTAATACCTGGAGGAATAGCAAACACAAGGCTGAAGAAAATCACTACGGGCATGGAGACTAGCAGGAGTGCCACACAAACCAACATGGCATGGTCAGGGAACCACCAGTCTATGAAAATCATTGAGGAAAAGGCACGAGGGGACAAGGGAGGTGAAGCAAAAGAATCAACAGAGGCCAGATCCTGGAAAGGGTGCTAAGGAATTTGTAACAGTCAACTCCCGCTGCATCAACAACCTCAAAATCTCAATGGTACACAAAACTGAGCATTTATTTATTGCTCACGTGTCAGTTGATCCACTGGAGTGACTGTCCACCACATTTCTTCCATCTTCTGCACAGGACCAGCAGGCTGCCCAAGTGTGTTCTCCCCACGGCAAAGGCAGAAGCACAAGAGAGCTCTCCAACCGCACAAACACAATGGAAACCCTGCCCAGGTCAAGTCTGCTGTTACCCCAGTGGACGAAATCAGACACAAGGCCCAGCCCAAAGCCAAGGGGAAAGGAAGTACACTCTGCCTTTCCTAGTGGAATGCCCAAGTTAAAAAAACAAAGTGCGTGGATGCAGAGAGATGTGAAGACCTGGGGTCAATAATTCATTCTACCACAACATTTAAAGGAAGCTGACCCCAATGGGTAGCTTTTACCTAGGGCTGTGAAACAGACTTGCATTTTAAGAGGGGAAAAAAAAAGCTTTGTCAGCAGTTTGAAAGGAGCCAATAAACAAGCAAGAAGAAAACAGTTCTTAGGAGGCTTGGTTAGGGAATAACTTCTGCCATTTTCTTAAAATGTGTGGAACTAGAGAGATCTCAGTGTGGCTTTGCTGGATGGCTTGACAGCAGCTTTCCTGAATCCATATGACTGATTGGAGTAAGTGACTTCTCAGATCAAGTACTGAACATTTGTCTGATCTAACTCCCACAACTATGTGAATGTATGCATTTCCCCACGGTTTTCATTGATGTTTGTACAAAGAAAAAGAAACAAAAGGAACTTAGGCTCACATTTCAAAATTCCTCAAAATTAATCAATGTGCTAATGTATTTATGTGTTTATTTTTTGAACAGAAAACTAATTGTTTTAAGTTACCGCTTGACTAATTTGTGTTCAGTATGTACATTTACATTCAATAAAAGTGTGGAATCCTTATTGTTGTCATTTTTAAACGGACACTATTTTCACAGCCCATTACCATGCTTTGAGCATGCCCCGTTTACCAAGATAAGTTTGAGCTTGCCTGTTTTAAAATGGACTGTTTTCAACACATATTTGGGCTTTGAAGTCACATAGATCTTAGCATCTAACTCTTCTGGCCTCAGTTGCCCCAATTTTGAAAGAAAAATATAGACACCTATACGGGGATTGCAGAAATGCCAGGCACAGCGCCTGCCACTCTAACTATTACTATTGTGTGGCACCACGGAGTTAAAAATGGATGCATTTTACAGCACATCAAAGATCTCTCTCTTTAAGAAGGCTCCACTGTGAATTCATTTGTGAATACGACAGAATATGACGGTAGGGGGAAAAGTATTTTGTTTTTTTAACAATCAGTGACACAAGAATAGATAAAAAGCTACAGCATTTTCTCCTTCTTGGTCAGTTTGAATGTAGCTTTGCACGGTGAAGACTGAAAGTTATTCCTGCCTGATGACCGCAGTAAAGAAGGTGGGAGTCTCAATCAAGTGCTGGCGAGACAGGTGTCTGATCCAGTAAAACAAATGTCTTTAATTGCCAGTTCCCTTTACAGACCCTGAGACAGGTGAATAATCCATTAAGCATATTGATGTGGCCCATGTCCTCTTCTGGAGGGGCTCAGAGGCAGAGGGGGAGGTCAGAGAGAGAGGCTCACACATCAAATTTTCTGCTTCATTCCCTTCTTTTAAGACAGGAAGATCAGGCTCTCATTCTGGAACACCATCGGTCTAGGGAAACTTCTGGTACTAGTTTCGTATTATGCTCAAGAAGGGTTCATGGTAGGAAAAGTCATCTTCATTTGAGTATGTTTTCATCACTTCTGGTTGCACGTTGCGTATGCTATACTATTTTAATATCATTCCAAAATTTTAATATTCCTGCCAAAATGAGAAAACAAATGCCTAATCATAAAGGTAAAAAAACAATGTATTTGGATGTAACAGTTTAAACACAAGTCTTAAATTTCTCTCAAGTTCTCCCATTTACTGTTAAAGTATTTCTTTAAGTGTTTTGTTCTGCTTTGTTTTACCCTATGGGGGAAAAGAGTCTCTGGGATTATTAAAAAGCATTGGAGAATGAAACTCACTTTGACTCAGATTTGTTCTACAAATGTAGAATTCATGTGGCTGAATACTTCAGCAGCACACTCATCCTTTTTTTTGAAGAGGACTAAAGCCAGGATGGTTAGCAAATTTACTGGATGCCAGCATCCCAAACAACCTTGATGGGCAGTGATGAAAATTAATAAGGATAAAATTATCTCCAATAGTTTGAGAAAAAAATAGTTTTTTTTTTCCTTACACTTAGTCGGAAAAAAAAAATCTAGGATGTCTCATAGACCTTTCCCTGAAATTCAAGAACCAAGAAAAGGGATGGTCTTGTTAATTGCCCAGCCAGGTCCACTGAAGCTGCCTATAGGACAGACTTCAAGTAAGTTCCATGACGTCTAGCTAAGGAGGTCTATTCTCCAGATAGTCTGCCCAAGAAATATGCACCAGGAGTCTTCGGGTAAAGCAGTAAGTCAGCAATGAGAGCATCAATAAACTCTGTCACCAAAGCTCAGGAGGTGTGGTTGGTTCAAAGCCAAGCTTGTAACTGTAGGCTTCAAATCACAATATCCCATGTAGGAGGGGTTTGCACCAAGCTGAGCGGAGGCACCAAAGTTGTTCTTTTCTGTTGAATGGTTATGAATAAGGCAATTAGTTTGGGTGCCATCACCTAAGAAAGGAAACCAGAATGATGTCAGATCCAAATGCATTTGTGAAAAACATATTAAAAATAAAGCCAGGTATGTTTAGCTAAGAATGAGGAGAGGCAATGAAGAGGAAAAAGCAGGGAGTTTGGTTGTGTTCAAATAACCTAAGTCAATCAAGTTGGACTCTACACAATGCTAGGAGTTAGAACTAAGACCAATGGTGTTGGAAGGAAATACAGCAATCTGATTCAAACCACTGGCACAATATAACTGAAGTCTGGGTAAGGAGTGGGGCTGGTGGCAAAAATGATTCAGGGAAGGGTGTTCCATGAGAATTTACCCAATCCTGCCCTTGACCAAAAATAATTTTTAAAAGTTACTTTTTGATGGCTCCTTATCAAATAGAATCCAAAGGAATATACATTTGCCCTGCAAATTTGGATACAACTAAACACAAACCTTATTTCGTTTTTGAAATGAAATTATTGGACTTTCCAATCATCAGTAAATGCAAGAAATCCAATATGAGATTCTTATATTTGTGGGCTCCTTCAGTAATTTAAGGCTAACTTAATGCCAGAATACTGGGGTGGGAACCATCTGGAGTCACGGTGGTAACTATGGATACATGAAGCTATTCTCATGTAGTCAGGTACTCTAAGTGGTCCAGGATATGCCCTACTTAGAGCTCCTCTCCACAAACCACTGGTTTGGCCATACACACATTTGCCACTGTCTCTAGACATCAGAGCTTAGTTGAACCAAGCCCCTTTGATAAGCCTACACACATCTCCTATCCTGTCGGCCAACATACCCAGGAGTCCACCATCCAGGGTAGCATCCAAACCTCCTACACTTTTCTCTCTCATAATCCAGGTGAATGTTCTTAGAAATATGATTTAGATAGATAGATAGATAGATAGATAGATATAGATGGATAGAATGTATATATTACATATAACATAGCCATATAATATATATATTCTATCTATATATATATTACATATACACACAAATATTTCCTTCCCAAGGGATGAAAATGACTTTTGCATTTAAAGAGTCCAAACTTTTTGAAAAATAGTATTTTCTGGATTCGTTATTTATTGACACATAACAAATCACCAAACTAAACCTAGCAGCTTAAAACCACAAAAATTTATCTCTCAGTATCTGTGGTAGGATCCAGGTATGGCTTTTCTGGGTGACTTGCTGCAGGCTCATCTGAAAGCTGCCTTCCAGGTGTTGGCCGAGGCTGCCGTTTCATCTCATGTCCAGTGGGAGAAATATTTGCTTCTAAGTTCATGTGCTTGTTGGCAGCACCCAGATCCTTGTGGCTTGGTGGACCAGTGGCCTGAGTTTCTTGCTGGTTGTTGGCTGGAGGTTGCCCTGGGTTCCTTGTCATACAGGCCTTTCCGTTATGCTTTCTAGCTTCATCAAAGCCAGCGAAGGAGAGGGCCTCCCAGCAAGCAGATGTTACAATCTCTCCTAATGTAATCACAGAATTGACAGCCAATCACCGTCATCTATTGGTTAGAAGCAAGTGTCAGACCCTGTCGATTGCCAGGAGGGGAAGATGACACAAGGGACTGAGTACCAGGAGTGGGGGAGAGCTGGGAGCCACCTTAGAATCTGTCATACTCACTGGCCTTTCTTACCTGGGGAGGAACAGGAAAAGGAAATACTGACACAGAAAAGCAAACCTAACCCAAAACTCAGCTGGGTCTTCTTAATTATTAAGAATAATAATTATAAATTATTGATTATTACATTATTATAATAAGAATAACAATTAAGAAAAATAATTAAAAATAATTATCAATAACACTGAGTATAATTGTAATATATTATATCACATATAATTATAAATATGACTAAATTATAAATAATTAAGAATGATAATCCATTAACTACAATTTGTGCTTTAAAATTTATGAGGCTGATTTAACCTACTGTGTATTTCAAGCTTTACAGTGAAACTCTCAGGCATATGAGAGTTCGTGAACTTGGCCATTTCGGGGATGATGGGGTTTCACATTGGAGCCTCAGGACTTTACACAGGCCTGCTCACAACCACCCGTGCCCAAGGCTACTCTGTTTCTTCAACTTACCCTAAGAAAAAACTCTTTACTTTAGGGTTTAGGGCAGGCTGCCCAAGGGAGTGGTGAGTTACTCGTCCTGTGCGGTGTTCAAGCAGAGGCCAAAGAGCAAAAGGGTTAGGAGACTGGAAAACTATTAAGTGCTTACACTAGAAGGCCTTCTGATACTTTTTCTAGTATAGAACCTTGGAGAAGACATCAACATGAAATGAACATGGACTACTCACCAGACACTATTATACATGCCATACATAAGAGTTGTGTTTTCTTTAATTAAATATTGACACAATTCCTTAACACCTCCACCAATTAAATAATGAAAATAAGATTTAAAGGCAAAAATAACTTTTTCAAGATCCTATGTCTA
This sequence comes from Choloepus didactylus, assembly GCF_015220235.1. Lineage (NCBI taxonomy): Eukaryota > Metazoa > Chordata > Mammalia > Pilosa > Megalonychidae > Choloepus > Choloepus didactylus. Next base: position 159,023,681 of record NC_051311.1, on the reverse strand, counting down.
GAGAATGGCAGAGCTGGATTTAACCTGGGCCTGGCAGGATTTTTGCTTTATTTCATGGGAATATTTGTTTGCTTTGCTTCATTACACAATATTACCTTATAACCCTAGTACATAAGAAATGATACTGCAGGATCAGAATATGAATTTGATTTAGTTTGGCCTTTTCCATTAGTGACTAATCACATCCCCCTATGAGTCATAAAGAAAAGCAAACAAGGCAGCAGTGTTTGTGGAATCATCTCCTCTCTGATGGCTTGGCTGGAGAGGAATGAGAAAAGATAAAGCTTTAAAACCAACTTTGAAGGTAGAAATAGAAGTATCACACTACCTAAATAAATCCAGTACCGCTGCCTGGTTTCCAACTGTCCCTAAGTCAATAAAATGGTAACTTGGTGGGGGCTGGGGAGAAGAATGTGAAAACACAGAAGCTTTGTCCTGCAGCAGGGGTAGGGCATGCAGAAGAATTGCCAGATAGCTAGGTTCCACCCCCTCACCCATTCATATCCCAACTCCTCCAAAACAATGAAGAATCACTTCTCAACTCCCCAAATCTTAGGGCTTACCTGGAGACAAATTAAACTTCTTTGGTAAGTGTGCTGGTTTGAAGATGTTATGGACCCCAGAAGAGCTATGCTCTTTTAATGCAATCTTGTGTGGTAGGACCATTTTCTTGAATGTTTCCATGGAGATGTGACCCACCCAGCTGCGGGTGAGACCTTTTGATTGCATTATTTCCATGGAGGTGTGAACCCACCCATTCAGGGTAATCTTGGTTAGTTTACTAGAGTCCTTTAAGACAGCTCATGGAGAGAAGGAGCTCAGAGAAGCTGAGGTACATAATCCAGAGTTTGTCCCTGGAAGAAGCCAACACAGACCAGATGCTTGGAGAAGGTTGGAGATGCAAACAGAAAGATGTTTGGAGATGCTAAGCTAAGCGATGAAACCCAGAGTTTGCCCTGGAGAAGCTAAGAGAGGACCCCCAGATGCTTAGAGAGAAACACTTTGAAAGAACAAGCAAGGATGCACTGGATCTGAGAGAGAGAAGCTAAGAGAGACAGAAGCTCAGAGACATTGTGGAGAAAGCCATTTTGAAACCAGAACCCAGGAGCAAAGGACCAGCAGATGCCAGCCACATGCCTTCCCAGCTGAGAGAGTTGTTCTATATGCCATCAGCCATTCTTCAGTGACGGTATCCTTATGTTGATGCCTTAGTTTGGACACTTTTACGGCCTTAGAACTGTAAATTTGTAACCTAACAAATCCCCTTTATAAAAGCCGATCCATTTATGGTATTTTGCATAACAGCTTTAACAAGAACAGTAAGTCAAGTATGGTTACAGCTGATTGGAAAGGCTTTGGATATTCCCTAAATATCCCTGTGGAGTTCTCAATTTCTGGACTAGTCATTGTCTTAGTTTACTAGGACTGCTATAACAAAGTACCACCAACTGGATGGCTTAAAATAGCAGAAATGCATTGTCTCAACATTCTGGAAGCCCAAAGTCTGAAATCAATGGGCCACGCTCCATCTGAAACCTGTAGGAGAGAACCCTTCCTTGTCTCTTCTAGCTTCTGGTGTTTTACAGCAATCCTTGGTGTTCATTGGCTTGTGGATGCATCCCTCTGCCTCCTCCATCTTCACATGCTCGTCCCCCTGTTGTCTGTCTGCTTGTTGCCTCCTCTTCCCTCCTTATAAGGACACCAGCCATGCTAGATGAGGGCCCACCCTAAACTAGTTTGCCTCCTTTTAACTAAACACATCTTCAAAGACCCTATTTCCAAATAAGGTCACCTTCATTGGGCAGAGGGAAAAGGATTTGAACATATCTTTTGGGGGGACACAATTCCATCTGTAACAGCACTCAAGAATAGAAGAAAAAGTAAAAGTAAAAAAGATATATATCTAAAGGAAAGACAAAAATAGACTTTAACCGTGTTCATAAAAAAAACAACAAAAGGCAACCGTCAGAAAAACAGAGAGTTCTAAGCAGGGAATGGCCAGCAGTGATGATTGGTGAAGAGAGCAGAGAAGGCAAGGAAGGTGAGGTTGGCAGAAGTCAAGCTTCAGGAGAGCAGTATAATGGAGCAACAGAGCTTGTGTCTCACTTCAGATGTCCTATCCTAAGTTCTAGTCTAGTATTATCCATAGTCCTTCTACCGTCACTTCAGCTGATGTGTGTAAGGTGTTTTTATGTGTTAGACACTGTTCTAAATGCTAAAGAAAGATACCAGAAATATGACTGCCCCTTTCAGAGGTTCAGGGGCTTATGGAGAGGGGATGCCAGTTAGGCAATGATTAAACCCAATGTTCTAAGTGCTGTGATGGTTTATTATTTCCTAAAATGGCATGGGATTAGGGAGCAGGAGGGTCTGAGCTCCTATTGTGGTGGGTTAGGGGTTAAAAAGAAGAGTTGTTTTAGTCGAGCAATTAAGGTCATTATATTAGCTTCTTAGCTATCTTTGATACAAATAAATATGTTAACTGGTGAAGAATTACGTTTCACATTGAGCAAGGAATTTAAGAGAATGTCTCTGCAGGCAGACTACCTAGATATGAATCTCACCTCCAACATTTACTATTTATGCAAACTTGAATGTCTAATTTAAATTCTCTGAGCCTCACAATGATTTTATGTGGCTAACAGGAGATAATATAAATGACTAGCATAATACCTGGCATACAGTGTGTCTTAAATTAATATTGGAAATTATTTTTATTATAAACCCATTGGGGGTTTATGAACCTCATGATCTTCCAGATAGGAACCTCCTTCAAACAGCTAATGAACAAAGATGAGAAAGATGGGGGCTCTAGGTTTTGAACGTGTCATCTTTGGAGATGGCAAGAGTGCTGGAATTTGATGTGCAATTTATTGCTTAGTTGCAAAATTCCAAATTGTTTATTTGTTTTAAATGAAATATACTTGGTATGGGTGAAAACATTCTTTCAGGGTATCTTGAGCAACTGGGATACAAAATAAAGAAAAAGCCCCAGGTTTCTAAGATAAGCCAATAACAGAAATGACATCTGTGGTGGTTTGGAGCTGTATGTACCCCAGAAAAATATGCTCTTGAATTTAATCCATTCCTGTGGGTGTGAGTCCATGGTGGGAAGGACTTTTTTATGAGGTTACTTCAGTTAAGATGTGACCTGCTGCAATCAGGATGGGTCTTAATTACTGGAGTCATTTATAAGCAGAATGAAATTCAGACAGAAGACAGAAAACCATAGGAAGCAAAAAGCTGAAGGTCAACAGAATCTGGAAGAGAAGGAGAGGTCAGAAGAGGCCGCCATGTGCATTGCCATCTGACAGAGAAGCCCAGGACCAAGGATCACTGGCAGCCAGGCCCAGAATGCCAGTCTTTAGGGAGAAAGCACCGCCTTGATGATGCCTTGATTTGGACTTTTTCCTAGCCTCAAAACCTAATAAATTCCCATTGTTTAAGCCAACCCATTGCATGGTATTTTCTTGAGCAGCGAGGAAACTAAACAACATCTATGAAAAGAAACCAGGTCTTTCATACTGTTGTGTCTCTAGAACAGAAAACAAGCTGAGCACAAAATATGGGAAACTAAATGGGCTTTTAAAGATTTCAGGGACCACGACCTTTTGTTACATATTCTACATATTCTTGTATTGTTGTTCATTGCCAAGGACTAAACTGCTTGTCCCTCATCAATGAATTGACAATTCTCACAGCCTCTGACATTGTCGGGCATGATCTTGTTTATAATCTTACCTCACCGCCTCACTCATTATGCTTCACAGAACTTCTAGTCACCATTAATGCTTCTCTCCTTGATGGTGATTCTGGTTGCCCTTCTGTCTAGATGCCCCTTAGTGAACATTCCACCCCACATCTAGAGCCCTTGGAAGCCCCCCTGCAAAGAACAAAACACCCCATAGAATTTCTCTATCAAAGCAGGCAATTCTGAACATTTCCATGTATATTAGTCACCAGGACGAGCTGTATAATTTGCAGGATCCAAGGCAAAATGAGAATATGGGGCCCATTGTTCAAAAACTGTTAAGAATTTCAAGATGGCAACAACAGAGCATTAAACACAGCAGAGATCCCTGTGCAATTGCACAGGTCCAACACCTATGAAGCTGGCCCTGTTAGTCATGGTCCAATCAGGACACAAGAGGCCACCTTACATATCTGAAGCAGAGAGAACTGAGTGCTTAGAGTTGATTATTCCAATTATGGAAGAGATGAGAAGACTAAGGAAGACAGTGAAGCAAGCAGAAATTGGCAATATCAGGAAACTGTCAACAACCCTTAGACCAGAGCACAAAAAGAGGAGGCAACATTCTGGAGCCCAGCAGCTGGAGTATCCCAAAAAAAAACTGGAGTTACAGAGGGTCTGTCTGCTGGAGGTGGCATCCCCAGATAATATCCTGCTCCTGCCTCTCTCCCTTCTCTCCTCCCATCTCCCTCAACACATTGTACTAACTGAACCCAATTTGGCAAGCAGTGGAGCCATGAGCACTCAGCCTGTAGGGATCTGCCTCACCTCCAGACAGGGCAGAGCAGAGAAAAGATGAAGAGTGGATCTGAGGGCAGGCAAGCTCACATCAGCACAGACCATCCCTTCTGCTGCTCAGCACCTGTTCTTACCCATTTGCCCTTATTTATCAATGTCATGGTTCCATGTGACATGAGACAACCATTACGAATGAAGATGCTCTCACCCTCTTCCCAACAAGACAAATCCCTGTAGTCATTTTATGCATTTCATGCCCTATAACCCACGGATCTGCAGTTCTACATAGGAGGCAGGGATGAGGTTCCACTTGGTCTGATAGTCTCCAAACTAAATAAGACCAACATTACTTATAGAAAGAGTAGGTGAGGGGGAAGTAGAAAAGAAAGACATTGGTTATTGCATACACAACACAAAGTTATAAGGCGTCTTTAGTCTTCTTTTCTGTAACTGGTCAAGAGGCAGTAGCTAACATTATTATTTCTTTCATCCACATCCATTCAATATTACTGTTACCCTCAACCAGCACCTTGACTTATCAGTGTTCTTTACCTGGTAGAATAATGTAGAATAACCAAAACTTCATTCCTGAAAGTTATGAGTCCATTATGGTCCTAAATTTATTGTGTCACTGTAGGCTTCTATTGACTTTGACCTTTGAACCTGGAGTACCAAGAGACAGTCAAGAGAATTCCCTGCATTCCAGATATAATTATCCCTACTCTCATTATGTTCAGCAACCCAATTTCCCTTCAATGATTGGGATCAATCATCTCAAAGAGTAGAGTCATATCCTCATTTGCCAACTGGTTGAAAGTCCCAAGGAGCCAAACATAGTTACATGACAGTCTAAACTCCCACTAATGTGGCCAGCATTGTATCCATAGGTGAAAGAATTCCTTTCTTCCATAGATGGAAGAGTCTCTAGACCAGCAGGGCACAGCACTGAAGGGACAGGAAGCAAAAAGCCTGCAAAAGTTATTCACATGCTGGTCCAAGTTCATCACATAATTCATCCTATAGAATTTCAATCCAATCTTACAGGCAGTTATCTTCCAGTCATAACTGAGCCATCAGTGGCCATAACATGGGTCTGTCAAGCTAGTTGCTCCTTGGTGATGGGATACATGCCAAGACCAGTGCAGCTGACAGAAGTGTTTTGGACCTATACACAGAGAGGTCAAATCTCTAACTCTCTCTCAGATGAAAAGGTTATGACATTCAGTGTAATCAACCTGTTACCAGGGAACTGGATGCTCCTCCAAGGGGAACTGGACTGTGCTGTGTGGCCTGGTCATATCAGCCTTACTGTGGGAAAGTCTGTTTGCTGAGCCCGTGCCAAACCTCCCCTTCTGCCATCATGGCTCTTGAGCCAGCTGGCTGGGGACAGTGGCCAACCGACATCCACAGGATGGGTTTTCTTGGTCATTTGATTGCCAAGGGTTTTTTCTGCCCTGGATGCCCTTTCATGAACATTTGTATGGAACACAAATATCCTCAAATTCTCTGCCCATTCCAATAGATTCAAATTATATAATTTTCTAAAATTCCTTCTCACTAATAACAAATCTTTGGCTAAATGGCCAAACCGTAAGTCATTTCTCATAAATCAGGAAGGTCTATACCCTTGGCCATTTCTCCTGCCATCTAAAGTAAGCAACCACGTATTACTGCCTGAAGTTCTACATCCTGGAAGGACTGCTCAAAACCACTAATTTTCGTAGTCATTCCTGGGAGGGTTTATAGTGGGCAACAGTTCACTTTTGGCTGATGCTAGCAAATTATACAGACCCTTCTGAAAATCAAGGTTAACATTTTTTTTCTTCACTGGCAACTGGCCAAAGGAACATTCTTATGATGTCATAGATCTGGGTTGAGGGAAGTTTGGGAATAAAGAAGTCTGAGTCACCTTCTTATGCAAACTGCTTATGCCTTCTCGATCTGCCTGATTGTATGTATTCACCACTTCCACTTTAAGACAGATTTCTTCTCTACACTTCAAACTCACAGTTTTGTGGATCAGATATCATCTAGTTCATAGTCAGAAACTAAAGTTCTATAGTCACTTGGTACTTCACGGCACGTGGCAGCCTCTGTTAGAACCCAGTGACAAACAAGAAGCTGATTGATAAAAGGGGTATAGTTATCAACAGGGGAGGAAATGGCTTTACTCCAGACTCCCAGGTTCCGCACTGAGATTCTCCTTCTAGAGATGCCCTTGGGCCTGTATAACCGTCTTCTTTATTGCAGATCTCTCCTTTAGAACCATTAAATCTGCTAGGCCATAGGGCCCAACTGGCAGGAAGGCTCTTATCAGGCATGAATCTGCTGCAGAGCTGCCTCTCATTCCGTGTCCCACTGAAAACTAGAAACCTTGTGGGTTATTCCATTAAGAACTAGAGATGCACATTTCCAAAGAGTCCAGGACTAGTACCTGATGGGAGTATATAAGTCTCATGAAATATCCCTCAAGACTTTTACGGGGTTTGCAGTAACTGTTGTGTTCGTTTGCTTTAGCCATCACTCAATACATTCATATCTGCATTAAGGCTAAAGAAAAAATGAAGAAACCTGCAAAGGGAGCAAAAATGCCCCTGTGAAAACCTCCCAATGTTCACCTTAAATATGCTGATGCCAATGTGTGCTTTTATAACTTCCCACCAGGTTATGGGATGGCTCAGGCTCCAGTTCCTTCTGAGTCACTCAAATACAGACAGTACAAATTAAGATGATATTAAAAAGGCTACAGGTCCATTTGGGGACAAGTTGTCTAGCCAACAATGTAGTGAAACAACAATTTGTTTTTTTTAATAAAACTTTTATTTTAGAACAATTTTAGATTTACAGAAAATTGGAAAGAAAATACAGATATTACACACCAAGTTTCCTCTCTTAAAAACAGCTTCCATATTTTCATCATATGTGTTACAATTTTCAGATTTCTTTTGTTTTGACCTAATGCATTTTGGCTGTCCAGGATCTTAATTGGGATGCCACATTTGGTAGTTATGTCTACATCAGTTCATCTTGGGTATGACTGTTTCTCGAACTTTCCTTGTTTCTTATGACCTGAACAGTTTTGAGGAGTATTGAACCCAAATTTTGTAGAATGCCCCTCAAGTGTCAGAATTTATCTCATGACTAGAATGGAGTTATAGATTTTGGGAAGGAAGACCAGGGAGGTTAAGTGCCATTTTCATCTCAGAATGGGCTTGTGGATATTTATTTTATACTTGGGATATAGTCCAATGCCACTTTATTTGTTTTCTTACTCAAGGTATTCAAGATTTGGGCATTGGAAACTCTTTCAGCTGGTTCCTGTGTATCTTTGACATATTCCTGTCATTGTCGTTTTTGTTTTATTTCATTTTAAGTACTTCCTTACTTTCTGGCACTACAAGATGCTCTGGGTTCATCTTCTATATTTCCTGCCTGTGATGGTTTGGAGGTTTTATGGACCCCAGAAAAGATAATATTTTTAATAGCTATTCCATTTCTGTAGCTGAGATATTTGGTTTAGGTTATTTCAGTTGTGGCATCCCCTCAGTGGATCTTAATCCTCTTACTGAGTCCTTTATAAGAGGATGAAAAACTGAGAAAAGCACACTGAAGCTGAGAGAAAGACACAGAAATGGAGAGAAAGCCACTGAAGCAAGAAGTCGGAAACAACAAAGCCCAGAAGAGAAGGGAGAGACCGGCAGACATCGCCATGTGCCTTGTCATCTGACAGAGGAGTCCAGCACACCGGCAGCCGGTCTTTGGGGAGAAAGCATTGCCCATTGATGCCTTGATTTGGACAGTTTCATGGCCTCAGAACTGTAAAAATTAACAAATCCCCGTTGTAAATTAACAAATCCCATTGTAAAAACCAACCCATTTCTGGTATATTGCATTTTGTCAGCTTTAGAAAACTGGAACATTGTCCCAGTTCTACAATCAGCCATTCCTCCAAGGAGCCCTGCTTTCTTTTGTTGAAGAATGGTATTAGAAAACAAGATCTGGGTGCTCGGTGTTCTCTTTGCCACTGAGGTGGCCTTGCTACTAAGGCACTCTCACCTGATAGAGCAACTAACTGGTGTATGTATAAATATTTCAATACACAACCATCAGCATTTATATTCTAAACATGCATTCTTATTGATGACTCCATCTTTAATCCATTACCTCATGGATCATTCTAGCTTCCTCCTCTTGCCTATCTATAAACTCCCACTCCTACAGTGAACCCTGGCTCTCACCATCTACCATTCATTTACTTAATTGTTCAATTCTAGTATGCACATATAGCAGAATCAAGATTGTTAACACATATCCCTGTGAGAAACAACTTCATAGAACAGAATTCTTACATAGAACTTCTTTTGCGTCTAGTCCCAGAGTCCACTCATATCCAAAGTTACTCAGTTCACCACTTTATTCCCAGTCCCCTTCAGTGAGACTGTTACACAGATTTGTAATACAATTAGATTTTTTTATCACATTCTGCCTTTCCCTGATCTTCTAAGTAATTAGAAAAAAATCATACATTAAGGTTTTTTAATTGTGCTGTAAGATTTATGGAATTTTTAAAATGTGTAATGTCACCATTACAGCATCATACAAAATATTTTACCTCCCTAAAAATCCCCTGTGCTTTAGAGAGTCAACCCTCCCCTCTTTCTTCAAATCCCTGAAAATCACTGTCTTAATATCTCCATTCCAAAAACCTTGAAATTATAAAGTTGGAAATAAAGAAATATCAACCTATACCAGTTTCTCCTGAGAAACAGCTGCGTCTCATGGATTTTCCAGGTTTTTCAGGGGAGGGGGGCTTTTCCTCTGTATTTTCTATCTGAGTTTGAGCAGATGACGCAACCTTCTACTGACCTGACTCTTTAGAAAGGAGCCCTTGGTTAGCTACAAATTGCAATTGAAATGAGTATGGAAAAGGGTTTTGGGTGGTGTAGTCAAAAGAGATCCTTAATTTCAGTCTTAAAGAGGACAGTGCCTACTGATGTGTAGTCAGAAAGATATGGCCTAAATGATCCAGGGACTGAACTTGACAGAAACATGCTTTAAACTCAAATGCTCAAGAAGGACATACTCTTTCAAGCACCTCTGTTGCAGAAGCAGCAAATGCCAGGGCCTCTTGTGCTCCCCTGACTCCAGCTAAATGACACCTCAATTTTGCACTTGTTCAAGGCATTTGTCTCTGAATGTCATGTCCATGTTCAGATTTATGAAGGGTGACTTTAAATGATGGATGCGACCAGTACACAATTCCTTGCAAAAAAGATTCACATATGGTGATTAATATTTTAGGAGGGTGGGTGAGTGAATTGCAGTCAATCTGGAAAAAGGATGAAAAGTCAGGAAATAAAACACATATTCAGCAATGTTTCTACTCTCCTTCCCAAAGGGAAAATTGTGATAAAATTTGGTGAGGTTTGGGTGAATAGAATGGCCTCTCTTCTTGGAAAAGGAAATACCCCTCATATACAAAAGAGCATGTGAATGGAATAACCACTTGAGAGGGTGTACAGCAATCAGAAGTTATGACCCAGCCATGACCTTCCTTGGGCAGGACTTACCATTTAGAAGCCTAATGATGGTTTAGGGGAAGTTGCCTGTTGGCATGATATTGGGCTTTCTGTTTTCCTCTGAATTGAGAAAGTTTAAAAGATGTACTGAGCTCCATTTTATCAGTAGAATAATATCTCTAATACAATATCCTGTGGAATTTTAAGTATATAGGCAAAACTCTACTTGAATTATGAGCATCTGGGCAGAGCTTCTTCTAAAAGAAGGAAATCTTGAGAGCCAATGGACATGGGGGAAAACCAAGGCAAAAGGAATGACTTCTCTTCCCAGGGCATATGAGGATGAAAAAAGAGGACACATCATTCCAACATCAAGTCTGAAGGGGAGTGACAACCTCATCAGATACTAATCAAGAGTCAATATCCAAATTATTCTCCTGAGGGTCTAATTACATATAAAGACAACTAAATAATAGAGACTCATGGCTATGATGGGTACAGGAAGAACTCTGCAAGATAAAATAAGAGCTACCAGAAGCAAAATGCAAGCTGCCATAAATTATATGAAAAAAGGTCAGGATTCCCCAATATTAAGGACTGAGATAGAACCCTACAGAAAGCTTAGAGATCTGAGCTCCAAAGGCCCTGAGAGAAGGGCCAGTTAGACAGAAGGTATACAGACAGAGAGGTCTTTAAAAAGCTGACAATCCAAAGCTCGTTCATCTAAGACATGTGTCTTGATGTCAGCAGTTCATGTTAACTTCTTGAATCATGACATTAACATTAAGAGACTTGGTTTATCATGAGCTAACCTGAAGGCCCCTAATATATAATAATACATAATAATATTCATTAAAGACCTTGAGAGGATAAAAAGGACAATATATATATAAAGTAAGGACCTGGAACTGATTTGAATAGTATATGTGAATGACCTAGCTGATCACAAAGTGTCTTCTTTTTGGATTGTAGCTTTTTATATTCTTCATTGAAAAATAACAACTGTGTGCATTCCTTGTGATGGGGAAATCAATTTTCTTTCCCACTGCAAATGAGGAGGGAGTGCCAAATGTACTATCAGGTTTCCCTTTCATTGGCCTGGTACCTAGACAAAGTTTAGCCTGTAGCAGAAAGGCATCTTTAGGGACAGCTGGGGCAGCAATGGGGCAGCAAGAAGACAAATAGAGTAGTCTCAAGATACGTGGGGGTTTCAAGAGAACTGAAGAGGCCCACACAACTCAGCAAAGTCAATGCAGTGGTTTCCACACAGGAAGTGATAACACAAGAGATGTAAATGGGTCAGTGTTGGCTTCTTTAAGAAAGCAAGATAGAAATTGACAAAATTTCCAGAAATTCCATTGTCAGCCAAGAGGTGGCTAAATGTGAGTCTTCAGGGGACATTAATGGCTATAAGCAGAGCAGTATCCATCCATTAATTCTACAAGTAGAGCGGTATTCAGGCCTTCAGAATATACTTTGAGATAGCTGACTAAGAAGCAATGAGATCTAAGTTTCCATAAAGTTAGAGATGAAATGAAGAAGAATGACATTTTGAATAAGAGAGAGTTCAGGAAAGAGCGTATCAGCTGATGATTTCTCAGATATGGGGATAAGAATTAACAGGATGCAATTAATAGCAGGGTGATACCCTAGAAATGGGATCAGCAAACTTTTCCTGAAGAGGTTCAGATAATGAATATTGTAGGTTTTGCATGTCATAAAGTCTGGGCTGCAAGTACTCTACTCTGCCCGTAGTGAAAGCAGCCACAGACAATATGTAAATGAATGGGCATGACTGTGTTCTAATAAAATTTTATAAAAACAGGTGGCCAGGTGGCTTTGGCTATAGTTTACTGGTCTTAGAGGAAAGGCTTTGCATTGTTAAAATTTAAATGTTACTATTTTTTCCTGATAATAAAAACAATGTGATCATTGTTCAAAATTTAGGAAAAATATGAAAGTGTAAAACATATATCAAATCACCTTAATATCACTACTCACAGAATCACAATTTTTATATTCATTCCATCAAGTATTTTCCCAAACTTTCATACAATGTTGAGATCCTACTACTTTTTTCACTGAAAAATGTTATCACAGGCATGATCTTATAAAAACGTCTCATAAATATTTGCATCACTGCATGTCACTATATCAACTTTCATTGAATCAGTATACACTGGATAAGAAGGCTGATTCCAATATTTTGCTATTATAAATAGTTTACTGATAAACACTTAATACACAGATCTCTATCCAGGTATCTTCTTGTTTCCTAATAATCTATTCCTTAAAGTAGAATGCTGAGTATAGAATTCAGACTGTGGCCATTGCAACATACTAGAAGAAACCAGAGGAACGCCTGCTTTTTAACATTGGTCTACAGTGTGGATTTCTGAGGACATGCAAGAGAATAATTAAAGCTTTTTTCTGTAGCTGAAAATATCTGTTACTGCCATTAAGGATAGTTCTGATACTCTGAAAATTTGAACCAAAAAAATTGGGGTGTGATCATTTTGATCAGAAGCTATGACAAGGTTAAATCATTCATTTCAACAACTGGGTTTTTAATTTGTATATCAAGGTAAGGATCTTCAGGTAGTATTCAGAGACCAAAGAACCATTTTGAAAATGGTTTTGGAATGGTGTTACGAAATGGTAGAATAATGATAATAACTCTTTACATTTCTCTAATGACTTAATGGTTTAAAAAATCACTTTCTCATACAATATATTATCTGCCTATAGAATTAGCACTTTCTCCAGATGGGTTTTTTAAGACAATGGATACATGTCCCCAATAAAGCAAATCGGTTCCTGAGCTGAGTACTCAAGAGTCAAAGCAGATACACTCACTATATCACACCACCACAAACTGAACCCTAAAATCTGTCTTTTTAGGAGAAGAACCTGTGGATAGGAATCACCTATTACCTTTTCTGTTTTCTGCACCTGCTATGCTCACACAGGACTTGACTGATCATGTTTTCCTTTTGATGAGAGCCATTTTGTTCTTGCAAAGCAATTAACAACAAGCCTGGTTAAAAAAAAAAAAAAAAAGCCAAATTGGTATCTGTTAGAACATACACTATTAGAACATACACTATTTAACCAAAGATTTTATTACTACTCTTAAAAGTAGTTATTTCCCTTAATCATTCTTTACCATAAGAAACACTTCCCATTGTAGGTTCATATTCCAAAAGTTTATTTTGAGGTGTGATCATGCTCACTTATGTAGAAGCCTCCTTTGTTCCATATTTTAAAAACTCAGAAGGACAATTCATATGATTAAATTCAACTTCAATCAATCATAGAATTACCTCTTGGGTTGGTCATTTATTGTTCCTTGTCATAAATTGTGATAGCCACTGGATGAATGAAAATAAAGTGTTAAAGAAAAAAAAGTCTTCCTAAGTGTTGCAGTTTATTTCAATAAAGAAGTGGTCTAGAAATAAAACAAAATTTACAGTAGATTATTAAAATTGAATAACATGCAAAATCAAAGAAAATAAAGTGGAAATCTTCATTGAGAAATACATTTTGTCAAAAGTCCAACAGGGTTCCCTAAACTTGAAACCAAAAGAAAAAAAAATGAAAAACCAAATAATAATGTTTTATATTGCCTAATATATCAGCATAATATGCTGCATAATATACCTACATAACACACTTCATAATACATTTATGTAATATACTAAATAATTCACAACTTTCACCAGTCATAACATTTTTGAAAATTTCTCAGAGGTCTTTTATTCTTAAGGTTATGTCTTGCTCAAACTCCTTTTTTCCACTGAAATGATTAATTTAATGAATCAGTTGCCTGGAAATCCTACAAATGTCCTTTCCATCTGTCTTACATTGACCAAAAGAATCTCAGGTGGCAAATATACACAAAACAAAGAAACTAATGCAGCTGCAAAAACAGCTTTACTGAATATATCTTAGGAGTAACAGGGGGATTATACCTAAGGAACACAAAGAATTTCAGGCTAAACATTCTTGAAGTGTTCTTAAAAGAACTGAAAAGAACTCACATTGAAGCTTAAGGTCCAAAGTTGGGAGTCTAAAAGATGGCCTATGATTAAAGCTGGGATGTTAATAGCTAAAGGTTGATAAAAGGCAATCTGTCAAAGAGAAGGAGACACCAGGAAACATTACCTGTTTATAGCTGAGGGCTGGCGGGAGAGTTAAGAAAAAATTCCCTTACCAAACCTAACCAGAAATTTTAGACAGAATTTGTGCTGCTAGTGTTGCCTGAAAAACCTTCAATAAAGAATTTAATTTAAAGTGGTCATGGTTTGGTGGTAATAGAGTTGATGAACAGAAGCATATCCTCTCTGAAGGAGTATCATTTCAGTCCACATATAAATTACCCACTTTTTTTTTTACAAGAGTTGCTCATTCAGAGAAAAAGAAATCACAAAATATCCAAGGAAACAAGGCATTGTGAGTGAAAGCAAACAGAGAAAACAGATTTACAATGAAGTTAATAGAATGAAAGGAGAAAATACAAATGACATTTAACATATGTTCCAAAACAAAAGCAGTACTTTGTTATAAAATCAAGAAGCAAGAGACTAGGTAGAATTGGGAAAAAAGAGGAACTTCTCAAAATTTAAATAAATGGGTTAATATTAGAAACTCAGGTAAGTCAAATAGCATTTTAGATACAGCTAAAGATAAAATTAGTAAATGAGAAAACAAGCTGTAAAAATTATTACACAGGTAGAAGAATAGTATAAAATATTAGAAAGGAAGATTTAATTATAATATCTAGCATGTATATAATAAGAATTTAAGAAAGCAACTCTTAAAGGAGTAGGTATGAAGCGATATCTGTTATAATGGCTGAAAATTTAAAGAATGATTGAAAACCAAATTCTTCCAATTCAGGATGGCAGTGAATCATAAAATCAACTCTGGGAAGAAAGATATTTTTCTGAAAATAGAGACAGAGAATTTCCCACCAACAAATACTCATTTAAGAAATTTCTAAAAGATCACATTTCATGTAGAGATTAATAATCCAAACTAAAACCAGAGAAGCAAGAAAGACTTGATTAGCAACTAATTTAGTAATATTAGTAACATAATTGGCTATATAGAACAATAGTATTAATGTCAGGTTGGTGGAATTAAAGAAAACAAGATAAAACCAAAATACTGGACAGAAATAACATAAAGGTCAGAAATCACTCAAAGGTCCTATTTTATTTTATTTAGAAGATGATAAAGATACCAATTAATATTAGATATGAAGTCAATCTAAAAGTAAAAGTGAAAGGGGTAAAGAAAAAAAAAACAAAAACAAAGAACCAGAAAAAACAAAAACAAAGAACCAGACTAGAGGGAAATAGTAAGCAAAAAACAGAATGATAGAAATAAATTGAAATATATTAGAAATTTAAATAAATGTAAAAGAATTAAAGATCCTTAATAAATGAAAAGATTTTCATGCAGAATTTTTTAAATACAGAGACATTGAAACTGAAAGGTTAGAAAAAGTTGTGCTAGGACATATTGCCAAAAAGAAATCTGGTGTTATATTAGCACATGGAAAAACAGATTTTATGGCAAAGAGCATTACAAGGGACAAAGAAGATTATTACATAGTAATTACAAAGTAAAAGTCATCAAGAAAAATAAAATATTCTATACTGAATTCAAGGTGTATTATAGCCTCAAATTATATAAATCAAATGTAGGCCTAACCCCAATAAAAGAAAAAAATTGAAAACATTCAACTTCACCAAATTTTTAGAATTCTGCTGGTCAAAGATATAGCTAAAAAAATAGTCAAGGAAGAGGCTGGGAGACAATATTAGCAAAACATGTATCTGACAAAGGACTGGTATATTTATAATAATGATGATGATGATAATAATAATAATAATAATAATAATAATAATAATAATAATAATAGGAAAATACCCAATAAAAACAGGTAAACATTTGAAAACACATTTCACAAAAGGATATTTACAAATAGCTAATAAACACATGAAAAATTATTCAACATCAAGAAAATAATAATAAAAACCAAAATTAGTTACCAGTGGACACCCACTACAATGGCTAAAATGTAAAAAACTGAAAAACACCTAATAACAGCAAAGATGTTGAAACAACTGGAATTCTTATCCATCACTGATGGAAATGCAAAACGGTGTTCTTACTCTGGAAAAAGGATGAATTGGTTTTTGTAAAACTAAACATGCATTTACCACAGGACCCAGCAATTCTACTCGTAAGTATGTCCACAAAAGAATGTATTAGAATGTTCTTAACAGTTTTATTCATAATAGCTGCAAACTGGAAAAAGCCCAGGTTCCCATCAACAGGGGAAGGAATAACTACATTGCATGCAAGGAAACTGCTCAGCATAAAAAGGAACAAACACAAAACAGCATGGATAAATCTCAAAATCACTATGTTGTATGAAAGGAACCTTTAAAAATGGAGTAAACACTGGATGATATAATTTGCATAAAGTTCAAAATTGGGAAATCCTACTATGTGGTAGAAAAAAATCAGAAAAAAATGACTTCTTGAGAATAGGTAAAGATTTATTAGGAAGAGATATCAGGGAACTTCTAGGATAATGGTTATGTTTCGTATAGTGACAGAGATTTTGGTTCAAATGTGTGTACATTTGCTAGAGCTTACCCAAAGGTACACTTAATATTTGTACATTTCATTATAACTAAATTTTACCCCAAAATATTCAAAAAGAATAAACAAATATTGAACCCTTTTTAATGTAATGCATCTGAAATATTGTGGAGTGGGGCAGTGTACTGATGTTTGCAACTTACTTTGCAATGCATGAAAAGAATAATTTGTATTGACAGAGAAAAAGATATATACACTATACACATGTGATAAACCAAAGAGGTAAAATATTGATAATAGTATTTTGACAGTGGTTTTATAGTACTTTTGTGTACATTTGAAAATATTCATATTAAGGCAATGGGTGGAAAAAGTAGGCTGAACATCAATGAGAAATGAACAAATGAGCTAC
Organism: Choloepus didactylus; assembly: GCF_015220235.1. Taxonomy (NCBI): domain Eukaryota; kingdom Metazoa; phylum Chordata; class Mammalia; order Pilosa; family Megalonychidae; genus Choloepus; species Choloepus didactylus. The sequence goes on along the minus strand of NC_051311.1, from coordinate 159,006,643 downwards.
CTTAACTGAACATTGAAAAGCATCTTTGCTGTAATTGATAGGTCAAGCAGACAGAAGCAAGCAACATATACAAAAACCTGTAAGCCCATAGAATATTTAGAGTAATAACAATAAACTTGACCTAAAGGAAATAGCCAATAGTAGAAGAATGCACATTATTTTACAGCCAACTTCAATATATTTCAAAGGATTGGAGCCATAGAGGCAAATTTCTCTCAAGAAAATGAGATTAAGTTGGAAATCAATGCCAAATGGATAAAGAGAAAAAGTCAATACATTTGGAAATTTTAAAAACCATTTTAAGCAACTTCTGGGTCAAAGAAGAAATTAAAATGCAATTGTAAAATATTTATATTTGAATAATAAATTAACATTAATATATGCCCAATGAGCTTCAAAAGGAAACACATAATCATAAATTGCTTGCATTGTAAATGAAAACAGCCTGACAGTAACGGACTAGAAACCTATCTTATGAATATGAAAATGAACAAGAAAATCACCTAAAGAAAATACAAGGAAAGAAATTAATGAAATAAAAACAAAGAATACTCAACTATGCCCAAGTGTTCATTTGAATATACTAATAAAATAGTCAAACAGCTACAAAGTTTGAACAGTCAAAAAATATATAGACGGTCCAAATAAACAAATTTAAGAATGAAAAAAATATGAAATGACATAAAACTATAGCAGAGATTAAGTAATAAGGCTATCATAATTGTGATACCAGTAAATTTGGAAAAAGTCATAAACTGATAAATTCCTAGAAAAAAATGCAACCTACCAAAATTATTTTGGGGAAAAGAAATAATTAGTAACTAAGTTCAGATAGTTTTATGAATTTAGTGGTAAATTTTACCAAGAATTATAGGAACAGAAATAATTCCAATGTTAAATAGGTATAGGCAAAAAAAAAAAAGAACCTTTTTAAAGATAATGATTTCCAACTCATTTTATAAGAATAGCAAAAACTTAATAACATTTATATAGATGCAAGAAACTTTAACAAAATACAAACAAAATAAGTATGAAAATATAAAAAGAAAATGATATGTTATGAAAGAATTAGCTTTATCTCAGAAATGCAAGTTGGTTAATATTAGAAAAGTAATTAATGAAATTCATCACATTATGAGATTAAAATAGGAAAATTGTGACCTTCAAAACAGATGAAGAAATTGTAGTGGATAGAATGTAGTATTGATTAATGATAAAATAACACCAAGCTAACTTGGACTAGAAAGAATGTGCTTAGTCTGGTAAATGGTATGTACCAAAGATGTAGTCAAACATTATATTCAATAGTGAAATGATAAAACTATTCTCTTTACAATAAGAAAAATGCAAGGATGTTGGTAATCACAGATTTTATGCTATGAACTGGAGTGAACAGTCAGTGCACTGAGGCAAGAGATAAAATTTGTGAAGATTGGACTCAACCACAACTGAAACAAACCTATTGATACATTTAAACCTATTAAATATGGTATATTTAAAGAATTTAAAACTTTTCTAAAGTTGAATATACATATCATATGACCCAGAGATTCCATGTCTAGGTATGTACCCCAAGAAATGTGCACATATGTAACCAAATGATAATAACAAAAATGCTTGTGGCATCAATAGTTTTAGAACCAGAAACTGGAAGAAAGCCAAATGTCTACCAATAGTTGAATGCATAAATTAATGTTGGTATATTCCTACAATGGAGGAATAAAGTAAGGAATGAATATAAACTACAGCAGTATGTGCACAAAAGTGATCTTGAGCAAAAAGGCTATATCCAAAAGACTACATACTGCATGTTTATGTTTATGTTTATGTTTATGTTTATATAGAATTCAAAATCAGTATAGTGTTAATTTTGGATGGTTTAAGGACCAGGAGGAGTTCCTGGGTTGCTGATAATTTCTATTTCTTAATCCAAGTGTGGTTACATGGTGGAATTTACATTGTAAAAATTCACTGAACCTTACACTTAAGATGTATCCATTTTAAGATTCATACATTATACTTCAAAGAAAAAAATTTACAAAAAGTAACACTGAGGTCTTCCAGTCCATAGATGCCATAGACTCCTCTCTCTCTGCTCCTCCCAGCTAAGTACAATAAACCCCAAAATAACATGATACAACCAAAGAAGAACTTTGAATGGTAAAAAGAGGAAGGTGAACAAATTAGAGACTCTGGGGCTGGAGGAACAGCACAATAGCAGGGCATCACATCCCTCCACGCGCAGAAAAAGGCAGCACACACCCTGCATTTCCCAACTCACAACCTAGAATGTAGCCAAGGTCATTTCTCCTCCAGACTGAGTGGGAATCCTGCTTATACCATCAGGCAAGCCAGGCAAAACCAACAAGGGGAAGCAATTCAAAGTCCTGCTGACGATAAGCTCTCCCCCAACATGCTGAGCCTGAGACTACCATCCTCTGTCCAGAAAAATCATGCAGCCTGGGGCACCAACAAAGGTGATCTTGCCACAAGTGCTCAGCCTGGGAAGTGTTCTTCACTCCGTGGACGAGAGACCCCTTTCCACCACCAAGAGGCACTGGGATGTGGCCTGGACTGGAGTAAGTCTTTCTTCTTTCTTAAGCATCATCAGCAGGGAGGAGTAGGAGCCCCGGGGAAAGGAGAGAAACCAGAAGACCAAATTAGCCATGCGCAAGTTCTGAAATGTAGACTGATATTGGAACTACCGTCCACAAAAGTAGGCCAAACCTGCTTGCTAAATCCAAACAGTGTGACTGCCTGGTAAAATAAAAATTTGTGTAGGACCCAGAGACTCCTAAAATAATAGAATGTACAGTAAACAACCAAAAATTACCCAACATACCAACAACCACGAAAATTACCATTTGAATGAGACTAGCCGATAAACTAATGCTGACACTTAGAAAAATTCAATGTTGGAATTAACTGAAAAGGATTTTAAAGCGACCATTATAAAAATGATTCAACAAGCAGTTACAAGTACTTTTGAAAAAAATATAAAAATAGAAAATAGTCAAAATTCTGAAACTAAGGGCAACAAAACTCTTGAAACCAGTGAGAAAGAAATGACACCTTAATTACAGAGGAGAAGTGGTTCAAGTGACAGTGCATTTCTTGTCAAAAACCCTGGGGACAAAAACAAAGTGGTATGACATCTTCAAAGTGCTGAAATAAAAGAACTGTCAACTTAGAATTTATATGTCCAGCAAAAAATATCCTTCTGGAATGAATGGGAGATCAAGACATTTTAAGATGAAGGAAAACTAAGAGAATTTGTTATCAGTATACCTACCCTAAGGTTACCACCAATTAAATCTCTCTAAAAAGAAAGCAAATGATAAAAGAAGAAATTTCAGATCATCAGGAAGCTAGGAAGAACAACAACAGACTAAAAATGTGTGTAAATACAATAGACAGTCTTTTAGTCTTGAGAGTTGTAAATTATATTTGTCAGTTGAAGCCAAAAAAAAAAAAATCACACATTGTATTATGTGGTTTTCAAAGTATGTAACAGAAATATTTAAAAATATATATAACAAATGAGGGAATGTAAAGGATGAAAAAGAGAAAGAGAAAAAAACACTCATAGTAGTTAAATGTTAATACTATAGACAGTTTTAAGTTTATATAATATCTAAAGCAATCATTTAAAAAAGACATACAAAATGATTCACTTAAAATCACTACAGAGAGGTTAAAATGCAATTCTAAACATTTTTCAACTAACCCACAGGAAGACTAGAAAAAGGAAAACAGAGAGAATGAGCAAAAGTAAACCAAAACGACAGATGTAAATCTTACCATATTAATAATTACATTAAATGTAAATGGACTAGGGGGCAAGATGGCGGACTGATGAGCTGTGTGTTTTAGTTACTCCTCCAGGAAAGTAGGTAGAAAGCCAGGAACTGCGTGGACTGGACACCACAGAGCAATCTGACTTTGGGCATACTTCATATGAAAACGTGGAACTGCTGAGATCAGCGAAATCTGTAAGTTTTTGTGGCCAGGGGACCCGCACCCCTCCCTGCCAGGCTCAGTCCCGTGGGAGGAGGGGCTGTCAGCTCCAGGAAGGAGAAGGGAGAACTGCAGTGGCAGCCCTTATCGGAAACTCATTCTACTGATCCAAACTCCAACCATAGATAGACTGAGACCAGACACCAGAGAATCTGAGAGCAGCCAGCCCAGCAGAGAGGAGACAGGCATAGAAAAAAAACAGCACGAAAAACTCCAAAATAAAAGCAGAGGATTTTTGGAGTTCTGGTGAACATAGAAAGGGGAAGGGCAGAGCTCAGGCCCTGAGGCTCATATGCAAATCCCGAAGAAAAGCTGATCTCTCTGCCCTGTGGACCTTTCCTTAATGGCCCTAATTGCTTTGTCTCTTAGCATTTGAATAACCCATTAGATCTGTGAGGAGGGCCCTTTTTTTTTTTTTTAATCCTTTTTTCTTTTTCTAAAACAATTACTCTAAGAAGCACAATACAGAAAGCTTCAAAGATTTGCAATTTGGGCAAGTCAAGACAAGAGCAGAACTAAGAGAGCTTTGAGACAAAAGGCAATAATCCAGTGGCTGAGAAAATTCACTAAACACCACAACTTCCCAAGAAAATGGGGGTGTCCGCTCACAGCCATCATCCTGGTAGACAGGAAACACTCTTGCCCATCCCCAGCCCCATAGCCCAGAGCTACCCCGGACAACCCAGTGTGATGGAAGTGCTTCAAATAACAGGCACACACCACAAAACTGGGCGTGGACATTAGCCTTCCCTGCAACCTCAGCTGATAGTCCCAGAGTTGGGAAGGTGGAGCAGTGTGAATTAACAAAGCCCCATTCAGCCATCATTTCAGCAGACTGAGAGCCTCCCTACACAGCCCAGCAGCCCAGAACCGCCCTGGGGGGATGGCACTCACCTGTGACATAGCACAGTCATCCCTCAACAGAGGACCTGGGGTGCACAGCCTGGAAGAGGGACCCACTTGCAAGTCTCAGGAGCCATATGCCAATACCAAGGACTTGTGGGTCAGTGGCAGAGACAAACTGTGGCAGGACTGAACTGAAGGATTAGACTATTGCAGCAGCTTTAAAACTCCAGGATCACAAAGGAGATTTGATTGTTAGAGCCACCCCCCCCTCCCTGACTACCCAGAAACAAGCCCCATATACAGGGTGGGAAACACCAACTACACACGCAAGCTTGGTGCACCAATTGGATCCCACAAGACTCACTCCCCCACTCACCACAAAGGCAAAGCAGGGGAGAACTGGCTTCTGGAGAACAGGTGGCTCGTGGACGCCACCTGCTGGTTAGTTAGAGAAAGTGTACTCCATGAAGCTGTAGATATGATAAATTAGAGATAAGGACTTCAATTGGTCTACAAATCCTAAAAGAACGCTATCAAGTTCAGCAAATGCCAAGAGGCCAAAAACAACCGAAAATTATAAAGCATATGAAAAAACCAGACGATTTGGATAACCCAAGCCCAAGCACCCAAATCAAAAGATCAGAAGAGACACAGCACCTAGAGCAGCTACTCAAAGAACTAAAGATGAACAATGAGACCATAGTACAGAATACAAAGGATATCAAGAAGACCCTAGAAGAGCATAAAGAAGACATTGCAAGACTAAATAAAAAAATAGATGATCTTATGGAAATTAAAGAAACTGTTGACCAAATTGAAAAGATTCTGGACACCCATAGTACAAGACTAGAGGAAGTTGAACAATGAATCAGTGACCTGGAAGATGACAGAATGGAAAATGAAAGCATAAAAGAAAGAATGGGGAAAAATATTGAAAAAATCGAAACGGACCTCAGGGATATGATAGATAATATAAAACGTCCGAATATAAGACTCATTGGTGTTCCAGAAGGGGAAGAAAACGGTAAAGGTCTAGGAAGAGTATTCAAAGAAATTGTTGGGGAAAACTTCCCAAATCTTCTAAACAACATAAATACATAAATAACAAATGCCCAGCAAACTCCAAATAGAATAAATCCAAATAAACCCACTCCGAGACATATTCTGATCACACTGTCAAACACAGAAGAGAAGCAGAAAGTTCTGAAACCAGCAAGAGAAAAGCAATTCACCACATACAAAGGAAACAGCATAAGACTAAGTAGTGACTTCTCAGCAGCCACCATGGAGGCGAGAAGGCAGTGGCACGATATATTTAAAATTCTGAGTGAGAAGCATTTCCAACCAAGAATACTTTATCCAGCAAAGCTCTCCTTCAAATTTGAGGGAGAGCTTAAATTTTTCACAGACAAACAAATGCTGAGAGAATTTGCTAACAAGAGATCTGCCCTACTGGAGATACTAAAGGGAGCCCTACAGACAGAGAAACAAAGAAAGGACAGAGAGAATTGGAGAAAGGTTCAGTACTAAAGAGATTCAGTATGGGTACAATAAAGGATATTAATAGAGAGAGGGGAAAAATATATATGACAAACATAAACCAAAGGATAAGATGGCTGATTCAAGAAATGCCTTCACGGTTATAACGTTGAATGTAAATGGATTAAACTCCCCAATTAAAAGATATAGATTCGCAGAATGGATTAAAAAAAATGAACCATCAATATGTTGCATACAAGAGACTCATCTAGACACAGGGACACAAAGAAATTGAAAGTGAAAGGATGGAAAAAATATTTCATGCATGCTACAGTCAAAAGAAAGCAGGTGTAGCAATGTTAATCTCAGATAAAATAGACTTCAAATGCAGGGATGTTTTGAGAGACAAAGAAGGCCACTACATACTAATAAAAGGGGCAATTCAACAAGAAGAAATAACAATCATAAATGTCTATGCACCCAATCAAGGTGCCACAAAATACATGAGAGAAATACTGCAAAACTAAAGGAAGCAATTGATGTTTCCACAATAATTGTGGGAGACTTCAACACATCACTTTCTCCTATAGACAGATCAACCAGACAGAAGACCAATAAGGAAATTGAAAACCTAAACAATCTGATAAATGAATTAGATTTAACAGACATATACAGGACATTACATCCCAAATCACCAGGATACACATACTTTTCTAGTGCTCATGGAACTTTCCCCAGAATAGATCATATGCTGGGACATAAAACAAGCCTCAATAAATTTAAAAAGATTGAAATTATTCAAAGCATATTCTCTGGCCACAATGGAATACAATTAGAAGTCAATAACCATCAGAGACTTAGAAAATTCACAAATACCTGGAGGTTAAACAACACACTCCTAAACAATCAGTGGGTTAAAGAAGAAATAGCAAGAGAAATTGCTAAATATATAGAGACGAATGAAAATGAGAACACAACATACCAAAACCTATGGGATGCAGCAAAAGCAGTGCTGAGGGGGAAATTTATAGCACTAAATGCATATATTAAAAAGGAAGAAAGAGCCAAAATCAAAGAACTAATGGATCAACTGAAGAAGCTAGAAAATGAACAGCAAACCAATCCTAAACCAAGTAGAAGAAAAGAAATAACAAGGATTAAAGCAGAAATAAATGACATAGAGAACAAAAAAAAACAATAGAGAGGATAAATATCACCAAAAGTTGGTTCTTTGAGAAGATCAACAAGATTGACAAGCCCCTAGCTAGACTGACAAAATCAAAAAGAGAGAAGACCCATATAAACAAAATAATGAATGAAAAAGGTGACATAACTGCAGATCCTGAAGAAATTAAAAAAATTATAAGAGGATACTATGAACAACTGTATGGCAACAAACTGGATAATGTAGAGGAAATGGACAATTTCCTGGAAACATATGAACAACCTAGACTGACCAGAGAAGAAATAGAAGACCTCAATCAACCCATCCCAAGCAAGGAGATCCAATCAGTCAGCAAAAATCTTCCCACAAATAAATGCCCAGGGCCAGATGGCTTCACAGGGGAATTCTAGCAAACTTTCCAGAACGAACTGACACCAATCATACTCAAACTCTTTCAAAACATTGAAGAAAATGGAACACTACCTAACTCATTTTATGAAGCTAACATCAATCTAAACCAAAACCAGGCAAAGATGCTACAAAAAAGGAAAACTACCAGCCAATCTCCCTAATGAATATAGATGCAAAAATCCTCAACAAAATACTTGCAAATTGAATCCAAAGACGCATTAAAAAAATCATACACCATTACCAAGTGGGGTTCATTCCAGGCATGCAAGGATGGTTCAACATAAGAAAATCAATCAATGTATTACAACACATTAAAAATTTGAAAGGGAAAAATCAAATGATCATCTCAATAGATGCTGAAAAAGCATTTGACAAAATCCAACATTCGTTTTTGATAAAAACACTTCAAAAGGTAGGAATTGAAAGAAACTTCCTCAATATGATAAAGAGCATATATGAAAAACCCACAGCCAGCATAGTACTCAATGGTGAGAGACTGAAAGCCTTCCCTCTAAGATCAGGAACAAGACAAGGATGCCCGCTGTCACCACTGTTATTCAACATTGTGCTGGAAGTGCTAGCCAGGGCAACCCGGCAAGACAAAGAAATAAAAGGCATCCAAATTTGAAAGGAAGAAGTAAAACTGTCATTGTTTACAGATGATATGATCTTATATCTGGAAAACCCTGAGAAATCGACGATACAGCTACTAGAGCTAATAAACAAATTTAGCAAAGTAGCAGGATACAAGATTAATGCACATAAGTCAGTAATATTTCTATATGCTAGAAATGAGCAAACTAAAGAGACACTCAAGAAAAAGATACCATTTTCAATAGCAACTAAAAAAATCAAGTAGCTAGGAATAAACTTAACCAAAGATGTAAAAGACCTATACAAAGAAAACTGCATAACTCTACTAAAAGAAATACAAGGGGACCTTAAATGATGGAAAAATATTCCATGTTCATGGATAGGAAGGCTAAATGTCATTAAGATGCCAATACTACCCAAACTCATCTACAGATTCAATGCAATCCCAATCAAAATTCCAACAACCTACTTTGCAGACTTGGAAAAGCTAGTTATCAAATTTATTTGGAAAGGGAAGATGCCTTGAATTGCTAAAGACACTCTAAAAAAGAAAAACGAAGTGGGAGGACTTACACTCCCTGACTTTGAAGCTTATTATAAAACCAGAGTTGTCAAAACAGCATGGTACTGGCACAAAGATAGACATATAGATCAATGGAATCGAATTGAGAATTCAGAGATAGACCCTCAGATCTATGGCTGACTGATCTTTGATAAGGCCCCCAAAGACACTGAACTGAGTCATAATGGTCTTTTCAACAAATGGGGTGGGAGAGTTGGATAGCCATATCCAAAAGAATGAAAGAGGACCCCTACCTCACACCCTACACAAAAATTAACTCAAAATGGACCAAAGATCTCAATATAAAAGAAAGTACCATAAAACTCCTAGAAGATAATGTAGGAAAACATCTTCAAGACCTTGTATTAGGCAGCCACTTCCTAGACTTTACACCCAAAGCACAAGCAACAAAAGAAAAAATAGATAAATGGGAACTCCTCAAGCTTAGAAGTTTCTGCACCTCAAAGGAATTTCTCAAAAAGGTAAAGAGGCAGCCAACTCAATGGGAAAAAATTTTTGGAAACCATGTATCTGACAAAAGACTGATATCTTGCATATATAAAGAAATCCTACAATTCAATGACAATAGTACAGACAGCCCAATTATAAAAGGGGCAAAAGATATGAAAAGACAATTCTCTGAAGAAGAAATACAAAGGGCCAAGAAATACATGAAAAAAGGTTCAGCTTCACTAGCTATTAGAGAGATGCAAATTAAGACCACAATGAGATACCATCTAACACCGATTAGAATGGCTGCCATTAAACAAACAGGAAACTAGAAATGCTGGAGGGGATGTGGAGAAATTGGAACTCTTATTCATTGTTGGTGGAACTGTAAAATGGTTCAGCCACTCTGGAAGTCAGTCTGGCAGTTCCTTAGAAAACTAGATATAGAGTTACCATTCGATCCAGCGATTGCACTTCTCAGTATATACCTGGAAGATTGGAAAGCAGTGACACGAACAGATATCTGCACGCCAATGTTCATAGCAGCATTATTCACAATTGCCAAGAGATGGAAACAACCCAAATGTCCTTCAACAGATGAGTGGATAAATAAAATGTGGTATATACACACGATGGAATACTACGCGGCAGTAAGAAGGAACGATGTCGTGAAACATATGACAACATGGATGAACCTTGAAGACATAATGCTGAGCGAAATAAGCCAGGCACAAAAACAGAAATATTATATGCTACCACTAATGTAAACTTTGAAAAATATAAAACAAATGGTTTATAATGTAGAATGTAGGGGAACTAGCAATAGAGACCTATTAAGGAAGAGGGAACAATAATCCAAGAAGAACAGATAAGCTATTTAATGTTCTGGGGATGCCCAGGAATGACTATGGTCTGTTAATTTCTGATGGATATAGAAGGAACAAGTTCACAGAAATGTTGCTATACTAGGTAACTTTGTTGGAGTAAAGTAGGAACAGGTTGGAAGTAAAGCAGTTATCTTAGGTTAGTTGTCTTTTTCTTACTCCCTTGTTATGGTCTCTTTGAAATGTTCTTTTATTGTATGCTTTTTTTTTAAATTTTTTTTTCATACAGTTGATTTAAAAAAGCAAAAAAAAGTTAAAAAAAAAAAAAAAAAAACAACAAGGAAAAAAATATGTAGTGCCCCCTGTGGAGAATGCAGGGGTATTGGCCTACCCCACCTCGATGGTTGCAAACATGACCACAGATATAGGGGACCGGTGGTTTGATGGGTTGAGCCCTCTACCATAGGTTTTACCCTTGGGAAGACAGTTGCTGCAAAGGAGAGGCTAGGCCTCCCTATAATTGTGCCTAAGAGCCTCCTCCCGAATGCCTCTTTGTTGCTCAGATGTGGCCCTGTCTCTCTGGCTAAGCCAACTTGAAAGGTGAAATCACTGCCCTCCCTCCTACGTGGGATCAGACACCCAGGGGAGTGAATCTCCCTGGCAACGTGGAATATGACTTCCGGGGAGGAATGTAGACCCGGCATCGTGGGACGGAGAACATCTTCTTGACCAAAAGGGGGATGTGAAAGGAAATGAAATAAGCTTCAGTGGCAGAGAGATTCCAAAAGGAGCCGAGAGGTCACTCTGGTGGGCACTCTTACGCACACTTTAGACAACCCTTTTTAGGTTCTAAAGAATTGGGGTAGCTGGTGGTGGATACCTGAAACTATCAAACTACAACCCAGAACCCATGAATCTCGAAGACAATTGTATAAAAATGTAGCTTATGAGGGGTGACAATGGGATTGGGAAAGCCATAAGGACCACACTCCACTTTGTCTAGTTTATGGATGGATGAATAGAAAAATAGGGGAAGGAAACAAACAAACAAACAAAGGTACCCAGTGTTCTTTTTTACTTCAATTGCTCTTTTTCACTTTAATCATTATTCTTGTTATTTTTGGGTGTGTGCTAATGAAGGTGTCAGGGATTGATTTAGGTGATGAATGTACAACTATGTAATGGTACTGTGAACAAGCGAATGTACGACTTGTTTTGTATGACTGCGTGGTATGTGAATGTATCTCAATAAAATGAAGATAAAAAAATGTAAGTGGACTAAATACATCAATTAAAATGCAGAGCTTGACAGAGTGGATAAAAATTGAGTCAATTATGTACTATCTGCAAGAATTCACTTCAACTATATAACAATTTGAAAGTGAAAGGATGAAAATATATATATACTATGCAAATATTAATTACAGGAGAGTGGAGGTGATTATATTAATATCAGTAGAGTGGATTTCAGAGCACACAATATTACCAGGGAAACAGAAACTGCATAATGATAAAAGAGCCAATCAACCAAGAAGACAGATCAATCCTATATGTGCATACACCTGCCTGATAAGACTACATTCTTCCAGGCAGCTGTGGCAAATATCACGCAACTGACTGGCTTAAATAATGCAAATTCATTGGTTTCATAGTCTAGAAGGCTTGCTTCCTCCCACTATTGGCAACATTCTTTTGCTGGATTGCCACAATTATTGGGGTTCTTTGGCTTGTAATTCACATATCTTTCACATGGTGATGTCTAGTCCTTTCCTCTCTTTTGGGTTCCCACTGATTTCCAAGTTCTGGCTCCTTCCTGTGGCTTTCTCTTTGTAAGATGGCCCAAAGTCTGGATTTAGACATACCCTCATTCAGTTGGGCTACACTTTTAAAGTAACATCTTCAAGAGGTCCAATTCACAATGGGTTCACATTCACAAAATGCAGATGAAGATTTAAAACATATCTAACTTGGGTACATAATTTAATCTACCATAACACCAAAAAAAAAAAAAAAAAAAAAAAACAGAACTACATAATATGTGAAGCAAAAGCCAATAAAATTGAAAGGAGAGATTAAATAGTCAACAATTACAGTCAGAAAATTCTACAATCCTATTTAAACAATTGCTGTAAGAGCTAGCCGGAAAATCAGGAAGAATATAGAAGAACTAAACTTCATCGTCAATCAATGGGATCTAGTTAAAATTTATAAAACTCTCCTCCCAATAACAACAACAAAATACACAGATTTTCAAGCACCCATAGAACATAGAGCAAGTTAGACCATATTCTGAGTTATAAAATAAAACTAACTAATAAGGAATTGAAATCATACAGATTATATTTTTTTACCACAGTGGAATAAAGTTAGTACTCAATAACAAGAAGATAACAGGAAAATCTCCAACTTCTTGAAAACTAAACAGCAAAATTCTAAATAATCAATGGGTCAAGGAAGAAGTCACAAGTGAAATAAAAGTACATTATAAATTTTATCATAATTTGTGGGATGCAGCTAATGCAGTTCTGAGAGAGAAATGTATAGCACTAAATAATTACATTAAAGAAGACAAAAATTCTCAAATCAATAATCTGAATTTATACCTCAAGAATCCAGAAAAATAGAGCAAAATAAGTCCGCAGCAAAAGAAAGGAGATAAACACAAGGGCAGAAATCAATGAAATTGAAAACAGAAAAACAATTGAGGAAATCAATTAAACAAAAACATAGTTCTTTAATAGATTAAAATAACAAACCTCTAGCAAGTCCAATAAAAATATAAAAAGAGAAGACACAAATTCCTAATATCAGGAATGAAACATGGGATATTACTACAGACCCTTGAGATATCAAAAGGATTGCTGATAGCCAGTGGTTAGGATTGGTAGACCAACAGGAGAGGAAATGGGTGTGATTAGAAAAGGACAGCATGAGTGAGATCTTTGGGTGATGCAACAGTTCTCTATCTTGATTGTGGTGGTGATTTTATAAATCTACGCATGTGATAAAATAGCATAGAACTATACACACAAATATTATATCAGTGTCAGTTTCCAAGTTTTGATATCGTGTTGTAATTATGTCACCTGTAACCATGGGGGGAAATTGAGTGAAGGGTACATGGGAACTCTCTCTACTATTTTTGCAACTTCTTTTGAATTTATAATTATTTCAAAATAAAAAATTTAAATAAAAAGATTGATACACTGAATAAATTTAACTAAGAGTTTCTGTTTGTCAAAAAAAAACATAAAGAAAAAAAGACATATCAGCAATGTGGTAAAGATATTACAAGATATATAATCGAAAAAGAATGATATGTAGCAACTATGAGAAGGAGTGAAGCTGTGAGACAGGCAATGAGGTGAATGGATCCTGTAGACAGCATTTGCATGAAGTACATCAGAAACAAAGGCAAACACTATAATGTCTCACCAATATGGACTAACTACAATGTGTAAACTCAGAATTGAATCTTAAAGCACAGCCTAACAGGGGAATGATTATTGTAATAATCCCTAGATTGTAAGCTCTTACAGTAGTCAAATCTATTCCTGAATTGTAATGGCTGTCTCCAAACTCTAAGATGCTGATCCCTTTGTGTGTGACCTGATTGGTCTCTGGAATGTTAGGTGTCTGTGTGACACCTGAAACTCAGAGCTAAAGCTCAGTAGATATGAACGTCAGTATTAGCTCATATAGTAACTGTTGCAAAAAAAAAAAAAGCTGAGAAAGGAGTCCAGACTTCAATTAGATACATGAATGAAGCAGATCTGGTTGAGACTAGGGAAAATTGGGCCAAAGAGTAAAGGCTGAAACTGAACTGTGTGTTAAAACTTCAACTTCCATGTGAGGCCAGGGGAAGAGATGTTTATTTGGTGCAGGATCTATATTTTCTAAATAATACAACTTCTACAGTCAGTTTGCTCAAACACCACCATTACATGGAACTTTGAATAGGAAGTGAGATATGGTGGGTTTGTATAGGTTAGTGTGAGATAACGACACATCCCAAAGTAATTTGGGCAGAGAATAAAAATATACATGTGGGGCCCCCCTGGGGAGCTCAGGGAGGATGCAGAAGTGTTGGACTTCCTCACCTGGATTGTTGCTGATGTTCTCACAAACATTGAGGACTGACAGCTTGGTATGCTGGGCCCTCTATCTTGGGGCTTGCCCTTATGGGGCTCGTTGCTGCAGGGGAGAGGCTAAATTGGCTTGTCGTTGTGCCTAAGAGTCTCCACCTGAGTACCTCTTTGTTGCTCAGATGTGGCCCTCTCTCTCTCTAACTGAGCCACCTCAGCAGATGAATTCACTGCCCTCCCCCCATGTGGTACCTGACTCCCAGGGGTGTAAATCTCCCTGGCAATGCAGGACATGACTCCTGGGGATTAATCTGGACCTGGAATCATGGATTGAGAACATCTTCTTGACCAGGAGGGGGATGCAAAGTGGGGTGGAAGTAGAGTTTCAGTGACTGAGAGATTTCATGTGGAGTTGAGCGGTCACTCTGGTGGACATTCTTACGCACTATATAGATAACGCTTTTTAGGTTTTGATGTACCGGAGTGGCTAGAGGAAAATACCTGAAGCTTTTGAACTCCAACCCAGTAGCCTTGACTCTTGAAGAAGATTGTGTAGCAACGTAGCTTATAAGGGGTGACGGTGTGATTGTGGTCTTGTGGATCACACTCCCTTTATCCAGTGTGTGGATGGATGAGTAGAAAAATGGAGACTAAAACTGTGTGAAGGGTAGGGTGGGATGGGGGAATGATTGAGGTGTTCTTCTTTACTTTTATTTTTTATTCTTATTCTGGTTCTTTCCAGTGTAGGGAAAATGTTTGGAAATGGATTGGGGTGGTGGATGCATAACTATGTGATTGTGTGGTGTGTGATTATATCTTAATAAAACTGAATTTAATTTAAAAAAATGAATGATATGGAAAACATCAAGAAAGCTAACCATTTGTTGAAGATAAAAAAAAAAAAAACTACATCAGCATAAAGTGGAAAAAGATTTGAACACAAATTTCAACAAATAAGAAACATGAATGACAAGTAAATACATGAAAATATGCTCAACTTCATCATTAACTAATTAAATATGAATTAAACCATGATTAAATCATTTCCAGCCTCTAGTTTGAGGGGAGATGTGAAGCAAGGAGAACTCAAACACTGTTGGTGAGCATGCAAATCGTACACCATTGCAATTTGGTATAATTCAGTAAAGTTGAGGACATGCATACCATATGACCCAGTATTTTCCTTCCAAAGCAAAACCTTAGAGAAAGAGAAGAGCTCTTTCATATGTGCACCAGAAGATAAGAAAAATAGCTTATCATGGCAACACAGATGAAAGAAAAATAAAACAGAAACAAACAAAATGTCCAGTAACAGGAGAAATTAGATGGCCAATGTTTGATATTTTCATACAATAGAACTGTATGGAAGACTAAAACTGAATACAGTTAGGTTACATTTTACCATAGTAGACAATTCCCATGAGAACAATATTGAATGAAAAGAAAAAAAAATCACAAAATACTATATACAGTATGATTCATTGTATGTAAAGTTCCAAAACTCATTAAACTAAATGAAATGTAGACAACTTAGAAAAAAAAATCATTAAAAAGTTAACAAGATACACAATATGGAGGATAGTAGTTTTCTTACTGGGGATAGATTAAAAGAATGGAAATAACGAGGAAATATAGGGCTTCCAAGGGAGCATCTTAAGTTACTGCTCTAAAGATACATGATAGAAACATGGATGTTTGTATTATTGAAAACTTTGTATTTATTTTGAATACAATGGATTTTAGTTTAAAAAGATAAGTGAAATGAAGTTAACTTAAGAGTTCATTTGGCTCTCTCACCATTCAAGGGAGTGACCCCTTTAACCTGTGTCCTCAAGTTCATGTGATATTACTTGTTCATCTTGCATCTTTCCCTTTATATCTCTCCTACTTAGCTATTTTCTTTTCTTTTATTACCTGGACATTTCAACAGCTTTCCCTACTTCCCAATCCCAAATTCTTTTCAAAGCCCACCTTTAGACATGCAAATCCATCACAGCGTGTGCAGAGGCAATATTTAAAACACTTAACCACTTTTATGGAATAGACACTGAACAATTAGAACGGACATTGGAATCAGTATGGGAGATAGTTGATAAAACAACTGCTATAGTTCTCAGTGCAAACTGACTGCTCCTCAGCCACAGTGCAAAGCAGTTCTATTCAACAATACCCTCTTTCTTTCTAAATATCAATTTTCCCACATATATATGTGCCTGTAAAAAAGTGGAAGTTTATGGGCAGAGCATTTACGTGTTAATTGGCTGACACCCAGGTATCTCTCATTGCAAGTGTCAGCAAAGATGTGTTTCGTATAAATGCATTTGCAGTTTTGCCGAGGCATGACCTACCTTGATGGTTTGCTCAATTTAGGCTAAGTGGAAGCACATCATTTAGCTAGCAAATGAGTCTAGCCAACAGCCAGACCTTCTATATCACCTCCTCTATTGTGTTTTTTTCACTTGTTGCAGTAGAGTAATGCTATGGAGTAAATCATATGCTCTAAAAGAGTTACAAATCTGACAGTTCCCAAAACTCTTCCTAAATAGCCCCATCCCCCATCTATATGCCACCACACATTGATATCACCCAAATCACACCTTTATCACAGCATTCACCATATAACAATGCAATTGCCATTTTTCTATCTCCTCTCCCCACCCCAGTGTGTAAGCCATTTCAATACAATGTCTGGGTCTTATTTTTCTCTTTATTTCTAGTACAAATCATAGTGCCTAGGATAAATGTGGAATACTGACAAACTATAGGGTCACACTGTTAAAAATGAGAATAAGCTTTTAGTCCCCATAAGCACTTCAGGTATTTAGGAATCATCTCTGTTTGATGTCTTCCTTTTATCTTTTCCTTGACAGGAAAACAATTAAGAGAGAAGGGACATTTTATAGTGCTGTTAAAGTACAGCAATTGTGTCAACATTTCTCATCTTAGTTTTGGAAGGAAAACAATTTACAGTTGGTGTTAGTCCATCTATAAAAATGGTGCCTGTCAGATGGCATTTTGTGGAAATCAGGATACTCAGGAAAAAAGTCATGGTATGGATACTCAGTAAGACATTAGAGTTTCAAACCACAAATGCCTTGTTTCTATCCACATTATGTCTTAAAAATGCAGTCCTTTAAGTCACAAAGTTGATATCTAAATGGTATGTCAAATTTTATTAAATAATTCATGTTCAGTGTAGAATATTTTGAAAAGAATGAAAGGAATAAAGAAAAAAATATTTTCCTGCATAGTAAGAATAGCTGGAAATATAGAAGATAAAAGATGTTTGTGTATGCAATTATATATTTTTTATTTCATCTAGTTCTTTTATCCTGGGAAGTTGTTTTCTCATCACAAAATCAGTTAATTGTTTATTTCCTTCTTCTAATATATAATTATTTTATATTTAAATAAAAATCTTTATTAGTATGGTTTTACTTCCAACTTTTCATTCATTCCTGCTTTACTGATTTATACTTATTCCTTGTTCATAATATTAAGCTCTTAAGTATACTGAAACCCATTTCAAAAAACTTCTGTTTCATTGATTACCTGAAATTTCTTTCAACAGACATTCTATTGGTTTGATTGGTGTAAGTTTATGACATGTTTTAATAAAGAATAAGATAGGGTCCCCTCATCTGTCTTCATTTTCAAAACATCCTTTGCCTCTGGTGGAGATGGGACAGAATTCAAGCTTGGCCCATTCAGCTTCTGGATTTACATGCGAGAACACAGGCAACTTTATCACTCCTTCAAGACACACCCTAAAAGTAAAGGTTGGTTTGATGAGACATATACCCACAGGAGCAGGGAAACCAGGCAAGGAGACAAGAACACACAACATCAAAAGCTAAGGAACAGATGGAGGAGGTGATAACTATCTAACTGACACAGGAATATGAATCCCAAGCAGTGAGGTAAGCTGAAAACCAACAAGCTTTACACTACAGAATCCTAAAAAGACATACGAGCGGGAAGTTTCAGTACCTCTGTAGCTACTGTTGAAGTAGAGCTAAAAAATAAAAAAAAACAGGCTTGGTGAGGCCAGTTGAGAAAACATTGTTCCCTGAGATCACTATTCCACTTTACATGGCTAAGCCACTGACTTTTCCTCACACTCGCAGAAGCCTGGAGCCTGGAAACGGATTAGGGGATACAAAACGCAACTGAGGAGAAGGCCACTG
This sequence comes from Choloepus didactylus, assembly GCF_015220235.1. Lineage (NCBI taxonomy): Eukaryota > Metazoa > Chordata > Mammalia > Pilosa > Megalonychidae > Choloepus > Choloepus didactylus. The sequence goes on along the minus strand of NC_051311.1, from coordinate 158,988,023 downwards.
CACTCGTTACTGAAGGAAGATTCAGCAGCTATGCACGCCAAATGCTGAATGCAGAAACACCACCGTCATCCTTTTCCCCCCAATGAGCTCACAAAATAATAAATAGAAGGAAGACACCTACACCTCCCTGCAGGAGATGGAGATGCTCATCTCTGGATGGTTCAACTAGTACAACAGGAAAGATCTAAAGATACTGTATCAGTTTCCCCCATAGATATCCCTAACTTCAGCCAAGGGCAGTATCAGTGAGCTCTACCCCTGCTCTCAGACATTCCAATTAGCTCTTAGGTTCCCACTAATTATGAATACTGTAACTATGCACTGTTATATACCTGAGAAAGTCTCCTATCATGGAAAATAGTGACTTCTTGAATAATAGGAGAAAAAAAACTTTCAGGAAATAGATACTGTGCTGGGAGGAGAAATCAAATAAACAAAGCAAAATTATTAATGTTCCTGAAGGGAGAATAAAAGCTATTCCATCAGTGAAATAATTACCTAATCACACATATATGTATATATGTATTTGTGTGTGTGTGTGTGTGTGTGTGTGTGTGTGTGTGTGTGTATAGACAAGATATGATATATGACATTCAGAAAAGAGAAAAGAGTTCTTAAAAATCAATCTACACAAAGAAATGTAGAGTGCTGAGCATGACATAAATGAACATAAATATGAAATTCATTTTTCTTTTCTTAACTGTTATAAAATATAATTAACTGCCTAAAACAAAGTAGCAATGTATTTTGTGCTTATAATATGGTCAAAAGTGAAATGTCTAACAAAAATAGCACAAATATTGAGAGGAAAGAATTGAAATAATCCAGTTGAAGGATCCTTACACTGTGATTAATTTAAGATGAATATTCTAAACCCTAGAGTGATCACTAAGAAAAATTTTAAAAAGGACTAAATGGTAAACCAGTAGTGAAGATAAAATGGAATGATTTAAGAATACACAATGCAAAGAAGGAAGAAAAAGAAAAGAAAGGATAAAATGAACAGATGGTATAAATACAAAATGACTGGCAAGATGGTAGCTTTAATATAGCCATATCAAAAACTACCCTAAATATAAAGCTCTAAGTACACCATTTAAATGACAGTGATTGTTATATTGGATTAAAAACTCAACTTTATGCTCTCTACAAGACATCCACTTTACATATAAAAATGTAGACTAACAGTTAAAAGATGGACAAAGATGGACCAAGTAAATTGAAAGAAAGCTAGGCTATATGTATAACAGACAAAATAGACTTTAAAAACAAACAATACTACCAGGGATAAAAAGAGACAATGTGTGATGATAAAGGGATAACCTTACCAAGAACACAGAACATTCTAACAACAATGCTTCAAAATTCAAAAATTGAAAGGAGAAATAGAGAAATATCTAAATACAATAGGAGACTTCAACACTCCTCTCTCAGTAATCAATAAAACAAATAGATGGAAAATCTGTTTAAGTGCCTGAAAAACTCTATCAACAGAGAACCCTTCCAACAATAGCAAACATATATTCTTTTTAAGTGCATATGGAACAATAACCAAGACAGACTTTATTCCATGCCATAACAAAACCTTAATAAATATAAAACATTGAAATTACGCAGAGAGTACTCTAGAACCATAATGAAAATGTGAACACAGAAAGATATATGGGTAAAACCCTATATATTTGTAAATTAAGCAAGACATTTCTAAATGACCTATGGGAAAAAAGATGACATTATAAGAGGTAAAAACAAATATTTTGCATTTAATGAAAATAAAATCATAGCCCATTAAAATTTGTTGGCTGCAGGTAAATCAGTGCTTCGGGAAATCTTATAGCATCAATTTTATACTAGAAAAAAGTAATTTCAAATCAATTATCTAACTCTTCACTTTGAGAAACTAGAAAGCAAAGAACAAATTAAATCCAAAGTAAGCAGGAAGTTGGACATAATAAAGGTAAGAACAGGGATCAATTGAAATAGAAAAACAATAGAGAAAAATCAATGAAGCCTAAAACAGTTTCTTTGAAAATATCAATAAACTTGAAAAAGTTCTAACTAGAGTGCAGTAGAGAAGAAATAACTTATAAATATCAGGATAAAAGTGGTGACATCACTACAGACTGCATACATTGAAACAATGTTAAAGGAAAATTTATAAACAACTCTGTACCCATAAAATCAATACTTCAGGTGAAATGGATAAATTATTTGAAAGACACCAATTGCCAATCATAATCAAGAAGAAATAGACAATCTGAATTTTCTTTTTTATACTAAAGAAATTAAATTCATAGTTAACCTTTCAGCAAAGAAAACTCCAGGAGCAAATGCCTCACTGGCTAATACTAACAAACACTTAATGAAGTAATAATGCCAGATCTACATAAACTCATCCAGAATATAAAAAGTAGAGTGGACATTTCTTGGTTCATTTTATGAGGCCAGACTTACCATGATGCCAAAACCAGACAAAGAAAGTACATGTATAAGTAAAAACACCGAACAAAATTGCTTGTGAACATAGTGATAAATCTGTCAATATATAAAAGTGATAAAATATCAGGACCCAATGTGTTTTACCTGTAATTTGCAAACTGATTCAACATTTGAAAATCAATTGATGTCATTCATCATATCAATAGATTAAAGAAGAAAAAACATGATCATCTTCTAGATGAAAATACAGCATGTGACACTTTAAACATGCATTCATGATTTTAAAAATGAAAAGGGAACTGTAAATTGAGTAGAACTTCCTCTAAAAGGTTCTCTTAAAAAAAAGTTAAAATATTAATTATTGGTGAAAGCCCACATGGGAAAAAGGCAAGGATTTCTGCTGGTACCACTCTGTTTTAGGTTCCAGGTGACAAAGCAATACATACTGATAATGGAGAGGCACCCCAATTTTGCCTTTGTCACCACCTCCTTCCTACACTCACACCACAGCTCATTTTGTGCCTCTGACTGGGTTGGGGAAATAAGACAAATTCTAAGTTCAAAAGAAGATAGAATGCAGACTTAAGGAAATAAAACAAATCCTAATCCCACCCAAAAGGTGTATGACTATATAGGTCAAGTGAGCAAGGACACCGGGGTTCAGACAGAAGAAGAAAGGGTCCATGGCAGGGATGCACCAGAGGGGATGTGGGGGACCTGATCCTTCAGGGGTAGATGGGAGGATGCCTTGGAAAAGGACGAGCGATGTGCAATCAATCAGGCTGCAATTTCACATCTCAGACCCAGCTGGTAGATTGTTGACTTTGATCCCATCAACCAATATTATCATAGCTGGTAAGAGATGACAGTTTGACAGTTAGCACAGCGCACTTTGTGGAATTTGATTCCGGAAGAGTATCGAGTCCTTGGGAAATTTGGGTGAGCCCTCTGCTGACTGTTGATGAGAGAAGGAAAGTGGGAAAACCAGTGCAAGGTGAAAGGTCTCTGCTAGCATCTCCCTGATGAAAAGCTTTATGAGGGCACTTGGGTGACCAGGGGTCAAACTGCTCCCTCCTGCACTAATGTCTCCTCTGTGAAAAGGGCATTAAAAGAAATAGTGGAAGTGCTAGTTTAACACACCACATCAATAGACTGAACATGAATAATTACAGGAATTAAAAAGGATGCAAGGAAGAGGTGAGCATTTGTCTTCTAATTTAAAATTTAAAAGGGCATAGCAGTAAGCATGGTATTTTAAGTACTTGAAGATTGTTAAGGTGTTTCTGCACACTTTTCTTCTCCAGGAAAATCAATGAACAGGAGCACAGACCTCACTTACCATTTATGAACTCTGCAAATGGTCCCAATTATTAGGATTCCAAAATATCTACTTACATTTGGGGGAAGTAAGAACTAACAGAGGCCCAGAAAACAGTTTTTAATTAAAACTGAGTATTTATAAATGGCCGCTAAATAGTTATTTCCCATGGTTATGTAAATTACAGAGCATAAAAATTATGCAAAATTCTCTCAGTTTTCTGACCTGGAGAACATGGATAACAAAGGTTCTTCCAAATACACAAAGTTTCATGGGATGAGAAGTCACAGGAGCAGTAAGAGACGGCAGTAAAACAGGAGGGAATTCTCCAAAATGGTATCCAGGCAAGCAAGAGTTCAGTAGTTACTTGTATATTATTCAGCTTGGAAAATGTAACATTATGTCTCATGCCAACTATGCTCTATATTTGAAAATGTGTACAGCTCATAAATTGTAGATGTATATAAATTTTCAAAGATCATAATTTTCCTTCTGTACAATATTAAATATGGTAAGCCTATATGAAGGATTGAGTTGCATCCCCCAAAAGATATAAGATAAGTTCTAACCTCTGATCGTCTTGAGAACCCTAATTGGAAATAGGGTCTTTGAAGTTGTTATTCTTAAGATGAGGACAATCTGGATTAACATAGACCTTAAGCCAACATGATTGGTTTCTTCACAAGGAGAGGAAACTTGGACACAGACAGATGGAGAAAATAGCCATGTGATAGAGGCAGTGATTAAGTTATGCCACAAGCCAAAGAATGTCACTGATTGCCAGCCAGCCACCACCAGAACTCTATAGACTTCCGGGAAGCACGGCCATGCCAACACCTTGATCCAGACTTCTAGCCTCCAGATTGGTGAGACAATAAATTAAATGGGCTTAAAACCCACCCCTTAGGTGCACTTTGTTACAGCAGTCATAGCAAACTGAGACAGTGTATCTATTGGTAATTTTCTTAATATCTCGGTACAGCGTTTAAGAAGAATTCAGCACTCCTTTGAAGGGCTTTATTTCAATTTAGAAAAGCCCTGCAGGGTTGACGCCTTCATTGAGAAGATACAGCTTTCAAAACTTATGTCCGCCATTCCATGAGGGAGTTGTAGCTGCTTCTGCATCCGAGGCTGACCCAGCAGCTTGTGGCAGCACATAATATACCATAAAAACCAAATGGATGCTTCCCCCGCCCCAATTATAGCGTTTCTATTTTCTCTTTTACTTTAGTTGAGACATTTCATATTTTTCTTTCTTGTTTTTTTTTTTTAACTCAAGTAATGTACAGATTCATCGAAGGAAGAGTAGGAAAACACAGGTAAACACATGAAAAATTTCCATTTTCTAGAAGAACCACTATTAATATTTTGGTTTATATGCCTCATGGTTTATATACATACACATATAAAATAATTCTATACCTTTATTAATCTACTTTGCTCTTAAAATGCAAGGCTTTCCATGTAAATAAATAAATAAAAGTGATATCATCATTTTTAATAACTGCCACTTTGTATATGCCATAATTTATTTAAAGATTCTTCACTAGAGGCTAGAGAGGAACTTTTATCAATAAAAATAAACCCTTAGGAACATAAAATGGCAAAAGATCTCAGGAGATTGTGCAGGTTAGTACTTTACATTTTAATAAATGAATCATTTACTGAAAACCATTTACAGTGAATCTTCTGCATATGTGGCAGTCTTCTGGGATCTGTGAAAGAAATAAGATGAATTATATAAAGATCCAGTTCTAACAGAGTTTACTATGGAATGTGGAAAGACACAAGTTCATCCAGTATATTTATTCAACAAGTTACGTAAAATGTGAGAAAGAACATTACGAGTGGCATGAAGCAGATACCGAAAAAGTGCCCTCATTGTACAAGGTGAAGATTTCCCCCAACTTGTGGAGAAGATGGCATTTAGTGGAGTCCTTCAAATTGCTAAGCCTCAGGTCAAAATCTTCTAGAAAAACCCTTGAGAAGGAAAGAAAAGATGCTGCACAAGGCATTGTGGAAGAGACGTTTTGAGAGGCTTTGAATCCTGGGGACAGTACCAGCCCCGGCCTTAGGAAGAGCCACTGGGTAGACGTGTCTGGGCATGACCACCAAGGACTCAATCTGTGACCTTGCTCCTCCAGAGACCAAAAGGTGGAGAAGAAGATGGCAACCAGATCAGAGCCGGTGGTCGAATTAATCAGAAGTTCCATAAACCCAAATCCCATGCTGCTTAAGAGAGATTTACTGGACAAACTAGAAGGAAGATAGTAGTATAACTCTTTTGTGGATACCTTCCTCACACCACCAAATATGTGCATTGGATACCATGACTTACACCAACCTTCTGAAGGAGAAATTAATGACTCCATTTTGTGAAGAGTGAAAAATCCTAGAGCATCAAATTTTCCTCATATTAAAAGATAGTAAGTGATGGAATATTATGTAAATTCAGGCCAATTTGCTTTCAAAGACTATCCCTTTCAATCACATCATTGCCACTCCAAAAGGAAAGAGAAGCTGTCAGGACCTGAAGTGAACTTTGGAATTAAAGGAAGTCCCTAGGTTTGTGGAGGAGAATGGGAGGGGAACTTGAGGGAAGGAGGATGAAGACTAGCATGGAATGCTAAGAGATACATACCCCCACTACACTGTCTGGAAAAGGTCTTTTCAACGTCAAAGAATATTTGTAGACCATCTTTTCCTAGAACGTTCAACCAGCATAGCACTATAACCTCTGAATGAATGAAACCCAGGGCCTCCAGGAGTAAGACCAGGACTCTGTCCACATTCTTGGCTTATAGGCTTGGACTGATCTGATGGAAGCCAAATTTGGGGATATTTATGGGCTCCAAGAGAAAGCAAGTGGATGGGGAGAGGAGGTCAGTCTTTGCAGCAAAATCCAAAGAGATGAAATAGGGAGTTTACAGTCCAGTCATGTGGCTTTTGCCCATTCTTTGGCATAACCTCCCCATCAAACTCCACAGGACATTCCTGTTCTAGGAAGGAGGGGGCACACATGAAAGAAAAAGAACTCTTCATTGAGATCTGGTTATGCAGAGGGAATAAGCATTTATAGAGGTCGGAAGAGATTTGAAAGAGGAAAGAAGGCGAATGGCTCATTTCCAGGTACTTACTTGGCAGATGGAGACATGTTTATCCAATGAACTTAAGACCAATGGTGGAAAAGACTTTTCTCAATCCCCCAAAGCAGGTGGATCTATGAGACATGTAGGTATCCCTAATTTCAAAAAAAAAAAATTGGGGTAGAAAATTGTTGGATAAAAGACAGGACTTCCTGCTAATCATGAATTTCAAAATTTAAACCGTATTTTTGACCCATAGAAGGGTCTTTTTAAAAGCACAGACTTACTTTTTTAGCTTCTTCCTAGTAGTTCTCTAACCTGCACAACCTCTCAATTGACTTTTTTCCTCTGGATGGGTTTTCCCAAAACAAAGAAATATCTCTGGTCACCTATCACTTAAAAATACTGATAAACTTTTAAGCAAAATATTACAACACAAATACTTCATGCATTAACCAAAGGTAGGGCCACAGACTGTAGATGCCCAGACTACTCTTAGAAGTCCCTATTTGTCATTGCAGTGAACTTTCTGTGGTCAAGCATCCATCTCCTAATAAAAGGAAATCAAGGCTGTTTCTAGCCTGCTGAGATAGCCTGGCTCCATCTTCTAAGAACTCCAATGTCTTCTTCATTTGGCTCAGTTTTGTAGTTTCTGCAGCAATGGATGGCACCATTCAAGATGGCCATTGCCGCTTTGGCATGGGGTGAAGAAAGCTCTTCCAAATGACAGCAAGTGACAGAGGGATGGGAGAGCCAGCTATTGGCTGGACTCAAAGCTTCAAGGAAAGCAAGCAATTAGCTGTTTTTACTGCAACAGATGGGCGTTCTGTAGAAGGAAACCAGGGAGATTCTAATTTGGAGATTGAAGGTATCATTCAGAGAAGGAAAGAGTCTGGAGTAACAACACTGCCTTCTTTTTCATTTTTGGTTGAAATTGCTCCTCTCACTTAGACTTTAGAAGAGGGCTAGTTCTGTAATTACTAAAACAAAGCGCACAGTTAGCATCTTAGGTTTTCAGAATGGCAAATGTATATGTAAACAATGTGTGTAGTAAGCATTTAAAAGTTACCACACAGACTTTTACAAAAGACTCTTTCTTTAAGTATGACTATGCTTCAGCCTGAGACACAGTGAGTCTAAAAATATTATACACACACATATTTTAATATCTATATAATATCTATATAAAGAATGAAAGATGTATCAAAATGTAAAGGAGATTTCCTTGGGGGGTTCAAATTAGTGTTGTTTTTCTCTTATATGTGTTAGGTTGAATTATGTATCCCAGAAAAAAATATTCTTAATTTTAATCCACTTCTGTAGATGTGAGCCCATTGTAAACAGGAGCTTTTGAAGATATTATTTTTAGTTAAGTCATGGCCAAATGAATAAGCCTGGATCTTAATTCAAACTACTGGGGGCCTTATAAGAAAAAATCATGGAGAGAAGCCTGAAGTGAAAGTCAACAGAAACCAGAAGAGAAAGGAGAATACATCAACACGTGATGGGAAAACCAAGGAACCCCCAGGATTTCTGGCCAGCCAGAAGATATGAGCCCTGGGAGAAGGCAAGCCTTCTAGACTGTGAAACTTTGAGCCAATAAATTCCTGTTCTTGAACTGATCCATTTTATAGCATTTGTTTTAAAAGCTGGGAAACTAAAACATTGTACATTGTTATAATTTTCCAATACACCTGCATGCAATAACAAATTAAGAAAAATTTAAGGAAAGAAGTGGTTGAAAACTACAATTAAGAGAAATATCAATCAGTAAAAAACAAGCTAACAGAGGACTCAAATCCTGGAATCAAGAGATAGGTACTTCAAAATAACTATGAAATGAATATATATTTTTAAAACTATAGGAAAAGATGGGTAAAGAGATGAATAATTTAGGAGATTTAGGAGAGATATGAAAACCATGTAAAATGACATATTATGAGCAAAAATGCAATAGCAGCAATAAATAAAATTTCACTATATAGGATCAACAGTAGATTGGATACAGAGAAATAAAGATGAGTGAAATTGAAGACAACTCAAGAGAAATCATCCAAGCTAATGTACAAGCCAAAAAAGTATTTTTTAAGAAAATGAATAGAGTCTCAAAGAGCTGGAGGACAATATCAAGTATCCTGAAGTATGGCAGAGGAGAGGAGAGGAAAAAAAAACAAGAAAAACAATATTTTTATAGAAGTTGACCTTTTTTTTTTCAAAATTAATCAAACAGAGCAATCATAGATACACAAAGATTAGCAAACTTTAAACAGGATAAATACAAATGAAATGACACCTAGAAACCATATAGTTAAATGACTTAAAACCAATAATATAAAGAAACTCGTTAAAGAACCAAAGGAAAAAGGCACTTTAGACACAGGAAAACAATGTTAAAAATGGTGGAAGACCAAAAACATTGAAATAGCATCTTCAGAGTTCTGGGGGAAAGGGTGGGGATAAAGCTGTGAACAAGAATAAAGATAGGAAAAAAATAGCAAGGATGGAAAAAGATATACCATGCAAACAGTAAGTATAAGAAAATGTGACTATATTAGTATCAGACAATATAGAATTTCTGACAAGGAGTATAGACAGATATGAAGAGAATCATATCACAGTGTTCATCAAGAAGTGACAACAATCTTAAATGTTTGTGAATAGTTTCAAAGTCCATGAAACAAACATTGGCAGAGCTAAAAGTATTAAAAGCAAATTCACAATCATAGTTGGAGATTGTAATGCCTAGATCTCTGTAAATTATAGAAAATATAAAGAAAAATCATTAAGAATATAGAAGATATGAATAATCTATCCGCCAACTTTACACAACTGACACTTGTGGAACACTACCACTGCACAATAAACCACGGTTTTCAGGTTTCATGGAATATTGACCAAAATAGAAGAAAGTCTCCATGCATTTCAAAAGGTGGAAATCACAAATATTATGTTCTCTGACCACATCTAAATTCAATCCAAATTAAATTAAAAATCAATAAGCCAATAATTATATCTCCAAATATTTTGAAATTTTGCAGCAGACTTTAAATAAGAAATGGTTAAAAAAAAAAACTAATCCCACCCAAAATTAGAAGGAATTTTGAACTGAATGATAAGAAGACAATGTATCAAAATGTGTGGCATGGAGTGACAGAAGTCCTTAGATTGAAATTAATAGCTATAAATGCTTTTATTTTAACAGAAAAAAAGAGTATGAAATTAGTTATCTAAGCTTCCAAATAAAAACTAGAAAAAAGAGAGCAAGACATACTCAATGAAATCAATGAAATTGAATACAAGCTATAGCGCACATAAATGGATCTCAACTTTGGTTTTTTTGAAAAAATTAATAAAATTTCAAGGAAATAGGAGACACAAATGAACATAATAGGATGAAATAGAAGGCATAACTACAAATTGCTCGAATATTAAATTGGATAACAAAGTCATATTAATATGGAAAACTCTATGCCAATACAATTTAACAACAAGAATTTAATGAATAAATCCCTTAAAATATAACTTACAAAAGCAAGCACAAGAAGAAATAGAAAATCTGACTTGCTATATATTTATTTTAAAATTGAATTTTTAATTAAAAATCTTTTCACAAAGAAACCTTCTTGCCGAGATGGCCTCTTGGTGAATTCTATCAAATACCTGAAGAAGAAAAAATATCAATCTTACCCAAACTCTGTCCAAAAAAAGAAGATGATAAAATGCTTTTCAGCTTTTTCTGTGAAGCCAGCTTTACCTTAATACCAAAACCTAACAGACATTTTACAAGAAACGAAAATTACAGACCAGTATCTCTCATAAACATAAAAACAAATATAAACATCCTCATTAAAATATTAGCTAACTGAATCCAGTGATATGTTAAAAGAGATAAAACATCATGACCAAGTGGGATTTATCCCAGGAATGCAACATTTATTTGATGTTCAAAAATCAATCAATGTAATTCATATATTAAAAGAGAAAATCGTATGATCAGGCAAATAGATGCCATGATCAAAATTCAACACTCATCCATTAAAAAAAAAAGTCAGTAAAAAAATAGATGGAATTTCCTCAGTCTAATAAAGGACATCCCCACATAAAACTTTATGCCAGTATTATATTTAATCATCTGAGGTTGAATGCTTTCCATGTTTGATTGGGAACAAGGCTCTGAGTCCTTTTATTCCACATTGTGTTGGATGTCCCTAAACAATGCAATGAGGCATTAAAAAATAAACAGTAATAAGGATTGGGAAAAAATCAAAGTTGTTTTTATTTGAAAATCACTAATATTGCTTAGAAAATCCTAAGGAATATACAAACCAATTATTGGAAACAGTAAGTGAATCTACCCAGTCATAGGATATAAGGTGACTATGCAAAAATAAGTTGTATTACTATATACTAGTAACAAACAATTAGGATATAAAATTTTTAAATATTAGTTAAAATAGCATCTAAAACCAGAAAATAGTAATAAATTTAAGAAATTATGTAAAGATTTTTACACTAAAAATCAGAGAAAATACTGCCAAAGATACAGTAAGATATATTGTATTCATGGGTTCTAAGACTCTATTATTATGATGTTCTATACTCCTCAAATGATCTATAGACTCAACACCATCCCAGCAAGCAATTTTGTAAATTGACAAGTTGCTTCAAAGGACTTTGAAGAGCTAATACATTTTAAAAAGAAAAGTTTGAAGAATTATACTACTTGATTTCAAGTCTTGTTATAAAAAGTTATTTAATTAAGACACTCCAGGTATTGGCCTCAAGATATATGTATAAATCCATGGAACAATATAGATGAAAAAATATACTTACAAGGTTAATAGAACTTTGACAAATGCTGAATGTAAAGTCTTCTTAACAAATGGTAATGGAAATGATGAGTGTTTAAATGGAAAGAAAGGAATCTATACAGAAAGAAACAAATCTCAATATACCCCCAAATTACTTTGAACTTAGATCATAGACCCAAACATAAATGCTAAAATTACAAAGCATTCACCAGAAAATATAGAAAAAACTGTTCACAAACTTGGACAGGCAAAAATGTCTTACAAAGGACAAAGAATGCACTACTAAGTAAAACAGACCTGATTAATTGAAGTTCATTAAAACTAAAAATTGCTTTTCCAGAAACTTTGTTAAAAAATGAATAATGCAAGCTTTTTATACTTTGTTAGAAAGGAAAACAGGGGCTAAGGGAAGGGGATATTCAGAATACTTGTATCTGACTAAGCGCCTCTCTCCAAAATGGATAAAGAACTTCAAACACTCAATTTAAAAAGCACAAGCAACCCAATAAAAAAAAACAGGGCAATTGCAATCAGGCTTCTCACAACATGATATACAAAAGGCCAAAAAAGTACACAAAAAAAGCACTCAACATTATCAGTAACAAGTCAAAACCAAATTAAAACTGCAATGAGCTACCACTTCATTTAGCCACTTTAGAGTGGCTAAAATTAAAAGATTGTTAACATCAAGTGTTACCAAAGACATGGAGCAACTGTAACTCTCAAATATGGCTTGCAGAAGTGCAGAACATTTACCACCGTTTTGGAAAATAATTTGATCATTTTTTAAAATGTTATATGCAACCCTTACTACAGGACACAGCAATTCCACTTTTCAGAAAAATAGAAACATATATCCCACAAAAATACGTGTACAAGAATGCTCATATCAAATTTATCCCTAAAGCTGGAAACAATCAAACAGTGGAATACTACTCAGCAATCAGAGTGAATGTCTTCCTAATGTTCATAATCACGTGGGTGAATCTAAGAGACATTATATGGAGTGTAAGAAGCCAGGTCCAAGAGGCGATATGACACCACATTAACTCCATTTATATGTGGTCTTTAACCAGGCAAAATCTAAATGTTTTTCAGGCCTAGGTTGTTGGGCGTGGGGGTGGCAGTCAGACAGAGGATTGAGTGATGGGGCAGGAGGGAGCTTTCTGAGCTGTGACAATGTATATCTTGATTGGTGAGGTGGTTACACATGTACCTACATTAGTCAAAATCATCGAAGTGTAAAATCTGTGCATTTTATTATATGTAAATTGCACCTCAATAACGTTGATTTAAAAAAATGATGTAAGCATATTTCCGGATCCTTTATATTGAGGAACTTGATGTAACTGCATTGCCCACCGTTCCTTGTGTTAATAAACTCCACACTGACTGCAATTTTAATTGTTACAGATTCAATAAGAAAACAGCTCTGGGACCTCGTAAATAAATACTGTGGACATGTTGAGTAAAGGCCAAGCGTCTTTATGGGAAGCCACGTGGATAAAGCATAATCTAAGTAGAGAAACAGGCCGGAGAATCCAGGGCCTAACAGACACAGATAGTGTTTTGCTGCTGAGCTCAGAAGAATCTGAGAAATGGAAACAGAACAGGGACCTCCCAGGCTGCAAGCGGCAATCAGGCTTAATTCTCTCTCATCTATCCCATTAAATTAATGTAGCTGGTTTAAATTTCATAGGTTTTGTACTTTACTTTATATCTGACCTGTACATTTATTTTATAGTTGCCTGAAAGCTATAAGCATAAGAGTCTTTAGTGTTTTATGTTTGCATTTATTTAAGTAAATCTACAAGAGAAAGAATTAAGTCAATGTTGGGGGTCTCTGTGAATATTTTCTCCTTTTATAGGGATCAATACATCACTCAAGCCTGGGAAATGCTGAGTATTTCTAAATGGTGTTACAACTGGAAGAGATCCAGAAGTCTTGATTGGATGCTTGAGCTGCCAGGAAAAAAATGGAGCGGAGCTGGCAACTGTGACTCTTTGCACAATTCAGAAACAATTCTTCCTCTGAGAGCGTAGAGGCAGATTTGCTGGGATAGCATGAAAGAATTTCTTGTGTAGAAAAAGCAGTGCCTCATTTTCTAAGTGAGAGAGTACTTTGAGAACACAGAATATAAGACTAGAAACCCTTTAAAGTGTAACCATCATGGTAGGATTTTGATGTCTACAGATATGTTTGGGGGCCACACTATTTAAACTGTGATATAGCTGAATTCAATTAGTGAATTATTTTATTCATCAGGGCTGTTGAAATTTCAAGTGACAGAAAACTCCATTTCAAATCAGCTTTTCAACTTGAAAACCCCATTTCAAATAAAAAAATAAAAGATATTCATTGGCTCTGACAAATGAAAAGACAAATGTTAGATCTTTCTTTGAGGTAGCTGGATTTAACAGAACATCATCAGGATTTGGTTTGTCGTTTCTTGCTTCAATTTCCTTCTGTGCTGTCTCCATTTCAGGTAGAAGCCCTGACTCACAGTGCTCCGGAAGGTCAACTCTTAATTTTTTACCAGATTCAAATCCAGTGGGAAAGGGAAAAACCTTTATTCTCAAATGATTTGAGCACAATTTCTAAGCCTGACTCTCATAGCCTAACTGGATCACATACACTCTGGCCAAAAGAATATGATCTGGCCAGGCCTGAAATAGTTGGGTTGAGATAGAGTTAGGGTCTGGTTCTCTAGAGGAAAATTGGGTTAGCTTTTATTATCAGAAGAAAGCGAATGGATGTGGGGTGGCAAAATTATCTATATATCTACCTATCTATCTATCTATCTATCCATACACACATAAATACATACATAATCTCACTAAAATAAATGTAGGCATAAATAAGTAAACCTTTAATGAATGAATAATAATAGCATCTGTAGGGCACACTGAGGAGCTATGATTAGAATGCAAATGTAGTAGGTGGCTTTGGAACTATTTGAAAAATTTCACTCAAAATACAAATTAGAGAATTGGAATCAAATCAGTAATGCGTGCTGAGAAGGCCCATGGTTGGCAATAGAAAATCGAAGCTGCACTCATCAAAGCTCTACATACAGCAGATACTGTCTACTTAGTTAACATATTGGAAAATGGAATAAGGATCACCTGATTCAATTGAATAACCTGATGCAAAGAATAAAGTTAAAGACCTGATTGGTACATAAGACCAACTCCACAAATCTAAGATAGGGAAGCCTGGCACACTGTCAGACTTAAGTGGATAGATACCTGAGTCACATCTTGGCTAATCAGTGAGGGAAACCTGATGTTGAATCCCTCAATAGTCCCTAAAAGGATTCTTGAATTTTGCAAGGGTGCAGGGGATAACCAGGATGCAGAAGGCCTAAACAGAGCAATAAAACAGGAATTCTTGGCTCACAGCTACTGAGCAATTTCAGGCTTCCTTATCCTGATGAGAGAAGAAAGGAGGTTCTTTCAATAGTAGGTGATACAAGCCTAACTAGCATAATCCTGAGTGAGAGGGAGAAGGGTAAAGCACCTGGGAAAGCCTGGCAAATGGCAGAGCCAGATAAAAGTCAGGAGGGCTCTCTTGAGCTCACATACAGTGCAACAGAACACAGTGCATTTGGAGAACCATTGTGTGTGATGGAGCGCAGGTAATTGGGGGTACAGGGGGATAACAGGAGATATAAGCAAAGGCCAGATCATAAAAACACTTGCCATATTCAGTTTTCATTTTCTCATTAATTCATCTGATAAATATATACTCTTCCCCTGCTACATGCTACAATGTGCTATATGCTAGAAATGCAGAGATGGCATACAGTAAGGAGGGTAGGGTGGGAAGGGATGGGGAGGCTGGGCATGGAGAGTTAAAGAGATAATTAAATAAGTATATGCAACACTATCTTATAGGTGCTAAGGAGTTTAGATTTAAAAATAAAGGGTGTTGAAGGCTCCTTGGGCAGTTTGATGAAGGCAGACCTGTTCTAGTTTAATAGGTCCAAATCACAAAAGAAGTGGATACATCAAAAAGGCTCCCTCTGTAGGAGGGGCCCATTTTATTTTGCATGAGAGTTCACCATTGCAAAGTTGTTGGAACACGTGGTGGCTTGGACTTACACACCCCAGAAAAAAACATGTTCTTATCCCTAAACCATTTCTGTGGATATGAACCCTATAAATAGGACCTTTTGATGAGGTCTCTTCAGTTAAGGTGTGGCCCATCTGATTCATTGGGAATTAATCCTGTTACTAGAGGCCTTATAGAGTAGGCCACAGAGAGACAAGCCATAGGGAGCAGCCAGCAGCTGGAAGTCAAAGGAACCCAGAAGAAAAAGAAGATGCTGCCACGTGCATTGCCTTGTGGCAAAAAGCCAAGTGTTCTAGTTTGCTAATGCTGCGGGATGCAAAACACCAGAGACGGATTGGCTTTTATAAAAGGGGGTTTATTTGGCTACACAGTTAGTCTTAAGGCCATAAAGTGTCCAAGGTAACACATCAGTAATCAGGTACCTTCACCGGAGGATGGCCAATGGCGTCCGGAAAACCTGTTAGCTGGGAAGGCACGTGGCTGGCATCTGCTCCAAAGTTCTGGTTTCAAAATGGCTTTCTCCCAGGACTTTCCTCTCTAGCAAGCTTGCTCCTCTTCAAAACGTCACTCACAGCTGCACTGAGTTCCTTCTCTTTGAGTCAGTTCATTTATATGGCTCCACTGATCAAGGCCCACCCTGAATGGGTGGGGCCATGCCTCCATGGGAATATCTCATCAGAGTCATCACCCACAGCTGGGTGGGGCACATTCCAAGCAAATCATTACCAAAATGTCTGCCCCACAAGACTACATCAAAGATAATGGCATTTGGGGGACACAATACATTCAAACTGGCACACTAAGGAAAGCCAAAGATTTAGGGTTAGCCAGAAGGTACTGACACTGAGTGGTAGCAAGCCTTCTAGCCTCTGAAACCATGAACCAATAACTTCCTGTTGTTAAGCCAACCTTTTGTGTGGTATTTGTTTTAGCAGCCAGGAAATTAAAACGGATACTTTCCACACCGTCCCTTGGTCCTTGGTTTCTCTTGGTTTCTCTTTGCTTAAGTGCCAACCACCGACCATTGCCTGAAAATCCCATACCTTGAATTTCTGAATTTGCCACTGTCCTTGTCCCGCAAAGTTCCACATTTCTGGATGCCTCCAAGTTTGGTTCCATGCATTTGTATTTTGGAGCAAGGAGTTATCTCCTTACCACTGTGCTTCTTCTGGAGCTAATATTCACTATTGGAGTCATGTCTAAAGTATCTGAGCCCCAAACAGTATCAAGAGTCAATCAGGTCCTTGACCAACCATTTACAGAACTCATTCTTTGCTACCTCCCAGTCCTCAGGTTCCCTCCACTGTCCCACAGCTGGCAATAACTAGGGGAGTGCCAAGATGTCCAAGAAGTTTCAAAAGTCATCTTGGCATATACGGGGATCAAGAAGCAAACCAGCTTGTGGTCAGGGACAGAAATCACATCAGGAAGACTCATTGTCTGACTATCCAGAAAAGACCCATGTACCAACCACTCACGTGGGAGACCTGAGGGCAGACTATGATGGTGCTAGATCCCTAGTGATCCATGACAGATCCAGTGGCTGGCCTCTTGCAAATAGCCTGAGCCAGTCATGGGAAAAGACATCCCATCTCTGAAGTGCTCTAGAGACTTCCTCCTTTGGAACTGTCCAATGGTACAAAGAAAACCTTAAACAATACAAAGGTTTTTACTTCTGCTGGAGGCACCTAGGTCCTTTCTTATGAAAGCATGTTCACATGCCACTGGCAATTCCAATGATTTTCAATGAAAATCATTGTGCTTCTTAGACCAGTAAACTTTTGATTGGGCCCTTCTCTCATAATAATTGTTTTGAAAACTTTTTTTTTTATTGGTAAATTTTTACATGGCCATTGATGTTAATACAGTGGGTGACTTTACAGTTTTATTTAAAATAGAGCATTGGAAACCTCCTTTCAAAGAACAAGCCTTTGCCACTGATTTTAGAAGAATATCCATGAGGCCTTCGCTCTACTATCTGAGCAGATGCTGCTGGCTTTTGGTATCATAGCAGAAGTGATGGGTCCCGGATGTGTGGTATAATCAGGCCGAGTGTGCAGCAGGTCAGCTCAGGAAACAGTAACTCAATCCCAGGTATGTATCAAAAGGGTAAATAGTAGCAGAACTGTTGCATCTGTCCCCCGGAGCCTGAGCCAGGATGGAACTTTAATTAGATGTTCTCTTACCAGTCAGTGTGCTCTGTGTGCATGCAGAAAAGTCTGTACACCTAAGGTGGCTTCCTTCACTCATTAAGTGGAGTTTATGGTCAAACTTCTGCCTGAATCATAAAAAAACCTTGCTGACCCCTGATTTCAGGTGGAAGTGGCTTTTACTCCCTCTGATCCTGAAAGATGAGGGTTTTAGGGCTCTTTTTTTCCACGGATCCAAGTCCAGAATTCAAATGAAATGTAGTCTGGCCAGAGGTGTAAACTAAATGAAAGCAACACTCATTTATTGGATCCAGGCAATGAGCAATCAGCAGGACGAAAGCGACGACCATCCCACCTTTTCTGCAAATGCTGCTGCCTGCCATCCTTGCCCGTAAAGGCAAGAAGCACCAGCCAGCACCGCCTTCCTCTCCATGGCCACTTTTAATGCCAGCCCTCCTTTGTGCCCCCAAACACCTATTTGTAGAGAAAATGCACGCGGTGACCTCCTCTCTCCTCTGTATCTCCACTGTCCGGTCTGAAGTCAGGTCCCATTTCTCTGTCATTGTTTTTAGTCATCTTAACTTCATTCCATACTTTATTTCATGCAGTGTCTTTCCTACTCTCAAGCCGTAAGTATCACTTCTGCTATCTTCAACTTCAGTAGGTAACCTTGCATTGGCCTTTGGTGAGCAGATCTAAGCTTCCCCAATTCTCTTTTAATTCACTTGTAAATATATCCTCACAATCCTCCATGGACACTCCATTTATCCCAAAGCTCTTTGTCTTATTTTTCTTCCTTGGAAAACCGACTCCTTTATTCCTCTCCTTCCTGGTTTGAGAAATTATTCGTCAGCTGATTCAGCTGATGCCTCCTCATTCATGCATTTGTTACTCTGCTTACTTGTTCCTTGGCAAACAGACACCGAGTACCTATTATAGGTCGGTCACGAGACTAAGGAACCGAAGACAATACGACTTAGGAACTGACCTCGAGGGTCTCACAGCCTTTTCCAGCCCCTGTATGGCACACTGCTTCTCTGTGCTCCCACAAGCGTAAGGCCCACTGATGAAGTTATACAGGTTACACTGAATAGGGAAGCTGGGGAGAGCCCGTATAACTAAGTGCCATAACTAGTTAACAGAGCATCCACCAGAAGACAAGCAGTTATTACCTCCTGGGGCAAGAGCATTGCAATGGACATGAGAGGATGGAGTTTCTGTCTGACTCATTCCCTAGGAGGTCATCTTTGAGATGTGAATTCTCATTTGCAAAATGGAAAAGAATAAAGGTTCCCCTGAGATGGGGAGTGTCCCGAGTAATCAAGATGGCTATGAAAGGGCCGGGCATTGTGCAGGTAATGTTTCTCCTATGTTTTTCCTTTCCTTCCCCCCCTCCTTCCTTTCTTCCCTGCTTTCCCTCCCTCCTTCTCACCCTCTTCTTTTGTTCTTCTCTTCCTTCCTTTCTTCCTTCCCTCCCTCCTTCTCTCATCTTTCTTTTAATCTTTCATACCTCCTTCCTTCCCTCCCTTCTTTCTTTCCTCCCTTACTCCCTCCCTCCCTCCCTCTTCTCTCCCTCTCTCCTACCCTTCCTTCTTTTTTCCCTTTCCTCCCCCTTTCACTTTTCCTTTCTTCCTTCCTTTTCTCTCTCTCCTTCCTCCTTTGGTCCTATCAAGGCCAAGGCTCTAAACATATAAGGAAGAAAAAGAAAAAACAACAAAAAAAAAAAAAACAAAACATACTTCTAATCCTTAATAAGCTACTGTCTTAGTGGCGGGTGCAGAAACCCACAAACATGAAAACGTCAGACTGGCATAAGGGCTGTAACAGCACATAAACCATGCAGTGCAGAGGTGGCTGAGATTAATTCTGCCTAAGGGGACAGGAAAGTCTACCAGGGAAGCAACCTTGAACTCTGTCTGAAACCCTGCTCTCCCCATTGCTCCAGGCTGGGCCTGTGGCCAAGCATTTGCTCTCAGGCTCATCCCTGAACAGGAACTCTTATCTCCTACTTCAGCGAACTGACTTGACTCCAGCACACAGGAAGAAAAACTGAAGCAATAAACTGGGTTAAAATAGGGCATGGTGCCAGAAATCTACCATATTCTCAGAGCATCTTGAGATTCCTATCTTTTTAGAGACTCTCTCTGCTTCAGTTTAAAGATAAGCATGCTAAGGCCCTGAGACATTGGGTGACCTGTCCAAGTCCCCAAAATCAGCCCCTGGTGGGACCCTGGTGACACTCAGTTCACCTTACTCCCTGATCAGAGAGTTTTCTGCTGCTGCTGTCCACTCTGTGGACTGGAGAACTAGGGAAGGAAGGAAGGAAGGAAGGAAGGAAGGAAGGACAGAAGGAAGGAAGGAAGGAAGGAAGGAAGGAAGGAAGGAAGGAAGGAAGGGATGGAGGGAGGAAGGAAGGAAGGAAGGGAGGTAGGAAGGGAGAAGGAAGGAGGAGGTGGGAGAGAGGGAGAGGGAGGGAAAGAAAGAGAAAGATCACTAAAATTGGGTAATAAATCATAAACGCCTTTGATGCCTGCAAAGTCCCCTATATTTCCTTGAATTACTCAGCTAGTCTTTTTCTTCACGCAGAAGCAGGACCGAAATTCTTCGGCAATCACTTTCCCCCTTAATCTCCTCTGCCCTATCACACCACTTCTGAGAGTATCTGACAGAATAAAGTGGTTTGAACACCTGGAAGCATAATTAGTTCCTGGTTTTCTCAGCCCTCTTCTCATAAGTTCAACTGTTTCATAGTCACATTTCCTACCGTGGCCAGGAGGCAGGGACAAAGAGTTTCTGAATAAACTGAGCCTGCGATTGCAGTGGGATTAATAAAGAGGCATTCTCATTCCCTGCTTAGGACCCCCAATCAATTTTTCCATTAGAAATGGAAACTTTCATGCATACTATTATAACTTTATACCTGTTAGTCACCTTTATTTGGGGCTACACCCTGTAACCACATGCAGTGTTTATTGAGATAAGCAACACAAGCATGTTTCATGACAGGAAAAGAATTAACTGACAAATGTGGTAGGTATCAAAAACTATAAACTAACCTCAAATGCCTCAATTCTATGAAAGCGGTGGAGTATATCATAATTTACTCCAGGGAGGATCATTTTTCACATTATATATGACCACACCCCAAAGTCACATTTTTATGTTGGTACATTGTAGCATATGTGACATCTGTGCTATAGGCACTATAAAGACACAGAAGCCATAACTAATTAGAGCATACAGTGAAAAGCAGGAAAGTACTGGACAAGCAGGCTCCCAGAGGCTCCATCCCACAGGCAAATGTGACCTTCTCCTGGTTTGTGGTGTCAAGAAGAAAAAAGAGTGTGGTTTGCAAAGGCAGCAGAGTGCAAACCCTCCAGGGCAAAAAAAAAAAAAAAAAAAAAAAAAAAAAAGGGAGAAGAAAACATCCTGGACATAGAAACCCTCCACCCAACCCCTGCTTTATTGTAGAAAGGGGAGGCAGCTTCTTCCCTGGGCTTTCTGGGGCTCCCCTGCCCTTTCTAGGCACTTCACTTAAACCTAGTATAAAAAGGTTGGGGAGAAGAGGAATTTGCCCCAAATGGTCCGCCTTCCCCCAGGGCCTGGGGTCCTGACTTCCCAGGCCATGTGCTTACACATGAGTATTTTTCAGAGATTCTAGGATGACACGAAGAGGAATCACCGCCCTGGAAATGGACATTTCTATAAAAATGTCATTTTTGAGGTTAATTCGAGCACATACTGTTGACCCTTTCTCTTTTATCCAGGAAAAACACCAAATTGATTGACCAAAATCTAAGGAAAAAAAAAATCGGAACCATACAGGCTACCTCTGCTTAATGGTTTAGTGTTTCAGAAAAGTGAACCAAAAACATTTCTATCTGTGGCAGAAGAGAGAGGGGGCCGGAAAAGGGAGGTAGAGGGAGGGGTGGAGAGAGAGAGAGATCCGCAGATTGGGAAAACATGCTGTTTGGATTTTCTTTTCTTTTTTTTAGTTTCTTACTCTTACACGTTTCTACTCCTGGGTTTCTGAATGTAAAGAGGAAAGAAGCTTCCAACAGTCTGCGAAACTAACACAGCCTTCGAATTCCAAATTGAACAGTTTGGTTCAGCTTTTCCAACAGTGGCAAAGCCAAGCCATCCACAGAGAGGAAAGCCAGAGCGGGCCAATTAGGAAGCAAGAAATTAAAGAAAAGAAAAGAAAAAAAAGCCAAGATGAAAGGTCCAGCGGAGAGTGAGTGACAAGGCAGGAGAATGGCAGCCCCGGCCGAGCTCGCGGCCGGTCCTGGAGGTGGGGAAGCGTTCGTGCGCGAGGCTGACAGGTGGGCTGAGCGGCCAGGAAGAGGAGCGAGC
Organism: Choloepus didactylus; assembly: GCF_015220235.1. Taxonomy (NCBI): domain Eukaryota; kingdom Metazoa; phylum Chordata; class Mammalia; order Pilosa; family Megalonychidae; genus Choloepus; species Choloepus didactylus. The sequence continues at coordinate 158,965,791 of NC_051311.1, read as the reverse complement.
GCAGCGGGAGGTCCTCCAAGCGCGGGGAGGGTGGGGAGGGGCGGACAGCGCCGAGCCGACCCGGCGACGCCTTCCGAGCGGGGGCAGCAGAGGAGGGAGCCGGGGTGCGAGCCGGGAGGAGGCGGTGCGGCGGCTGCGGCGGGAGGAGCGGGGGAGGCGGCGCGCCAGCTTCCACGCCAGCCTCCAGGTCCCACTCGCCCGCCGGCCGCGCTCCGGGCATCTCCTCTCCCTCTGACGCGCAGCGGCCGCCCGGGGATTTCGGCTGCCTGGGCTGGAGAGCTCCCGGAACCCCCTGGCCGCGCCCGTCTGCTCGCCCGCGGAGAGGAGCCACGCGGGGCCCAGGGTGGCTCCCAGGGACCGCTTGGTGGCCGGAGACCCAGGGAGGAGCGGCCGAGGGCGGCGCGGGCACAGAAGCGAGTTTGCGCCGAGCGGACCCACGGCTACAGGCGGGATGAGAAAGCCCCCGGAGACGCCCTAGTCCGGTGCACGCGCCGGGCGGAGCGCGCAGGTGGGGCTGCGTTCCCCGCGTTCTGCACCGCGCGGGTCCCCGCCCCGGCCGGAGGATGGACAGCCGTGCCCTGGGGCCGCGCCCGCCGCTGCTGTGCCCGCGTCCGCCTGGATCCCGACGTCCCGCCCGCGCTCTGCGCTCATGTACGTAGGCTGGGTGCACACCTGCAAAAGTGAGGGTGCATGTGGGGTGTCCGTCCTGGGCCGCCGCCCATCTGCTCCCGAGGGAACCCCCGCCCTAAGTTTTTAAATAAGGGTGAATTTTCCCGGGGCTGAGGCCCGCTGGGCTGAGTCTAGGGATTGGCAGAGGACAGGGATGTCCCGACCCTAATGGGGGTGGAGGGTGGGGGGACAGAGAAGCCTTGGAGGGCGCCAAATATAAAAACATTTTGAACCCAGGAGAGCCTAGATAGCCGGCGCCCTGCGGCGTCTCCTGCTCTCAAGGCCCCTTTGGGCGACAGAAACTTTGGGATCCAGAAGGGCTTGTCGAGATCCGGAGAGTGTGCGGGGCTGTCCGCATCCTCCGCCCTCGAGCCCCAGCCTCCCCCACCGCACGCCTGAGTGCTGCTCTGGGCACGTCTCCCCCACAGCCACGACCCCCTCCCAGGTAAAAGCAACTCCAAGCCTGAGCGCTGCGGCCGGCTCGGGGTTCTCGCATCATTGCCCGGGATTCCTGAGACAGAATCACTGAGAGAAGGCGGGGAGCGGGTGACGGATGGGGGAGCCCAGTTCTCCCGGGTCCCCGACCTGGACGCCCAGGGAACCGCCAGCGCAATCTCCCGGGCATAGGAATCCGGGAGAGGGATTCGGACAGGGAGCCTCTTGTTTCCTGGCAAGAAACATTTAAAAAGTTGGTGGAAATGACTCACGGGGTCCGAGGAGAAGCTTTGCACCCCCTCTCTTTTTTCCAACATAAACTCCTAAGGCAAGCGAGGTAGGCTTTCCTATTTTCCTGCACATTGGCTCCATCTCTAACTCTACTGCAGATTTCTCAGTTTAATAATCTTTGGGAGAGACAGTGGCCAGAACTAGGAAGGGACCCCATGTGTCATTTCATGGTTCTTACGGGAGCTTCTTGGGTAGCCCCTGCCGGTTTGCATTGCCCACGGCTTCGCAAGCCGCCCTTGACCGTGTAAAATAATGATGATGACTATATAAGAAACACTGGTGGCAGGTTTTCTTGGACTTCGCTTCTGTGTACTCATCCACAATTTTTGAATGTCTAAGAATACTGGCTGTGCGATCCACCATGGGCGTTTTCGCGCTCCCCCCGCCCCCCTTCCCCTGCAACCCCAGGTGTCCAGATCTTTAAACCAGAGCCGGGGCAGCGCCGGGCCGGGGAGGGGGCTTCTTTGGGCCCGGGTGTGCGCGGGCTTCGGGGCTCAGTTGTGCTGCTGTTCTCTCCGCAGGGACCGCGGCTCCCGGCTGGCGGCGGCGCGCCCCCGGGCCGTGAATGCGACTCGCCCCTCGGCCGCGCTCCCCGCCCGCCCGCCCGCCGGGACGTGGTAGGGGATGCCCAGCTCCACTGCGATGGCAGTTGGCGCGCTCTCCAGTTCCCTCCTGGTCACCTGCTGCCTGATGGTGGCTCTGTGCAGTCCGAGCATCCCCCTGGAGAAGCTGGCCCAGGCGCCGGAGCAGCCTGGCCAAGAGAAGCGCGAGCACGCGTCTCGGGACGGGCCGGGGCGGGTGAGCGAGCTCGGGCGCCCCGCCAGGGACGAGGGCGGCAGCGGCCGGGACTGGAAGAGCAAGGGCGGCCGTGGGCTCGCCGGCAGGGAGGCGTGGAGCAAACAGAAGCAGGCCTGGGCTGCCCAGGGCGGGGGCGCCAAGGCCGGGGACCTGCAGGTGCGACCCCGCGGGGACAGCCCGCAGGCGGAGCCTGCGGCCGCCGCCGCCGCCGCCCAGGACGCAGCCGGCGCGGACCCAGCGCCCACTCCGGAGCCGCCGGAGGAGTACGCATACCCGGACTACCGCGGCAAGGGCTGCGTAGACGAGAGCGGCTTCGTCTACGCGATTGGGGAGAAGTTCGCGCCGGGCCCGTCGGCCTGCCCGTGCCTGTGCACCGAGGAGGGGCCGCTGTGCGCGCAGCCCGAATGTCCCCGGCTGCACCCGCGCTGCATCCACGTCGACACGAGCCAGTGCTGCCCGCAGTGCAAGGAGAGAAAGAACTACTGCGAATTCCGGGGCAAGACCTACCAGACTCTGGAGGAGTTCGTGGTAAGAGGCAAGCGCCAGCCGGGCGAGTTTGGCACATGCAAGGGCGGGCTGGAACAGATATATTTATTTACCCCCACTTTGAAGAAGAGGCGCTCTTCAGTTCTCAGAGCTGGAGAGCGCTGGGCTCGCGTCCCTTCGACATGACCTCCCTTTTGCAGTGCAGTGGTAATCTTTCAAAACGACGTGGCTTATCCATATTAACTCCGTTGATATTCGCTATAAAAGGGTTTCATTAGAATGAAGTCCAGGGCACGGAAGGGAACTGCCTCAACACTCATGGGCTGAACCTTTACCATTCATTTACTGCTCCTAAAAGTGTTAGCTGCTGAAATGCTCAACCTGTTTTCAAACACAGGATAATTAACCATGCCATTTGGGACATGTTCCTCAGCTAATAGCTAATTAAGGGGGACTAATTCATATAAATAAGCCGTTTCCTCGATTATGTGTTCAGGATCTCATGCAAATGTTCTAAAAAAATTAAAAGAAAAGGAAAACACTTTGCTTATTGGGTGGCAAAACATAGTGGAGGACAGAGAAGTCTGGTTTATGGCTAAAATTTATTTTGGTTGAGTAGTGGTAACAGTATTAATACAACTGCGTTCTCTTGAATGCCTACTTATCAAGTGAGGTTTTTCACAGGTATTAACTTTAGTCAAACCTCAACCCTGTTATATGGTAGGTTTTATTTGTTATCTCCGTTTTTTTTTTTTGTTTTTTTTTTTTGGAGAGGAGGAAACTGAGATGCAGAATACTTAAATACTTAAATAATTTGCTTAAGGCAACACACTGATGAATGCCTCAAACTAAGCAGTTCTGTTCCAGAGAAACAAAGACCCAGCCCCATGGATTTGCCTGGAGTTGCTATGGGGAGCCAAGCATACCAAATGGGGGTGAAATCTGAAGGTCTTTCCCCTTCACTAGTGAGGTTGAGGGAGAACCACCCAGACATTCAACCATTTCAAACCCCCCAAGGGGCCTGTCTGGACTTGGCTCAATGAATTGCATGCCAGAAATTTCCTTCTCCAACCTGCAGGGGGCGTCCTGGGAACTCACAGACCCCAAAAGCTGAGCATGAGAGGGACACTCTGGGATCCCACAAAGCACAGGCTTCTGAGGTCTGCTGATCCTATATAGGGCCCAGCATGTGATGGACACTTAATAGTGAGTTGTAGGGCAGAATTACCAAATGTGGCAGGAATATAAAGCCAGGAAGGACAGATTTATAGGTCATGTACAGAGTGCGAGATGAGCGCTGGGATTGAGTCAAGGAACGTGGGTTTCCATTCTGGCTTTCCACTAATCAGCTGCGTGAGCTAAACCCGGCCACGTTGCTCTGGGTTTCTACTTTTCTCATCTGTAAGATAAGGGAGTTGGGCCAGGTAGCCTGGAAGACTCATCCAAGCTGATTCCCAGGTTAGAGCTACAGGCATGCCTAGGGTGTCTGGATATGGTTCTTCAGTCCAGCCTTTTGGAGAAACAGAAAACTTGGGTGAAGATCTCAAAAGAACCAAACCCTGGCGATACTAAGACAGGAACCCTATCCTCAAAATGATTCCTGTTTAATGGGGAGCTGAGCGGATACCTTTCCAGGAGTTTTTATTGCAGCACAGAAAGAGCCCGGGCTAAGGTGAGCAGACTGAGGCGCCCGGGCAGAGGTGCAGGGGGTGTTCAAAAGCCCGCAGGAGGGGCCTCCCATTTTTGCTGGGATAGGGCTGCAGATGTGGGCCCCCTAAAACAATTCTCTTTTATAGGTAAGAAAATCTAACTGTTAGAAGGCCAAAGATAAACAGTTGGTTTTGAATTAATAGCGTGTGTTGTGTGTTCTGTTTGGTTTCATAAGTCATTTCTTAGAACTGGCTCATGAGGTAGGTGGAGGAATTATTAGCACTTTTATCTAAAAAGCACACACATATCATGGAGTGGTCATTAATCCACCAGAGATCACACAATATATTTGTGGCAGGGAGGGGAAGGAATTCAGACTTCCATTTTAGTAATTCATTACCAAGTGCAGGAAGCCTAAGCCATGAAGCTGCCTTGGGGTTTGATTCCTGTTTCCAAAACTTGTCCTCAATAGGTAGAACGTGTAGTCAAATTCTGTAGATGGGAGATGATAATAATAAAGGGGAAACTGGAAATATTACAGTCCTGGAAAGAATGAAAATACTAGTATTGCTGTTTTTAGCATGTTAAGAACATCTTTCATCTTCAAATGGCATTTCATTCTTAACTTTCATTCAGTCGTTCTCAGATGCTAGGATGCACACATGCAGTAAGTTGCAGAGTTGTTTCAAATTTTAATTATATGTCTTCATAAAATATGTGCAGCTACAGGAAGATTTTATTGCATTTATCATGTTTGTACATTCCTGTTAGTGTCTGGGAAATTTGTGGGCATTCCCCTAATTTTGTGTAACTTTGTGCAATATCTTTATTTTTGTTTCCATCAATGTGCAAAACAGGACCCAACACTACATTGGGGTGGGGGTGTGTGTTAGAATGATAAATGCAGAAAGGTATAGGGTCATCTATGAGTCCAGGAGGTTTGTGGGTGGTAATAATGGGAATTTGTTGTGATGCTGAGGGCCAGGACACAGAGGTGGTTAAAATGCTTGCTCCAAGAATGCTGGGTTTCAGAGAGAGAAAAATTGTGGTCTGCAGTTTGCATAGCACGAAGTGTATGGAAAATGAAAGAGGAAAGTGTTTTCTGTCTGAAGTGCTTTGGACTTACCTGAAGAAAATGCAATTCAAATGGTGATTGTAGTACAACAGGGCCATGCTTGGAACACCGCGTACTGTAGCAAGGAAGCAGGTGGAAAACATCAACACAGATCCAGGGTGGTGTACCAGTGAGGCACTGGTCCCTTAAACAGTCTTCCCGTGCTCTGGCATTTCATTCCTTTTTGAGACTGTCAATATTTTCTACATCCCGAGGGAGAGGAAATTACTGATGGAGGCTGGGGACTCATAATGGGTGTTTGAAATGAGAAGCAGATAAAATGGCAGATTCTGCCTTGTTCTGGGATGTACAGGGCAGCTTGGCTCCAGCAGAGAAGGTTGTGGCCCCAGAGAGCTTCTCCCTGTCTCCCTGTGCTTCTTTTTCCCTGGGCACTGGAATATTTGCTGCCTTTTCTGCCCAATTTTCTCCATACTCCAAACCTACCCTTCCTCTTCTCTCCATGCACCCCATCAGAACTCCCATTTCTTACAGCCTGGTTGACCTCGGCCAGCTTTCGGTAAAAGATCGCCCTGAGCCAATGAAATACCATGAACTTGCTGATAAAAATAGAGTAATATCCTCATTCTTCCAGGGATGTTTGCAACTTAATTTGTATATCCAAATAAGAACATAGTTAATGGTAGAACTTTCTCTGTTGCCTCCCAAATTATGCTAGTTGTCTTGCTCATCAACTTACACCAGCAGGCATTCAACTTTGAATAAGGAAGCCTGTCTATGGGCATATTTTTTTAAAATAAATATAGGGCATTTTCATCTGCTCTGTTTTTCCCAGTGTGTGACTGACCGGACTGTCCTCGTAAAGATGAGACAAGGATTACTAAGAAATGTGGTGGGTGAAAGGATATCCTAGCAAGTATGATTAGGAAAAAAGAGTTTATAAAGAAGGCTCAGGGTGCTTGGTGATGAACTAAGTGCCAAGCAAACATCATTAAGTGGCCCACCTAGAACATTCTGATTCTGTGTCTATTCCATTCTGAGAGCCCCGTTAGGAGTTTTTGTAATACTCATTGTTCTAGTTTGCTAATGCTTCCAGAATGCAAAACACGAGAAAAGGACTGGCTTTTATAAAAGGGGGTTTATTTGGTTACAAAGTTACAGTCTTAAGGCCCTAAAGTGTTCAAGGTAATGCATCAACGATCGGGTAAATTCACTGGAAGATGGCCAATGGTGTCCAGAAAACCTCTGTTAGCTGGGAAGGCACGTGGCTGGCGTCTGCTCCAGAGTTCTGGGTTCAAAATGGCTTTCTCCCAGGATGTTCCTCTCCAGGCTGCAGTTCCACAAAAATGTCACTCTTAGTTGCTCTTGGGGCATTTTTCCTCTCTTGACTTCTCTGGAGCAAAATCTGCTTTCAGTAGCCGTCTTCAAACTGTCTCTCAGCTGCAGCTACTCTCTCAGGTCCTGTGCATTATTCAAAGTGTCCCTCTTGACTGTAGCAAACCTTCTCCTTCTGTCTGAGCTTATATAGTGTGCCAGTAAACTAATCAAGACCCATGCTGAATGGATGGGACCACACCTCCACAGAAACTATCCAATCAGAGTTATCACCCAGAGTTGGGTGGGGCACATTTCCATGGAAACAACCTAATCCAAACATTCCAACTTAATTCCCACTAATATGTCTGCCCCCACAAGATTGCATCAAAGAACATGGCTTTTTCTGGGGGACATAATATATACAAAATGGTACACTCATGCTAATGGAGCCTTCTGGCATTGATAACTGGAAGGTAACTATGAGGAGCACTGTTGAACAGTGTTAAATTTCTGAGTTTTATGTGCCCCTGCTCTACCATACAGGTCAGCAGCAAATCAAATTGGAAATTCATATTTAAAAAACGATACCGTTTTCAGCAACAAAATAAGTTACTCCCATCAAGGGAATCCTGGTCCTGTGGGGGTAGAAGTGGGAGTTGGCATGCTTGTGTTACTGTTTTATAGAACCTAATAGAATTTATGTGATATCCAGAGATAAGGTCATAGAGGATAACTGGAACTTCACCTTTCTTTGCTTTCAGTTGGAATGATATAAGCTCCATGCATCAACACTGGTTTTCACAGCTGATCAGGAGCTCTGATTGGCAATTATATGTCGTTGCAGAAAATGAGAAAATGAATTGTTAGTAAGTTCTGCTTGCTAGACTCTTTCAAAGTGTGAGTACCGTTGAGGTAGACACACCTGTAAGGGGTACTTGCAGGTGAGATGGTTTGGGACCACTGAGTTCAACCAAATCTTCTCCTCTGGCTTCACTCTCTGGCTTGCAATGAACCCCGCTGTGAGATTTCATTTCTAGAATGTGATTACTGAAAAAAAATTCCCAGGTGAAATTGAAATCAAAAGCTCTGTCTAAATAGATCTCTGTTACAATTAAGAGAAAGTGCCAGTAAAGAAAAAGAGCTGATTATTCATATTTGTCAGTCTAATGATATTTATATTCTTTTGACTGATGCTATTTAACTGCAAGCAATACTATGATTATCTGCCTTTGCAAAGTAAAATGAATCAATCTGTGAAAAGCTTATGGCTGTGTGTGTGTGTGTGTGTGTGTGTGTGTGTGTGTGTGTGTTAAGTGCCTGTGCTCTTGCTGCCTCTGAGTTTGTTTTGGTTCTGGGTAAGAATTTACAGATTCTGGACTCTTCAGTTCCCGCCTTTCTTTCTAAAGCCATTTAAACATCAACAACTATAAGAATAAAATAAAAGTGTCTACCTGGTTTCTCTGGACCTTCCAGATGTGTCCATAACCAGGGTGGGGAAAACACATCTTTAAAGACTGCTTTTCTACGTATTCCACACGATATTGAATTGTAAGTATGATGGTATTAGTACCATAAATGATTGGTCTTTTATAATGGGAAGAAGGGAACAGGTATTTATCCAGCGTTTGTATTTCTAATGCCTCTTTCTATAATTTGCACAGCAGACTGATGAGTTGATGGTATTCTCTTTATTTTAAAGGAGAGAAAATTAAGGTTCAAAAAAGGTAACTTGTTCAAGGTCATAGTGCTAATAAATAGAGCCTAGCATCTAAGTCCTAATATGTGGGACTGTAAAAATCATGCACTTCTCAGCATACCACAGTATCGTCATGACATATATGATAATGAAGTATGTATTTTGTGAATTTAAGGTAGTGGAGCAGAGAAAGGAAAGCTTACACAGACCTGGAGCAGGTGGCACACATTGTTGCCCAATAAATGCTTGATCAGCTTGATTAAGCACTTATGTTTGTAGATTTATGTTATCTCTGACTCCAGCCATCTAGGACAAAGTAAATGTTTGTGCCCTTCAAAATGTAGAATCTGGAGTTGCCATGTATCAAGAAGTATTTAATCCCAGGAGCTCCCTGAGGGCAAGGGGGGAGTCCAGTGAGCAGCGGTTGAAAATAGAGAACATTAGATTGCAAGAGGTGGGCAGGAATTTAGAGATTATCAGGCCCACCGTGGCACCGGAGCCAAATCTGGCCTGAGGAGGTGTTCTCTTTGGTTGGCTGCAAGTAAGACATTTGTTTGACTAGTGTCAGTATTTTAAAAACAAGACTTTCATATAAATACCCAGACTGCCAATTTCTCATGAAAATGGGGTGATTTGGCAGCTCAGGGTCCACATTCCCAGAGAGTAACCCAAGCTGAGTGGGGGCTGCCTCTTCAAAAAGGTATTTGCCCTCCGGCTTACCTCATCCCCACCCGGCACACGATTCACCCATGGTTCTGTAGACATGGGACTTTGGAATGCCCCTCTGTCACACCCCCTCTTTCAGAGGTGAAATTAACCTTAGAAAATCTGCCGCCTTCAACATCAGCCAGCCAGCTGGAATCAGATGTGATTTAGCAATCCAGGGCTCAGCTACCAAGCCTTGCACTCATTATTCAAGGGTACTTGTAGTCAAAAGACATCAGCATGAATCCATGTTCTATTTCATCCTTGTGTCCTCCTGGCAAATTTCAGAGCTTCCTCATTTTCTGGTGGTAAAGGTTGGGTAGTGTCCTGCTTATGTCTCATATTTTAAGAAGAAATGAGATCTGTGCAAAAGCGCCTTTAACCCAAAAACCTCTGATCCAAACAAAATAAGCCTAGTTAGCATAGAATCCAGGATGAGTTTGAGAGAGTGTGCATCTTCTGGAAGGTGAGATGACTACCCCAGAGGAGGTTTTGTGGTCCTTTGGAGGACTGCCTGTAGACTTTCTCATCATGGCTTATAGCTGTGTCGTTCCATGAAGTGTTTCATTCTCAGATGGTATCTCCAAATCTGATTAGTCCCAACAGAGAACTCATTCTTGCCTTTATTTATTCAAAAATAGTTTAGCAGCTACTATATGCCACCTTGGGATAGATACTGGAGATGCCCAGAGAAACAGACTGTATTCCTTGGCAAACAGGCAGTGACAGTGCAGTGTGCAGTGCGTTGTAGTGAGCATGGCAGGGCTCTGGGAGTGACAAGCTGGAGCCACCAATCTTCTGTTGGTTTGTTTGTAGATGACAGAGTCTGGCGGCAGATGTTCTCAGGAAGAGACAAGGGTTTGTCTCAAATATAGAATTTGTAAGTTGGAGTAAATGATGTAGTTTTCCACCCAAACCTACATACCCTGTAACCATCCTTCACAGTACATTTCTGAGCATGTAGCTGGAAAAGCTTCTTGCTGCTTATCTGTTCCAAGGCTGAGATCTTGCCAGCTGGATTCACTCCTCGTTCTATTTCTGTCAGGTACTGGGATGCAGCCAGGCCCTAGACTGCCTTTTGGATCTGAGGAAAAGAATGATGTCAGGCATCTGTCCACAGCCCTCTGAGTTCCCTCGGGGGCTTTGGGCCTGTGGAAAAGGACAGGATTGAAAATTAAAAGGCTCATGTGGTTCTGTATTTCCAGTTGTGAGAGAACATACATATATTCTGTTTCTATATAAAAACAGATTTACTATAGGAATCAGCTCACGTGACACTGTGGATGGGCAAGTTTGAACTCTGTGGGGCAGGTCGCAAGCTGGGAACTCTGAGGAAGGTGAGGTTCAATTCCCAGGAGAAGCTGGCTGATAAAAAGGCAGAAATTCTTTCTGACTGCTGAAATCCTTGGTGCTCACTTTAAGACCTCCATATGATTGGATGAGGAGACTCCCCTCATTCTAGCTCTGATTCTGGCACTTTTGTTTCAGCTGGCTCTTAATCCTCATGCCCTTTTTCTCTTGTGTGCTTCATAATTTTATTTCAATGTCACATTTTTGTAAATCAGTTTGTGCAGATTCTTTGACACCTGTTGGAAAGTGCCATCCTCCTGGGTAGGTTTGCTTCTGCCAGACCTTGTGGGCGCTGCCAACCTGGGACAACTTTATTCAAAAATATTTCACTTGGGGTTTTCAGACCACACAGGGAACATGATTTTGGGTCCCACACCCATAAGAGGGCATGCATGCCCAAGACTGGGGAAACATTTATTTTTCCCTCTGCCCAGAGCTATGGTGTGGCTAGGCAAGTCTCCCTTATTATCCCTGCATAACAGGATCTTCAGTGCATGCTCCTCAAACAGCCACCACTTCAAGGCTCACTTACCTCTCTGGAGTCTTCCTTTAACCTGGTTGTTTTGTGTGTAGGAATTAATTTCAGTTACTTTATTTTCTTGTCATATCAGCTGTGCTTTTCAAAAGATGTGTTTTATATGATATCCAGGATTTCCATGGGTTTTGTTGAAAAGTGGGTTATCAGTCTTCTATACACCAGGTGTGATGGTTAAGTTCATATGTCAAATTTAGGTTATGGTGTCCAATTCTTCGGTCAAGCAAGTTATGGCCTGATTGTTACTGTGAAGGTATTTCACAGATGGACTTGCATCTATACTCAAGGGATTGCATCTATGGCTGAGATTGCATCTACAATCAACAAAAGAGAGTGATCTTTAACCATCACACCTGGCTGTCTGGGGAGCATGCACTGATCCCTGGAGTTTGGACCTTTGGTTTTCATGGCTAAGCCAGGGTAAGTGGCAAAGTCCAGGACCCTGAGGGGAGAGAATTCTAACAGAATCCACATAATAAGGCTAAGTGTCTCTGAAGATCCTGTTATGCAGGGATAGTAAGGGAGACTTGCCTAGCCACACCATAGCTCTGGGCAGAGGGAAAAATAAATGTTTCCCCAGTCTTGGGCATGCATGCCCTCTTATGGGTGTGGGACCCAAAATCATGCTTCCCGGTGTGGTCTGAAAACCCCAAGTGAAATATTTTTGTATAAAGTCGTCCCGGGTTGGCAGTGCCCACAAGGTCTGGCAGAAGCAAACCTACCCAGGAGGATGGCACTCTCCAACCAGGCCTCAAAGAATCTGCACAAATTGATTTACAAAAATGTGACATTGAAATAAAATTATGAAGCACACAAGAGAAAAAGGGCATCAGGATTAAGAGCCAGCTGAAACAAAAGTGGCAGAATCAGAGCTAGAAATTGGGATACAATATAACCATATTTAATATGCATGAAAAAATTAATGTTGGAATCAAGTATATGTGTAAAGAACACAAGTATATCCAAACTATTAGCCAGCTTTGGAAAAGAATCAAATAGAACTTCTATAAATGAATAATACAATAGTTGAAATTAATATTCAAATGAAGGGTTTAACAGCAGATTTAGATACACATTAGAGAATTTAGTGAACTAGCAGACAGATTTGAAGGTGATAGCCAGTATGAAACACAGACATGTGGATAGAAAGTATAAAGAGAAGTTTTGATACATGAAAGATACAGTGAGATTTAATATACATCTGATTACAGTTCTATAAGGAGACAATAGAGAGTATGGGAGAATTGAAGAGATACTGAGATATTGCAGATGAAAGACAGTTATTCTCCAAATAAATCCCAGTTGGATCCCAAGTGAGATAAATAAAAATATATCTTTACCTAAACATTTCATAAAGAAACTTCAAAACACCAAAAGCAAAAGAAAAATTTTAAGAGCAACCAGAGAGAAAAGATATTGCCTCCAAAGTCACAATAATTAGGCTGATGGTTGACATCCTATCAAGAGTAGAAAACAAAAAGCAGTAGAATATCTTTGAAGGACAAAGAGAAAACATGTGCTAATCTGATTCATATATCCAGCAAAACTGTCTTTCAGGAATGAGCCTGAACTAAAGCTATTTTCAGATAAACAAAAATAGCAGCTTACCACCAAAAGCACTTACTAAAAGAGTTTAAAAACTGAATCTAAAAAGTGAATTCAGGAAGAAGAAAAATGATCTCAGAAGCAAATTTATAATGTCAAGAAGGAATGAAATAAAACCTATTAAAACCTATTGCTTACTAAACTGTAAACCTATGGTTCTGAAACAGGGTGAGGGGCACAATTTTGGCCTTCTCAGAGGCATTTTTGGTTGTTGAAACTGGAGGCAGATGTTACTGGCATCTAATGAGTAGAGGCCAGAGATGCTGCTAAGCATCCTACAATGTGCAGAAAAGCCTCCCACGACAAATGTCAGTTAGTGCTGGGCTTGAGTGAGTCTCCTGGGTGGTGATGGGGAGCTGGAGGTGGAGTAAATATTTTTGGGCCTTGCAACAGTTGGTGTGTCTTGCACTGAATTTTTAGTTGGGAAATTCATACTTAAAAAAAAAACAAAACAAAACAGGAAAGGTGTTTAAATAAAAATTTTAAATCTTCTCAGAAAAAAATTTCTGGGGGACAAGCTCAGCTTTAAGCAAAATCATGAAGTAGATGAAAATTTTCTAAGGTTCCTCCTGCTGTCCTTGGGTACCCATTCCCAGTGCCACCAAGCTCTACTTTGCTATAGACTTTCGTGTGTGTCTCAGTTGCCAGGGCTGCTATGACAAACATCACACACTGGTTGGCTTAAACAACAGGGATTTGCTGTCTCATGGTTTGGTAGACCAGAAGTCCAACATCAAGATGTCTCCCGGCTATGCTTTCTTCTGGGTTCTGTTGTCTTCTAGTGGTGGCTTGCAGGCTATTTTTGGTGTTCCTTGGCTTGTAGATGCCTCTCTACTTCTGTCACATGGTGCACGCTCTTTCCTTCTCTAGCTTCTCCTATCTGACTGCATCTGAATTTCCTTTGCTTATAAGGACTCCAGTCATATCGGATTAACTCCCACTCTCATTCAGTTTAAAAACACCTTAACTAATGACAACTTCTGGGGTCCTATTTACAAATGAGTTCACACCCACAGGATGAGGGGTTAGGACTTGAACTTGTCTTTTGTGGAGGACGTGATGCAGTCCCCAACAATGCCCTTCCTCTAATAAAGGTCAAAACCATACAAAAGTGATATCATCACCCCTTCCTACATGGATATATTTACCCTTTGGCCACTAGGAAGCTCAGATATAAATCTCAGCTTCAACTACACCAAACGGATTGGCCCTTCTGTATTGTATCTTTGCTTTCCTATTATGTTAACATGCTACATTAAGTTATATTTCCCTCGTTAAGCTTTAGTTATTTCTTATTTATATTTTTACTTTCAAATTTGCTTTTTTCTAGGGGCATTTTTAGTATTTTTGTTTTAGGACTTGGGAAACAAATGAAATAAATTAAAATTAGACTCAAGCGAGCCCTTCTCTTATATATTAATTCATTTTAATGTGTCATGATCATAAAGCAAACCATTCTCTTCTATGTTAATTCATTTTAATGTGTCAGGATCATAGCGCCCTTCACATGGTGACAGTTCCATCTCGGGGCTGGTAGTACAGGAAGTTTGCAGCATCCAGGAGGATGTTAGCTTTTCACGTGGAACAGTACTACCCCGAGAGCCTTTGCGTCGACATGCTGGCAGTTTAGCTTTGCCACACATGTGAAAATGTCAGGAGTGTGAGGCTGTAAATGAAAAAGAATCTGACAAGGCCGTGTGTTTCCTGGGGCCTGTGACTGGCACACAGAGGCAGAGGCCTGGGGGATAAACTGGCTCTAACGTCCGCCTTTCCGCTCAGGGTAAGCCCCCACGTGCAGCTGAGTTTACCCCAGTGCTCCCGGCGTCCTCTAGAAGCCGAGAAACAAGTTGAACTTGCTCCTGGGTGACAGTGAGGGATGACTGATAAAACTGAACGGTCAGCTCTTCAAGGGCTGCTGTGTCCGTACACAGAGTGCGAAAAGAGATTCTTTCTGTGTGGGTGAGTGCTGCACTTTTTTCTTCATCCCAGCTTAAACCAACATGGGAATGGACTTCGTTAACTGGAGAAACTGCTGGTGGTGTCCTGCTCTCATTTTGGAATATTTTGGAAGAGGTTTTGCTTCAAGGAGATGAGTAGGGACAGAGGTGAGAGCTGGCAGGGCTGGTCTGCTCCTGGCTTGGGCTGAGGCCCCAGGCTTTCTGGTTAAATGGATGCTGATGCACGCTAAAGAAAGGTTTAACAGGATAGCCGTACTCTGGCTTCAGTTGGCGTCCAGGTGGGCAGGCACGTGGGTACAGTTTAGAAATGGGAGTGTAAGCACCACCTGGAGCACGGCCAACTCTGGGCAAGAGGCAGACTGACCCACCCCCGCAGTTATCCTCATTGGCCCCTGCTTAAAGTGATGGCTTTTCTGCCATCTCAAATCAGTGCCATGAAAATGAAAAAAATGAACCCCATGGCTTTCTCATTGATCTGTTTTGTTCTGGTGTGTGTGTGTGTGTGTGTGTGTGTGTGTGTGTGTGTCTGTGTGTGTCTGTGTGTGTTAGGAAGAGGCATATGCCTTGGTTTCAGTGTCTTAAGTTTCTCTCTGGTTTGCCATAGTCCCCACCACTCCCTATTAAGCACCTAGTTCACCTCCTCATTTTCTTACTTGACTGAGCCTTGAAAGAATTTGAATTGCGGCCCTGGAGAAACCAATTCCCATGCCACACCTGCCTTTTAGAAACCCAATCTTTGGAAGATGTTTGAGTTCAATTATTTATATATTAAGTAAAAACTAATGTCCCTTTTTCCTTCTCCCAAGGGATAATTATCATTAATTCTTTACTCCAATTCCAAAACAAATGGGTTTTAATGTTCCCATTTCTTAAGAAGAATAGGGGTTCATCTTTTAAATAAATTTATCAGAGGGCCTTCTCTCCTTCCATTCTGCCCTGTGTAAGGTAGTCCCACCTCATTAGCATCATGCCCCTTCTCTTAAGACTAAAGGACTTGCTTTAGGAATCTATGAATGAGCAAATTGTCTATAAAAATACCTTCAGAAATCTTACCATCACCCATGCTTCCCAGGTGTGAGGGGGGAGGCCGCCCCCTGACCTAAGCCCAGTGCACTAGCTCCTTGCTGGCTCCTCTTCTATCGAGCAGTGCACCCAGCAGGCGAGACTGTAGAGGTGTGGTGCTAGGATTCAGCTGGGCACACGTCTGCCTCAGTGCAGAAACGGAGGCGCAGGCAGCTAGCCCCCATTTTGCTGTTGCTGAGATTGATGAACTTCTAGAATGTTCTGGAATGGTCTGACTCTTCAGCCAGGAGGAAGACAGGTTTCCTCATTTTCTTCTTAGCTTTTAGCCACCAAATGAAATATTACTTGTGAACACTGTCAGCACTTTTTTCTTTTTTTTTTTTCGTTTTTTGCCTTCTGACTGACTTAGCACGTTCCCAAATGAACTGTGTTAATCTAAGGGAATTATTCAGAAGAGGATTTGAAGACTTCAGCAGATGAACATGTTGTCTCACCTCTAGCTAACCCACAAAGAAGGAAAAGTTATTCTTTGGCACTGAGAAGAAAGCTGTGTTCATGTGGGGTTGTCAGACTGTTGTACTGTTAATCTGGTATGTGGTATGTGACCTTATTTTCTTCCCAAGACTCAGAAACTGACAACTTCTGAGGACAGTTCTTAATTGAGTACCTTTATGTGGAAATCCATTCTCTGACAGGGGACTGGATTGCAAAGAGAAGGAGAAAAATTCTTTTCTGAATGGTGCAGGAAGCAGAGGCTTTCTTTTGCTTCCTGGGTAGCTGCTTGTCTTGGAAGCTAAGAGAGAGATTTTTGGATGAAATTCTTTTCACCTTAGAAGTAAATAGAAGAGAGTGTGTGTGGAATCTCCCAGGGCAGGGTGTTAGAACTTAGAGCCTGGGGAGACTTGCACTGTTGGGTTGAAGGTGAGACAGGTGTCCCCCAGTTATTGGTGTTGGACTGCACTGTTTCTGCAGCTTGGAAATGGAGCCTTGAGATGTCCTGGGCTACTTTGACTAGACAGTTTCAGGTTAAGTTCCTGAAGTGGGATTGGGAAAAGGTTTAGTTAGCAGTGATTGTCGAAAAGAAAGCAGTGACCTGAATATTGTCTTCCAGATTTCTTTCAGACAACAAGCAGAGCCTGAAAAAAGTAGGCAATGCCACGTGAAGTCTCAGGATGTGTGTGGAACCTGATGACTTCTGAATAAAGATTTTATGTCAGTAGCATGGTGGTAGGAGCACAACTCAAGTTCAAGCTTCTGCCCCCGAGTTGGCCATTCCCCAGCCCCGTGGGTGCTTTTTCACCTGGATAAAAATGTGGAGTTGGAAGGCAGCACCCCCGGGGTTTTCTTTCTGCTGTGAAATGCCACAGCTCCAGGTGGCCAGTAGCTAACAGGACTTGGTTGTTAAAATAGAAGTGGAACTTGATCATTTTCCTCTAAGTGGGGCACGACAACCTCGTCTTTTGAACTAGAGAAGGAGCAACTGGAAAAGACGCTTTCGCCATCTGGTGACCAGGCTGTGGAAATGACTCTGGGTGGCTGAGCTGCACCCTAGCTGGGGTCGGGGGCCAAGGGAGAGGAGGCTTTTATAAAGCACAGGGTGTTTTTCGTTCATGCCTCTGGTGACCCATGTCTTAATTTGATGCATTAAGAGTAATCATGTAATAGGGTGTTAAAAGGCAAACTTTCTTGCAGTCTCACAGCTTTATCAAGCAATTCTTGAATCTTGGGTAGCATCCCATTCAGAAAGAAGAAGGGAGCAGAAAGGGGAAGTTCATACAGGGCAAATGTGGAAGAAGGAGAGGAAATGTTCTGATTGGCTGACTTTAAGTTTCCACATTACTTTTACAAAGTGGGGAGCAGATATATATTTATTACCATGGTAGGCTTGTCCATTCTGATAAGCTGGCTCTACTGGACCGAATCTGGTTTATCACAAGGTATTGCTTATACACAGTTTTGTAGGGTGCCTTCCATTTTCTCAGAAAGCCTCTGCAGGTCAATTGTTTCCATCTTCTGGAAAATCCTTTCTTGGAAAGGGATCCTTCCCAGAAATACCCAATGCAAGCGGCCATTTTATTTTACTTAATAGTCCCACGTTTTGGTCGAAGCACTCACTGCAAAGCTCAGAGGTGCAGAAGAGATCATTTTCTCTAGTTTGGGAACATTTGTTTTAGTTCCATGCCTCCCCACATCTGCCAGCAGTTGAAAACATTTGTTCTTATCAATTTTTAGGTTTCTCTGTCTCTTGGTCATTGTTGTCCTTCAGGAGCTCAGGAATCTCATCACATTTGGGTGTTTAATTATTCAGCATTTCAGGATTTTTCCCCCTCTCAAAAGATCTCCAGCTTTCTTCTATTCTTCCCCAGACAGTCCCCACTCAGTGCTAGGAAGGACTTACACAGGCTCATGGCTCTGGGAAGCACATTTTGTCCTTATAGTATCTGTTGGTCCTTGCTGTGCCCCCCGTGGTTGGACAGGGCTTGCTTTGCACTTTACCCAGGTGGGGCTCGTGTTGCATGGTCTCGGGGATGTTGTGCTGGCACCTCTTTGCAGCCCCTGTTTTGAGGACTCTGCAATCTGCAGCCACCTAGTGCCAACCCTGAGACCCTCACAGCCACTGGTGCTCCAGCCGTGTGAGCCCAGGGATCCCGCTGTCCTCTCCACCCTAGGAAGGACTGAGCTATGCTTACGAGGCTCACTGATGGTGTCTCTTCTCTCAGAACAGCTCTTGCAGCCATGGCAAGTAGAGCCCAGAGGCCTCCAGGATCCCCAGCATCTGTCTAGGCAGGGACCCTCAGCCTCAAGTTCTCAGACCCCCCAGAACCTGTTGGTCTGTTTCCAACTGCCGCCTTCAACACCCCTAGGTTGGCTCAAACCAAGACTGTGTAATATTTGTCTTTTTGCCCCCTTCTTCCTCTCTCCCACGGATCCTTTCTTCCAATGCTAAAAGATAGTCAGTCTTCCTTTGTGATAAATTCTTTCAGTCATCTCTTCATTCTTCCTACTCTCTGGTTGATCTTTCCAACTTTGGTTCTTGATATGCAAAAGTGCTGCTCAAAAAGTAATAAAATATCACTGCTTTCTTGAAAGTCTGACCCTTGCAATCATTAAAAATCAAAGATGAGCCATTAGTTACTTGGTTCTAGGTGGTATCTGCTATCTCTGGAAAATCAAGGCTTGGCTTCTTTGCATAGTTATAGTGATGGAAGGGCCACCAAAGGGGAAAAATTAATGAGAAAGAAACATGGATTGGGCATTATTTCAAAATACCATCCATCTATAATTATTGTAATTACTAATAATTAACATGTATTGAGTGCTCACTGTGTGTCATTCACTTCTCCTAGCACTTTGCAAATATTAGTTTATTCAGTTGCTCCCATTTTCCATATAGGGAAACTGAGGCACAACATAACTTGCTCCAGGTCACACAGTTAATAAGCAGCAAAATGGGCTTCAATTGAGTCTGTTTAGAGAATCCAAACTCTTAATCCCTTATCCTTTACCAATGCTCATTTTTGTGTTTCACTAGGACCTATGATTATCACCTTAGTTGGTTTTCACAGATATATCCCTCCTTTCCCTTTTTATAATGGGGACACAGAGGTAACACGATTGGCCCGAGATGACACAGCTCATCTGCAGACTAAGTCCAGAGACTTCTCTTCCTGAATCGCTGTGTTATTGAGACTTGTGGCTGTCATTCTGCCTGACCCTGGGTCCCCATGCCATCTGCTTGTTGCACCCCTGCCCACGTTCCCCAACCACCCTTATGCTTGGCAAGACTGGAAACCTCTCTCCCGGCAGCCAGTAGCTTCCTCAATCAGTGCTGCTCATTGCTGCTGGGTCCAGCTTGGACTTTTTCCTTCTACAGGGCTGGGGAGAGGCCTGAGGCTGGGCACCTGCAAAATAGCCTCATCCCCTGTCAAAGGTACATGCAGTTTTAAGGAGAGAAGGGTCCTTCTGATTCTGCCAGTGTGTTTCATCGTGGTACAGCAAAGCCAGAGAGAAGGAGGGGCTCGGGCAAGGCCATGAAGCAGGTGAGTGAGAAAGCAGATCTGGGATGCAGGTTGTTGGTTTCTTTTTTTTTTTTTTGTACACTTCTTGCTGCTCACTGGGATATCCAGATCTCTGAGCACCCTCAAGTCTTGTCCTTTGCCACTGAAGTGACAGGCACACCCTTCTGAATGGCCTCTGGCAGAAATAGGAAGTGGCAGTGAAGGTCTTAGAAT
Source organism: Choloepus didactylus (assembly GCF_015220235.1). Classification (NCBI taxonomy): domain Eukaryota; kingdom Metazoa; phylum Chordata; class Mammalia; order Pilosa; family Megalonychidae; genus Choloepus; species Choloepus didactylus. The sequence goes on along the minus strand of NC_051311.1, from coordinate 158,945,969 downwards.
TTCATTCTTGGCGTTCTAATGGAAGAGCTGAGTATCCCTAAAGCATCATTAAAACCCTCCATCAGCAAATGGTTACTAGTTAATTATAAGAGTGATTGAGGATGATTAGGGGCATTTGGGGTATTTCCTGTTATATTTTAGGCACTTACTAAATGCTAATGTAGAATGAATTCATGGCTTAAAATATGTATCTATTTTAAAATTTGTTGATTTAGCAAATGTGCAAAAAAGTACACTAAAGGATATATATACTGATGCTATTAGTTTGTCACATTTGTTTCAAGTCCCACTCTTTTTTAAAAAAAGATATAGATGAAACTGGAGCCCCCGTCCTATCTCATTCAGTTTCCTTCCTCTCCAGGAATTGCCATCATAGTACAATTGGGACATAGCACTCCTACCCCTGATTTTCTCCTTTTACTCATGAGTTTCTCAGTGAGCAATGTGTAAAGTTATGTGTCTTTTTCAAAGATAGCAATTTATACAAAGAGTATATTGAGACCAACGTATTCTTTTGCCACTTGCTTTTTTTTTCCTGTTGATATTCTCGAGCCCAACCCTGTGGTTATGTGCAGATGTGTTCATTCATTTTCACCGCTGTGTGGCATTCCAGAGTGTGCTTGTCTGTTCTCTTACTGATAGGCAATTATGCCATCTGCAGCTTTTCTCCATTACAAATTGTTGGAATTCTGGTTTATCAATAGATAAACAATAGACACATCCCATTATTTCACGTCCAATTTTGCCACCAACTGAGCAGCGACACAGAGACAGATCGAAATCCTGGACTACATATAGGTGCAGCCAGATGGACTAAACTTTGCGGAGAATCATATGTGTTTCTGCCCTGAGTCACTGGCAGCCCTAGCAGGTGCAGAGTTTGCTTGTAGGAGTGTACTGCATAGAGGATGTGCTCATCTCACAGGTAAGCTGGCCCACCATGAGAAAGAAATCAGAAGATCTGAGTTGAGGCCTGTTACAGAGCATCCTTGAATTCTTCCTCCCAAGGGAGAAATGAGTGAAGCTGGTAAAGAAACTGCAAGGATGCCTTTCGTTGTTAGCTTCTTGTCAGCTTCTTGTGTATTGTACTCCAAAGTTATCACATTCATTTACAAGTGGTGACGTCAGCCCCATCTTTGCTAAAACCCAACATTATCAGGTGTTTGCTTCATGCAACTCTAGCACGTATGAAATAATATTTGTTTTGCATTTCCCTGACTTTGAATAAGCTTGAACAGTGTCTTATATATTGGTTGACTATTCAGATGTTCTCTTTTGTAAATTGCCACTTAACAGACTTTGCTTATTTTTCTAATGGATTTTTAAAAATAGTTTGTAGTTGATTTATTTACTTTCTTGAATATTGAGTACTCATCTTTGCTAGTTCTCATGAGGATAGCTATAGCAGCAACAGCTGGCATTTATGAAGCTTTGCTTAATTCATTTAAGCCCCCACAACAATCTTGTGGAATAAATCCTGTTACTGTTATTCCCAACTCACAGTTGTGGAAACTGAGGGACAGCAATGCTGTCACTTATCCAAAATGGCACCAATGAGTAAGTAAGTTGGAACTTGTACCCAGGCTGGCTTGTTGCACTGAGTCTTTGGCCCTTGTATAACACATATGAGCTCAGCAGGTAGGGAAGCATGGATGTTGGAATTGGAAGCAAGTGAAATAAATGTCTATTGCATGTAGCATGATATGGTTATTGTAGATACAAGCTGAACCTGTCTTATGGCTCTGCAGGATCATTTTGCCTCCACATTCCCCAGTGTATACAGGATATATTCCCTATCTCTTCCCTCTCTACATAGCAAGTCTTATCAGCTGTTGCACCTCTCCACTCTAATTCACTTCAGCTTGACTACATGGCTTTCCCTATTCTCTGCCTTCCCCATTCCTCACCACCTTACTTGGCCATATTTCCCAGTTCATTCCCTTCCCCATCATTCCAAACGGAAGCAACAACTTTGCCCTTAAAATTCTTAATACGTACACAGCACAATGAACAGCATTTTCTCCCATTTTGGTTAGTTTCTCCTTCATATATTTATGTCCCATCTGCCTAATCAGACTGAACTCTTGAGATCAGTGTCTTGTTGTGTATTTATTTCTGTCTTTGAGCATACTCAGTTCTGTACTATAATTAGGTTATGGAACTGGCTGATGTGAGGATGGATGGAATGATGGTGGGAATTGGGAAGGCTATCCCTGGTTCAGGTCCTCATCTAGAAGGTGGATGATTCCATATCTATGTCCGTGTTTGAGACATCTGAAAGTCATTTGTCAACGGTGTGAGCAAGAGATTATGACTCTTCAGTCATTCTATAAAACTTTTTAACTATGTAAAGAAAACTTTGACCAAGAGAGTTGAGCAGTGAGTTAGAACCTAGATTGTAGGTAGAGTGAGTTGTGACATCTGTATGTAGACCTGGGTTCAGAAGTAGATTGTTTTAGCAACATGAAATTCTGCTTGGTGATCACAGACTGTGCCCTCAGCTACTCAATGTCCACACACACCTTTGTACACTAACTGGTTCCTTTTTTAAAGTCACTGCTTTCATGTTTATATCATTCTGTGGTCCAGATCATCTGTGTCATTTGTAGATTAAATGTGCAATCTACAACTTGATCCTTTTCAATAGACTGTTTGTATTTATTCCCCTTTTCTTAGATGTACGTTTATAATGTGTGAGCAGCCCTTCATGAAGTCTTGAGCAACTCTTCATGAAACAAAGCTGTAGATATTATTCATGTATTTTTGGTTATGTGCTGTGCAGGTTAATTTAGGTCTTCCATCCTTCTGACTATTTCTTTCTTGACTCTGCCAATGTTTATTGAGCCCTTTCAGCGTTGTGAACTGGCCCAGTCACTGTAACAACTATGACACATCTAGGACATGGCCCAGTTATTGAGTTGCACTGAATCTCGATGATCAGCCACTCTGCAAAGGCTGAGGTTTAAGGCTGTGAGTGACAGACCCTCTGTGCTCTAGGCTGGCATGCCTGGAAGGTTCTCAGGGGTCAGGGGACTTAAAGAGTTTCCAAAGAAGGGAAAGATTAGGAGAGGTAGATAGGAAAGAAGAGTAGGGTCCAGATTCCAGTGTTTCTCTTTGTTTTCATGCTAATCTTGTCTTTACCATTGTAGGATCAAAGACCTTAGGAGCTAGAAAAACAAACAGAGCATCTCTGCTAATGGAGGAAACAGAAAAGGGAAGAGGAATTATTTTATACTGAGTGGTTTTAGGTGACGTTTTATGCTGAAGTCTGTTAGCTTGTGCATCTCTTTCTTCTCTGTGTTTAAATTAAACCCATCTTTGAAAACATTGAAGTTACTTGGGAAATTGTTCTCGGATTGTCATACCTCCCCCCTTTTTTGTTCTGGAGTGAGCATCTGCATTCTACCCAGAATTGCTCCCTAGCCGCAAAGAGATTTTGCAGCAGTAAAATTCATGCTACCCACTTCAGCAGTTCATGGTAAAAATCTCCAGATTAGGAGTATAATAGTGGTTGTTATACAGCTGACAGGTTTGTTAACACAAGCCATCTCTTAACTCTTCGTGCCCTTGGCTGCACAGAGCAGGAGGAAGTGTTTACACTGAGGTAGGAGTTTCCTAAGGAGGGGGTGCATTCTGGTGGATAGTGAGGGAATGGTGCAGAGCAGATAGGATGGAGCAGGAGGAAATGTCTGGAAAGGATTTCCTGCATGCCCCAGTGGAGTCATAGACAAGAATGGGGTGCAAATTCAACCTGCTTCCTGCAATATTTGATCTTTCAGAGCCTGTCCTTCTTGTGGTTATGGTAATTATAACACAGTTATAAAATTAAACAAGGTAGAGCTTCTTGCAGACAGAAGCCTGATTACACCTGAGTTCATTAATGCAAAAATGATATGAGATAAAATGTAAAGCTGAAGTATAAAGTTCCTCAAATGATCCTCATAAATGTTAATTCCAACCTCTCTACTCCGTTACCTCATTTTACATTTAGAAATGGTTTCTAACATGTAAATGATGTTTCCCATTTCTACTTAATTGCTTAGAAATAGATCCATTATTTATTGTAGAGTCCTAATCAACTATGGACATATAATATGGATATCTATATAATTACTAAGCATTGTAAGAGTCTAACTAATTAAGAATGATTTGTACTTTACTTATCATGCAGTTAATGTGTCTACTTATCCAGCCAAACCTGGGCTATGCACTTTGTAGTCTTAGTTGTTTCAATAAAAAAGAAGCCCAAACATGTCTGTTCTCCATTGTTTGGCTTTATGTTTGAGGTTATCATTCTTTTTTTTTTAAATTCAGTTTTACTGAGATATTCACATACTATACAATCATCAGTGGTGTATAATTAACTGTTCACAGTTTCATCATATACTTGTGCATTCATCACCACAATCAATTTTTGAACATTTTCCTTACACCAGAAAGAATAAAAATAAGAATAAAAAATAAAAGTAAAAAAAAACACCCAAATCATCCCCCCACCCTATTTTTCATTTAGTTTTTGTCCCCATTTTTCTACTCATCCATCCACACACTGGACAGAGGGAGTGTGATCCACAGGGTTTTCACAATCACGCTGTCACCCCTTGTAAGCTACATTGTTGTACAATCGTCTTCAAGAGTCAAGGCTACTGGGTTGGAGTTTGATAGTTTCAGGTATTTCCTTCTAGCTATTCCAATACACTGAAACTTTAAAAGGGATATCTATATAGTCCACTGTTGGGGGCAGGCCTGGCGGTTATCTAGTGGAGCCTGACCAGCGATCTGGGCCAGTCACCCAGGGCGTGGCAGCGGGCCCAGCGATGGAAGCAAGCAGTGGTAACGGAGTCCAGCCCATGGGCTGGGATGGTGGCCACTGCAGACCCGAGGACCCAGCCACCCTGCAGGGGACTGCAGCGTAAACGTGGTGAAGGCAGGGTCCTGTTATGTGACTTGGGTCCCGGGCAGGGGAGCCAGGAGCCCCGTTATCAGATGGGAAGCTCTGCCTTAGATCTGCCAGGGAACAGGGAGCAGCTGGAAAGCGGCTGCCCAGGGCGGACCGACAAGGGCCACGGCTGGCACTGGAGGGATCCGCCACAGCTCTGCCACCTTCTGTCCACAGCCTGGCTTTGCCTGGCATTTGGAGTGTTGTTGAGCCAGAGATGAGAGTGACTAGGCAGCCAACATGGGACACTGGTGAGGGCAGAGGTAGGTGGTAGGAGGTGAGGAAGATGCTCATGGTGATCCTGATTTTATGTATCAATTCAGGTACTTGCAAAGTGAATAAATCTTCCAGGAGCTGAATCAGGATTTCTAAATATTTACTGATAGGAAAACTCCACAATCAAAATTTTGTGGTCCAAAAACATTTAAGAAAATATAAATAGCCTGGCCTGTGTGCATTTGTTCTGAGCAGCTTTCTGCAGCAGGGACATGGAGAAATTTCAGATCCAGCAACAGGAAGAAGCATTTTGTTTACAGGTCAGTGTCTCTTGCCCATTTGTTAGGATTGGCTCCCCCTTGCAGAAAGGAGCTGGGCGATGCTGACTCAGAGCCTGCTGCCAACCTGCCCGGAGCCTCTTTGACGTCGCTGCTCCCACATTTTGTTCTGTGGTCTTGCTGTCTTCCTGGAGCCCTGTCTGGGCACGTGACATAGGACTCATTTCTCTTCTTCTGGTTTCCCAAACTGAAATGTTTTTGTTTGTTTGTTTGTTTATTAACTCCTACTTGGGAGTATAGCCTGGGGTGGGAGCTGGGTGCCAGGCTGTGCCTCTTTCTCAAGCACAGAACCAGTATCTGACCCTCTTGCTCCTTTTTGACCATACTTCCCTCTAGATCAGATGATCTTTGTCTCCCCTGGGGCAGGGTAGCCTGGAACCCCATCATTTAATCCATACAACCTATGCTTTACGGCTATGCCCAGAATCTTCCAATTGAAGGCTTTGGAAATGCAATAAACCATGTCTCTTGCTACTCATGGTCTCTACTTTTAAAACTCAGAATCTTTTCTTTCATCCTGCTTGCTCCATAAATCCATGCTTGAAGCAGAGATGCTTCAGGGGACTGGTAGGAATAGAAGAAAGCTCATAAACACCAACACAGCTAACGAGTAACGCTGGTTGTGGTAGCAAAAAGATCTTTTTTGTTCCAAAAATGCCTCTTAAAAATGTGCCTATACATTGTCATAGAACTGACTTTCAACTTTAGGCTGTGTTGAAAACCAGGTGAAGATTTTGAACTGGGTGACTCTAATGTTTTTCAAAGTTTCCTTTCTTTTCTGATTTTTCAAGTCTATGTGCATGAACACACATGCCTAAATCCTGACTCCCAGGCAGATTCGCTGTAGTTCCAAGACTGAGAATCAAATACATTTAAACACACACTGAACTTTGTTTCATGAGATAACCAGGCCATTCAGCTGAGATTTTGTGTAAGTATGTATTTATGTATGTATGTATGTATGTATGTATTTACTTATTACATTGCATAGATAAGGAAGCAGCAATGACTATTGTTTGGGTTCATTACTTTACAACTGGGGCTTGTTTCAAAAGTCAGCTGGAGCTGCCCTGCCCTTGGGAAAGCAGGAAACTTGGCTTGACAACATACACCCACGTGCCCCTATTTACATTGTCTAATATTAAAGTGCATATCCCACTTAGTTTCAGTTTCTGATTGCAGGGTCTGTATATACCACCTCTTCTTTGCCCTGGGACAACCCAGATCAAAAGTCCCCCCAGTGATGGTTTCCAGGGAATATGTCTTCTGCACTATGCCCTGCATGATTTATGATGGGAAAGTTCAGTTGGCATGTACAGCCTTTGCAGGAATGGATATTGTGCTTGATTCCAATGGCCCTGAAGGCAGAACGTGAGCCAAAGGGTGGAAAATACAGACAGATTGAAGCCCAGTAGATAAAAGAATATTGTAACCCTGGATGATGGAAGGGAGAGGAGTGGAACCCATGGGCTTTGGAGTCAGGAGGCCTGATGGGAATTGCAGCTCTGCCTCTCTTGAGTCTCAGTTTTCCCCGTCAGTACAAGGCCACTCATTTCAGCAGCTGTTTTTCAGAGTTGCAGTGAGACTTAACTGAGATCAGTAATACAGCTCCTGGTAAGGGGCCTGGCTCTAGGACCTTCTCAGTTTCTCCTCCCTTCACCCTTCTCCCTTCCTTTCCTAGTCTACCATTTTCTTAACTGAAAATGTTGGGAGTGTTCCATGATAAGTTGGGCGGCCACTTGGCTGGGCCAAGGAAGATGCAATCATCATATGAGTGGTCGGGCGAGAATTCAGCGGTGATTTAGTATTTGTGTAGTTTGTGAAGAAACCATAACCTTTCTTCAAAAGAGAGCTTATAAAGAAGCCCAGTACATAGACCACTGAAAACCAGGGCTTTTCTGGTTGAAGTTGAGTGGGAGGTGGACATTCTACCATGTTCCTTTAACCCTTAAATGCCCAAGACATCCATGTTCACAGTTGGAAAACTACAGAGCTGGATATTCTTTTTTAATGTTCCTAAAGCACCTCAATGTCTTCACAGAAAGTTTGGGGGAAGAAAATGATGAGTTGGTATAGGGATGGCTGGAGGACTGACCAGGACGGCTGGGCTTGTGTTTCAGGTGTCTCCGTGCGAGAGGTGCCGCTGCGAAGCCAACGGCGAGGTGCTGTGTACCGTGTCTGCCTGTCCCCAGACGGAGTGTGTGGACCCCGTGTACGAGCCCGACCAGTGCTGCCCCATCTGCAAAAATGGTATGTGAGATGCCCGCCCACCCCCTCTTACAAAAGACACCTGTGAGCTAACTGCTGTGCTTCACGGTGGATGAAACGTGTGTGGGTATGTGGGTTTAAATAGATGTGTACACACACACACACACACTCATGTGCACGATGTGTAAACTTGAGTACACAGGGTGCAGCCTGGAGTTGTTGTGTAGTAAAGGATTCTCTCTGCTACTGCTGTCAGCCGTGTTTCATGGAAGTTAAGAAGTTCTTTGGGGGAGAATTTCCATTTCCACCATTGAGGAATTTATTTTATTTTATTTTATTTTAACTTATTTTAATTTAACTTTGTTTGTTCTTGCAAGGCAGTTTCTCTCTTTCCAAGACAAACCAAATATGCTGGATGGGCTCATTTACTTTTCATTACTTAGTGTACTAAACTTGGAACCTAATAGAATATTTTTCATAAGCAAATTAGGCAGGAAGAGAGAGCTCTTATTCCCAGTGAGGGCCTGTGGTAGATCAAAAGCTTTGTCTGCGTTATTAAAAGGAAATGGCAGGATGTCCTTGATCGTAATTTATAAAGGGGAAGTGTTTCCTCAACCTGACTCATGAGAATTACTCCATACCTGAGGTACCGAGAGTTGTCACAGGCATCACACTTTGAGGGAATTTGACAGGGGTGTGTCCCTGGGAAGGATGGGTTTAAGGTTTTGGGCTTGAGAGGACAGTTTGATAAAGAGTTCAAGAATAGCTTGGAAGAGAGCAGATTCAGAAGACATGACCATGATCTTTCAAGTATCTGAATGTCTTCCCTGCCCGGAGAGACTCGACTTGCTTTGCATAGTTCCAAAGCATGGAGCTAGGACTGATGGGTGGAAGATAGCAGGTTGGCTCAGAAGGGAAAATGATTCTAGTGGTTCAAGTGTTTCAGAGAAGGAATGGACTAACTTGTGAGGCTGTCAGCTCTTCACCTGTGGGGTTCCTGGACCAGCACTTGATAGCCATGTCATGTGGTCTTTGTAGGAGAGGAGCAAACAGTGAATGGATGGTTAGACTGGGATGCTCTTAATATCAAGACAATTCTGAGATTCTGTAATCACGCCAAGCAACATTGTGTGGGCTGTGAGTTTTTTGACCAGGTACCCACTGACTGAACCACCACAAATTGTTCAGCTTTTGAAAAAATTAAAGTTTCTATCAAAGACAGATCGTCCTGAGAGAGCAACTCACTGTGTTTAGGGATGTGAAGGATGATGGAGACACACGTACCATCCTCTGACTGAAAGGAGATGGTGTCAAAAGAAAGATGTTCCAGAATGCACTTTACATAGGGTCTGCTGTTCTTTTATGTGTGTCAAGAGAAATGAAAGCTATTAGACTGAGAAGGAATAGACTTTTGAAGCTTGGAATAAGCTCTTTAAGAAAATAAGGCACAGCACTAGCTGCAAGGTGAGGGGAACTCGGTACAGTTTGTCTTCACTAGCATTGGTTAGGAATCAGAGGGGCAAATAGGCTTGGGGTTTGGGGAGGAGAAGCAGGTACAGAGTCACATTTGAATGTGAAGTTAAGCCTGCTCAAGGGCCTGAGCTGGTGCCAGCTGGTCTGTTAGGAAATCATCGTGCTCAGCTTCCAGATGGCAGCACTCTGCAAGTGGAGGAGGGATGGGAGAAATAACCTCCCATTGAGTCAAATGATACATAGTGAGTGGCTTAGATATAGGTTGTGCAAATATTTGACATCTTAAGTATCCGAAATAGTCTGTGATTTACTTGTCAATTGTGATAAGAAGCAAAGTTTTGGCATTAGATAACTGGGGAATCCTCGTTTAGATGTTTACAAATGACATGAAGACATGATTTTCATTGCCAAGGCTTTCTTCTCTGTCTTTTTCTTCAGAAAAATGTCAAACCTGCAGGAAAGTTTAAATAGTTGTACGATGATCGCTGGTATACCCTTCACTATATTTACCTGTTGTTACTATTTTGCCATATTTACTTTAACTCTTTCTGTATCTGCGTTTGTTCCCTCTTTCCCTATCTCACTGTATAAACCAACACCATCAATATATTTATGTGTTCTCTCCCATAATACACACAGAATAGCCTCTGCCAATACCACCATCAACATAAAACCTACTGAGTGAAGTTCAAGATTTCTTCATATTTCATATATATATATATATATATATATATATATATATATATATATGAATATGTATATTCTACTTGGGGCATAGAGTCTGAGAAGTAGGTTTAAAAATTATTTGAATTAACTTTTTTTAAAGAGAGGTTGTAGGTTTAAAGAAAAGTCATGCAAAAAAAAAAAAAAAATGAATAACCCACACAATATTCCTATATACCCCCATTATTGATTCTTAACATTGGTGAGGTACCTTTGTTAGACTTGATGAAAGAATACTAAAATATTTCTGGTAACTACAGTCCATAGTTTACATTAGATGTATTTTTCCCATATACCACCTTATTGTTAAGACCTGGTAGTACTGCCGTAATTTGTTATAATTCATGAAAGAACATTCTTATATTTGTACTATTAACCATAGCACATCACTCACAACAGGGTTCTCTGTGTTATAAAGTCCCACGATGCAAAACTTCCCCTTTCAGCCACATTCACCAGCATAATTCAGTGCTGTTAATTATACTCAAAATAATGTGCTAGTATCAAACATTTACAATAAACCTAATTTGAAATTCTATGCAAATTAAGCATCAGATCCCCTTCCTCTACCCTAGTCTATCCCCTGATAATCCATATTCTAGACTCTCACTCAATGAGTTTGCTTATTATGAGTAGCTCACATCAGTGAGCTCATACTATATTTGTCCTATTGTATCTGGCTTATTTCACTCAACATAATGTCCTCAGGGCACTTCTATGTTGTCACATGCATCAGGACTTCATTCCTTCTTACAAGTGAGTAATATTTCATTGTATGTATATAACACATTTTGTTTATCCATTCATGTGTTGATGGACACTTGAGTTGCTTCCATATTTTGGCAATTGTGAATAATGCTGCTATGAACATGGGTGTGCAAGTGTCTGTTTGAGTTCCAGCTTTCAGATCTTCTTGGTATATACTTAGCAGTGGGATTGCCAGGTCATGTGTTAGTTCTATACTTAGCTTCCTGAGGAACCACCAAACTCTCTTCCACAGCAGCTGCACCAGTCTATACCTTCCCACCAGCAGTGAGTAAGTGTTCCTTTTTCTCCACATCCTCTACCAAACTTGTAGTTTTCTATTTTTTTAATAGTGGCCATTCTGATAGGCATAAAATGATATCTCATTGTGGTTTAGGTTTGCATTTCCCTTAGTGGTGTTGAATATCTTTTCATGTGCTTTTTAGCCATTTGTATTTCCTCTTTGGAAAAATGTCCATTCAAGTCTTTTGCCTGTTTTTTAAATTGGGTTGTTTGTCTTTTTATTGTTGAATGGTAGGATTTCTTTATATGTTTTGGATATTAAGCCCTTATGGATAGGTGGTTTCCAAATATTTTCTCCCATTGAGTAGGTTGCCTTTTCACTTTCTGACATAGTCCTTTGAAGCACAAAAGTTTTTAATTTTGAGGAGGTCCATTTATCTATTTCTTCTTTTGTTGCTTGTGCTTGGGTGTAAAGTCTAAAAAGCCATTGCCTACCACAAGATCTTGAAAATGCTTCCCTACATTTTTTTCTAGGAGTGTTATGGTCCTGGTTGTTGTATTTATGTCTTTGATTCATTCTGAGTTAATTTTTGTATAAGGTATGAGATAGGAGTCCTCTTTCATTTTTTTGCATATGAATATGCAGCTCTCCCACCAACATTTGCTAAAAAAACTATTCTGTCCCACTTGAGTAGACTTGATAGTCTTGTTGAATATTAATTGGTCATAGATCTGAGGGTCTGTTCCAGTTTGTAATGCTGCCAGAATGCAAAACACCAGAGATGGATTGGCTTTTATAAAGGGGGTTTATTTGGTTACACAGTTACAGTCTTAAGGCCATAAAGTGTCCATCAACAAAGGGTACATTCACTGGAAAAAGGCCATTGGCATCTGGAAAACCTCTGTTAGCTGGGAAGGCATGTGGCTGGCATCTGCTTGCTCCAAGATTGCGTTTCAGAATGGCATTCCCCAAAATGTCTGCATCAGCTTCCAATGGCCATCTTCAAAATGTCTGTCTCAGCTCCAGCTCGCTATGCACTCCTTCTGTCTGAGCTTATATAGTGCTCCAGTAAACTAAACAAGGCCCATGCTGAATGGGGGGGACCACACCTCCATGGAAATCATCCAATCAGAATTATCACCTACAGTTGGGTGGGTCACATCTCCACGGACACTGAACCAACAGATTCCAACCCAATCCACACTAATACATCTGCCTCCACAAGAATGCATTAAAGAATATGGCTTTTTCTGGGGGACATAAATATACAAACTGGCACAGGGTCTATTTCTGAACTCTCAATTAGATTCCATTGTTCAGTATATCTGTCTTTATGATAGTACAATGCTGTTTTGGCCACTGTAGCTTTGTGATATGCTTTAAAGTCAGGAAGTGTGAGTCCTCCAACTTCATTCTTCTTTTTCAGGACGTTTCTGGCTATTTGGAGCCCCTTACCCTTCCAGAAAAATTGATAATTGGCTCTTCTATTTTTGCAAAGTATGCTGTTGAAATTTTGATTGGAATTGCAGTGAATCTGCAAATCAATTTGGGTAGACTTAATACCTTAATGATATTTAGTCTTCAAATCCATGAACAGGGAATGTCCTTCCATTTAATTAGGTCTTCTTTAATTTCTTTTAGCAGTGTTTTGTAGTTTTCTGTATATAAGTCCTATACATCCTTGGTTAAATTAATTCCTAGATATTTGATTATTTTAGTTGCTATTATAAACAATTGTTTTCTTGATTTCCTTCTCAAATTTCTCATTACTAGTGTACAGAAATACTACTGATTTTTGCATGCTCATCTTGTATCTTGCCATGTTGCTAAACTCATTTATTAAGTCTTATAGCTTTATTGTAGATTTTTCTGGATTTTCTATATATAAAATCATGTCATCGTCAAATAGTGAAAGTTTTACTACTTTTTTCCCAATTTGGATGCCTTTATTTCTTTTTCTTGCCTAACTGCTCTAGCTAGAACTTCTAGCACAATGTTGAACAAGAGTGGTGAAAGTGGGCATCTTTATCCTGTTTCAGATTTAGTGGGAAAACTTGCAGTCTGTCTCAGTTGAATATTATCTTAGCTGTGGGATTTTCATGTATGCCCTTTACCATGTTGAGGAGGTTTCCTTCAACTACTATCTTTCAAAGTGTTTTTTCCACCAAGAAAGGATGTTGGATTTTATCAAATGCCTTTTCTGTATCAATCAAGTTAATCACGTGTTTTTTCCCCTTCAATTTGTTAATGTGATGTATTATATTAATTGATTTTCTTGTATTGGATCACCTTTGCATACTTGGAATAAAACCTACTGATCATGGTGTATAATTCTTTTAATGTGCTGTTAGATTAGATTTGCAAGTATTTTGTCAAGAGTTTTGTGTCTACATTCATAATAGAAATTAGTCTGAAAATTTCTTTTCATGTAGTAAATTTATTTGGCTTTGGTATTAGGGTGATGTTGGTCTCATAGAATGAGTTAGGTAGTATTCCTTCCTCTTCAATTTCTTGGAAGAGTTTGAGCTATATTGGTCATTATTCTTTTTGGAGTAATTAGTAGAATGCACCAGTGAAGCCGTCTTTCCTAGACTATTCTTTGTTGTGAGGTTTTTGATGGCTGATTCAATCATTAGACTATTGAGGTCTTCTATTTCTTCTAGAGTCAGTGAAGGCTGTTCATGTGTTTCTAGGAATTTCTCTATTTCATCTAAATTGTCAAATTTGTTGGCATACAGTTACTCATATTATCCTCTTATGAGCCTTTTTATTTCTGTGGGGTCAGTAGTAAATTCCTGCTCTCATTTCTGATTTGATTTGCATCTTCTCTCTTTTTTAAGGTGTCAGTCTATCTAAGGGTTTGTTAATTTTATTGATCCTCTCAAAGAACCTACTTTTGGTTTTGTTAATTCTCTCTACAGTTTTTTAGTCTAGATTTCACTTACTTCTGCTCTAATATCTGTTATTGATTTCCTTCTACTTCCTCCTACTAATTTGGGATTAGTTTGTTGCTCTTTTTCTAGTTCCTCCAGGTATTCAGTTAGGTCTTTGATTTTAACTCTCTCTTCTTTTCTACCATAGGCATTTAGGGATATCAGTTTCCTTCTCAGCACTGCCTTTGCTACATCCCACAAGTTTTGATATGCTGGGTTCTCATTTTCGTTTGTTTTGAGATATTTAATGATTTATCTTGAAATTTCTTCTTTGACCCACTGATTAAGTGTGTGTTGTGTAACTTTCATATATCTGTGAATTTTCCAGTTCTCCCTTTTTTATTGATTTCCAGCTTCATTCAATTATTGTCAGAAAAAGTGCTTTGCATAATTTCAGTCTTTTTAAATTTATTAAGCCTTGTGATGTGACCCAACATGTGGACTATCCTGGAGAATGATCCATGAGTACTTGAGAAGAATGTGTTTCCTGCTTGTGGGGGCAGGCTGGGAGAGCTGAGACCCAGCGATCTAAACTCACCAATATAGAGTGTTATTAGTACCCAGCCTTGACCCTGCCTCCACCCCATCTTAGGGAAGGGGGCATCCATGTCCCTCTCCATCTGCCAGAGCCAGCTAGGAACCGGACCCCATGCGGCTACCTCGAGAGTGGGGGATGGGCGCCATCAGTCACCACTGAGTGATTTACTCACAGTTCTTTACCTCAGTGTCTCAGTCTCTTTGTCCCACTGTTCCCTGGATGCTGTGCAGTGCTACCCTGGGCTCTGCAGCCCCAGAACAGTTGTTCCGGACAGTTTCTGCCCATCCACTAGCTGTTTTTGGTGGAGGAATGAGTACTGCAACCCCCTACTATTCCATTTTCCCTGGAAGTTCTCCCCGAAATTAATTCTTTACCCTGTGTGGATATCTTAAAATTTTGCAAAGATATAAGGTCATTTGTTTCTGTTTATATTCAAGATTTTGTCATTTAAGATACAATTTTATTCTTTGAACAAGGAAAAACTAGATTAAATATAAATAAGGTATATAAATAACATAAATTCAGAGATGCACAATAAGTTTTAACAATGCATTGATGGTTTTGGGAGAGAGGAAATGGTTATTGTCCTGATAATAAACTTCTAGATGTTCATCTGTTACATCTATACTTTGAGAGGCAGTATGGGATGAGGTAGGACAAGATTTTTGTGTAATTCCACATTAGAGATTACAAGAAGGACAATGAATATGTTTTTCAAAACTGGATTTATATTACAGAGTTGTTTGCATTGAAAGATTTGACTCAATTATATCAAAGCATCAATAACTTATTTTCTGGAATATAACTAAAAGTAAATTTAAATTTGTCTAATCACCTAAAGCATTGCTAAGTTTTGCTAATATAGTCACCAGGTAGAACTTGGCTTTCAACTATCTCTTGTTATCTTGTATTCTGACTTTGACAGGGCAAATACAGTTTGAGATTATTAGTGAAAGAGATTTGCTTGAAAAATGAAAACAGTCTGTAGCAGAAAGGCTCTATAATAATTAACTGAGAGTAATGACTAATTTACATGGATCAAACCAAGGCTTTGTTTTCTTGTGTTTTAGTGAGACAGGATTATATGTCTGATATATCAGACATTGGAGGACATCAAAAAAATGGATGTTTTATATGAAATTAAATGCTTGGACAGATTTGGCATAGATGAAATAAGAAGGTTTTAACTGTTGATCTCGGCAGCATGGCCTTTACTCCTCATACTCTAATGTCTTGACATATAGTATTAAATAGCTCTTTCTCCCAACAGAAAAAAAATTACAGTTCTGTTCCTAGCTGTCAAAGTCACTTGCATCAAATGAGCAAAACTTTGAAACCCAGAATGCCTTGAATGTAAATAAATGATCACAAATCAAAAACAACTAATATATTCACTATGTTGAATCTCCTAAAGTTTTTCTTTTGGTAAATTGGATGTTTGCGTGGTATGTTTTGTTTTGTTTTTTTTTTTCCCAGTGACACAGACCATGAGTGTTATAGTGACTTGCAAGAATTCAGGTTTTCTCTGGTGATTTTTTGTACTTCAAAGGTTCACAGGATCTACTGCATTTGAGCCACTTAGTCTTAGATGTGCTTGTGAACATTAAGTAAGATACAAGGCTTTTGGGGTTTCCCCATTAGAGATCAGAAGATCTCCATTCTGTATGTGTGGATACAAAGTAGATACAAAGAAAGAGAACAGATGAAAGTAAAATCCAGGTGTTAAAGTATGAGGGCCTCACAGGGATTAGCTATGCTTCTTAAAAATGGGATACGGCACCCCCAGGGTGGGGGTGGGGGACTGGTTGGGATTTATACCACAGGACAAAGTTACTAGATATAAAGATTTCATCACTTCCTAAAGTTATGAGTGATACTCGATGATTGGTATTTATAACAGTATTTTTCACAAGAAAATAATTATGGCTATTTCTTGGAGGAAAATGAAAATTTAGTGTGAAATTTTTATGTTGAAATCTGAGATTTCAGATAATTAATGGAATTAATTAATTCATGGAAAATATGTGAAACATATTTCTAAATATAGTGTTCTAAAAGAGTATATTTACTCATTTAAACCTCAGAAAAACCCAATAAGGGAGTTAGTGTTATCCCTGCCTTACAGATGAAACTACCAGGGCACAGAGAGTTTAAGTAACTTATTTCAGTTCATACAGCAAGAATGACCTGATGGATATAAGCCATGGGTAGATGCCTCTTTCATGGTCCAAAGTTGTGAGTCTCTTTAGCTCTCCTAACGAAGTTTATTTATTAATATTACGATTTTCGCAAAAGAAGAATAGCATTAAAGTCATGATAGGGAACCAAATATAAGAATATTTGCTTCTTGTCCTGGATGGGAATTTTATCCAATGCAATAAAATTCCCATTTTGGTTATTTGTTATTGTTTTGTTTTGCTTTGTTTTGTTTTTAAACAGAAGTAACTCTTGGGGCTGATGTTGTTCTAATGACTTTTTGAGAGAATTGTCACACTCATCGTAGGGTAATCATGTATTATTATAGTTTTGCAAAGTCTTGTTTATTACTTAACTATTTTAAAGTCCTTTTTAATATATAGACACCAGAATTCATTTTTTATGTGTGTACTGTGCTGAGTTTGAGAAATGCATGTTGTCATGTAAGGAGTGCAACCAAGATAGAGAACAATTCCATCAGCCCTCAAATTTCCTTGCGTTACTCCTTTCTAGTCAAACCCTTCTTTATTCTCTGATGATCACCTATATGTTCTTTGTCTTATAGTTTGCTTTCCTCAGAATGTCACAGAAATGGAATCATACAATATGTACCTTTTTGAATCTCACTTCTTTTCACTTGACATAATACAGTTAAGATTGATCCAAGATGTTACATATGTCAATAGTTTGAATCTTTTTATTGCTGAATAGTATTGCATGTATGTACCACAGTTTGTTGAAGGACATCTGGGTTATTTCCAGTTTTTGCAATGATAGACATTCACATACAGGTTTTTGCATGAACATAGGATTACATTCTACTTGGGTAAATATCTAGGAGTGGAATTTCTCTGTCATGTATAAGTGTTTGGGTAACTTTGTAAGAACATGCCAAACTGTTTAACAAAGTGGCTGTACCATTTTGCATTACTGCCAGCATTGTATGAGTGTCAGGTTTCTCTGCATACTGTCAGCACTTATTAGTGCTAGGTTATTCATTTGCTTTTTCACCACTCTAATAGGTGTGTAGTAGTACATTGTGGTTTTGATTTGCATTTTCCTATTAACTAATGAAGCTGAGCATCTTTTCATGTGCTTATTTGTCATCTGTTTGTCTTCTTTTGTGAAATGTCTGTTTAAACTTATTCCCATTTTTATTCAATTGCTTATTTTCTTGATGTTGATATTGAGGGAAATATCTATAAATACAGATAGGGGTATAGGTATAGATATAGATATTGTGATTGTTAGGTTCATGTGTCATCTTGGCCAGGTGATGATAACCAGGTGTCTGGTCAAGAAAGCCCTGGCCTAACCATTACTGCAAGGACATTTGTGGCTGGTTAATAAACCAGAAGGCTGGTTTATTAAATTATCAATCAATTGGCTGCAGCTGTGACTGATTACATCAAGGCAACGAAGGGCATGTGTCCCACAATGAGAGAATGCAATCAGCTGGATTTAATCCAATCAGTTGAAGACTTTATAGCAAGACAGATAGAGGACCTTTACTTCTTTGGCTGACCAGCGAAGCATTTCCTCAGGAGTTCATCGGAGTTGCTAGTTTGCTGCCTGAGGAGTTCATTGAACACCTTCATTGGAGTTGCCAGTCTGCTGCATGCCCTACGGAATTTGGACTCGTGCATCCCCACAGTTGTGTGAGACACTTTTATAAATCTTATATTTATAGATATCTCTTGTTGATGCTGTTTCCCTAGAGAACCCTAACTAATACAGATATAGGTATAGATGTAGATATAGATATAGACATAGATATATTCACTATGCAAGTTTTCTGTCACAAATGTGAATTGAAAAAGTTTTCTCCGAATCAGAGGCTTGTCTTTTCATCATCTTCACAGTTTCCTTCACAGAGCAAATTTCTGATTTGATGAAGCCCAATTTATCAAACTTTTCTTTTATGGACTGTTCATTTGGTGTTTTATTTAAGGACTGTATCTAATCCAAGGCCACAAAGATATTCTCTTATATTTTCATCTAAAATGTTATGCTTTAATGTTTTACATTTAGTTCTATGTTAATTTTAAGTTATCATTTTCAATAATTCCAATATATGGATCATCTTGGGATTGGCAATTGTTGATTGTGTTTTCCCTTGAAAATTGTTCAGATATTCAGGACACTTTGTATGTCAGGCATATTTACATCATATCATAGACAGTCTGGATACTATGTTATTCTGAGGTCTTGGATTTGATTTTACCCTACTTGCAAGCCAATAAGTTAACCTCTTGAAGTTTCAGAGATGCTGACAGAAGGCACAATACCTTTGGGTCAGAGACAAAGGAATTTATTGCTCAAGGCAGAAAAAATTGCATGAGAAATTTCCCCTTCCCCCATGTTCTAGGGGGTGATGTGACGGGCCCAGATAGATGCTACTAATGCAGTGGGTGTGTGCCACAGCTCAGGTACACAGCTTGGGGACATCCACTGCCTTTATAGCAAGAGTAAGTTTTTGTTTGGATGAACTGTCACTTCTTTGATCAGGTTTACCAGCTGCATAAATATATCTGGAAAAGGCTGTGGATAAAGAATAGTCAGGGCCTTGCATCCTTGACACACCAGCAACATGGGTAGGAACAGAAGAGGTTCAAGAAGGATTCTCTCCCAACAGATGTGAGATGTTGGATGCTATTAAAATCCTCTGGAGCATGTGGGTTTTGTTTGTTTGTTTGTTTGTTTTGTTTTGGCAGGCAGTAAACCTGGTTGGGTTCAGAAGGCAATTTTCTGTCTTGTCTTCAGTGGGTTCCAAAGTCACTTCAATTTGCCAAGCATTTCCTATACTGTTTGAATGCATTCTTCCTGAGTCTCACTGATGGGCTGTGGTTTGTAGTGCAGTTCAGTCCTCAAAGCTTTTGCTGTGCTTCTTTGGATGTGTTCTGTACATGTGCAGCTTGGAACTGGTCCTGAGATGTTGTTTCATATATAAAATTAATGTCTTTCCTTACTAGGATTTTCCACTTGTTTTCTCAAAGTTTTACCTGCACAACCAGGCCACCCTTTAAAAAGTATATAGGAAAAAAAGAGAGAGAAAGGTAATGGGGATTTACACTATTCTCTGTATATATGAAGCCTCCTTTTCCAAGTTCTTCTATTCAGAGAGACAAATTATCTGAGTGTTAGGTTCATGGGCTTCCACCACTACTGCCATAATATAACAATTCCACGACAGAGCCTGGCCTTGGTGCAGAGCCAGCAGAGAAAAAGGAAAACAGAAAAAAAAGAGGATTTCCTGCAAATTTTAAATATTTTAGTGAAATTAATTTAGTGGTAATCTGAAGAAGATTATGATAAATTAAGATTCATATTGTAATTCCTAGGACAATCAGTATGAAAATCAACAGAGGAATGAAAAACAGCATGCTAAAAAATACATATTTACCCCCCCCAACAAAAGACAGTCAAAAAGGAACAGAGGAACAAAAATGACAGGCAACATACAGAAAACAAGTTTAAAAATGGCAAGTATACTCCCAACAATATCAATAATTAAATTAACTTTGAATAGTCTAAACCCTCCAATCAAAAGGTGGAGATTGCCATACTGCATAAAATGAAAACAAGATTTAACATTAAGCTGTCAACAAGAAACACACAGCATGATTAAAAAAACACATATAGATTGAAAGTAAAAGGATGGAAAGAGATATTTCATGAAAACAAGAACCACAATAAAGGGGAATGGATAAATTTACATCAGGCAAAATTGACTTTAAGACAAGAAATAGAGGCAAAAAAAAGATATTTCTTACTAATAAAAGAGTCAGTATATTAGAAAGATACCAACTTTAAATGTTTATGCATCTAATAGGAGAGCCACAAAATAGAAATACATGTAATAAAAATTGGCAGACTTCAAAGTAGACAATGAAACAATTATAGTTGGAAATTTCAATTACCCATTAGATAATTGATTGAAAATTAAAAAAATATAGAAGAGTTGAATGACACTCTCAACCAGCTTGACCTAACTGATATGTATATCTCTCCCAATGACTGAAGAATACATATTATTTTCAAGGGAATGTTGAAACTTCTCCAGGTTAGAGGATAATAAAAGACTTAATATAATAAGTTCAAAGGACTTAATCATATAAAATATGTTGTTCAGACACAACAGAATTCAAAAGAATTAAATTAGAAATAAACAACAGAAATAAATATTTGGAAGTTAAATATCATACTTTTAATAACCCATGGATCAATGAAGAAATCACAAGGGAATCTAGAAAGTATTGTAAAACAAAAGAAAAGTAGAAATAGAACATATCAAATATATGGGATAGAGCTTATTTTAGTCTGCCAGGCTGCCAAATGCAATATACCCGAGATCGTTGACTTTTACAATGGGGATTTATTCGTTTACAAGCTTACAGTTCTGAGGCCATGAAAATATCCAAGTCAAGGCATCATCAGGTGATGCTTTCTTCCCAAAGGCTGGCTGCCAGTGATCCTGCACTCCTCTGCCAAGGCACATGGTGTCTTTTGTTCTTTACCTTCTCTCCCGGTTTTGTTGTCTCCAACCTCTTGTTTCCATGACTTGCTCTCTCTTTTTTTCTGAATTTTATCTGCTTATAGATGACTCCAGTAAGAGAATTAAGACCCACCCTGATGAAGTTAAGATCCTATTCAGCAAAGATCCTACTTACAATGGGTTCACACCCACAGGAATGGATTAACGTTAAGAACATACATTTCTGGGGCCCATACAGCTTCACACCATCATGATGCTAAAGTAGTGCTTAGAGGGAAATTCATGCTTTAAATGCCTATATTAGAAAAGAAGAAAGTTCTCAAAGCAATACTGTAAACTTCCACCTTAAGAAACTAGCAAAAAAAATAAAAACAAAACAAAACAAAACAAAAACCCTGAAAATGATAGCAAAGGCATGCAGGAGAAAGAAATTAAAAATTCAAGCATAAATCAATGAAATAGAAAATAGAAAAACCTTTGAAAAATCAACAATACAAAATTAATTATTTGAGTTTGTTCTTTGAAAAGATCAATAAAATCGACAAAATTTTAGCAAAATTGAAAAAATATGACTGCAGATCAAGAAATAAGGGAGCATCACTGCTGACCCTATGGCAATAAAAATGAATATAAGGGACTATCAGGAACAACTTAAGGCCACCAAATTAGACAAGTTGAAAGAAATGGACAAAATCCTAGTTAAACACAAATTACTATAACCGACTCTGTTGATTTTAAATAGCTTTAAAACAAACAAAAATTCTAAGTAGTAATGAAAGTCTTACCACAAATAAAAGCCCAGCTCTACGTGGCTTCTCTAGCAAATTCAATCATATATTTAAAAAGAAATAATAGCAATCCTGCACAAATCCTTCAAGAAATAAAGACTAAGAGAACACTTCTCAATTTATTCTGTGAGTTCATTATTGCCCTAATACTAAAGCTAGAAGAGAACACTATAAGAAAAGAAAATCCTTATGAAAATATTAGCAACCTGGATCCAGCTATATAGAAAGGATTATATAGTATAACCAAGTGGGAATTATCCCCATAATGCAAAGTCAGTTTAATATCTGAAAATCAATTAATGTAATATACTGTATTATTAAAGTAAAAGACATAGCATACATGACCTTTCAATATATATAGAAAAGGCATCTGAAAATATCCAACATCCATTCATGTTTAAAGCTTTCTGCACAGTAGGAATAGAAGAAATCTTTCTCAAATTGATAAAGACTATGACTCACAGCTAACAACTTACTTAATGGTGAAGTACCTGATCCTTCTTTCTTTGATCACGGAGAAGGCAAGGAAGTTCACTTTTGCTACTTCTATACACCACGATAATGGAGGTTCAATACCATGCAATAAGGCTAAATAAATAAATAAAAAATAACCAAAAACAATAAGAAGGAGGAAAGGAAAAGAGTAAGGAAGGAAGGAAAGGAGAAAAAAAGAAAAAAAAAAAAAACATGTGGAAGGAAATTAAGAAGTAAGGCTGTCTTTATTCAGAGATGTCATTGTACTGTTTATGGAAAATTCTAATGATTCCTCCGAAAGTCAGAATTAATAAAGGGGAATACAAGACTGAAATGCTAAAATCAATTTGTTTCTACAAACTAGCAATGAACAATAAAAAAGAAATTAAGAAAATTGTTCTACTCACAATAGTATCAAAAAGAGTAGAACAGGGTCTGGGTGGCACAGGGAGATGCTTTAAGGCTCTGTCTTCGCACAGAGGCTTTAACAACCAGCAAGACCTTCCAGAAGAATCTTTCTCAAGGCTCCTCAAAGGAGTTAAAGGATTGCAGTAGCCGGCTGAGTGCCAAATCAAGAGAAAGGCTACTTCAGAGTTGTAAGACCTCCTGGCACCCTAGCTGGCCCCTCTTACATCCCTCGGTGGCTCAGTGCAGAGCTGGCCCATGCTCTTGGTGCAGATCCCAAACAGACCCACACTGGAATATTAAAATCCAGCTGTCGAGTGCCAGAGATAAAGAGTGAATTCTGAAGGAGAGAAGCAACTTGTCACATGCAAGGGAACCACAATAAGATTGTTAATTTCTCATTGGAAACTGTGAAGGCAAGAAGGGAGTGGGAAGACATATTTAAAAAACAAAAATTGCCAACCAAGAATTCTATATTGGGCAAAACTGCCTTTCAAAAATAAGAGAGAGATTAAGACATTCCCAGATGAACTAAAGCAGAGGGATTTGCCAGCCCTAGACTGGTCTTGTTGAAACACACGCTGCTGGGGTAAGCCCCGGAGTTCCTGATTCAGCAGGTCTGTCCTGGAGCCTGAGAATCTGCATTTTTACCAAGCCCAGATCTGTTGCTGCTGATCTGGGGAGCCCACTTTGAAAAATGTGCTTTGGGGAACTCATTCACTCAGCTTCTTTTGGATCTGTCCTCCCAGTCAAACGTAATAGGTGTGGTAGATTGAATTAGTTTCCCCAACAAAAACACGTTCTTAATCTTAATCTGCATCCTGTGGATGTGAAGCCATTTATAAATAGGAACTTCTGAAGATGTTATTTTTAGTTAAGGTGTGGCCCAACTGATCAGGGTGGGTGCTAATCCATATTATTGGAGGCCTTATAGAGAGAAGGTAACGGAAGCCAAAAGTCAGAAGGAAGCCACAGGGGGAAGCAGAAGCTGGAAGTCAGTGGAAGCCAGAAGAGCTGACACAGGAGAGAAAGATCACCATGTGATGGAAGCAGAGATGCCAGCCAAGGGACCCCAAGGATTGCCTGCAGCAAGCTCCACAGCGCTACAGTCTTCAGGAGAAAGCACGGCATTGCCAATGCCTTGATTTGGACTCCTAGCCTCCAAATCTACAAGCTAAAAGATGCTTGTTGTTTAAGCCAACCCATTTGTGCTGGTTTGGATCTGTTATATACCCCATAAAAGATTATGTTCTTTTAATCCAGTCTTGTGGGGGCAGAACTTATTGTAGGTGGAACATTTTGATTACGTTGTTTCCATGGAGATGTGACCCTGCCCGTTCAGGGTGAGTCTTAATCATCTTTACAGGTGTCCTCTATAAGAGGGTAAAAGGCAGAGACATTTTGAAGAGAGCTCAGAGATGCTTCAAGAGAAAACACCCAGAGACATTCTGGAGACAGCCACTGAAACCAGAACCAGGAGAGAAGCTAAGAGAAGAAATCCAGAGTTTGCTGCAGAGAAGCTAAGAGAGGACCCCCAGATGCTTAGAGAGAAACACCCTGGGAAAAGCAAGCAGGGATGCACAGGATCTGAGAGAGATAAGCTCAGACAGAAGCCCAGAAACATTTTGGAAAAAGCAATAGAAACCAGAAGCTGACCCTGGGAAAGGCCCAGCAGACTCCAGCCATGTGCCTTCCCTTTTGACAGAGGAACCCCAGATGCCATCAGCCTTTCTTCAGAGATGATACTGTCCTGTTGATGCCTTAATTGGGACATTTTCATGGCCTTAGAACTGTAAATTTGTAAACTAATAAACTCCCATTGTAAAAGCCAATCCATGAGCAGAGAATAAAAATATATATTCAGGGCCCCCCTGAGGAGCTGGGGGAGGATGCGATGTTGGACTTCCTCACCTGAATTGTTGCTGATGTTCTCACAAACACTGGGGACTGACGGCTTGACATGCTGAGCCCTCTGTCTTGGGGCTTGCCCCTATGAAGCTTGTTGCTGCCAAGGAGAGGCTAAACCTGCTTATAATTGTGCCTAAGAGTCTCCCCCTGAGTGCCTCTTTGTTGCTCAGATGTGGCCCTCTCTCTCTCTAAGTCACTTCGGCAGGTGATCTCACTGCCCTCCCCCCTACGTGGGACCTGACTCCCAGGGGTGTAAATCTCCCCGGCAACGCAGGAAGTGACTCCCAGGAATGAATCTGGATCCGGCATCGTGGAATTGAGAACAACTTCTTGACCGAAAGGGGGATGCAAAATGAAACAAAATAAAGCTTCAATGGCTGAGAGATTTCAAATGGAGTCGAGAGGTCACTCTGGTGGACATTCTTATGCACTATATACATAATATTTTTTAGGTTTTAATATATTGGAATAGCTAGAAGTAAATACCTGAAACTACCAAACTCTATCCCAGTAGTCCTGACTCTTGAAGACGACTGTATAACAATGTAGATTACAAGGGGTGACAGTGTGATTGTGAAAACCTTGTGGATCGCACTGCCTTTATCCAGTGTATGGATGGATGAGTAAAAAATGGCGACAAAACCTAAATGAAAAATAGGGTGGGTTATTTTTTTTATTCTTATTCTTCCTGGTATAAGGAAAATGTTCAAAAATAGATTGGGGTGACGAATGCACAATTATATGATGGTACTGTGAACAGCTGATTGTACACTATGGATGATTGTATGGTATGTGACTATATCTCAATAAAACTGAATTTAAAATTAAAAAAAAAAAAGCCAAGTTTCCCCACTAAATCTGGAACAAGATAAATATGCCCACTTTCACCACTGTTGTTCAACATGGTGCTAGAAGTTCTAGCTAGAGCAGTTAGGCAAGAAAAAGAAATAAAGGCATCCAAATTGGGAAAGAAGTAGTAAAACTTTGACTATTTGAAGATGACATGATTTTATATATAGAAAATCCAGAAAAATCTACAATAAAGCTATAAGACATAATAAACGAGTTTAGCAACGTGGCAAGATACAAGATCAGCATGCAAAAAAAGCCAATCTATTTCTGGTATTTGCATTTTGGCAGCTTTAGCAAACCAGAAAACCATTCTATGGTGTCTGTCAGAGCAGCCTGGTAAAGTAGGATAATTAATGTCCACTGTACACCTGTAAAGCTTGAAACATTGAATGAGATCATTTCGAGACTTTAAACACATTTCCAAATGCTGTCATTAATTTATAATTGGTGTTTTTCTAGAGACATGAGAGTTTATAGAAATATATAACAAGTAAAATGATTTTCAAAGTTGGAAAAAATAAGGTTGGAGAGAAGACTTTGAATGATAAGTCAAGAAAGGTTAATACAGAAATGTGCTATCATCCTATATAGTTATTAAAACATTGGCAGTATAGTTGACAATGAACTTTCTAGGAGTCAAAGCAAAAGAAAAAAGAGAAATGTAATAAATATTAGCTGCAAAGAGAAACATCACATTTCTGCTTTTTGTGGCACTGAGACCTGGAGGACATGTCTTCCTAGTGAACAATTTCCCTAAAAATAAATACATACATAAATAAATAAAACATTTAAACAAGATTTATCCAACCTCTTTTGATTGCCTTCCCTAATGGAAGCCAAGAACTCAGCTCCAAAGTGCTAACAGGTTTCTTCTCCCTGGGTTGGCTGTTTTACTTGCATTTTGGTTTTGTGGGAATAAGTCTCAGGTGGCACTCCATTAATCCTTATAAAGCTCAGTGAGCATCAATTATTTATTCTTATTTAGAGAAGCAATTGAATACCTCCAGCCTCTGTAATATGTATTTTCCATGCTGTTCCTCATCACTTTTCTAAACTGAAATTAAGTCTGTGTTTGCTGTTGTCTACCTCAGACTTAGATCCTCAGCATCACCAGAAGACGGTTCAGATAACACTCAGATTTCCTTATTTCTCACAAATTAGATAAAGAGGAGGAATGTGTAGGGTTTGATAAATTCAGGAATTTAATTTGTTTTCATCTCCTCTTGAGATCTTTCCATTAGCAGCTGTTTTTGAAAATATGGAAACAGCTCAAGGTGGCACTTTCATTGTAGACATTGGGCAGAAACTTTTTTTAAGATAAATAAATCATGTTAGACACGAACTACCTCAAAGAAGTTACTGCTGGTTTATTATGATGAAGTACTTTTCTTAGTTAAGTGCACTTCTGAATTTACAGTTCAAAGAGTGTAACAGTGGTTTTATTTGTAGGTTTTATTTGTCCAACATCATTCTAGCCCTAATCACTTTGTACTCTGTATGAATTGTGGAGATATCATAATTTAAACAACCTCTTGTTGTTGAACATTTGGTTGAGCAAATGTTGTATATGTGTGTTGCTTCTATAAAGCAGTTAGGCATTTTTTACTAATCTTGTGGTGGATACAAAGATGAATCTAGTTATGGTAGCTGCCTTTTTAAGTTTCCTTGGCTGTTCAAGCAAATTCCATGCAATGGGTTGGATTAAACAATGGGAATTTATTAGGTCATAGTTTTGAGGCCAAGAGAAAAGACCAAATCAAGGCATTATCAAAGTGATGGTTTCTCCCCAAAGACAGGTGTTCTGGTGCTGGCTGCCAGCAATCCTTTCTCCTGGGCTCCTCTGTCACATGGCAAGGCGCATGGTGATCTCTCCTGGCTTCTTCCTTCTCTTCTGGGTTTCGTTGATTTCAGCTTCTTGCTTCCTGAGGCTTTCTCTCCATCTGTCTGAATTTCATTCCACTTATAAAGGACTCCAGTAATAGGATTAAGCCCCAACCCGATTGAGATGGGCCACATCTTAACCAGCTAATCTCATCCTAAGGTCCTACTATGATGGATTCACATCCACAGGAATGGATTAAGTCTAAGGACATGTTTTTCTGGGGTACAGACAATTCCAAACCACCACACTGCCTTTGATAAGCACATAGTTTAGAGGAAAGGTAGCTGTGTAACCAACTGGCTGCTGTTTTACTTGAAATTATGATGAAAATGGTGAAGGAGCTCAGGGGGAAAAAAGTGAGTAATGCTACAGTAAACATCAGCATGTATATGGCTTTTATTTGCTTTTGAATTATTTTGTTTAGGATAAATTCCTCAGAGTGAGATTGTCAGGCCAAAGGCTTAGAACATTTTTATGACTCCAGTACATATTACCATGTTTTTTACAAAATATTGTGGAAATTTATAAAGCCCTGGCTTTTATTATAGCCTTGCTAACCTTTTATTAATGTAATTTATGGAAATGATGTCTCATTGTTTCAGTATTAAGCACCTAAACTTTAACATATTTCGGATGACATTTTTCAACACTGCATTATGTTTCTCTATCTTCTTATCTTTGAGTATAATTTAAAAAGGTTTTGATGACTGAAAGTCACTGATGGGAAAATTGATTCTAGGGCTGCCAAGTAGTAAAATAAGGTGTTCAGATTAAGACTTTGATCAAGTAGCTTGATTTCTCTATATCCTTTTTGTCATCTGTAAAATGAAGATATGAAATATACTACTTCTCATAAAAAATGTATGCTACATGCATGGGTGTTTTGTGACAATGGAAAATCATAGTCAATTTAGTAGTACTTTGTTAATTCATTCAGCAGATATTGATTGTTTTCTGTATGCAACAGGAGATAAAATGGCGGCCAAGGAGACCTCCAAGGTAGAGATTATGATGAGGGAAGCAGGCAGTTATTCGAGTGTGAGAACTGTGGTGAGGGTAGGAGGCCCTTAGCACTGTGGGAAACCCTGCAGGAGGTGCCCGGGGCAAAGAAAAACCCATCCAAAGGTTGGTGTCGTGGAGGAGAGTGCCAGTGGGGACCACAGAAGAGGGAGGAGAATAAGGAAGAGCTTGCTCAGCCTAGGTGGTGAGAGAAAGTACGTATCATATTTGTGAAACTAAAATAGTCTTCTAGGCCAGGAGTTCAAATGAGTTGGTAACTGTGGTGGATTGAATTGTATCTGAACATGTTATTGGTCTTGGCCCACATTCTTGTGGGTATGGACACATTGTAGATAGTATCTCCTCAAGATGTTACTTCAGGTAAGGTGTGGCCACACTGAATCAGGTTGGGCTTTAATCTGGATGACTGGAGGCCTTTATGGGCAGCGTGAAAGTCAGATGGAGAGAGAAGACAGGAGAGAGCATTGCCATGTGACAGAAAAGCCAAGGACCAAGGATCTCCAGCAGCCAGACTCAGAATGCCACGGTCTTCAGGGAGAAAACATTGCCTCCCTGACAGCTGGATTTTGGTCTTCTCCTAGCCTCAAAAACCATGAGCCAATAGATTCCCATTGTTGAAACCAACCTATTGCACAGTATTTGAGAAGCCAGGAAACCAGAACAGTAATTGCAAGGCAAGCACTTAAGAATAAGCAGAGGCTAGTTTATGATGGACCTTTCAGCCTTATCAGAGGGGCTAAACTTAATTCTGAGGCAATGAAAAACCTGAGAATTGTTTCTAGAATGGAAGTGAGACAATTATATTTCAGGTATAAAATGTCATTCTGGTTGTGGGGTTCAGGAAAGAGGCTTCTGGAGTGATCGAAAAGAAAGCTGCACCAGTTTGCTAAGGCTGCTGTTATGCAAAACACCAGAAATGGATTGGCTTTTAGAAAGGGGGTTTATTTGGTTACTAGTTTACAGTGCTAAGGCCATAAAAGTGTCCAAACTAAGGCATCAACAAGTGGATACCTTAACTGAAGAACAGCTGATGGCATCCAGAACACTTCTGTCAGCTGGGAAGGCATGTGGCTAGCGTCTGCTGGTCCCTTGCTCCCGGGTTGTGTTTCAAAATGGCTTTCTCCAAAATGCCTCTGGATTTCTCTTAGCACCTCTCTGTCAGCTCCTGTGCATCCTTGCTTGTTTCTCCCAAGACATTTCTCCCTAAGCACCTGGGGTTCTTGTCTTAGCATATCCCATGGCAAACTCTGAGCTTCATCTCTTAGCTTAGCATCTCCAAACATCCCTCTGTCTGCATCTCCAAGCATCTCTGAGCATCTCTCTCAGCTCCCAAGCATTTCTCTGAAAGTCTCTCTCAGAGACTCTGAGCTCCTTCTTTTGGTTAGCTCTCTTATAGGACTCCACTGATTTAATTAAGACCCACCCAAAATGGGTGGGGTCCACACTTACATGGAAATAATTCAATCAGAGGTTCCTCCCTAATCAACACTAATATATCTGTCCCCACAAGATTGCATTAAAGAATATGGCTTTTCTGGGGAACATAATGTATCCAAACTGGCTCAAAGGTCTGCCTTTGGATGAGGACAGTGACGAGGTCCCCTCAAGATCCCTCAGAGGTGAAGTCCATGGGATCTATGGCTGACCGTTTGAGGAGGAGGGAGATCAAGAGTTTCAGATTTGGGCAAAGGGAGAGATGGTGGTGCTAGTTCTCGAGACCCAAAAAACAGGAGGAGGAGCAGGTCCTAGGTACAACTGGAAGATAAAGGCTTGCGGATGTCCTCTGTAGACATGTTGAGCTTTCATGTTACACTTAATTCCTTGAAGACATGATGTGAAAAAGTGCTGGCTTTGGAACCAAGCAGCTTAGAATTTCCATTAGAAATTCTTGAGTTTCCTGACCTGGAAAATAGGAATAATCTTCCATACAGCCCTTGCAAGCTAATTATAAGGATTAATTAACCAAATGCCTAATGTAGTCTTGTTTTAGAGACTCAGAACTGTTTTCCTCCCCACCTGTGCCCCACTCCCCCCTTGCTGCACCCCAGTCACGCTTCTTAAAAGTAAATCCATCACCAAATTTTCTTCTGAGGAACCCCTAAAAGCATATCATGAACACTCTGGCCACCGATGACAGTGTGTTGAGCAGTTTGTCCAGCCTCAGCCAGTTGGACTAACACTGCAGAAGAGGTTAAGTTTCCAGCTCTATCCCATAGGCAAAGCCCTTTGCCCTCTGGAAGATTATCCATTCATACATATTCCTTCACCATTATTCATCTGTTAAAAGCTGCTTGGTTATTAATACACTGGTCTAAAATATCTCCAGCCTGTGTCCTCAGTAAAAGGGAAATCAATTGTCACAATATACAATAAAGCTATTCATCCTGAGACAGATATCTCTACCACATCCACGGTTTGATCAATGACACCATTACCAGAGGTAACTTGAATTGCATTCAAAACACTTACATGGGATGCATTCTCATAGAATCGATCTGTCACTGGGAGACAGTGTGAAGACAAATAGCCCTGTGGACGGCTTGCCCAATCTGTCTGGAGAATGAGCCACTGAATATTCTTAGCAAGGATTTTCAGTGGGTGCTTCCAGGGAATGTAAAATACCCTCTTTGTTGATCAGAAGACGCATTCTGCTCTCCCACTCACAGCAAAACTCAAACCTTTTATTTGTCTTTCAGGAAGATAAACTTCAGATATAAAAGAGTCCGTTACCCCAGGAGGTATCCATAAACCTCCAATTCTGTAAATTGCATCTCATCTTTTCTAAAACAAATGTCATCACTTAAGAGCGGTTACAATTTGGTAATCCTGACAGCTGTGAACGGAATTTATCTTTAATCACACATTCACCAAGTATCTATTGAAAACACATCAGGCATCATTGAGCAAAACATTATTATGTGAGGGAAATAAACGGCAAATTCTTTAATTAGGAACACCAATTTTGTTTTTTTTTTTTTGCTAGTAAGAATGGCGTGACTCTGAAGATATATCTGTATTTTCACCTATGTTATAATTCGATTCTTATAAAACTGGATTTAAAAAGTGTTGTCTGAAAAACTATTTGGCCACCAGAGGCATGTGCTCAAAGGTAGTTCAGAAGTACAAATTAGACTTCACTGAAGGACAATCCCCATGTGTTGGGCCCATCTGCATCCAGGGAATCTCAGGAGAGAACTGCAGGGCTTAGAGAAATAGGTGGAAATTGAAAGAAGGTAGATTTGGATACAATACAAAGAAGAATTTTCTATTCATCAGAGCTATTCCTCAGAAGTACTGAGAGGCTGGGGAGCCAAATTCAGAGCTAAATGCTTCCCAAATTGAAACAGATGACTTGGAGAGCGCTTCAACACTAAAAAATCTATGATTCTTTGAAACTAATGCATAAATGGCTCAGGCATCATTACTGTGATCCATTTTGGGTGCACATAAAGTTTATTCTGTTCTCTGATAATTCACAAATTTTCTTTTGCTCCCCATCTTGGTTATGTCAGTAAGTCATTCTGTAAATTAACAGGGTAAATACTCAACACATGTGTTCCTTAGTCCTTGGAGACCCGCAGAGAGAAGGCACCACAGCATTTTCCCCTAAGATGGAACTGAGGGAGACACAAAATCCAAACGGTATTCCCAGCCATCCCTGTGGGACAGTGTAGAAAGCAGCCGAGCCAGCATTCTGGTTCCACTCTCTGCTGCCCCTGGTGGTGAGACGAGGAAACTCACCTTCCAGCTCGGAGCCTCACTTACCTCATCTGTGAAATGAGGGTGTTGGGACCTTATGAGATAAAATGGGAGAGAATAAATATGAATGTGCCTTTACAAATTAAAAAGAATAAATGTTATTTAAAGATAGGGAAATTATTTATTAAATAAAATAAATGTAATTGGTATTTACAAAATCCATTTACTTCCCAATAATTAACTTGTTGAAACCCTCTAACCTGGCCCCTTGGTAAAGCCCAGGCATCTCAACACAATACACAAATGACTTCTTAGAGAATCTGCAGACTACTCTGTCATCAGCTCCACCTACCAAGCCTCTTGTATCTGTTTTCCATCTATGCAGAAATGCTTACATGCTTACATGTCCTCTTATCTGTTTTTGTTTTGTTTTTCTCCTTTATTAGAGAAGTGGGTTTACAGAACAATCATGCATAAAAATACAGGATTCCCATACACCATCCCACCACCCACACCTTGCATTGGTGTGGAATATTTGTTACAATTGATGATAGCATTTTTATAATTGTACTAATAACTAAAGTCCATGGTTTACCTTAGGGTTCACTGTTTGTGAAGTGTAGTTCCGTGGATTTTTTGTTTTTAATTTTATCTCTTAC
Organism: Choloepus didactylus; assembly: GCF_015220235.1. Taxonomy (NCBI): domain Eukaryota; kingdom Metazoa; phylum Chordata; class Mammalia; order Pilosa; family Megalonychidae; genus Choloepus; species Choloepus didactylus. The sequence goes on along the minus strand of NC_051311.1, from coordinate 158,913,235 downwards.
CATATATGCAATCTAGCATTTCCCCTTCTAATCATCTCTCAGCTGTTTTTGCCTCAGTTACTCACCCCACCTTAATTCTCTAACAAAGAAAAAGTTTATCAGTTTTCAAGGGCCAGACCAGGTGACTGCCTCCCATTTTGCAAAAGCCCTGATATCACATGCCTCGCTTTTATCTTCACTTGAGCATTCGCCCTACTCAGGTGGGATCCCTGTTTGATCTACTTTTCTTCTGGGCAGAACCGCTCCTTCTCCTCCATTCTCCACGGCCACCCCTGTGGAATTGCATTCCAGGGAAATAACCAGCACTCCAAAGGCAAAGTCTGTGGGGGCTGAGACACATACTGTGTGGCCAAAATGTGAAATATAATTTTCCTTCTTATATTTGCAGGATTTTAGTCCACCCTAAATAAAGTGAGGTTAGAGAGGCCAGGCGGTTCCCCTCCTTCTTTGGAGAAAAGCTGCCTGTTAAAAAGTTGCTGGAAACCCTCCTAAGGAAGAGAAGCCTTTTCAGCAATTGTAAATATTTAAGGAGGGCTCTGCTCTGCGTCTTCTCTGGCTCTGAGACTGTCTCGAGTGCCAGAAATGTCTGACATTTAACTCCTTCAGACTCCAGGCTCCATGACACAGTTACCACCAAGGCAGCCTTACATTCATTGCCGAAAATACAGCATCAGAATAATGAACATGCTAAGATTGTTCCCTCTGGGTTCCACGAGTAATGAAAAGCCTGAAGGAAGGGCTCATTCATTAAGATTTTATAAGCAGGGGAAGAACAAAGGGTATTTGGGTTTTAAAGAAATTCGTTTCTGATCAGTCTATTCTAACCTTAGCAGAACATTGTTGACAATGTAAATTTATTGTGGAAAAAGAAGATTAACATGAAGTTCAGTAACCACAATTAAGTCTTCAAGTGCTGCTCAAGCACTGCATTGTTAACATTTTCTTAAAAATTTCTGATTAACTGACAAGAACTTAATTTACTTTTCCTAAAGGAAGGTAAATATGTTTATGTGCATATACTGGGAATACAGAGAGTTAAAGTACATTTTACTCATATTGATTCTTCTCCACCGTAGAACCTGGCAGTGCCTTTAGAATCCCTAATTAAAATGGCACAATTGATCATTTGAAATTATCAAAGAGGTGACAATTAATAAACATGCCCCAGTGGAGCAGTACTGAGTACAGGCTGAGTTAGTCCTTCACTCTGGGGTCTGGGATGAGAAGAGGCTGGAACAGACTGAACCCAACCCCAGCCTGGGGCAGAGCTACCCACCCCACTCAGAAGAGGGCATCTGGATTAAGGGCTTGTTTTTGCAAGTGACGGAAATTTTGTTGTGCTGTGGTGTTTGTTCCACAGTATTATCACAACGAATGTAACTAATTCATTCGATAATGCATTTTTATTTTGCATCTAATCCTTTCATTAACAATGAGCTCAAAAATCAAAAACAAAGGAAGTGAACGTTTATAACATTTAGTACTGGTTTTCTGCTTCTCAAGGCTATTAATGATGTATGGGTAATTTGCACAAGATTTTTCTAGACAGTGACCAGATACAAAAGAGAAGACATAAATCTGAAGAAGCCTCAGCTTCTAATTCAAAGGTTAGTAGATATTTTAAGACTGCCTGAAGAGGATGATTTAGCATGTCCAGCAATAGAAGGTGTATTTACCTGCTATCTCTGAATCGTGACTTCTTATTGAAGGCAGATGACTCTTAACCCTAAATTAACTTCACTCATTTTCAATTCCAAGTTTTCTGAAATTGTTCAGAAAAATTACAACCACTATTAATAGATTGGCTCCAATAAGAGAAGACAAATAATACCACTTTTATACTAGTTTCTCATAAACTTCAAGTAGAATGTCAGTTCAGTTATTTTCAAAAACAAAGCCTTTTTTTAAAAAAAAATTCAATTCCTAGAATCAAAGAAAGCTTTTGGATGTTAATTCCTTCTGAACCTGTTTCTAATTCTATTTTAAATTCATTTTAAAAATTCAACATTGCAGGTAAAATTGATTTTTTGAACAATACTATAATAAATTTTTGAAGAAATTGTGTATCAGGAAAAAAAAACCATGATCTTATTACCTAGAGAAACTAATATAGTAGAAATCAATACCTGAAATTGATTATGTTGTACATATTATTCATAATTTCATACAAATCAGCTCTGTCATCCTAGCAATAAATTTAGAAACTTTAATTATCCAAAATTTAAAATATTCTTATAAACAGATTTTTTGTCAATAAAAAAAATTTAAGCATGTTAACAGATACTTTTTCTTTCAGCAGTTGTAATTTTATAAATGGTTGAACCTTGGAAGTACTATTGTTTAGGCAACCTAAGTGTCCAACAAATGGTTTTTTCTTTTTATCAGTTAAAGTTATTGAAGTATCATTTATGTATCATAAAAACCCCCTTTTAACCATACTGTTCAATTCCCACCCCCCACCTGGCCCCAAGAACCTGCTGATGGGCTTTTTGTCACTATAACGACAGAGTTTATAGAATTTCATATGAATAGTATCATAGAACATAAGTCTTTGTATCTGGCTTCTTTCAGTTAAATGGTGTTTTTGAGATTCACCTGTGGTGTTGTCACATGTTCAGTCTGCTCCTTTTTTATTGCTGAGTAGCATTCCATTATATGGATATACCACAATGTGTATATCCATTTATTACTGGATGGACATATGAGTTGTTTTCAATTTCTAACTTCTATGAATAATGCTGCTATGAACGTGAATGTATAAGCTTTGTGTAAGATATACGTTTTTATTTATCTTGGGCAGATTTCTAGGAATGGAACTTCTGGCAGTGTACATGTATGTTTAACTTTGTAAAAAACTGCCATACAGTTTTCCAAACAGGCTGTTTTCTTTTGTATTCCCATCAGTAATGCATGCATGTTCCCATACCCTGGCCAACACTTGGTGTTCTAGTTTACTGATGCTGCCGGAATGCAAAACACCAGAGATGGACTGGCTTTTATAAAAGGGGGCTTATTTGGTTACACAGTTACAGTCTTAAGGCCATAAAGTATCCAAGGTAACACATCAGCAATCGGGTACCTTCACTGGAGGATGGCCAATGGTGTCCGGAAAACCTCTGTTAGCTGGGAAGGCACATGGCTGGCGTCTGCTCCAAAGTTCTGGTTTCAAAATGGCTTTCTCCCAGGACGTTCCTCTCTAGGCTGCAGTTCCTCAAAAATGTCACCCTTAGTTGCACTTGGGATATTTGTCCTCTCTCAGCTTCTCCAGAGCAAGAGTCTGCTTTCAACGGCCGTCTTCAGACTTTCTCTCATCTGCAGCTCCTGTGCTTTCTTCAAAGTGTCCCTCTTGGCTGTAGCTCCTCTTCAAAACGTCACTCACAGCTGCACTGAATTCCTTCTGTTTGTCAGCCCATTTATATGGCTCCACTGATCAAGGCCCATCCTGAATGGGTGGGGCCATGCCTCCATGGAAATATCTCATCAGAGTTATCACCTGCAGTTGAGTGGGACACATTTCCATGGAAACAACCTAATCCAAACATTCTAACTTAATCCCCACTAATATGTCTGCCCCACAAGATTGCATCAAAGAATATGGCTTTTTCTGGGGGACATAATACATTCAAACCAGCACATTTGGTATCAACACTGTTCGGTTTTAGAATTTCTAGTAGGTCCAGTGGATTTCAATTTGCATTTCTCTTGTGACTACTAATGATGAGAATATTTTCATGTGGTTTGATGCTATTTGTATAGCTTATTTAGTGAAGTGTCTGATCAAATTTTTTTCTCAGTTTTTGGAGTTATTTGATTCTTATTATTGACTTGAAGAGGTAGATAAAAGTCTTCCATCAGATACATATGTTGTGAATATTTTCTCTCAGTCTATGGTTTGCCTTTTCATTTTCTTTTTTTATATTTTTTTATTTTGAAATAGTTTTTAAGATTATAGTACAGATACAAAAATAATAAAAACCCCATATAGAGAGTTCCAACATACCCCTCTATTCCTCCAAATACCCAGATCCATCAATTTTAACATTTTGCTAGATTTGCCATATCTTTCTATCTGTCCACCCATCAGTCTTACTCTCTGTCTCGCTGTCACTGTATGTCTCTATGTATCAATACATTTTTACAATTGAGAATAGATTGTATGCATCATACTCCTTTAACTCTTAAGACTGCCATGTACATTTCCTAAGAACAAGGATATTCCCTTATGTAACCACCTTAAGTGCAGTTTTCAAGTTCAAGAAATTTAACATTGATACAAAACTTACAATCTGTATTCCAATTTTTTCATATGTCCAAATAACATCGTTCTTTATTAAATCACATCCAGAATCTTGAATTGCATTTAATTGTCATTGTCTCTTTAGTTGCTCTTTCTTTTCTTTTTTAATTGTGGGAACATATTTATAATAAACTTTCCCATCTCTACCACCTCAAAGCATATCATGCAATAGGATAACCACATTCACAACTTTGTGGTACCCTCACCACCTTCTATTACTAAACTTCCCCATCTCCCCAAACAGAAATCCCACACCCATTATGCATTGACTCTCCATTGCCCTTGTGTGTTGCACCTGGCAACCTGTAATCTACTGTCTGTATGAGCTTGTACATTTTCTGATACTTTCTTTGTAGCTGTCGTGGGGCTCAAATTTAACATCCTAAATATGTAAAAACCTCATTTGATTTTATACTAACTTCAATAGTATACACATACTATAGTCTTATACCCCTCACTCCCCCCACCTTTATGTAGTTTTTGTGACAAATGTGTTCCTACATTTTGAGTCTGAAACCACTGATTTATCATTACATTTTATGCATTTACCTGTTAGGTCCCTTAGGAAGTAAAAAGTGGAATTACAAAACAAAAATGCAGTAGTATTGGCATTTATGTTTACCCATATTGTTACCTTCACCAGAGATCTTTATTTCTTCATGCAGTTTTGATCTATTGTCTATAGACCTTTCCTTTCAACTTGCAGAACTCTCCTTAGCATCTCTAGTACTGCCAGTCTAGTGTTGACAAACTCCCTCAGCTTCCTCAGCTTTTGTTTAATCTCTCTCTCATTTTTGAGAGAGAGTTTGGCCAGATATACAATTCTTGGTTGGTAATTTTTTGCTTTTAGCACTTTAAATATGTTATCCCACTGCCTTCTTGTCTTCATGGATTCCAATGAAAAGTCAGCACTTAATATTAAGAGGCTACCTTTTATGTGACATGTTGCTTCTTTCTTGTGGCTTTCGGAATTCTCTCTTTATCTTGGTATTTGACAGTTTGATTTTAATATGCTACAAGGTGGGATTATTTGTATATATCATGTTTGCAGTTCATTGAGCATCTTGGATGTGTATATTAGTGTCTTTTGTTAAATTTGGGAAGTTTTCAGCCATTATTTCTTTGAATGTTTTCCCTGCCCTTTTTTTCTTTCTTCTTCTACTGGGACCCCCACAATGCATATATTGGTAGTCTTGATGGTGTCCCACAGGTTTCTCAGACTCTGTTCACTTTTCTTCATTCGTTTTCTTTCTGCTTCTTAAACTGAATGATTTCAGTTGTCTTCAGGTCCTCTGATTCTTTATTCTGCCGGCTTCAATCTGCTGTTGAACCCCTTTAGGGAATTTTCAAAGTTCTGTTACTGTGGTCTTCTACTCTTTCCATAATTTCCTTTCCTCTTGATATTATCTTTTGTTCATCTTTCCTTTTCCTTATTTCCTTCAGTTCTTTGTCCATGTTTTCCTTTGGCTCTTTGAGCATGTTTATAGCCATTTCTTTTAAGTCTCTGTCTGGTATATCCCAAGACTGGCCCTCCTCATTGATGGTTTCTAATGCTTTAATGTTTTCCTTTGCATGGGCCATTACATGTTCTGCTAATTTTTATGTTCTGAAACCTTTTCGTGAAACCTAGATGTTTCAATATTTTAATGTTTAACACATTTTAATGTTTAACTCTGGAATTTAGTCTCTGAGATGTCTGCTCCTTAAGCTTTTGTCCAGCTAAGATTATGACAGAGCTTTCCTTGAATGCCAGAAACTAACAAAGAAAAAAGAAAAAGGAAAAGAAGGAAACACCTTTCTCAGTCTTTGCAGATTGACCCGTGCAGTCGTTCTCCTTCAGAGCTTATCCATACAAAGAGTTTGCAGAAAAACCCAAGCATAGGGGCCCCTTGATCCTTTCTTTGCACATGTCTTGTGTTGGGCATGTGCACACAGCCCTAGGAATTCCCTTATTTACATGGACATGAATGTCCCCTCTTTCCTAGGAAACAATATCCTCATGGTCCTGGGCACTGCATTGTGTGGTCTACAGACAGCAATCCCTTGCTCTAGGCAGCCATGACTTGACTAAGCCCCCACAGCATTCTCTAGGCAACCTGTGTAAGCTGTCATCTACACACAGGGCTAGGTGTGTGACAGCAACCTGTTACAAGTGTCCTGGTCAGTCCCTCAGGCCCCCACCAGACAGACCAGACCAGATGTACACCCTCCCAGTATGTGCACAGAGGTTATTATACTCCCTGTGGAATGGGGACTGGGAGCCCACACTGGAACCAGAGCCTACTCTGCAGCAAGCTGGTAAGGGATGAGGGAAGAGCCAGCCACGGCACCATGAAGTCCTACTATTTTTAAGTTGCCTTTTTCTTGGTTCAGTGCACTCCCACTTAACTGCAATTCTTTAATTGTTTTCTGGATCTTTGAGAAACATGTTTCTGCCAGTTCTTCCCTGTTGTTCAAAGCTTCTGTGGGAAATGGAGTCCTGAAGCTTCTCATGCCACCATCTTGATTGGGCCCTTTTCATTTTCTTAATGGTGTTTTTCAAAGAGCAGATGTTTTTAAATTTTGATCAAGTCCAATTTATCAATTTTTCTTTTTAGGGCTTGTGCTTTTTTGTGTCCTTCCTATAAGATCTTTGTATAATCCAAGGTCCCAAGTGTTCCTCCTATTTCATTTTTTCTGAAAGTGTTATGATTCTTTCTCTCATATTTATGGTCTATCATCCATGCTTCGTGTATATCAGGAGAGGTGAGGGTTGTTTATTTATTTTTCCCTACTGATATACAGTTGTTCCAGTACCATTCGTTTAAGTGATTATCTCTTCCCTATTGAGTTACTGTAAACATTTTGTCAAAAATTGATTGACCATATTAGTGTAGTCCTATTTCTGGACTGTCAGTTCTGTTTCATTGATCTACATGCTTATCTTTATAACAATAACAGATTCTAGATTACCGTAGAATTATAGTAAGTCTTAAAATCAAGTAGTTTAGTATTTCCAACTTTGTTTTTTAAATTGCTTATGGTATTCTAGTTTATCTGCATTGTCATAACATTTTGAATTTAGCTTGTTGGTTTCTACAAAAAAAGACTTTGGCTTTTGATTGGTATTGCATGGAATTTATAGATAGATTTGGGGGAGAATTGACACTTTTTAATGAAAGTAAGTCTTCCAATCCATGAACATGGCATATCTCTCCATTTATTTAGGTCTTCTTTAATTTGTCTCACAGTTGCTTTGTGGTTTTAATTGTACAGGTCTTTCATATCTTTTGTTACTTTAATTCCTAATATTAAATTTCTCATATATTAAAAGAAATTATTTTATAAATTTCTCTCCTATATTAAAAGGAAGTATTTTATTAAATTTCATTTTCCACTTGTTTCTTCAATATAGAGATAAAACTGAGTGTTGTTCATTAATCTCATGTGTTCCCACCTAGCTAAATGCACCAGATTTTTGTAAGTTTTTTCAGCCATTATTTCTTCAAGTATTTTTTTTTGGCCTCTTTTTCTCTATCTTGTCCTTCTGGGACTTCAATTACACATATGAAAACATTTTATATTGTCCCACACATCTTTCAGGATCTATTCAATTTTCCTCTATCTTTTTCTCTTTTGTTTTTTATTTTGGACAATTCCTATCTATATATACTCAAATTCACTGATTCTTTCTTCTGTCCTCACTAATCAGCTCACGTGAGTCATTCATTTCAGTTATTGTACTTTTCAGCTCTAGAAATTCCACTGAATTCTTTTTATAGTTTCCATTTCTATGCTTGATTCTCTATATGCTTATTTATTAAGGCTCACTAAGGCCATACTTTCTTTTAATTCCTTAAACATACTTATGAAGAGCTGCTTTGAAGTATTTGTCTACAGAATACAACATCTCAACCCACTCAGACACAGTTTTTATAATCTTTTTTCCTTCAGTTGGGGCACACTTTTTTTCTTCTTATGGCTACTAATTTCTATTTAAAAACTAGACATAGTAGATATTGTGTTTTAGCAACTATGGATTTTGTAGTTTCTTCTGAGGATTAATGGTTTTTTGGTTTAATAGGCCCTTAGCCTGTTTGGACTCATAGAATTTTTTTAATTATCTTGTATTCGGCAACAAATGGAATATTAGTGGGTTTAAAGAATGGAAACTCATACTGTCAGCAATTTTTAATCAAATAGCTGTTCTATACCCAGTGTTGTTCTAATCATTGAGTATGGACATATACAAGTATATTCTGCATTCTTGGGTTTTCATTGAATCTGCTGTATGGAACAATAACTACCTATTTTCCTTTCATATCAATGGAAGATAATTGCATGTGATTAAATTTATTTTGTAGAATTTGATGTCCAAAATAAGTTGCCTTTATTATTTTCTGTCATCTTAACCATTATAACCTGTTATTGATACTAATCATCATTTAGGAGGTCCAGTCTGTGCAAAGAGCAATTCTAAACCCTCTATGTGTTTAGAAGCTTAGAGGAGCTTAAACCCCTCTGGACACACCTCACCTACTACATCTTACTAGTTTCCTTTTCCATTACAAAATGCAATATTTACACCTGGATGTTCTTCCAATATATTTTTAGAAACATGTTTATTTTTTAGCTTCTATACTCTGATAAAGCTTTGTATTGAGGCATGATTTACATACAGTAAAATGCACAGTTTTTTTTTGTTTATGCTAGTGACTGACTAGGGGGCAGGGAGAATATACAAGGAAGTGGTGAAAGAGGGGGTAGAAACCCAGTTACTACCTCAAAGCATTATCCAACCACTCTTGCAAAGGTTGGAAAACTGTGAAACCAACTATAAATCAGAAGATCATTTAGCTTGAAGGTTTTAGGAATTTCAGGTCACAGAAAACTAAGAATCCAATTTAAATCTTCAAGTAACAATTGGTCCACAGAGCAAATATTATGGGGAACTCTGGATGATAGTAAGTTATCTGTTTCAAGAGATGGTAGCAGAGCAATAAAAATGAGGCAGGGGTTCCTCTGCTCTGGGATTGTGCTTCCTGGCCTGAGGCTGGTCAATTTTCAAAAAATGCACAGATCTTAATTTTTGGTAATTGTGTACATCTGTGTAACTACCACCCAAGATATTTCCCTCATGCAGATTTCCCTTTAACATGCAGCCCACCTCCACTCACCAGAGTGTGACTGCATTCTGATTTCTGTCTCTTTCTTATTTTTGCCTGTTCTTAGGCTTCATATAAATGGAATTATATATTGGATATTTTGGCTTCTTTCACTCAACATCTGACTTTTGAGATTATTCCACATTGTTGTGCTTATTTGTATTTTGGTTAGTTTTTATTGCTGAGTGGTATTCCATTTGTACAAATAAGCTGCAATTTGTAAATACATTCTTCTGCTGATGAATATTTGGGTCCTTTCCAGTTTAAGGCTATAATGAATAAAGTGCCATGAACTTGTTTGTTCAAGTCTTTTTGTTAACATATGTTTTTATTGCTCTTAAATACCAAGGAGTAGAACTGAAGGCACATGTGGGAAGCCTGTGTTTAAAGTTATAAGAAACTACTGGTTGTCAGAGGGCTTGTACCATTTTACATTCCTGCCAGCAACTTGCTCTCCGAGTTGCTAAACATCCTCACCAATACTTGGTATCACTTGTCTTTCTAGACACAGCCATCAGGTGGGTGTGTAGTGATATTGCTTGTGTGTGGAGCTGTGTCTGGGCCTTGCTGCCGCTTGGTTCAATTCAGTTCCCCACAGACTTCCCATGTTCAGGGCAGGATCAGAATTTTCCCTTTAGCAGGTGCCTTAGTTTGCCAGGGCTGCTATTTTGGGGGAAAGATAATTAAAAACAAAATCTTCCAACCCAGAAAATCTCTCCAAAAGAGAAAAGTGAAAGAAAAACAATTTTATTACTGAATAAGCATTAAACCAGAATGTGATACATCACAAGCAATCTGCTAAAGAGATTGCAAAGAAAGAAAGAAATGTTACCCTTTTATGTAGCCAAGCAGATACAACCCATTACATACAAGTTCTCAAGATAAGCGAAAACTGGTCCTCAAGTAAAAGGACTTGACAGCACCATTTGTCACACATAGTTTGTCTTAAATTCACCTGGTAATTGGGTTGGTCTTTGTGTTTACTAATGGCCTCTATCTAAAGGAGTCATAAAACTTGTAGTATCTCTATGAGAGGTTGATAGTTAGAATTTGGAGCCAGAAGCCCAAGTAAACTCCCATGGAAATGTGGACATGAGGGCGCTAATTTCCTTGATGTTTACATTTCAAAGAGACGGCTCCTGGGTCCTTGAGAAAGACATTCCTAGGTGGCAAAGCTGGCAAGAGGTTTAATTTTGCCTTTAAAAAGATTCACCTATACCTCAAAGGGGCAGAGAAAGGATTTACAGTTCCACCAACAATTGGAGTTTTGGAGGCTAGAAGTGCAAAACCAAAGTATTGGCAGGCTATGCTTTCTCTGAAGTCTGTAGGGTTGTGGTGGTGGCTTCCCAGCCATCCATAATTCAGTCTCTACCCCTGTCACATGACCACCTGTTTCCTTCTGTCTTCTCCTACATCTCCTCCTGTGTCCACATTTCCTCTGCTTGAAAGACCCCAGTCGTACAGGATGAAGGCCCACTTTGATTCATCTTAAGAGGATCTTCAGAGATCCTATTTGACATGAGCTCACATCCATAGAATCAGGTTAGGAATTAATGTGTCTTTGTGGGGAACACGTTTCAGGCCATAACTGCAGGGCCTGGGATCTGAGCACCTGTTTGGCTTGAGATTTGGTAACTGAAAAAGGATTTAGGGGATGATTATGATTACTAAATCATTATATAAATATTCCTTTTTACTTTCCGGTATATTATAGTAGACAGAGGGAAATAACCTGAAATCTCTGAACTGTAATCCAGCTGCCGTGATCTCTGAGAATGACTGTATAGCCTTTATCTTATACCCTTGTGATTATAAAATCCTTCTAACTGACATTCACTTGTATCCATTTATACAGTTTTTTGACTTTAACATCTTATGATCTCCAAAGACAGAACCTAGTGTTTATTAATGAAGGGCCTTGAGTCAGCCCGGAACTAACCCACCCCAAGTCCAAAGTTATCTTGATAACCAAAGCTGGATCTAACCAAAATGGGCCCACTTGACATGTGCAGTAGCTTAGACTTTAACCTGTAAGTCACCTATATACCTCATTATAATGCTAAAAATCATGCCCATCATCATAGTAGGACCATCATTTTCTCTCATACATTCTGTAACTAAGCATGTAATCAATCTGTGCATGCTCAATAATTAGATCACCTCTAATTACATCATCTGGGGCCACTGTACTCATTATCCTAAAACCTGCCCATCTTTTGATGCTATAAAACTATCAAAATTACTGCAGTTTGGGGAGACAGATTTCGGGCCAATAGGCCATCTGCTCTCCTGCTTCAAGCCTAGCAATAAATTCTTTCTCTCTTTGAAGCCCCAGTGTCTCAGGAATTGGTCATTTGAGTGCATCGGGCAAAGTTCCACTGTCTTGGTCCGGTAATGATATTTTGAGTTTTAGTTTGAGTTCCTAATGTCCAGCATTCTGAACTGTTGGAGATCTCTCTCCGTTTACAACCTGGTTGCCAGCCTTTTGGGTTTCTGGGGGGTTCTCTTTGCTCTCTAGCTGTGCTCCTGGGTTTTCTCACTTTTGGTGGTCTCTCTGCTGCCCGTGGAGACAAGACCCTAGTGAAAGTCCAGCCAGCCTGGGAGAGTCTCAGCTCCCACGCCCTGCCCCAACCTTCACCTGTTCACTTGGTGAAGCTCGTGGGAAGCGGTCGATGGTTGGTTGCAGACGTGCTCTGTGGCAGGGGCCCTTCTGGTTTTTAGAATATCACTCCAGTCCACGTGGCTTTTAAAGGTTGTGAACATTTTGGCTGTTTTCTCCTCACAACTGCCCATGCAGCCTCTTTCCTCTGCTGCCACTCTGTCAACAACGAGACCGACAGTGGGAGTCTTCTTTCCTAGAAGGGCTTGTCCCTTTTTGGATTTCAGTCCCCTTGGGTATTTTTACAGCTTCAGATCTCTAACGTTTAAACACATTAAACAAATAACAACAGCAGCAAAAACAGGAACAGAGAACAACTATGGTTGATAGCTCATCTGGCTCCTTCTTGTTAGGGTGACAGTGACAGTCTCTTGAGGTTTTTTAATATGCCAGTTCAAAACAGAACTTCATATGGGTTCATTTGTATCTCATTAACGTATTTTTTTGGTTATTGTTATTTTCACTAGTTAATCTGCTCTCAGATCTCTGTTGCTGCTTGTAATGCTTTTTATACAGCTGTAGGACTGTACTGACAGATATTTTTCATGTCCTCCAGCAACGGAAACATTTTTCTTCTGCCTTCAAAAGAAAAATCGACATAACTAAATGTATTACATGTGGTGGAAACTCCCGTATTCTTGACTGTGTGCAGCTTTTTCTCGTGGCTCTTCCCCTCTTGAAAGTCTCCAGGAAAAAATCTGACGCATTCTTACTTTTGGTCCTTGACAAGTTGTAGAGTCTTGTCTTTTTCTTTAAAGTTAAAAAAAGAAAATAACAAGTAGGAATCCTGTAGCAGAAGGAGAGCAATTTCCTTAAGGACACGCTCTTCAATGGAGTGTTGGGGGCTCTTGGCATCAACCTTTCTAATTGAGGAATACATTTTTTTCCTCACATACTTTTGTCCTATTCCAACCGTGTTGTAAGAATTCTCTATTTTCTTTAATATCTTGATTTCATCATACATTGAATTGCCTGAAGGCAATTTCTAAATTGTTGAATTTACCGTGTATTACCTTGCATTATTATTCCTGACCATTTCACCAGTGATGATTTTTCTGGGCTAATATTTATCCAAAATTACTCTTTCATTATTTCTCTCCCCTTGACTGTTTACATGGTCGGGAAGGATTATCATCACCCAGTCCTCTAGGATTTTCTGTTTTAGCATGCCTGATACAGTAGCATAGTCTGAGCTCCCACTTCTAGGTAGATAATTTGTTCTTCTTTTGTTTTTAGCTAAAGAAGTAAGGAAGGGCTCTCTGCACCTACTCGGGCTCTCGAGTTGAGTGTGTCCTCCTCCAGCCTCCAGTTCTTCTCCTCTGTGTCACCACACTTGTCCGTGTTGTGGTGATTCTCTTTTTTAAATTTCGTATTGCTTTTTGAAGTTCTTCTAGTTTATTTTGATATGGGTTTTCTTTCTTTCTTTTTTAAAGTGTTACCCTGTACTTTAGGTTGTTCATAATTTTTTTTTTTTTAACTTTTATTTTTATGTTTTCTGGACACTGAGATTTAGGGATAATTTGATGAATGTTGTATTACTTGAATATATTATTTAACCAGATTATGATGGATTTAAACTGGAGAAAGGAAGACTTCAGTGTTTCAAGGGAGCAGTGTTTTGATAGTTGAGTACCTGTTTTATGAAAAAGGGATTAACTTTATTCTGCATAGCTTTAGAGAACTCTCATGGGAAGAATTTACAGGTGGTGTATTTTGTCCCAGCGTAAAGGGAAACCTCTATTAATTAAGGGTTATCCCGACTGACAGACACTGGGGAGGCAGTGATCTCCAGCCGTTGGAGGTGACAGTGACAAAGGACCTGACTGGGGCAGTGAAAAGTAACATCCTGTTCTATCAACAAAGCAAGGGATTTCTCAAGTTTCATTAGCTTCTTGACAATGTGCTGGGCCCTAGGAGTCATTTGGATTTCTACAGTCATGACCACCAGGCTCTAAGGCTAAAAGTATGGACCAAAAATTGTCCCTGCACCAAAGGAGACGATAATCTAAAAGCATTCAGTGGAGAAGGATGTTTCCAGAATTGTAACTATAGTTGGAAATGTGCAAGGTTCAGAAAACCAAGATGACAGATTGAGGGCTAGAAATCAAAGACTACTGTGAAGGTAGAGTCCAGAGGATTTGCTGATGGATAGAATGTAGCAGGGGAGGAAAAGAGATGTCTAGCCAGGTTAACTGCAGGGATTTCATCCTGAGCATCCAGATGCATGCAACTGATATTTATTGATACTTAGAATGTGGCTACAGCAGGATGGAGCAGTGGGGACGTGGATCAGGAGTTCAGTTTGGATGTGTTAAGTTTGATATGCCTACTAGGGATACAAGTATCTTTGTAAAGTAGGGAGTTGTAATGTGGAATTCAGGCCAGAGGCACGGACATGAGGTCCTCAGCATAGAAAGTGGTGGTGAATGCGATCTTTGAGGGAGTGCTTGTATGCAGAGAAATCCAAGGGGGAGCCTGCAGCACTGAGGTGTCCAGAGGTCTGAAAGGAGGAGACGCCACCAGCAAAAGAATCAGAGAAGGAGCTGTCAGGGAAGGAAATGGCTGTATTCCTAGGCTGACACCCAAAACTCAGTGCTCCCCATAGAACAGCTAAAGGACCTCGCATCTGCAGTGCAATAGTTAGAGTCACAGAACTACAAAGTCATTCATGTTTGTGTATAATATATGTGTGTGTGCACGTAATACATACAATATGTGTATGCATATGTGTATATGTGTGTTTGTAAATGAGTGTGTGATGTGTATATATGCATATGTCTATGTGAATATATGTATATGTATATATGCATATTTATGTATGTGAGTATATATATATATAAAATACATGAAAGTGACTAAAACACTTTTGAATCTGGTACAGACACTGCAATGCCCTGGTATGTAGTTTCTAGGGCATGAATTGCATATCCTATTTGGGATCCAAGTTTCCACTCTGGGAACCCCCTAAAAGCCAATCCTTCTGCCAAGGCTTTGGATTCATTGTGGAGACTCAGCATATGCCAAAGGGGGGGCAGGAGACCCCTGCCTCGGGGAGGAGCACTGGGGGTTACAGTGAGTATTATTTTGACACATAAGACAATGAAGGTCGGGTCCACCCTGCCATGGAAAACAGTCGCAGGGGAGAAGGAAGTTGGTGGGACCGGAGTCCACAGTGCAGTCGTGGACACAGACATGAGGCTAGCCCCCTCTGTCTTTTAGGGGATACGCTGTGCACAGGAAGTGAAGCTGCCCATTCCCTTTGCTCTTCGGGGAAAGCCCCCTTGGCAGATTCTCCTCCCTGAAACGAAAGGATAGAGGCCCCAGGGGAATCACTCATCAGGTTTAGGATGTCTGCATGAAGGGACTGTCCATCCGGATATCAGCTTAGTCAGGCGCTTGCTGAGCTGCCCTGGGGGAAAGCAAGGGGAAAGCTGGCCTGTTGGCACCACTGGCACAGCCCCCCCCCCACCAGGGCTGCCAAGTTGCAGCCCCCAGAGAGAAGTCACCCCGGGTGGAGGAGGTGGTGGCTATAGGTTTGCCAGAAATGAGGGCAGCTCAGGGCAGAGAGGTTTTCCCTTCAGAGGGGTGTGCAGCTCAGGGTCAGCCTGGAGATGCAGCCAGGTGCAGCAGGAGATTGTGTTATCTGTGAGAGCTGAGAGCCTGTGGGGGCAGCGTGGGGAGCTCCTTTCTGTGCTGCTACCCTCTGCCCAGGAGATGAGCTAGATCCGGGGTGATAAATAATGGAAATTGGAGGACAACCTCATCACTCCTGATTCCAACCAGCAACAAAAAAGAAGACGCTGGATTGAATGAGGCAGTCACTACACAGAGTAGGAAACGTTCACTTTTTGATCTTTCTTTCTTCTCCCCAAAATACAGGAGAAGTGGGTACAGATGATGGAGAATAGCTTACGATTGCTGGCCATGTCTTCCCATTCACTTCATGCCAGAGCTCCTAGCAAGGAAGAGAGCTTGAAGTCAGATGTGAAATTCAAGTTCTAAAATGGACAGGGTTAATATAAATAGACTGTTTTAATTTTTTAAAAGTCTAAAATTTTATGAAATCAGTTTTTTGCATAGGTAAGGAAGTCTGTTGGCCAGCAGCAAAAAACCAAAACACAAAAAAATCTGGACAGAGCATAACTGATGGCAGTCACTGAAAATATAAAACCACTGGAGGTGTACACTTTGTGGGTTGAGATTCCTTGGTCCAACCAGTTGAAGTTACAACGTCAACCCATAAAAAATCAAGTATTTCTTTAGGTACAAAATCATGCTCATGCTGAATTTGGTTCGGTGCTGTTGAAAGGTAACTTGAAAGGGCAGAAATAATGAAGGAGTACATCGTGTGTACAAATCACATGCAAAGCATCAGAAGAACAAGGAGTAGGTCTGGGAAGAGGTACAGGAGGAAACACAGATCCATCACTCGAAGTTCTTGACAAGCCAAAGTGTTGGGTGACTCTAACTCTTTCGGAGAAGGAGCAGAGACTTAAAGATGTCTAATTAACTTTTTCCAAGGGTGGCAGAACTATGATTGTGCTGCTTCCATCAGCTTTGAAGATATTTGACAATATACCATTGGAATCACCATACCCAAGGGCCAGAAAGTTGACCTTGCACCATGGGGCAGGGTTTGTTGGGCAAAACTCGCAGGGCTCCTGCTGGATACTAGGTTGGTGGGAAAGGCTTGGGAGGAAGGGATGCCTGCTATTTTGGAAACCAGTCTTCTCTGATCTGTGAGCAGGGCTGTTTGAGTGGATGAATAGCCTTGTCTGGGTTGTATGGGCCCTGGGGCAAACTTCAAGGTTGACTTGATACAGTTCATTGGTATGTTCCACTGTCCTCTATGCATTATCCCCATAGGCTAATTCAATTCCAGAGGGAACTCTGTGGGAATCAAATAGTTCAATTTTATGGAGAATGAGTCTGAGAAGAGAGCTATCTTCATGTGTTAAGAAACCCATGCTGCAAACAAGATAGAAAGCTGTATGAGTACAATTACAGTTATGCAAATACATATACAGGTGACAAATTGAGGTTATTATTCATCAGATCTGTTAGTCCTACTAAGTGTCCAGGTCTGTATTATATGCTGAAGTATCAGTGGAGGATAGTCAGGGTTTCTGACAGTCTAGCACATGGAGCTGAGTTTCATGAACCCCTCCTCCTGTAAACACACAAATACTGGATAAGATAGATAGATAGATAGATAGATATTGAAATATGTAGCTTGGTTTGAAAAAAAATTAAAATTTCCAAAATGCTATGAATGAAGGGAGAAATAAAAACCAGAGTAATATCAGTCAGTGCCATGGGACTCTGGGATTTGGGGGCTACCTCAGGTTCTAGGGATCTGTAACCCCATGTAGGGACAGAAACTTTGATTATAAATACATGAGTCAGAAAACCTAGCTGTCCCCAGCATAGAGTTTCAATCCAAACTGGGAGTGGGGGGCATACATTTGGGATTCAAATTATACTACATGCATGGAGGGGAAAAAAACAGGTTGATAATTGAGGTTAAGACCCCTAGAATTCTGGCAGGAGGAAGCTCAAACCACTCCGTAGCAATCGTTTCACAAGTCAGGGATCAAAGGAATCCAAGGAAATTTAAAAGTGCCATGATGATGAGGTCACAATAAACAAAAATAACAAGAAACTCACAAGATTGAGCATAAAATAAAGAGAAAAGACACAATTAAGCAATACTGAGAAGGAAAAAAGATCTGAAACCTATCTAGAAATATAATCGAGATAATACAATTTAGAGAAATAATACCAGGAACAATTTTAAGTAAAATGTTGAAAACATGTAGGGAAATAATTCTTTAAATATAAATTTTTAAAGTTGACTGAAGGAAAAAATGTAAACAGTCCTATAAACATAAAAGAATCAGTGATTTAATTTTTAAAAATTAAAAAAAATTGTTTTAGATGTTGGTTCCATCCAACTTTCAAGAAATAGATGTCCCCTGTGCTTATAAACTTCTTGATTGAATAAACTCTTTCTGAGAAAAAAAAATCCTTAAAAAAACAGTATCAGTATATTAATCTCTCTCACAATCATAAATAAAATTAATTCCTGTATAAAATATCATGAAACCAAATCCAGCAATATAACAAAAACCATATTATGATCAAGTAGAGCTTACCTGTTATTTCAGAGAGGATCAAGTTTGGAAAATCATTTCAGATAATCAGTCACATTAACAGATTAAATGAGAAAGTGGGTGATTGCTTCAATAGCTTCAAAAGAAATTCATGATGAATTTCAGCCTCCTTCATGACTAAAATACAAACACCACCTTAAATAAGGAATAAAAGCAAACTTTAAAAATCCAATGCAGTATGAAACACTATAGGAAATCTAAAACAAATATATTTAAAGATGAAACATGGTAAGTATTCTTTTCAAGGAAAATAAAAGAGTACCGATTCTGATGATTTTTTTATTCAACATTTTATTTTGAAATTCTAATAAATACAGACAAATAAGGAGAAAATATAAAAGAAATATGGATTTGAAGGGGAAGAAACTTCTATTCACATAAAATAGACTATATAGAAAATTCGAGAGACTACAGATAAGCTCTTAGAACTAATAAGTTGAATTGTTAGTATAAAAATCTCAGTGGTATTTCTTTACAACTAATTAGAAAATGTAATAAAATAGACTATTGCTATAGTTGTTGAATTGATGATCACTGGAAAGAATTATACAAACTATTGATACTGGCTATCAGTCTTAAAACTTTATTAATAATTGTTGTTTGTTCATTCTTTATGTTTTTCTATTTGTTGTAATGACCATTATTTTTAAAATCAAAAAGTGATACTGATCAAAAGTGGTGGGTTCTCTGCCCCAACCGCTCAAATGACCAATTCCTAAGACACTGGGGTTTCAAAGAGAGAAAGAATTTATTGCTAGGTGTGAAGCGGGACAGCAGATGGCCTATCAGCCTAAAAATCTGTCTCCCCAAACTGCAATAATTCTGATAGTTTTATAGTATCAAAAGATGGGCAGGTTTTAGGATAATGAGCACACCGTCTTGAGATGTGAGGTTAGAGATAATCTAATTATTGAACATGTGCAAATTGATTAAATGCTCAGTCACAGAATATATGTAAGAAAATGGCTGCCTTAATATGATGATGGAGATGACTTTTAGTATTATAACGAGGTGTAGGTCACTTATAGGTTAAGGTTTAAGCTACTGTGCATGTCAGGTGGGCCCATTTTGGTTAGATCCATTCCTGTCTAGTAAGATAGCCTTGCAACTGGGGTGGGTTATTTCTGGGCTGACTCAAGGCCCTTCATTAATAAACATTAGGGGCTGCCTTTAGTGATTATAAGACTCTAAAGTTGAAAAACAGGATAAAGGTGTATATGTGAGGGCCAGTCGCAAGGTTTTTACAATCAAACAAATAAATGCTGTTGTTATAGAATCATTATCAGAGATCAAGGCAGCTGGATTACAGTTCAGAGATTTCGGGTATTTTCCCTTTGGCTATTCTAGTATACCAGAAAGTTAAAAGGAATATCTATACAATTATTCAGTAATCATAAGCATCCCCTAAATCCTAACTTCTTGATTACAAAAGAACAAAAAGAAGTTGAACCCTGTAAAATGATATCATGACTAATGATCTTATGTAAAACAATTGAAGATAACTTAAATTGCTTCAGAATAAAATATAATTCCTTGATTGTCTTTTCTTTGTTGTTAAATCATAATTTGTAGCTGACGGTTCATAGAAACCAGAGGAAGGGACTTTGTTCTTGGTTTTTATTTTGTGTTTAAACAAAAGTCTGAAAGAGTTGTTCCCGGATTATTCCAATGTGGAGTCAAAAGCCATCAAATTTAATTTGGATACACTATTTTAGCCAGATAACCTCAACAATTCTGTTTACATTTGTAAAACCAAAGCAGTAACTGCTTTTTTTTTAATTAACTAAATTAAGAGGTGAATACATAGGTCTATGGCTTTCATTAACATTTTTACATGCCAGTCTTGAAGCAACCTTTGTGTGTATAACTTTTTATTCAAACCATATTTAAACTTACACTTAGGCATGTGCAGAATATATAAAAATGTGTCTTTGGGATTTAAGGAATTTATTACCCTCAAAATGCCTGGAATTTTTTTCCCAAAGTCTTTTGGTATTTCAACATGCAAAATATACATACACACTGAAAAAGAGATCAAACCGTTTAGCTGTAGATGTAGCTGATCTCACAAATTCATCTCAGAGGGAATTCTCACTTGAATCATAACACAGTCAGGTCACATTTCCACACCACCTTTGTGCTACCCTTGAGCAAAATGTCAAAAGACATGAGAATGTGTGCACCATTAATTGCTAAACTACAAAATCACTAATTACTTGAAAGTTTTAGTCTTTGAAGTCTAAGTTATTTGGTTTGTGCAATATCAGAAGTTGGCTTCATAGCTAATGTCTGCCAACTATTGAAGTCAGTCGAGAACCTTAACAAAAATGACCCAATTCTTTTCAAACATTTTTATTAAACATAACCCATAGAGATATGAAGACTTTTAAGAATTGTAACTGTTCTATTCAGTGAGGGAATATTTAAAGAACCAGAGCTCCATGAAACTCAGTGGACTATGCAAACATTTCTCATACTGGCTTGTATAATAGGCTTAATTAAATTTAAACATCTTAAAATAATTGCTGATGTGTTCATCTTTAAAAAAGAAACTGGTATTAAATGTAAAGAGACCAGTAATAACAGCAAAACCTCCATTGTTTACTTACTGTGCCAACCAAGAGTCTGGGTGTTCTCAGGACACACGATGGGGACTTTTGGGTCCCGTCTCATCAGCTGAAAATGAAGAGTTATGTTTTACTTAATTCTGTGCCTTGAAATCCTTGAAGGCTGGTTGAGTTAGTGGAGAGAGTTCCAGAAATAGATTCAAACCACCTGATTCAGTCCTGGATATTTACTAGCAGCACAATCTTGGGGAATCACAGTGGGAAGATCAAATTAAGACGTGTATGTGAAAAAGGAGTTTTATTCATTGTACTGCACTTCATTTCACAAAGGACTTGACATGATACAAATAGAAGAAATTTAAATTTTTTAGCGTGGTTTATTTTGAGAGAAATGGAAAAAATAGTTAAAGCCAATAGTAAGGTTATGACCCCAAATGCTTTCCAAAGGTCATATACACTTATTTCACATGGACTACAAATTGGGTTCTGTATTGTCTAGTAGTCAAGGGAGAAGAAATCCATCCATTGCACCCTGAGAGAAATTTCTCCCATTGGTTCTTGTGATATAACATAATAAATAAAAATATCTTCCAAATCCTTACAGAAAATACAGCCATAAGCTTCAAAAATCTGCTTACACCCTTCTTCTATGTGCATTCATGGGACAGTGCCAAGAACAGCTCATTGGAAGCAATTTGAAGGGCAGTCAAAACTCTCCGGTCCAGATAAACAAATCTCAAATGAACTGGCTTAATCCAACTGTTAAATTTACGGTAGCAATGGGGGTGGAAGACCTAATATTTGTGAAACCCTCTTCTCTGTCTCTTACTCATACATAGCCTTATGACAAGAATTGGGAAGCAGAGTCAGGAGGCTGCAACGCACTCTGGTGAGTGCCAGAAGGGTATAATCATAAAAGGTGAAACGCCACATGAATGGGAGACATTTCTCACCCAAAATTCTTGGACAATATTGAGTTAAAGGCTTATCATGAGACTTAGCTCTATTCTCTTATTTCAGTTATTTATTTTTCAACAGATGAGTCATCTCTTAAGTTTCCTTAGGAATAAGTGTTTGGACTTACAGTGGAAGCTTGGTGGTTGATGAGGAACACTGGGTTCCGGCAGAATTACACAGACTCTTGTTTGTTCACATCTTGTCGATGGACTAAGAGGAGCTGAGGTGGCCGCTGGTACTAAGGAAAAGGGACGCTTACAGCTGGAATTGTTCCAGTGCCCGACAGAGGAGAGCCCCACCAATTGGGGCTTCAAGGCAAGTCATCCTGGAAATTGTGTTTGGTTTCCTACAGTCCCTGGGCAGATACAGCAGTGTGTGAGCAGTGCTCTGAGGCTAGAATTAACCAACATAAAGCTACAGTGGTGGTAATAATAGCTGTTCTAGTTTGCTAATGCTGCTGGAATGCAAAACACCAGAGATGGACTGGCTTTTATAAAAGGGGTTTATTTGGTTACACAGTTACAGTCTTAAGGCCATGCAGTGTCCAAGGTAACACATCGACAATAGGGTACCTTCACTGGAGGATGGCCAATGGTGTCTGGAAAACCTCTGTTAGCTGGGAAAGCACATGGCTGGCACCTGCTCCAAGTTCTGGTTTCAAAATGGCTTTCTCCCAGGACGTTCCTCTCTAGGCTTCAGCTTCTCTCCAAAATGTCACTGTCAGTTGCTCTTGGGGCATTTATCCTCTCTTAGCTTCTTTGGAGCAAAAGTCTGCTTTCAAAGGCCATCCCCAAAATGTCCCTGTAAGCTGAAGCTCCTCTCTCAGTTCCAGGGCATTCTTCAAAGTGTCCCTCTTGGCTGTAGCAAGCTCGTTCCTTCTGTCTGAGCTTATATAGTGCTCCAGTAATTTAATTCAGACCCACCCTGAATGGACGGGGCCACACCTCCACGGAAGCTATCCAACCAGAGTCATCACCCACAGCTGGGTGGGTCACATCTCCATGGAAACACTCAAAGAATTACAATTTAATCAACACCGGTACATCTTCCCACACAAGATTACATCAAAGATAATGGCATTTGGGGGGACATAATACATTCAAACTGACGCAATAGACATAATTTATCTTTTCAAGATCTAAAAGTGCTCAGGGTTTTCCAGGAGCTTTTAATCAATACTGTATCATTTAAGCAAACTCATGGTGACTCTATGAAATAAATATGTACCTTTTCCAAAACAAAAAACAAGGCTTAATCTGACAAAGGCCTTGTATCCAAAACATACAAAGGACTCTTAAAACTCAACAATAAGAAAACAATCAATCCAATTTAAAAATGGGCAAAAGAGCTGAATGGACATTTCAGCAAAGAAGGTAGAACTGATGGGAAATAAACTTATGAAAAATGCTCAATATCATATGTCATTAGGAAATTGCAAATTAAAACATATGCCTTTTGGAATGGCTAATTCCAAAGCACTGACAACACCAAACATTGACAAGTATGTGGGGCAACAGAAACTGTCATTCATTGCTAGTTGGAATGCAAAATGGTACAGCTACTTTGGAAAACAGTTCATCAGTTTCTTACAAAACTAAACATAGGCTTATCATATGATCCAGCAATTGTGTTCCTAAGTATTTACACAAAGGATGGAAAGTTTATGGCTACACAAAAACCTTCACATGAATGTTGGTAGCAGTTTTATAAAACTGACAAAAAATTGGAAGCAAACAAGATGCCCTTCAATAGGTGAATGGGTTAAAAAAAAACAAAACTGTGGTACATCCATACAATAGAACATTTTTCAGTGATAAAAACAACTGAACTATCAAGCTACAAAAAAACATGGAGCTTTAACCTTGAATGCATATTGCTAAGTAAAAGAAACCAATCCAAAATCAATCCAAAAAGCCTACGTATTGTGTTACTCCAACCTTTTGACATTCTGGAAAAGGCAAAACTATAGGGGTAGTAAAAAGATCAGTGGTTTCCATGGGTTCAGGAGCTGGGATGTATAGGTAGTGCACAGAGTATTTTTAAGGCTGTTGAAACTATTCTGCATGATGCCATAATGGTGGATACATGACATTATGCATTTGCCAAACCCCGTAGAACTGTACAACACCAAGAGCGAACTCTAATGTGAACAATGGACTTCAGTTAATAATAATGTGTCACTATCAATTCATCAGTTGTAACAAATGTCCCACACTAAGGCAACATATTAATAGTAGAGGAAACTGGCTGTATGTGTGTGGGGGGGGGGATTCTCTGTACTTTCTGTGTGGTTTTTCTGTATAGCTCAAACTGCTGTAAAAATAAAGTTTATTATTTAAAACAAAAGGCTTAGAGCTGATGTGTTCATTTCCCAGAATGATATAACTCTTAGAAGGCAAAGGCAGAATTTGAATTTATTCTGTATGTCCTGGGGTTTTTCATTGATGCTGTGATACCTCTGAGGTATTGATGATAATTTACAGTTATGCAGAATTGTTTAATTCACCCTACACTTTTTCAGACATGCTTCGTACCATCCGTACTGAGGGGAATCAAGATTTTGCTTGTTCAGAAATCTCTGTAAGCCCTCACACTTTCTTATGTGAACAGTGTGGTATATTACATCATTGTGACTGGAGCAGAGAGAAAACAGCATAATACCAGTATACTAAAGAGGGGCTGACCTGCAGAAGTTTGGGATGGATGACACTCACCTTCAAATAAGAGCTGGGCTGCAGTGAGGAAACTAGGCTTGGTTTCTTTCATCTGATGCCAACAGTTCTTTGTGTGGTTAGAAGCCCATAGTTAGAAGCTCTAGGATTTGCAAGTGCCAATAGTTGAAAATGTCTTGAGATGAAAGAGTTGCCAACAGAAATAAAGTCATTTGACAATGGAGGGGGCTTTGAGAAGACAAGACCTCAGTTTCACATTGGGGTCTGAACTGCCTGCTGTCAAACTATGAATTCCATGTTTCTAGAACCTAAAGTTAGAAGCATTCACAGCAGATTAGGTTATTTCAAACTCAGGTTTTTGTTTTGTTTGTTTTGTTTTGTTTCCAAGTGAATAACACATGGGATACAATCATATCTTCCCCAAATCAAAGCCGCCTGTGGCTCCCGGGACTGTGGTGTGACATTTCTCTCTGGGAAGTAGATGTTGGGACATCTCTCTCTCACTCCATGATCCACACAGGCCCACGTAGCTGATTAGGCATCCTGAACAGATGTTACTTTCTCGCTCTTGTCATGTTGTACATCCCTCACAAGGAAGGTTGTTCCAGGTTGCGAAAGCTGCCGAAATGCACTATACCAGAAATGGATTGGCTTTTACAAAGGGGGTTTATTAGCTTACAATTTTACAATTCTAAGGCCCATGAAAAATGTCCAAATTAAGGCATCAACAAGAGGATACCTTCTCTGAAGAAAAGCTACTTGCATCCAGGGTTCCTCTGTTGCCTGGGAAGGCACGTGGCCAGCATATGCTGGTCCTCCTCTTCCAGGTTCTGGTTTCAGTGGCTCTCTCTCTCAGCTCCTGTGGGTCCTTCTTAGCATCTCTGGGGCATTTCTCTCTATATAAGCTCTCTCCAAAAGTCTATGCCTTTTATCCTTTCATAAAGAGGATTAAGACCCACCTTGATTGGCCTGGGTCACATCTCAATTGAAACAACCTAATCAAAAGGTCCCACCCACAACAGGTCTGCACCCGTAAGAATGGATTGAAAGAACATGGCCTTTTCTGGGGTGTATAACAGCTTCAAGCCAGCACAAAGGTCTACCATGAGAAAGATGACTGTTCTTTGGTTAGTTATAGAATAATTTGGGGATGCTTTTAGACAAATATATGTTTCTTTGGACTATATATAGAATGACTATTGTATTCTACAACTGTGGAGAATATCTGATGGGGGAGACAGCCTCAACATTGAGTGTGGAAAAATTCTAAGTCATATAGAAGTATATGCAAACAGCATTGAGGTTATAATTATCATTCAGTATTTGCTCTTTGGGGGTTCATCATATCCCATCACTGTCTGATTCTAGATCCATGGCTTTGCTCAACAGAATATTCTGGCTGTTGTTGGTATCATGCAACTTTATGGGGGACTGTGCAGTAAAACTACAGTGTGATGTGATAGTGTTGAAAAGCATGATAACATGTCCTGAACACAAATCAGGGAGTTATGCTCCCCAATAAGTAAATGTTTGCAAAGTTCCCTGCTTTTAAATATTCAGGGGGTAGAAGGGATATTGGTCTGATTATTTTTCCTTCCTGAGTTACTAAGAAAATTCCTTCAGTGCAGCTTCAAGAGCTTTATGCATAATGAGCTGCTTTATCCACTGTTTTATTGTTTATTTTTATGGACCAGGCCTCCAGGAAAATTCTCCGCAATGTCCAACTGCAGCTTAAATGCACCACAAGTTCACAATGGGTCAAGCTCCTGTTTTATATATATATATATATATATATATATATATATATATATATATATATATATGTATTTTTTTTTTTTTCTCTCTTTATCCTCTCTCTAATCCCTGAGGCAGTGTTGAAATCAATCTCAGGCTTTCTTACTCCCAGAACTACAGCTGGTTAACACAATTGAATGGAGGGTGTGTGCGAGGCAGGCAGGGAGGAGGACAGAGTCAAATGGCATTATCAGAGGTAGAACAGATATCCATTTTGTGATTGGATTTCCCCCAAAGGACAGGAAATTGAAATTCAGAAGCCTGCTCTCTGGTTATCTGGTCTTATTTGGGTGAGCGAAGGAGTGAGTTGGGATTTTTCCTTGTCTGAATCATGAGACACAATGTATAAAAGGGCAGCTCTCTGTTCTGGCTTAGGAGGGACCCCTGCAGAAAGTGGTCCTTGTGCTCCAAGCTTAAGTAACCATGCAAGGAAGGGATACTGCCAGTTCCCTTTTGACAGAAAGAACACAGCTGAGGTTTGTAACCGTGTTATGAAAACTGGATTAGCTGAAATAGCCTGAGGATGTTTACACATGTTGACTCTTCCTTTCTTGTCTTTTGTAAAGTAAGAGAATCAGGCAAAGGAGTACGTAAAACTGTCAGCTCAAAATAGACAAGTGAAAATAAAGGATTCTAGGGTGGAGAAAAGAAATTAAATGTGTTTGTGGGATTTAAGTTAAAAACAAAAGGGATTCAATGGTTAAATGTGGATTTATAAAATTCTCATTTAAAGGCAAGTGAACACATTTCTTGTCTTTGGAACTTCTCATAGCCTCTAATATGGTGATGCAGATTGTAAATTTCTAAGAAGGGATATAGCAAATTTCCTAAAATAATTTGGTTTTCGAGCTTTTCCCTTCAAGTTATCTTATATGACTGGTATACAGATCACTGAGGACAGTCTACTGCAGTACAGATTTACTTAGCAAGCCTTGCTTTTCTTCTAACCCTTCATCCTATTTTTTGTCCTCATCTGCACATTTTTCATACTTCTTTTGTGTGAAATCAGTGTTTGCCACTCTGAGTTTCTGAATAAGAGTCAGTCCATGAGCTGATGTTAATAGTCAGCAAAAAAATTTTAACATTGTGTCTAATAAAAAAGAAGCAGCTCTTATGAGGAAGACGTTTTAAATTCAACTCCTTTAAGCAATGTCATAAGCATTATTTAAATATTTAATAAATAAATGTTTGCATGAAGGAATAAATGGCTATTGCAACACCATAGCTCATATGAAAATTATCACTTGGGAAATAAAAAGAAATGTGAAAATATATTGTCTGTTTACTTAATTTACCTCAAATTGTAAAAGAAAAGTTCACCGTGACATTTTCTTTTGTTTTATTTTTTAAGTGGCTGACTGTTAGGCATGATAGTTTAGACAACTCTTAGAGATAAGAGAACAAAAAAGGGACTAGGACACGCCCATTGAGAAGGGGTACCCAGAGAGACTCCATGGAATCACAGTGAAGCACAACTGATGTCTCCAGGATGCCTCTAGAAATAGATCACACCTATATCTTTTATTAATAAGCTTGAGAAAAGTCTTATTAAGAATAGTCTGTACACCTGCATATTATTTGTCATGAATGTTATTGGGAATAAATATGGGAGATAATGTAATAATTTGGGCAAATCCAATGTTAGTGATTTCCTTGGAGATGATGAAAAAGGGAGTTTCAGAGTGTTAGTGTTGAATATGGCCATGTAACTTTAATACTGTTCCAACCAGAGTTCAGCCTGTAGAAAAGAATGATGATTCCTCATCCTTCCACAGCTTAATGAAAGATGTCTCCTACCATTAGCAATCTCCTCTTTCTTGAAAACGTCTTGATACTACAACCAAGAAAAGGTGAAAACTATGAGTATTTCAATAACCATATCATACTCAAATAAATCCAGATTCAAATTCTGGTTTAAATGTCATTCTCTTATGAATGGAACACTTTTCTTTAGTACCTGATAACTCCAAGCACATGAATCTCAGCGAATGCAGATCAGAAATAACAGACGAAGATGATACACAGCTCAGTGAGGTCAATCAAAAGAACATTTGTTTTGAGATTCCTTGTATGTTCCATTTCTTATCAATCAAGAGATAAAAGGACCTATTGATGAGTTCAGTGGGTAGTGGCCTGGATCAAATCACTGAACCAGAGTCTTCCAATTTTATCAATGCAGCTACTTGTGTTAAAAAACATGTACATATGTGCATGTATGGATCACTCTTCAGTGAATGATTTTCTTTTAGTAAGAACAGAAAAAGTTTTCCATTAGTAGTGCCTATATTTTACACGTATTTTTTTTTCTTAGTCAATTACATTCCCTTCCACAGAACAAGCAGTGATATGCTGACCAGAGCTGTTGTCCCGGATGTTGGTGCCTAGTACCTCCCAGAGTGGTGATCAGGCATTGCACATGGATGGATACATTTCATGGGATGGTGTGTCTGTGAATATCTTAGTAAATCCGGAGGGTTCCATTGGCTGGCCTAGATCCAGAAGATGGTTTTTTCTTAAAGGAACAATGAGATGTCATCAAATAAAGCAGTATTTATTCTTTAAAGCCACCTCAAATAATTTTTCAAAATAGGAATTACACAGATAACCTCCATGGTGGAGAGCCATCTTTTATAATGACTGTTCCCCAGAAGCATAATTTAGGTCAAAATATCCACTGGGACAGATTTCAAAGGGTCATTAATGAAAAATCTTCACCGACCAATACACAATAACAGAAGAAATTATGTTTGCACTTATACACACACTTTCACTCATTCACCCATCCTTCCCTGCCTGAATATCCCAGTTAACTACTCCAAAGTGAAAGGGCTTTGCATCTGTGAGCCCCACTTAAACTGGCTTTAGAGAAGGAGACAATTTACCCTGTCATTCTTATGTCTGTACCATACGGGGGCATGCTTTTGAGTTTAATTTCATTAGGTTGTGAAGAATTTTTATTAGGAATTTTCATTTGGATCTAACATGTAGCATATGGGTTCGCATCTTGAAGTTAGGAAGTTTTGTTTTTGAAGACTGAATCAGCTTCACAGGAATTCCTCTTGGCCACAAAGATTGTGAAATGTGTCCAATTCACACAGGTGCTTTATTTCTCTCTCAGATATATTCATTCACAGTCCTGTATTTCAGTCTTTTTTTTTTTTTTGTAAAATTTTAAATATCAGGGGTTTGCTGTCTAACAGATAATATTGATTATAATCATGACTGTTATTGAAGTTATTTATTTTATCTAAAAATTTAAGTTTCTGTAGAAATCACAGACTTGTAACAAAGAGCTGGTTAGAGTCCTAGAGATCATGTAGTTTAATTGCTTCCCTTTGTAAAGGTGGAAACTAAAGCCCAGAGATGAGGAAAGGACTGACTTTCCCAAGATAATGTGGCTGCCCCATATCAAATAGATTGACCCCAAACCAAGTCTCAAAGGCCAGTGTTCTTTCCACTTCTCCATGCTGGCTTTCTGTTTTTGGACTTATTTTTACTATTAGATGGCCTACTAATAAGTAGAAATGTGTATTCATTTGTAGACATAATTAATTGAGTAATGTTGTGTACATTTTGTCTGGGTTAGTATTTACAGAACAATCTTTCGGAAATAGATCTGGAGTTAGCTACTTGACTTTGGTTTGGCATATTTGAAACTGTTAAATGGGAAGTTTAATGACTTACTGAAACCTCCCAAAGGTAAATAGATATGAAATGTTTTAAATTGCCTTACAGGTTGAGAGGTTAAAACTGATATCCTCCAAGGACTCATTTATTCAACCATCATCCAGCTTGATGTCAAAACTCTTATTCAATCGTTATCCCGCTTGATGTAGAAATACTCGAAACCAACAGCCCTGACTCACTTTGAGTGTGGGATCCGTGTCCACACTTAGCAGTCCCCCAAATACCTTAGATGAAACACCACTGCTTCTTCTTCCTTGTACCCCTCCTACCCACAAAAACTACCCCTGTTTCTCCTTCTGTATTCCTTGCCCCAAATGGGTGATCATGCATCCCGTCATCAAGACCAAACTTGGAAACCTTCACTGACATTTTGTTTTCTCTCTCTTATCAGCCACATCTTGTTGAATTAACCATAAATCTTGCCCTTTTTTTGCTTCTTCAGTATTTCCAACATCTCTCCTTTATTTCTCCATCCATCACATCATTATTACATCACCATCAGTCTCCACTTTCCATTCATCCTCCTCATAACTGACAGATTGATTTTTCCAAGACGAAAATATTATCACATCACTACCCAGCTTAAATCCTTCTGTAACATCCTGTAGCATCGAGCCAAACACTCCCACTTCTTAACTTCTCATGCACATATTTCCATGTTACGGCTACTGATAGACCTCAGCTTTTGCCATCCCCAATGACGATAGGGATTCTGGGCTCTAGCCCTGTAGCACAATTATGAAATCTGCAGAAGAGCCTAAGTTCTCCCTCTACTTGGAATTTGACTGCAGCTCTCAGCTCAAGCATTATCATCCTAGAAAGCATTTTTGGCTAAGACATGATTCTCTCCTTTTCTCTTTATTACACTGTATTATTCTCACCTCACTTGATTTTTTCCTGCGCTAAACTGTAAGCGCCATCTAGGCTTTTTGGTCTCAGTGACCAGAGAGCCTAAAGAATGGGTGAAATTTAAGTCCCATCCCTACATATTTGTTGACTTAATTAACAATTTCACACCATAGCAAGTGTACAATTTCCCTTCTCGTGTATTGATACAGATGTAAATTTCCCAGAGCCTCATTTGACAGGCAGAAGTGTGGGTTTTCTCATCACTTTGACACCTTGACAGTTTAGCCTGGATGAGGTAAAATATTATGATACCAATAGCTGTTTGTTTTTCTTTGAAGGAATAATTAGCAGTTTGACAGATCACATATGTGAATTATTCAGTGCAAGATTGTAAATTTCCTACAGGCAGCATTTAACTCCAGCTTGTAATGAGCAGAAGGTCTGTGTTCGAAAGTGTGAATGTCTTTGAAAATGTTGGCTTTTTCTATGCAAAGTGCTTTCCAAAAGAACAGCAAGCCACAGGGATGGCTTTGCTATAGGAACGGATGATTTCTTAAAAGAGGACTCTTCTGTGGGTTATAATAGGAAGAAACAAAAAGTGAGAGCATTTTGTAAGACAATGGCTAATTAGGCTCTAAATCCCCTATCTGACAAGTAACAGGTGCGTGACACTTGACTAGTTACTTATTATCTCTAGTCCTCAGTTTTCTCATTTTTAAATTGGGATAATAAGGTTGACTTTGTTTAGGATGGTGGTTAGGGGCAAGTAGCAAATATCTATATAGCCTTTAGCACAATGTCCAGCAAGGATCCTGAATGTTATTCCTGTAATCTTGCTTGGGAACATGTCACTCCCACATGGGGGTCCCTTCTCTAAATCAGGCCTTGGCTAGACCAGCCTTTTGGAGAGAATTTGCACGGGTGTCAGTGTTGTGCACCAATGTCCTGTCTAACCAGTCGACTGGGGAGGCTGGAAAACACAGCCCAGGGTTTTAGCTAGGCATCCTCTCAGTGTGTGAGACAGGTTGCCATGCAGCTATCCATCCTAAGGGTGGATTGTTCTCCCACCTCCACCCTTCTCTCAGTTCTCATGCCCACAACCACCCCGTGGTGAAATCTCTGCAGGATCCAGTATCTCATTGATTTCACAATCCCTCTCTCCTTCTCTGAGTGGCAGCCCACAATGTTCTCTTCTCCAGTGATAAGTGGAGGCAAGAAATGGTCTGAAGGGACTAGTTGCTGGGCACACACTCTGGACAAGCCGTCTGAGGACACAGCCTTTGGCTTCATTTCCAGAGCACCTGGCCTGGGGGGCCAGATGTGGGGTGCAGGGATTGTAGGGCTCTAACATTTTGTTTTGATTTGTAGAAGCAGGGGGTCTGCCCTTCCCATTTCCACTTTATCATCCATCTCCTCTCTGGCTGTTTCCTTTCAGGAGCTATCATTTCCATTTTTCTCACTTGTAAAATCTTGTCAAAACATGTGTATCTATAAATCATTGGGTCAGCCCCTTTCCACTTCCCTAGACCTCATATGTTTAAAATCTCCTCATAGGCAAGTACATTTTTTGTGTTTCATAGAGATTATTTTTCTCATATGTTGATAACATATATGGATATTTTGGTAACTGTTCTCTGGTCTTTAAATTATTTTCTATTCCACAAATTGAGTGCATTTTTAAAAAGTATATTCAGTAAAATGATAGTGTTTTGTGTAAATCCGTTCATAAAGAAATAGAGACAAAATGCCAACACTAATAATGTATCTGGAATTAGTTAGGCCCCAAATCCCAAATTACATACTAGCATATAATTGAAAAAATATGTTTTGATGACATTTGATCGATAAAATAACCAATTGTTCATATTGCCCTTGAAGTCCTGCTTGGTTTATTTATAACAAATGTGATGGAACTACTGCCTTGCAATTTCTAGTCCTACTGTGATACATTTCCTGTTTCTCAGGATTTAACTTTCCTATCTCCTTAGTTCATTCTTTACCTTCCCAGGGAAGATTCACACTGGTTGCCCTGAAGGCAGTAAAGCTCAGGGATGGGTATCCATCTCCCTGGGGAGAAATGGACACAGTTGCCATGTGTTGATTATACAACACTTTTGTGTCTTACGAACTAATTCTCCACCAAGGGAGAATATTGGCCAACCATAGAGCAAGTCTTTGCTGCATTCGTTAGCCCCACTCAAAATTCATTTCTTAGATAATTGGATAAGGACAGCATTGGGAATTGAATAGCTAATAATATAGTTTATATCTTTTATTTATCCAGTCACAGTTTTTGTAGGGATCCCAAAGCAATTGCCATAGTTGGGGGCATAGTTAGGGTCAGGGTCTTTGTGGGCCCTTTGGGGACTTGGACCACTGTTATCTGTGGCCCATTGGCAGCTATGTACCTTTGCTACTTAGGTAACAAAGCCAGATTCCAGCCTTTCTAGGAACACATCCTGCCTTCCGGTATCCCTTTCCACCCAGTGAGGAATCTGTCTGAGCATAGGAACAGGCAGGTTGGGGTCTCAGGCTGGGTGTTTATTTTCACCCTTTGGGAACCGCCTGGTGATTTCTTGCAGGGAGATAGTGGGTTTATCGTGAGCATGGAGGATGGGTGGACAGCCTGCATGGGCTTACTCTGCTCTCATTAACCACGAGTCCTGCTCCCGCCATGTTTAAGGAGAGCACTGCTTCTCTTTCTCCAACCCATGTCAGCATCATCAGAGATCCCAGCAGGGGAGTGAGTGAGTTCTAGGAAGTCTGAACCCAGTGTCACAGCACAGGGCTCGTTGAAGAGCATTTGCCATCAGTGAGGGTCTGAAAATAAAGACCCCCCCCCCATGCCACGCTCCAAGGACCTGAAATCCCATCCACTTGGAATGTGTCCTTTATTTTAGTCACGTTTTTAATTCCTGCCACCTACAGTTCTCTTGGTGGTTTGAAGATGAACCTAACTGGCCCTTAGGGTGAAGAAGCTTAAAATCTAGTGGAGGGAGGTCTGTCATTTTCCTACCAAACCCTCATAAGCCCAAAGTGCTCCAGGGACTGGGGAGACAGTGGTGACCTCAGTTGAAGGAGAGGGATAAAGCCTTGTACACACACACACTCTTCATGGTTTTTACCAGACCAGGTCATATCTAATTTCATATCTCATAAACAGTCTATTGTTTGTAATTAGAATATGCAGTGCGGCCAGGCAACTTGGGTTCAGATCTAGGTCTAAAATGTCTTCCCTGTGGGTCTTTACCCAAAATTCCTTTACTGTACTGAACTCTGTTGCATAATCTCTGTGATGTGGTTCACCTGTTTGTGCAACAATTACTTCTGGAGCACCACTGTCAGTTGTGCACTGTGCTGACCCAGGGGAGGCAACTCCTCGGGGATTGTTATGAGGCCATATTAAATAATAAGGTGCAAAGTGCTAGACACAGAGCATATTAGACAGGCATGCATTTAAGGGGGTCTTACCGCAGGAAAGGAGTTGCTGTTAGCACTATCACTAAGCCAAAAGGGCACGAGCTGCTTTGATGGTGCCCAGTAAAGCCATGTGTGCATGAAGATGATATGGGCCCTGGGGACTGAATCTGAAATAAAAGCCTGGGAAGAAGCTGCCAGGCCACGTGGAGATTTCTTCTCCCACTGTGTAAAGATCTTCTAGATTTGACTGGCTCCTTGCTCCACCTGTTCTTTTAGATAATAAAGAAGATGTCCTTCCCCGTGGCTTGTTGTTTGCCTGGACTGATCTGCCCTGCTGAGAGCTGTGGGTGAGGATTTGATGGATGAAACCAAAAACTAACCTGACAGATCAGGACACATGATACAGAGACAAACCAGCTCCACAGATCTTGGCTCCCTGGAAGAGTTCAGTCTTCGGGTCAGCAGCTAGTCTCCATTCCTTACAGCCACAGCCACTACCTTGTCTCCTCTGCCACAGGCTCTGCATCAAAAGTTCAGCCTCTAAAGCTGCCTTTTTCCAGGGTTGAGACCTTGCTGCACCCCTGTTCATCCCCTATCCAAAGGGGAAACACCAGCACCTGCAAAATGATCTGCATGGACTGGAGATAATGTGTACAGATTACTTAACAGGGGGCCAAGTTTCAAAGCTGCAAACCCAGTTTGCAAGTGACTTAATCAAGGGGGCCGCTTCTTTTTTGCACTTGCTATAGGTCTGATCCAACACTTGAAGATTATTTCATGTTATCTGTAAACCAAACCTTTACAACTATCATAAAATCAGGGGGTTAGTAGGGTTTAAGAGAATACCTGGAGATAACTATATTTAGTGGCTGCTCCTGTTTTCATGTCTTTTTGCTTTCATTTGGTAATAACTGCTTTAGGCTAAGATTGAAGCTAGATCAGTCTCGTATTATTTTCTCCGGTGGAACTTTGTTACTCTGGAATGACAGAACTGGGGAATGACCCGACTCCTATAGATTTATATCTGGGAGGATTCAAGTGATTCTGGCTTAATTAGCTTTTTCCAAAGCCCAGACCAGCACAGAACTTGGGAGCTGGACTTTTTTCCCCACTTGTCCTTCTTGACTGGACCTCCCTTTGCCCTCCAACTCCCAGTTGTAACAAATGTTTAGCCATGAGTTAGATTATAGAGCCCTCTAGTGGCACTCTACTTAAACTACAAGTTCAGGCAGAAATCCAAATCTGTAAAACCAAGGCACGTGTTTGATTTGGGTAACAAAAACTAGCAAGGGGCAGTCAGGCTTCCATTAAAATCTAGCCGTTTATACTACAGATCTACTTTGATCTCTCATGTTTCTCCATGTCTTCTCACCCACACATTAAAAACAACTGTAACAAATGACAGAAGCAAAAGCCACTGGAACTCAAAATGACCCAAATCTTCTTGCTCTAACCCTGACACAGTTCACAGGGGCAGAGATCAGACCTCTGGGTTGATTTTCACTCTGGGTCACTATTAAAGAAACAGCAAGACACCATAAGAAACGGGAGGGCTCCTTTAGGTGAAGCTCATCCTGCAAATGGGCAGCTGGCTCAGCCAAGCAAACTTTTGTCAGCAGTCCTGGGGAACTGTGTTGCCCTGAAGTATGGCTGACAGCCTGGCACCAGCCGTCTTGGGGCCCAACTGGCCTCCACAGCATGGGGCCCAGCAAGATGTGGCTTCAGTCCACACTGGAATCCTGAGCTGCACTGGAATCCTGTGGTTCAGGAGAATATTGATGAGTACCATTTTGGCTTCCCAGCTGCTAAAACAAAGACCGTGCAGCAGGTTGGCTTAAACAATGGGGGTTTATTGGTTCACAGTTTTGAGGCTAGGAGAAGTCCAATATTGAGGCATCAGCAAGGTGATGTTTTCTTCCCAAAAACGGTGGCATTCTGGGTGTGGTTGCTGGTGATCCTTGGTCCTTGGCTTTTCTGTCACATGGCAATGCACATGGTGGCCTCTCCTGGCTTCTTTCTCCATCTGAATTGCACTCTGCCTATACAGACCTCCAGTCATCCAGATTAAAGCCCAACCTGGTTCAGTGTGGCCACACCTTATCTGAAGTAACATCATGAAGACATCTTATTTACAGTGTGTCCACACCCACCAGGATGTGGGCCAAGACCAAGAACAGGTCCAAAGTGGAATACACAATTCTATCCGCCACCAGGAATGAAACCCAATCTTTGCCCTCAGGTGTCTTACAGCCAAAAGTCTGGGTGGGATAAGACAGGAACTAAACTTTTTTTTGATCTTGGTAGAATATAAATTCTATAACGAGTTTACATGAGAGAATTTATATAAAGTACATTTATGTGCATTACTTTCTCTGCCTGTCATTTATGAGCATATCCTTAACATGAGCCAAGCACTGTGCAAAATTCTCTGGGTATATTGTCTTATTTGCACAACAACTGAATAAGATAGGTATTATTACCTACATTGTTTTAGATGAGGAAACTAAAGCTTGGAACAGTTAAGCAGTTTATCCAATGTGGTACGGAGGCAACCAAGGAGCTTAACTCTCCCTGGTACAGGGTGGAAGGGTTGATAAATTCTAGATACCTGTCGTTAGTTGTCAATTATAAGTGAAGTCCAAAGGTTCTGAAGTTTCAACGTGAAGAACTCTCTTGCCTATATGTGAGGTATGAAGACTTCTCAGTTTCTATATATTTATAGAATAGAAAAATGGCTCTATTGCTCTGTAGAGTTGTGAAGAGAGAAATAAATGAGATCATGTATGGGAAAAGTTTGCTCACATTAGCTTGATAATACTTAAATTGATCATATGTCATAGTTCCTAAGCAGCACTGTTTCTCTTTTTCACATGTTTTTCTGGTTTGCATGTATTATGCCCCCAAAACACCATGTTCTTTAATGCAATCTTGTGGGGGGCAGACATATTAGTGTTGATTAGGCTGGAATCCTTTGAGTGTTTCCATGGAGATGTGACAATCAACTGCGAGTGAAACATTTGATTGGATAATTTCCATGGAGGTGTTACCCCACCCATTCAGGGTGGGTCTGAATTAAATCACTGGAGCCATATAAAACAGCTCATAAACAGAAGGAGCTCAGAGCAGCTGAGAGGACATTTTGGGGAGCAGCTTGATGGCTGTTGAAAGCAGACTTTTGCTGACGCTTTGTTCTGGAGAACCTAAGAGAGGAGGACAAACACCCCAAGAGCAACATTTTGAAGAACACACAGGTGCTGAGAGAGGAGCTGGAACACAACCTGGGATCAGCAGACACCAGCTAACAGAGGTTTTCCAGCACCATTGGCCTTCCTTCAGTGAAGGTATACTCGTGTTGATGCCTTAATTTGAACATTTTCATGGCCTTCAGACTGTAAATTTGTAACCAAATAAACCCCCTTTATAAAAGCCAATCCATTTCTGGTATTTTGCATAAAGGCAGCATTAGCAAACTGGAACACGTTATCTCTGAAAATGGAATATGTTTTATAGTCAGTGGCTGAAGAAAACATTGAATCATAGTTTATTGAAAGTATATTAAAATATGTTTCCTAGTGATATTTAAAATAGTGGTCTTTCTTCTAATCAATGACATCCTAGATTCAACTAGATACCACATACTTCATCCTTAGGTAGGTTGACTTGATGGGCCTCTGGTGAGGATTTCTGAACGAGAGTTTCACATTCACAGACTGAAAGTTCCTCAGGGAGGTTGTAGACGCGATTGGTTCTTGAAGCGAAAGAGGACCGGAAGGCTACAGCTCGGACAGTCGGGCACGCGGAGGAGGTGTCCCGGAGGGCATCAGCGGGATAATGTTGCTCTGAGATAGAATAAGTTTTCACGCTTGGGTACTGTGCTTTAGGAGAACGTGGCCGTGCTCCAAAATAATTTTCAGGGAGCTTGTGGCAGCAGATGGTGAGTAGCAAACCTGGCCAAAACTAGTCCCCTCCAGGGGCCAGCCCAGCCCTTGGCCTCAAAGATTCCCCGCCTCCCCCTGGCAGAGCAGCCTTCCCAGCTGTCCTGGGACACACTGGCGGCCAGGCGGCCTGTGGTTCCTGCTAATCCCCAGAGCTGTCCTCCTGCACTCGCCCCGGCAGGCAGCTGCGGGGAAGGACTGACTGTTCTTTGAAATCAGGTGGGAGTAACTGAGCCCCATGATTTGTTGTTGTGAACAACTTGTTCCTTCCAGCATTGTCCAGTTGAAAAGTGCTCTCCTTCAGTTTGTTCTAAGTATAAATGCTGCCTTTCAGCCTGGCATCCGTTTCCATTCTCACGAATAGCACCCCACTGGGAAGATGCATAGGATCCCACAGGTAGAGGCAGTGTTCTTATGTCTTTACCCTTAAGGGGGTGGTTCTCAAACCTGGGTCTGGGAAGGATGCAGCAGGTGTACGGGGGGGACTCTTTGATCTGTTTGGTGTTTCCCAAAGGCCTATTGGTGATGCTGTGTCACACACAGAAGCCCACACACAGGCTTCCCAGAAACCTTAAATTCATTCTCCTTTGGCTGCTGGGGTGGCCTTATAATCTCACCAACAAAACCTGGACGACAGTTATCTATATCATTGATTTCTCTGATGAAAGAGAAGTTAATGATTAACAAACATGGCAACATCTTTCAGGGTGAGGATGAAAATAATGGCTACCGTGGGTCAGTCACCGCTTCTGGGCAGAACCCCTGGTTGATTCTTGGCCTGCACTTCCTTAAACCGCACGATGAGTTGGTTCACAAATGCAAACCACACGCTGAAAACCTTCCTTAACAATAAGGATACCTGGCACTGATAACATGGCTTACAGTTTTTATAATGCTTCCACATATGCAATTTTTGACCTTCATTGTAACATGTAGAATAGACAATTTGAGCAAATTGTCCCTATTTTACCACTGAGGAAAGAAGCTTAGGGAGTCCAATGCCTAAGGTAAGAAACAGCTAGGACTGTCATCATGCTTTCCAATCCTAGTGCAATGCTCTCTGAATCTTCCTTTTAAAAGTATCATGAAATATTTCATCAATATGAAAGAAGACATAACATGCAAATGATACAAAAATAAAGTAGCATGTATGAACCCACCACAGACCCATCTGACAAAGCAGAGCATCTAAGACCTCCTTTGAAAGCCCAGGTACGCCTCCTCCAGGAGGAAGCAAGACTCAGATTTTTGCATTTATTATGCATTTATTTTTAGTTGATTACTTATGTCTATATTATTTTTTAGTACAATTTTATTCAGATATATTCATACACCATATAATCCATCCAAAGTGTATAGTCAGTAACTCACAGTATCATCACATAGTTGTGCATGCATCACCACAATCAATTATAGAACATTTTCATTTCTCCAAAAAAACAAATAAACATGAAAAAAAAAAAAAAACCCAAAACATCCCATTGTCCCCTATTATTATTATTTTTTGTCTCTATTTTATTACACATCTACCCATACACTGGATAAAGTGAGTATCAGTCACAAGGTTTTCACAATCACACTGTGGCATGATAAAAGCTATATAGTTAAAAAATCATTATCAAGGATCAAGATTGCAGTATTACCGTTCAACAATTTCAGGTGTTTCTTTCCAGCTATTCCAATATACTAGAAACAAAAAGAAATATCTATATATTGAGTCAGTAGTCATAATCATTTGTTAAATCCTAACTTCTCAGTTACAATTCCTCCCTCTCATTTGATCTTTCTCTCAATCTTGAGGGATATCTGGGCAATGGCCATTTTGGTTTCTTCATGATGGAAAGGGGTATTGATCATATGGGGTAGAGGATTGGAACTGGTTGACGTTCTCAGAGAGACTGGTACCTCTGGGTTTCAGGGCTTATCTGGCATAGAAACAATCTGAAAGCCTTGAATTTCTAAAAAAATAAACTTACCAAGAAAACTTTTATAGAGTCTTAGATAGAGCCCAGGGTATTCTTTAGGGTTTTCAGGAATAGTATTGGTTGGGGCTTGGCATACTGTGGCAGTTTGCAACGTCTGGCTGAAGTTTGCATAAAAGTAACCTGCAGAATGCCCTCTCATCTCTATTTGAAATCTCTCAGCCACTGAAACTTTA
The DNA here is from genome assembly GCF_015220235.1 of Choloepus didactylus. NCBI lineage: Eukaryota > Metazoa > Chordata > Mammalia > Pilosa > Megalonychidae > Choloepus > Choloepus didactylus. Next base: position 158,872,923 of record NC_051311.1, on the reverse strand, counting down.
TTTTGTTTCATTTCTTTTCCCCCTATTGGTCAAGATGTTCTCAATCCCACGATGCCAGGGCCAGGCTCATCCACGGGAGTCATGTAGCAGGGAGGGTAGTGGGTTTATTTGCAGAGTTGGCTGAGAGAGAGAGGCCACATCTGAGCGACAAAATGGGTTCTCTGGGGTTGAATCTTAGGCATAATTATAAGTAGGCTTAGCTTCGCCATTGCAAAAATAAGTTTCATAAGGGCAAGCCTCAAGATTAAGGGCTTGGCTTATTAAACTGGGAGTCCCTAATGCTTGAGAGACTATCAGGAATTCCCCAGGTGGGGAAGTTTAATAGTTCCACCCTTTTTTCCAGTCCCTCAAGGGGACTTTGCAAATACTTTTTTAAATTTTCTGCCCAAAATACTCTGGAATATATTGGGGTATTACATTAACCTGTACAGGATAACAAGATGGCATTCCCTATTCTAGGTTTCATGTAATTATGTTGTTTAAATAAACTGATCGTACATGTTAAATTAGATAGTGTGCTACAGAGAATTAAATTTTTGTACCAAATAAACATCTCTTAAAACAGTTAAAACTCAGGAATAGACGTGACTGCTGTAAGAGCTTACAGTCTAGGAACCTTTACAATGAGCTTGACTGAACATTCTATACTCCTGCATCGTCGATTGCCCAGTCTCAATCTACTTTCTATCCCCTGATATCCTATGCTATCAAATTCAATTTTCAGAGTTTGCTCATTATAGTTTATATTAGTGAGACCATGCAATATTTGTCCCTTCATCTCTAGCCCACTTCACTCAACACAATGTCCCCAAGTTCATTTACCAAGTTGCATGCCTCACGGCTTCATTCCTTTTTGCAGGTGCTCAATATTCTGTCATATGTATACAACACAGTTCACCCTTCTGATTCATGAGTTGCTGTGCCCTTAGGCCATCTCCATCCATTACAAATCATGAATAATGCCACCATAAACAGTAGTATGCAAATGCCTATTCATGTCCCTGCTTTCAGTTCTTCCAAATATATGCCTAATACTGGGGTTGAAGGATCATATAGCAGCCCTTACTTAGCCTTCTGTGGAGCCCTCACCCTACCCTCATATGTCTACATTCTTAACAATCTGTATTTTATTTTTTATGTTCTTGAAATTCAGACAAATGAAATCATACTGTATAAATTCTTCTAAAACTTAACATTTTTTTCTCTGTGTTCTCTTTCCACAATTCACTGATAATGGGATTCATGCATTTTACTGCTCTGAGGTGTTTCACTGACTATGTCAGAATATAACTATCCATTCTGCTGCTAGATAATGGTGCTGCTTTATGTGAGTTTTGGGTGATTACAAAGGATACTGCCGAGAACATTGTTCTGCATGTTTTCTAGCTTCTGTGGGCTCACATTTTTCTTGGAAACCTAGCCAGGAGCAGAATCCCTGGTCAGCAAGGATGCATGTCTTCAACTCTACTCAACAATTCCACAAAGGCTTTTAGTTCTTCTATCTTCTTTAACAGTTCTTTATATTGCAAATATATTGCATGCCTAGATTTTTTTTTTTTTTTGCTTCTTTTCACTTTCTTTATAGTCTATTTTGATGAATAATTGAAATTAGCTATATTGTCTTTCATTATTTTTGGTTTTGAGTCTAGTTTAAAAAATCCCATTGTAACTTCCTGAGGATGCTTTCCTATATATACTTCTTAAAGTTTTAAAGTTTTGCTTATCACATTACAACTTTAGTAGGGACAAAATTAGTTTTTGTATATGGTGTGAGGCTGGGATCTGATTTCTTTATCCTTTTTGGTTTTCTTTTTCTTCAAATGGATAACCACTTGAGCCAGCACCACTAAGCGGTGACCTTCAGTTCTGTTTCTCTTTTATATATCTTGTGGGTTGATGTCTGTACTTTTGATTCTGTTACATTGGTACATTTGTCAATTCCTCTGTTAACACACTACTTTATTAATTATTCAAGATGTATACTAATTGACAATTAGTGAGGGAGGACTTTCTCCCCTAAAAACTTTTAAACAAGCCTACTATGTCTTTAAAACAACAACAACAACAAATTCTGTAGAGATTTTCATCATAATCACATTGAATGTATAGATCAATATGGGGAGAAGCAAGAATTTTGCCTTAGTGAGTCATCCTGTGAACTGGAGATATATTCATCCATTTAATTATGTTCCCTTTAGTGGCTTTTAAAAGTTTCATAATTTTATCCATAGAAGCCTTATATCTCCTTTGTTATATTTATTCTTAAAACTCTTTTTTGTTGTAAACAGTTGTAAGTGGCATAAATTTTATGTCATGGTTTCAAACCAAAATTTGGTGTATAGAAATGTGTAATTGATTTTTGCATAGTAATTTTATATGAATGAGAATTTCAAGAGGAGGGGATTATTTTCAGTGCAGTCCATGGGGGTAAGGTGAGAAAGGCAAAAGCTTCTCCCCAGGTAGTGATTAAAAAGCTGGGTTCTGGAATCAGATTGCCTTAAAGCAAAGCATGTGTTCTCACCTGTTCATTTTATAATCTTTGATACATTACTTAAACTCTTTCAAACCTCAGTTTTCTCAGGTGAAAAATGGGAGTCACGCAAGTACTGTGTCAATTAGCTTTTGCTGGAAAACAAACTGCTGCAAGACTTAGTGGCTTAAAGTAACAATTATTTTACTTATTTTCAGATTCTGCAGGTGGCCAGGATGGATGGGATGGTGGACACTTCTCTCCATAGTCTCTAATCCTGTTGTAGGCTAACTCAGGCTTCTTCAAATAGTGGACTCAACATTCCATAAAACAGGAAAAGAGAGCAAACCCCAATAGCCAAGCATTTTTCAAGTCTGCTTGTGGTTCACTTGCTGCCATCCTATTGGCCAGAGCAAGTCACATGTCAAGTCAAGTAGGCTTGGTGGGAGAACACCTCATGGGTTCCGGGAAGTGTGGACAGCTGGGTCCCATGACTGCACAATCCAGCTCAGTCCACTCTCTGGCCCCAGTGACTCACCCGCCGCCAACGTGCAAAATATAGCAACTGCCTCCCCAGACTGCTCAGCCAATTACAGCATCTGTCCCAGTTTCCAAGCATCTCTCTACTTTGGGCAGTATTTCCTGGTGCTGCAGGACAATGCCCTCAGGATTCTTAGAGGCCCTTTTGTCTGGCTGAGAGCATCTACTAGAACCACCTTAAGTCTTTCGGAGGTCATAAAAGACCTTATAGCTACACCTCAATTTTATTTTTACCTTGAGGCTGTTTCTCCTTTTGACAATCTTTTGCCAGATGGAGAGATTAGGAATGTGCAACAGTTTTATTTTTCAGGCCAGCAAGTCCTGGCTCCTCTATATTTCTTTAAATTCTGCTTATAAATCCAACAGCTCCTTTAACTCATCTCTCTCCTGTCGGTGCCTTATCATATACAGCTAGGAGAGCCAAATGACCCTTTAAATGTTCGATTTGTAGATCAACTAAGCCAGATTCAAAAGTTCATTAGGTACATTTTTTTTTCTTTCAAGATACTCTAGATTACAGTTTTCCCAGAGCTTTCACAAGCAATATAATATGGGTTGCCATTTTGTGAGTCCTCACCAGCAATTTCCACCCTGCTTTTCCAACCTCTGCCTGCTGCCCAGTTATAAAGCTGCTGCCACATTTCAGTTTTGTTTTGTTTTGTTTTTTTTTAATGACAATTTCTATTTCAGTTAGATTTTGCTGCTGTTATAGATCATTTCAAAACATAGTGGCTTAACTTCAAGTGTTGGAGAGGATGTGAAGAAATTGGAATACTTATTCACTGCTGGTGGGAATATAAAATGGTACAGTCACTGTGGAGGACAGTTTGGTGGTTCCTCAGGAAGCCAAGTGGAGCATTAACTTATGACCCGACAATCCCGCTATTCAGGATATACCCAGAAGATGTGAAAGCAGGAATGCCAACAGACATCTGCACACCGACGTTCACAGTGGCATTATTAACAATTGCCAAAAGATGGAAACAACCCAAGTGCTCCCCAACACATGAATGGGTAAACAAATGCAGTATATACATACAGTGAAATATTTTTCAGCAGTACGAAAGAACGAAGTCCTGTAGCATGCGACAACATGGATGAACCTTGAAGATGTTATCCTAAGTTAAATAAGTCAGACACAAAAGGACAAATATTGTGTGATCTCACTAATTGTAATATGTAAACTCATAAAATATAGACTATAAATTACCAGGATATAGAGTGATGATAAAGAATGGGGAGTGGTTGCTTAATATGTGCAGAATATTTAACTAGGTTGAACAGAAATGTTTAGAAATGGACAGAGGTGATGGTAGCACATTATTGTGAGAATAACTAACAGTGCTGAATGGTGTGTGCATGTGGTGGAAAGGGGAAGTTTAGAGTCATTATGTCACAAGAAGGAAAGTTGGAGGTTAAAACTGGGACTGTGTAACTCAGTGAATCTTGTGGTGGACAATGTCCCTGATTAACTGTACAAATATAAAAAGTTCTTTCATGAACTAAAACAAATTGTATGGCACTATCACAAGGAGTTAACGGTAGAAGGGAGTATGGGAAAAATGTATCTATTGTACACTATGGACTATAGTTAACAGTAATATTTTAATACTTTTTCAACCACAGTAACAGATGTACCACACCAATACTATGGGTCAGAGGGGGCTTCAGAGGTATGGGAGGATTTGGGTTCTTTTTTATTTTTATTTCTTTTCTGGACTACTGCAGATTTTCTAAAATTGATCATGGGGATGTATGCCCAACTACGTGATGATACTGTGAGCCAGTGATTTTATAACATCGGACAGTTTGTATGGTATGTGAATATATCTCAATAAAATTGCATTAAAAAAAAACTTAGTGGTTTAAACAACAATCATTTTGTGTAGCCCATGACTCTGTAAGTTGGATGGGATGGCCAGGATGCTGGGTCTTTTATCTGTGCTGTCTGTCATCCTCCAGTGGGTTCACCACCCAGCCTTAATAGCAACTCCAGAGTCCCAAAAAGAGGACAACCCCCCCTGTGCAGTGACTTTTCAAACTCCTGCTTGTGTGTTTGGTGCAACTTTCCCATTGGCCAAAGAAAGTCCTGTGGCTAAGCCCACAGGTCAGGTGGAAAATGTTTATCCAAGAGTGAAAAAATTGGGAGCCATGACTGCAGCATTCCGTTGGGAGTCTGCCCTTGTGTTAACTTTTCTGTGTAACAGACTACCCAAAATCTTGGTAGATTTAAAAAAACAACATTTAACAGCTCATGATTCCTGGGTTGGCAGCCTGTGCTGTACAATTCTTCTGTTGAGCTTATCTGACTCTGCTGGTATCTGCTGGCTCTCCTCTATGTCTCCAGTAAGCCAATGCGTTGGCTGGCGCCTTCATCTAGGATGGCCTCCCTTACAGCCTGGCTGTTGGCCAGGAGCTGGTTGATTGTTTTCTCCTCCTAGTGGCTCTCATCTTCCAAAAGGCTAGCTCAGGTTTATTCCACGGTGGTTTCAGGGTTGTGAGTGTAGTTAGAGAGCCAGCCCCGATGTGCAAGCCCTTCTCAAGCCTTTCCTTGCATTACATTGGCCCAAGGTCCTTTGGCTTCATCAAGTCCATGGCCAAGCCCAGATTCAAACAATGGAAAAACAGACTCCAGCTTTCGATGGGAAGCTGCAAAGCCACATCACAAAGGGGCTTGCAGGTAGAAATGGGGAGGATTTGCAGTCAACCTTGCAGTGTGTACCTACTGTGGAGGACTGAGGTGAGCCTTTCCTTCCTGATTTGTGAGACTCATGAGTGTGCAGCCCAGGACCTGGGAGGACCACAGATGCACTGTGCAAAATGCTGTCCTTTATCTTTGCAGGTCTCTGTATTTGTTGGGTTGAGTCTATGTCTATTTGCTTTCAATTCAGTCTGAGGTGAGCCTGAGGCTGGAACATACCAAAACAGTTTTTGGGTTGCAATGACAGTAGAGCAGAACCTCCTTCTCTCTGAGGACTAAGTGATCTGGGAAGCCCACCTGGATCCTCTTCTCAGTAGGAGAAGAAGTGAGATTTTAAACCGGAGCAGGGCTGATCCACAACTGATTGCACTGTCCTTGTGAGTCCCCAGCATCCTGGAGATAACTGGCACAGTCTCTTGAGAGTCTAATGTATAGTTGGTAGCATACAACTATAGATAGGTGAAGAAAACCTATCAACCTGTGTCAACTTCCTATGAGGAGATTTAAACTTTCATTTGTTCACGTCTTTCAAAAATCCCACAGGGAAATGTTGTTGACCAAAGCATCACTAAAAATGTATTTAAAAATTCTTCACTGCTGCAGTTTGCTGGAAGGGAAGATTCATGACAGAAAGAGAAAGGTCTTGTTCTGTTTTATCTGTTCAGGTGTCAGAATTTGCTACTCGGCCAAGACAGGAGCAGTTCAAGAGAACGGAGTAAGGGAAGGAGGCCAGGTCAGTGGAGAGGTGATGCTGTGAATCCAAATTTAAGAAAAATGTTAGGAAATGATTCACCAAAAATAAGATATGTCCCATGTACTCACATAGACTGCTAATTTTCTTAAAGTAAATGAGTGAATAACCAAAGGCTCTAAGGAGGTGATCGAGGGGGAGGTGACCGAGGGAGATGTGAGGCCGAGAAAGCAAGCCACTTGGCCTTCTGAAATCTGGGCCGACGAGCTGGAAGGTTCTGGTCTTAATTACACCTGTCAATCAACCATGAGCCTGAAGGAATGGGAATGTTTCCAGGGCACGTGTGCACAAGTAGAAAGAACGGAAGACAAAGACCTGCCCAGAGTGAAGTCTCTTGGCCAGCCACTGCTTACAGCAGCCTGGATTTTACTCAATAAATATTGAATCATATGTGGGAAAGACTCGATTTAATAATTCATTGTTGCTACAATAACTGTGTTCTTGTTTTTTGAGGTAATGTTCACAGTGCTGATTTCTAGAGCTCAGGGAAAGGTGTACATTTCATTAAGAGAAGGCAGAAACAGAACAGTTTATTTTGAAGCAGAGACATTTTTTTTGATCTTCTTATGCCAAGTTAAGTTTGTAGATCATTCAAAATATCGGTTGGTGGTTCATTTCCTTGATCACAAATCAGTGGGTGATGGTACTTATTTAGTGTTTGTGAGATGAAGCACATCTAATTTAGGATCGCTCTGTCTACTTGGGAGTTATATTTATATTTTATAAAAATATATGAATCATGTAGAAGTAGAGAAAGTGCCTTGAAGCATTTTCATATATAGATTATCCTGTGGTTCTACTACTATGATCTATGTTCCTAAACATTCATGTACCTCTTTTAAATGTTTTCATGCAGGGAGCTGGTAAAAGATGATTATATAGAAAGCTATTTTCTTGTCTCAATTACATGTAGACCTTTCCAGAATATAATTTCCAGAGAGATAAGCTATGATTTAACAAAATATTAATTGTTGTTTTCTTTCTGAATTATATAGAATTTTATAAATATAATGTTTCTTCCATAAATTAGGAATAAACATGCACTCTTTCATTCATTTATTCCATAAATATTCATGGAATACAAGCTATGTGCTTAAACACAGTGATAAGATGTTAGGAAATGATTCACCATAAATAAGTTATGTCCCATGTACTCACATAGACTACTTATTTTCTTAATTTACTCATACATATGAGTAAAACATGGCATCCCACAGCTTTGGGGATGAAGCAGTGACGTTCATTGGTATAATTTAAGCATTGGGAAAATTTACAGAGCATGGAGGAAATAATCCCATCCCACGATCCAGTGAAGAATGGTAGAGGACATGATATTTGTGCAGAGTCTGAAGGGCAGGTTCACCGGTCCAGGAGAAGGGAGAAGGTTCCAGGTGGAGGACCGAGTTTGAGAAAAGCCTCGAATCCTAGAAGTGCCAGGTGTGTATTTCTGCTAGTGAGCAGCTCAGTGTGGCTGGAGGCAGCCTGTTGGTGCAGGAGACGGGAGCTGCTTGAAAGGCTGGAGCTGGGTGTTGGAGGTACTTGTAAGCCAGGATAGGGTGTTTTTATGTCATTGAGAAAATTATAGAACACCGTTAGACATTTTGGAACAGAGGTGCACACCGTGAGCTTCTTGTTGGAAAAATGGCTCTGTCAATAACATGGTAGAGGGGTAGGAGGCAAGAAGACGAGTTAGAAGAACAAGGTCACATTGGAGGGAAAATGTAAGAATGAAGGGCTTACACAACACAGTTGGAGAGAGGAAAAGTAATGGTCTCCATACTATAAAATTAAATGCATCATGATATTTCTAAGCTTTAAGTATTTTAGACTTTTTATATTGATCCTTTTGAAATATTTAAAATCCTTATTTGATATCTTTTGTTAAAGGAATTAATATTAAATGGTGTTTAAAAAGATATGTTACTGAACAGAATGATTAAAATTAAAAAGCCTTCCAATAACAGAGAGTGATGAAAGGGGTGCAAAACTATTGGAATTCTCAAAACCTCCCGGGTCAAGTTGAAGTCTAAGCTAACCCATTGACCCAGTGATTCTACTCCTAGATATATACCCACAAGAACAAGTCCATATGACTTTTACAAAAGATCTTTTCAAAAATGAACATACCCATTTCATTCATGGTAGCTCCAGACTGGAAACAGCCCTGAAGTCCATCAAGAAGAGAATGAACTAAACTATTGTACATTCATGCAACAGAGAACTACTGAGATGTAAAAAGAAATGAACCACTTGTTACATGCAAGACATGTTTGAATCGCAAAAATATTATGCTGATTGAAAGAAGCTTCAAGTACAAGAGTACATACTGTATGATTATATTTATTTGAAACTGAAGAACCAGAAAACTAAGTTATGGTGACAGAAGACAGAAAAGTGGAATTGACAGGGAAGAGGCGGAAGACGACTCTCCAGGCTGATAAAAATTTTCTGTATCATGATTGGGCTGTTAGGTGTATACGTAGGTAGATATTCCTCAACTTGTAAAAACTGTATGTTTTTTTTTAGACTTTTTTATTGCAGTAAAATGTATACAACACTATAATTTCCCATTTTAACTACTTTCAAGGGTACAGTTTGGAATATAAATTGCAGTCCCAATATTTTAAAAGATAAGTAAATGATAGTGGTTATCGTTACTTGGGTGACAGGGGCAGGACCTGCCTCAGGGTTTGGGTTTTCACACCAGCACAGGTGATCTGGGGCCTAGCAGGAGGCCAAAACTGATGATGCAAACACTGGGAAACCGTGCCATTCTCGTGAGCTGATAACAGGAAGTTCCTTCCCACTAATCTTGGCTCCTGAAAATGAACCATGCATGGTAAACAGCAGAGAAAATGAACCACCCTGTCCCAGCTCTCCCTGCCCCCTCCAATCTCCAGTTGGGGACCCCCGAGGGCAAATTCTGCCAGAAGCCCAAGGAGACTAATTGATGGATTCATAATCTAGTTATCTGGGGACACAGAGCAAGGAAGTGGATTCAGGGGGCAAATGAAGATTTCCAACCGAGAACTCGAAGCCCAAATAAAATGAGGAAAAAAAAATGACGGCATGTCTAAATAAGTATTGCTCTCAAGATAATAATAGAAGGGAGATAGGTTTTGTGTGTGCTCAGAATCACTTGGGAGAGAAAATAACTGGCGACAATTACTTGGGATTTGGCAAGAGTGTTCAGAAGGAGCTTAAAAGTATGATCAATTCTTTGTCTTTTTTAGGGGAAGAGACTAGAAATACTCATTAAATTTAGACTTCGTTAGAGAATGTAAAGGCAATTATTAAAAGAATATGCCTAGAATATCTAATGACTTTACTCCAGAGGAAAACAAAGGGAATACAAAGAAATCTGATCAGTACTGCCAATAGAAGGAAGAAGGGAATAAAAGAAAAGGAAGCAAAGGGAACATGCCAAACACAAAACACAAAAAATAAGGTCAAAAAAATAAACCTAAATATAGCATTTTGCCAAAATAAATTTTAAAGCTTTTCTTACCAATTAGAAGCAAAGGATCTTAAAATATCTTAGACTAAATCCATTTATAAGCTTTCAAAAATATATAGCATTTTACAATAATAATTAAAAAGTAAAAAGGAACACATCAAATATAAGCACACTGTTTAAGGGGAAAAAAGCTCATCTAAACTAACACAGATATGAGGTTCATAGAAGAAAGACTCAGCACAGTAAGAATGTTATTTTTCTCCAGATTAATCTAAAATCGGAAGCAATTTTTATTAATCTCTTCCTCAAATTTTTTATGGATGCTAAAAATGTTCTCCAATATTAGTATATAATTAAGTTTAAAATATTTAATATAAGTACATTCTTTTTAAATGTCACTTACCATTCCAGCTACAATAGTATATTGAAACCTATGGCAATTCAAACAGAGCTGGTGTCATAGATATGATATTTACAGTGTGGGAACATGGAATTTCAGAGAGATGACCTCAAATATCAATTGCCAACTCAATAGTCAAGACTCTTGCCTTGAACAGAAACTTTATATGGTTAAGAGTGATGGCATGCCCAGTTGAAGCTACATTTCCCAGATTGTCTTGCAGCTAACTTGTGGCCAGTGAGATGCAAGCAGAAGTCTTCGGTGGTTTGTGTGAGAAAACCTTTTTAAAGAGGGCTGATTCAGCTGGGAAGAATGCGATTTTTCTTCCTCCATCTATTCTTCCTCCTCCTTCCTTTCTGGAAGTGGGATGTGATGGTTGACACTCCAGCAGCCAACTTGGAGTGTGAGGTGAACTAGAGCAAGGGAGCTACAGATTGACAGTGTAGAGATAGAGAAGGAGCCTGGACCTCTAGTGCCCATTTAACTACAAATCAGTCCCAGATTGCTACATCCTGACTTCATTACATGAGAGAAAAACATAGTGAAAGTCACTGTTATTGCAGACAAGCTTAATCCAAACTGTTAATATTCAATACATGCTGTCAGGAAAACTGGGCTTCATATGGAAACAAAAGTAGATTCTTGCCTCACATCGTATTCAAAAATAAATCCCACATGGTTTAGAACTTGGTGAAATTCAATTTATTAGAATCTATGGTCAAGGGAGTTAAATATTTCTTAATCAGAATTCGAAAGAATGCAAAACATAAAGGAAAATAAAGTTTTCCTTTCACAATTAAAGATTGTGAAAATGAGGATTTGTTACCCAAAATGAATAAAACTATAAATTAATAAGAAAAAGTATTTGAAAGGGGGGCAAAGTATATGAATAGACAATTTCTAGAGCAGGAAATATTGATGACAAGTATTATATGAAAAAATGTTCTTCAGTAGTCTTCAAGGAACTGCAAACAATACAGAAGAAAAGCTAATTCTCACCCACAATTTTTGGGGAAAAAGAAGTTTGGTAGGAACTAGTATTGGCTAGGGTATGGGGAAATGTTGTGTATGGCTGTGTAAGCATGAATTGCCACAAAGTGTGGCAGTATATTTTTAAATTACAAATGCACATAGCCAGAGAATTTGCAGTGATCATGCATTTCAGCTTCTGGGTAGATGGACAAAGTGGCTTGAAAAAATATATTTGTTGAATCATTGTTTTTAAAAACAAAAAAAATGGAAACATCTTTAAAATGTTTAGGTAGAAGAATGGATAAATTAATTATGGTACACTTACATAATTGACTACTCTTTGGCATTTCTATTTATGTCAATGTAGAGAAATGACAAAAAAAGAACTACATTTTAAAAAGCAAGAAATATTATGATATACAGTTTAAATTGAATACTAATACCCTGTATTGCCTGGGATTTTGACAGAGGTTTTTTGGGGGATTGGAGTCGGGCAAAGAAGACCCTGACAAAGATTGTGCAAAAGCAAAACTATATCCGTGCACCCACCACACACTGTTACACATACATATTTCACAACTGGAAATGAACAGAGTTGTGAATTCAGGGCGACAAGCATTTGGGGTATTTGTGTCATTCCTTTTTTTCTGGACCTTATAAATTTATTGAGAAAATGAGAAGGCTTTATGCATTAGCCTGGGTGAGGAGGCTTTCAATGTAAATTCTATTCAGTAATCAGTTAACTATGAGCCTTGCATCTTATTTGTCAGTCCTTTTCCGGTGAAGATCCCTGCCCTCTTTTCCATAACTTAGAACTTAAGGTATGGAGAGGAGATATCAGTACCTGCCTCTTGGTTGTCCTTTTTGTAGGAGGAAGCTGGATTCCTGGAATTGCCTTTTCCTGTGGAAATTGGTTTCAAATTATGCAAAGATGTAGTTGAAAGAGTTTTATCATTATAATAGTGTTGCCTATGGGTAAACTAAGGGATGGAGACAGGATTGGAAATTTATGATACTGTTGCTATGTTTAAAAAACAAATTATCCTAACAGACTTAAATAAATAAAAGGAAAAAAAATTAAAGTATCTCAGTTGGGACTGCCTGTGCTGAGGTGAGTCAGAGCCAGGAGCATCTGGAGTCCTTGGGTTAGCAAGCCTGTAGTTTGACATTCATTTGAGTGATTATTCGATTAGTGAAAGGTTTTGAGAGCATTGCTGAGTTTGAAACATGCCCGCTCCCCCTTTTCCCATATTAATCCTGAGACCTTGGAGCCAATTTACCCCCATTTTGTCTCACCTTCCTTCTCTGTGCAAAAGGGATAATAACACTACCTCACTGAGTGTTTATGAGAATTATTTAATATATATTTAGTGCTTAAAACAATGGTTGGCCATTGTAAGAACACACAAGGAGTAGCTATGTATTGTATTTATTGTTAGTAATAATTGCATTATTACTCCTTTGAGCATCTCTCGCCCGCATTAGACTCTAAGCTCCGTGAGGACTGACCACGTTGGGTTTTTGCTCCACCACTATATTAGAACAGTATCTAGAAAATAATAGGTACTCAATTAATAGTTGTTGAAAGAATGAATGGAAGAAATCAGTGTTACATTGTACTAGCATGTTCTTCTGTACTGCCAATGCAAATTAGTACAATATTTCTGTAAAACCACTTGGCTATGTGTATCAGGTATTAAAAATGTTCATGATTTGTGATACAGTGAAACTGCTTCTGGAAATCTGTCCTAAGGAAATAACTGAATACACAGGCCATGATTCATACAGAAAGCTGTCCCAACTATAAGAGAAATTGGTAAAGATCTGTACTTTAACAGATGCTGGCTGACAAAGCCGTGTCCTCGTGGTAGAATATTTAAATGTATTATCTAGAAACTACTGAAAATATCAGCAGATTTTCCTTACGGGAAGCAATTATGATTGGTTCAGTGAAAAATATGTATGCCTTTCATTCAGAAAGCCTGATTTTGATTCTTCTGGCTGCCACTTCCAGGTGACAAGCTTGGGCTAGTCATGTCATATCCATGTGACTCAGTGTCCACACCTATGAATTGGAAGAATAACACCTGTCTCACAGTTTTACAAATGATTTAAATGTATTCAAGCACCCTTTAAAAACCACAAACTCTTGTATAAAGATAAGATTATTCTCAGGTGATATTCAGGGATATGCTTTTTATAGAATCTATATATCATTTAGTAAAAAATACTAATTTGGAGAGACTATGCAAGTGTTAACCACTGAGAAAAGCTCCAGGAAGGGACTGAAAGAAGAGTTTTCCTGTAACTTTTCATAAGCCTTAAGATTTTCTCCTATTTTGAGATTCACTTTCCTCCTCGCGTTTTTTCCTGACAGCCTGTATCTGTATTCAATCATTACCTGTCAACACAGTTTTATGTGGTATGAATAAATATGGCCTAACTAGCTTGAAAAAGATTCTTTAATTACAGTTGTAGAGTTGCTTTATTTGCTCAGCCTTTTTTATCTAAAGAATATGAGACAACCTGCCAAGACGGCTTAAAACATAAAGTCTAAAATCTATCAGTGCGATCCTTTTGATGTGCTTACAGAAGTGTGGGTTTGCCCAATTTCTTATGACAGGTTTGGAAGGTTCAAGAACATGTAACCACATTTATTCCTTAGGACATTCCGGAGTTGCAGAGCTTTCTGCTTTAATGTCAAGTCTCTTCCAGGAATTACAGATAATGCCCAAAGGAATTGGAAGGGAAGATGCCACCGGCAGCCAGCCGAGCTGGCAACTCGTGGGTGCAGAGAAGAACTGCCTTCGGGAACGCGTCACTGCCCAAGGTCCAGCCTTCAGTCTTAAAGTCGAAAGATTGTTCTGTCGGAAGGCCTGAGCTGAAAGGACCTGAGGATGCTAACTCCCACCAAATGCACCCTCAAAAGAAGCACAGCTTTTCCTCCTCTCAGTGTATTAAATCCCAGTAAACCAGGAAGGCAGCCTTTTGGAAGTTTCCTTGGTAAGCACAGACCAGAGGGGAGTTAATCGTGGGATTTGCGTGTTTACTGGCATTCGCCCAGATGACCCAATGCAACCATTTGCAAACCAGCCCTCTGCTCTGCTCTAGGGAGAATTCCGTGGCATACAGTGCCAGGGGTTGACAGACACACACACACACACACACACACACACACCACCCCCATGTCCTCAGTTGCCACAGCCCCCAGATCTGGCACAGGCTTTCTCTGGATAGGTTAATGCTTTCAGCCTGATCCTGCCTTTCCTTTGAGGTGGCTTTACTCCCCAAACTTACCTCACCAAACACCCTTCTTAATTCCCTGATTACAAAGTTCTTTGTCAGTATTCCACTGCCACCCCATGGAGAGTCTTGTAAGATGTTTCTGCATATCAGGGTGTTATTGCTAAGCGCAATTCATTGAATCTGAGACGTCGTCATTCTAGAAACTGAAAAGGAAATGTTTACATTGGATTGGGCCAGCTTTGATGGGTGGACTCAAGAAACTAACCATTGATCAAGATTGTGACAGAGGTCTATAGTTAATATTAAAGTGATACAAAGAGCATCCTTTCATCCATTTGTAGAGCTTCTTTGGAGAAAAGTCTACTCGGTCCTTTGCCTATTTTAAAATTGGATTGTCTTTTTGTTTTGCATTGTAAGAGTTCTTTAGATATTCTGAATATTATACCCTTATCTGATATATGGTTAGCAGTTATTTTTTTTTTTTCCATTCTGTAGGTAGTATTTTCAGTTTCTTGATAACGTCCTTGGGTATACAAAAGTTTCTAATTTTGATGATGTCCATTTTATCTATTTTTTTCTTTGGTTGCTCATGCTTTCAGTATCATATCTAAGAAATAACTATCAAATCCAAGGTTATGAAAGTTTTCCCCTATGTTTTCCCCTGGGTATTGTGTGGTTTTAGCTTTTATGTTTAGGTCCTTGATCCTATGGTCATCAGAGACATGCAAGTCAAAACCACAATGGAATCACTTCACACCCACCAGGATGGCTGCTATTAAAAAAACAAACAAACAACAACAACAAAAAAAAAACAGAATAACAAGTGTTGGCAAGGATGAGGAGAAATTGTTGGTGGAATTGTAAAATGGTGCAGCCACTGTGGAAATCATTGTGGCAGTTCCTCAGAAAGTTGAACACAGAATTACCATATGACTTGACAATCCTGCTTCTGGTATATATCCAAAAGATTTGAAAGCAGAGACTGGAACAGATATTTGCATGCCAGTGTTCATAGAAACATTATCCACAGTAGCTAAAAGGAGGAAGCAACCCAAGAGCCCATCAACAGATGAATGGATAGACATTTGGTATATACTTACAATGGAATATTATTTAGCAGTAATAAAGGAATGAAGTTCTAGTAAATGTTACAACATGGATGAAGCTTGAAGACACCATGTTGAGTAAAATAAGCCTTACACAAAAAGACAGCCATTGTGTGATCTTGCATATATGAAATGCCTAGAATAAGCAAATTCATAGAGACAATAGATTACAGGTTGCCAGGAGCTCAGGAGTGAGGGAAAGGAGGTGCTATCGCTTAATGGGTGCAGAGTTCTTGTTTGAGGTGATGAGAAGTCAGGGTAATGGATGACAGTGAGGTAGCGCAATATTGTGAAGGTAATTAATACCATGGGCTTGCACACTTGAAACTGGTTAAAATGGGAGATTTTGAGTTGTATATATGTTACTACAATAAAAAGCTTAAAGATGACTGATAGATAAAGGAGAGAAAGACAGAGAGGGAGGAGGGGAAGGACTGAGGGAGGGAGGAAGGAAGGGAGAGAGGGAGGGAAGGAAAGAAGGAAGGAAGGAGGCAAATACGGCAAAATGTTAAAAGTTGGCTGATCTGGGTATCTGGGTGAGGGATATGTTGGCGTTGTTTGTATGGGTTTTGTATTACTTTTGCCACTGTTCTTCTGTAAGTTTGAAATTATTTCAAAGTAAAAATTTAAAAAAAGCTTTGCAAGTATTTAGCCCTGCAAAATAAGTCATTTAGTAAGTAAAATGGAGGATCAATATATAATTATTTAAAGACAATACAAAATGTTTTCTTAAACTATTAAATATGGACTTGGTGTCTCAACAATTTTAACTCTAAATAATATTTCATATTTTGCCTTAATGATCAAACAACACAGATGACTGTTAAAAAAACTACAAAGTAAAATTAAATTAAATTAAGAATTTTAAATACCTTTAAAAATTAAAAAAAAATTACACAGAATTTTGGAATAGCGTTAATTACATCTTGCAAATGTTACTATGTCATTCTAATTATCCTCACTGTTAACTCATTTATTAAACTGCCATTGTATTTGAGGTCCTATTTTAATACTTTACAAGCATCGTAGTTCTTAATCTGCAACAGTATTATGAGGTGGAAAGTTATATGTCTATTTTCTAAGTTAGAAATACACATTGTTCAAAGTCATAAGGCGATATGTGACGGAGCCAGAATTTAATCCCAGGAACCATGTGGTCTAAAAATCTGGGCCAGTAGTAAAGCTGTCCTGTTTCTGCTGGCACTTACCTCTCGGTTATAATTCGTATGGTTGTTGTGCAGACTGGCTGGGGGGCAGCATGGGGGCTGGACCTGCTTGGCCCCACCCAGCAATGAACCAGGGGTCAATGTAGATAAGGTGCTTGGGGACGCCCCGTGGAGGAGGGAAAGGACCTGCAGGATATGGGAGAAAAAAGCAGAGGACGCAGCAGTGAGCTGAGTTTGGGCAAAGCACCTGCTTCACAAGGGCTGGGTCTCCATCAGAACAGGGAAGGTCTGGCGTGTGATCTGTCCTCTACCAACATCCCAACAGCAAGTCATTCCTTGCTAATTTTTCTGGCTTAGTTTCTGGGTTAAAGAGTCTGTTATCTGTTGTCTCCCAAGTCCTAAAACAAAAAGAGCACTTATTTGCTTATCATGAAGTAGGTTCTACTTAAGTATTTTTGAATGAATACTTTGGTTTCATCCCAGGCAAAACCTTAAAGCAAATAAGAGAGCAAACCAAGGAAAGGTACAAGACAGTAGGATAAGAAGACTTAAGAGTCAAAGTTAAGATGCATGACTTCATGCAAGTCGCTTCATCTTTCTAAATTTCAGGTTTCTTTTTCATTTGTAAACCATGGACTCAAATATGTCTATCACTGTGGAGCTGTGAGAATCACCTAAGAAAATGTATTGAAATAGACCTGGCACTTACTTGCAGCTCAGAAATATTCAGTCACTTGTTTATCCATTCACATTTTGCCTTCTTCCTTCACGACTGAAGGCCAGACTTGTGGATGGACAAATTCTGGCCTGTAAATGCTGGGACTTGCTAATTAGGACACACAGAGTTATGACCTGGGGATTAAGTTCCCTCATTTCCAACTCAGGCTTTCTACTGTGATTAGCCATGAAACCTCTGGAGAAATCACTAGCCCCTTTTAGGTATCGGCTGCTTTTATTTAAGCCTTAATTTAATTTTTTTTAAATAGGTGATAGTTTCCAAAGGTGGTTGCCGTAAGTAATTTCTCCTCTGATTCCCCACCCTTCAATCCAGGCTGGCTTTTATTCAAAATATATTTTCTTATTTTGCATGCGATCAGTCTTTGACAAATGGGTTATTTAGTGCTGATTTTAAATTTCCAAATATATCTTTAGTTACTTTCTTTTTGTTATTTATACCCAGATTAATTGCATCATGGTCATTTCAACTACTCTGTAAGATTTTTAGACCCTTGAACTTTGTAGAGACTTTCCCAGCATGTTACAAGTTTTTGTAAATTTTTTTGGTGTGGTTAAAAACATGTATTCTATCATTGTCAGATCCAGCATCGTATATCAAATAGATTAGGTTTTCCTCTCTTTTCTTGATTTCTTTTGGGTGATTGCAGATATTTCATTCATTTTTTCCCTTCTATTAGCTCACAGGCCATATATCCTTTTGCTTTAGTTTTAGGGGTTACTCTAGAGATTTCAGTGTGCCTCCTTGACTTCTCAAAGTCTAATATTAATGTGCTTTTGTCTACTATCTGGACAGTACAAGGCTTTACATCACTTTACCTCCAAACGCTCCTTCTGTTGTCATGTATATTAATTCTATGCATTTTAAACATGGAAAGACATTCTTACTCACTTACATCTACTCACATATTTATGATTTTGTTGCTCTTTGGTCTGCTCTGCTTCTCCAAATTCCCACTGGGATAATTTTCCTTCGGCCTAAAGATCACCCTTCAGTATCTCCTTTAGAAAAGGCCCAAGGGGGATGAATTTTTTCAGTATTTGTTCATGTGAACATGACTTCATTTCACTTCCATTCTTAAAGAAATGTTCACTTGATGTGTGCCTGTAGTTTGACTGTTGTTTTCTTTCAAACTCTGAAGTTATTTTTTTTACCATTTTCTGGCTTCCAGTGTTGACATTGCTACTCTCAGTCTGCCTTTGGCTTAGGAGGTCTTTTACTTGATTGCTATTAAAATTTTATCTTTGTTTTTATTTTTCTGCAGTTTTTAAATGATATCCTAAGGTGTTTATTGCTTTTTATTTATCCTCTTTGGTTTCTATAGGACTTATTTATTTGTAGCTTGATGTCTTTTATACATTTCTAATGTTCTCTGCCATAATCTTTCAAAACTTGGCTTGTGTACTATTTTCTCCTCTGCTGCTGGTACTTTAGTTTCACAAAAATTAGACTAGGAATCAGCAGCTCTCACCTACCAGCCAAATCCAACCCACTGCCCTATTTTGTAAAGTTTTATTGGAAGACAGTCACATTTGTTTATAAATTGTGTATGTCTGCTTTCGTGTTGCAATGTCACAGTTGATTTTACTACAGAAACTATATGTTCCACAATGCCAAGAATATTTATTTTTTGGCCCCTGACACACAAAGAGGTTTGCTGACTCCTAGATTAGATCTGCTCAATATATCCTTTATATCCTTCACATGCACTGCATATTTTTCAATCTTTTGTCTCTTTCTGATTCAATCTGGATATTTGCTTCTGAACTATCTTCCAACTCATTCATTCTTTCTTCAGTTGTATCTACTCTTTCTTTGGACTATCCTTTACCTTCTTAATGTTGATTATTATATTTTCAGTTTTAGAATTTCCTCTTGATTCTTTTTTTTTATAGCTTTCAGTTCTCTCCCCAAATTCTCAATCTTGTCTTTTACCTTCTTGAATGTAGTAAGAAAGTGTAATTTAAATTCTGTGTCAGATAATTACAATATCCGGAGCAACTGTGTTGCTATTCATTGTTTTTATTCTTTTGTCTACTTCCCTTATGTTACTAATCTTTTGTTTGCTGCGTGGTCTCCTTGAAAGGTTTGTAAGAATAATTTGAGACTAAATATGATGTTATTTTACACAGGGAGGACTTATGTTTACTCATACCAGATTCCTGTGAGTACCTGTAATTTGGAGTCACCTGATCAATCTGATTTGTAGTCCCTTGTGGGCATGTCTGCTTTTGCTATACTTTTTTTCCAGGTTGCAGCTGTTCAGAATCCTAACCCAAAACTAGTGTTCACCAGCAATTCTGCCCAGGTCCCAGTTGGAAGGCTTTGGACTACAATCTGTGTGATATAAGATCTCCCCAATCTAGTACATGGTCTTTCTCTTTAGTTACTGTTTTTTTTCTTTCAGTGGTTATTTTTTAAGTAGGCCCTTTGTTATCTTTGTCAATTTTATTCTATAATCAATATTGCAAATGGAAATTTTTTCTTATTTCCTTTTCTATGTACCTATTTTTAAATCTCAGAAAGCTATTTGGCTTTCTGGGTACACAGCTTCTCAGCAGCAGTATCAATAGGACTATCACTGTTTTCCCAGTGTTTATTGCTGCTATTTCATTCATTCACCTGTTTTCATTTTTCATAGTCCTCAAATTTAAATAAAATAATAATGATGAGAAGGACCATCTTTTTCTACTTATTGTTTTAATTGAAATTATTTTAGTGCCTCATCACTTAGGATAACAATTCCCATTAGACTTTGGTAAACAGTTTTTCTTGTATTTAAGAATTTTCCCACTTTTCCAATGTTTTAGTAAGTGTATCTACTAAATATGATCAAATCCCTTTTTTCCTTCTGTTAATATGATAATGGTTTCTCTTATATGAATTGATTTATAAGATATTGCTTAGACTTCTTAATATTGAAACACACATGAATTCCTCAATAATGCCCTTGGTCATTCTGTATATTCTTTAATTATATAATGCTGAATCCTATATATTGCCTTTTAAATTTTATATCTGTATTCATAGATGAATTTTGATTTCTTTCATGTCACCATCTTTGTTAGGTTTTAGATTAAAGTTTTGTTTGATTCGTTATATTGTTGTGGAGCTCTTCATTTTGCCCTATGACATAGAATAGTTGAAATAACAGTGGTAGGCAATTTGTATGGACCTGGCATCCTTTCTGAATAGTAGCCTGTGCTGGTTTGAATGTCTTATGTCCCCCAAAATGCCATTATCTTTGATGTAATCTTGTGTAGGCAGACGTATCCGTATTAATTAGATTGTAATTCTTTGATTGTTTCCATGGAGATGTGACCCACCCATCTGTTGGCAATGACTCTGACTGGATAATTTCCATGGGGGTGTGACCCCGCCCATTGGGGGTGGGTCTGAATTAGTTCACTGGAGCAATATATAAGCTCAGACAGAAGGATCGAGCTTGCTATAGCCGGGAGGGACACTTGGAAGAACGCACAGGAGCTGAGACAGGAACTGCAGTTTTACAGAGACATTTTGGAGACGGCCTGTGAAAGCAGACTCTTGCTCCGGAGACGCTAAAAGAGGACAAATGCCCCAAAAGCAACTAAGAGTGACATTTTTGAGGAGCTCAAGCCTAGAGAGGAACATCCTGGGAGAAAGCCATTTTGAAACCAGAACTTGGAGCAGACGCCAGCCACCTGCCTTCCCAGCTAACAGAGGTTTTCCGGATGCCATTGGCCATCCTCCAGTGAAGGTACCTAATTGCTGATGTGTTACCTTGGACACTTTATGGCCTTAAGACTGTAACTGTGTAACCAAATAAATCCCCTTTTATAAAAGCCAGTCCATCTCTGATGTTTTGCATTCCGGCAGCATTACCAAACCAGAACATAGCCTTTTAATCTATCTCTTCCCTGGCAACCAATCTCCTCACATATTTCATTTTCCCTTGGATCCCTTTGTTACATTCCCTGTGGGCCAAGATCTTGCTGCAGAGTACTCCACTCCTGGTTTCAGTTCTTTCAGTTCAAGGGACCCAGTTCTGTGTTTGTTTCACCTGCCTCCAGTGGTCCTTAGGCCTTAGGAGTCATTTTGCTAAGAAGATGGAAATAAATGATCTTGAACGGAGAGGAAGAGAGCCCAGTTCAGGCCATCTTGGTCGTAGCTTTTCGATTCTTCTGTTCCATTTATTTTATCAGCTTTAAAGCTCTGCTTGCCTAGCCAGGTACCCCATCCTATCTGATAATACAGTTTCTGTGACTTGAGAAATTTAAGACCATGTGCTGAAACCGTATTTGGAATAACGGGAACTCTGGAATAGGAGTGACTTAATAGAATGTTAAAAGAAAAAAAAAAAGAAAGTTAGGCCACTTCTATCCATGCTCAAATGCCCGATGCGTTGTCTTTGGCTGTGACTTTAGTTGTTTGGGTTGTGTTAGGAAATAATTAGGAGGAGACTCGAGAAGATGTATTATTGGAGCTACAAAATCAGTGTTATAGTTTCTTTGAGACATTCTTATTTTTACCATCTATCATTACTTGCTCATCCTAGAGAAACAAACCATCACAATATTAGTGCAGGATATATTAATTTTCCCTAAAGCTCTTTGGTTTGGTTAAATTTCTAATTACTGCTGAATTTCTAAGGGCAATTTCTCTTTTTTTAATGTTGATTGAAATCATTTTTCATATAATAATTATTAATAACCAAAATAAGTAGTAATTCTTTTTGACCTATTAAACTATATTTCTGAAGATGAATTTATGGATATATATACAGATATGTTTATAAAAGATGAACAAAATAATTAACATAAAAATTTTTATTACTTATTTGGTCTGCTCAAACTCCAGTTAAATGAATAAAATTGTCTTCAGTGCTTAAACTTATTTTGAAAATAAGTTATATTTTCATATCATTTTTCAAGCCTACAAGAAAATGAAAACAGCTTTTAAATAAGCACCCAAGTGCCATCTGCTTGTTTAACAGTTGCTCACAGATTTTTTTTTTAAAACAGAAAATGTATTGTATATAAATATTTAAGAATAGATTTACATGTGCTGTAAAACTTTGAGAACAAACTGGTGATTTAAACAACATTTGTTCTGTTTTTTTTATTAATTTGATGGACAAGAAAAGTAATGATGGTGACACTCTCTTTTCTTATATGGAAGTTGCCCAAAGTCTACAGTTAGAGGAATAGGTGGATACGTTCCTGGATATTTCTCTTTTTTCTAGTAAACCTTGCCCCACCTCCATTATATCATTTGCATATGTATTATGAGAATTAAAAAACAAGTTAGAAAAAGAGAAAAACATACCACTCTTTCACTAAATCATCCGCTATCTTCATTTTTGTCTTCTAGTTTTCTCCACATATGACAAAAAATTTTAGGCCAGGAGTATAGTAGTTTAGGTGCAACTGTATGCAGCATAAGAAAAGAAAGAGGAAGGGAGGGAGAGAGAGAAAGAGGGAGAGGGAAAGAGGATGGAACGAGGGAGAGGGAAAGAGAAACTGCAGGAAAGGAAGGAGGGAGAGGAGTGAGGGGCAGTGAAGGATAGAGGGAGAAAGAGATGGAATGGAAGCTTCTAAATAAGTGAAATGAAGAAAAAGATGTAAAGCATAAATTTATAAAATTAGGAGTTATAAAGAGGATAGAACAGTTGTGGGGCTGAATTTAAAATCCTAGGACAATACTTTGTACAACTTTAACTTTTATTAATAAAATATCAAAATCTCAATGAATGGGACAATTTTCTGGGTTTACTTAAGATGCCTCAAGGAGAAATAGAAAATTGGAATGGTCTGAAAAGCACATAAGAAATTGAAATGATTGTTAAATAATTTAGTTTCAGAAAAATTGTAATAGTGACAGTTTGAATACTTTCAAGAAAAATATGTATCTATTTACATTAACACATAAAAGGAGGAGGAATTTCTCAAACGTAGGACAGTTCTGAACCACAGCCTGATTTTAAAAATGGTTCTGAAAAGAAAACTGTAGGAAAATTCCACCTATGGATAATAGAAAAGGCCGTAAATTAAATATTAGCAAAATATATTCAAAAAAGATAATATTCCTTTATTTGGATTTTTTCTAGTAACTTTTATAAATTGCAAAGAATATTTATTTCATCTCAACCTCAGACTTGAGGGAAACACTAGATTTTTTTTTATAATATCTGCTTTCATTTTTTTCTGCAAGTTTTACATGAAATAAGACATGAAAACAACATAATAGTTACAAAATTGTAGGCAAAAAAAGATAACTTTTCCATTGTTTTAAAATTATCCAATTAAAAATCCCAACAACAAATTAATGAGAAGCTAATATAGTTAATAACAGAGTTTAATTGTTTCTGTCAATACAAAATAAACCATAGAAAATGGAAATTTTACATAGCAAAAATAAACAGTTATAATTAAGGAAATATGTTCATTCAATAAATACTGTGTATGATGCAGATTTGGGGATACAGCCTGAACAAAGTATGCAAAAATAAATTTCTTCCCTCTTGGTGTTTACTTTCTACTGGGGAGACCACTACAAAGAAAGAAAGGGAGGGAGGGAAGGACGAGGAAAGAAGGCATGTAAATATCACATAGGATGATAAAGGCTGGGGAGAAAAATCTGCAAAGGCACAGGGTGGAATGTTTTGTGGGTGCAATTTTAAATGAAGTCCTTACTGAGATGATGGAATAAGGAAGCTAACCACGGATGGATCCTGGAGAGAGGTCCAGGCAGATGGAACAGTAAGTGTGGCTGGGTGCGTGCTAGAAGATGGGCGTGAGAGGTCGGGGGTGATTAGGCGCCCTGGAGAACATGATCTGCTTCCAGTTGAACAAGATCGCGCCACTGGGGACAGAAGCTAGGAGACCACAGAAGAGGCTTTGGAAAAATCCATAGATATGAGAGGCCATGGGGGCTGGGTAGCCGTGGAGCTGGTGCGCTTTACTAGATTCTGCAGCATTTTAAGGGTGCACCTGATCGGACTGGCTGGCGGCATGGCTGTGGCATAGAAGAAACAGGGGAGTCAAGAGGCTACGTGATCTGAGGCTTGTGCAACCGGAGGTAGTTTCCCCTGGCCGCAAGGGGGAATTTTGTGGGAGGGGGAGGTTTGGAACAGATCTCCGGCTGAAACGCTTAGACCTGGTTAGTTTGAAATGCTTATCAGTTATCCAAATTGCGAGGTCAGGTAAGCAGTTTCTCCGAGGAGTTTGGCGTTTGGAGACAATCCTGGTCCGAGACGCATGTGCGGGATTGCCAGGCCTCTGAAACCGGGAAGCTGGATGAAGTTTTCCTCACAGCGGGTGTAGACAGCGAAGCCGGTCATGAGCTGAATACTCTGGTGGGGAAATGGAGACCCTGTTAAACTAACATTTCTGTTCTTTCAGTGTATTTATTGTTACAGTCTGGCTTTGAATCACTTTTAATAAAAACCTTTGACTATTCAGTCATAAATTTATTGTGTTGTAAAATTCACGTTAGTCTAAACTAATCAATTACACTTTCTATAACTTCTAAACCATTCTCTAATGTGGCTTATGCTGATACAAGCTATTAAAAATGATGTCAGTGCACTGTTAGATTTTGATTTCAAAATGATTTCTCTTTAAATATTCCATCATTGTGCTCTTTGGCATATTTAGTTTTGAAATACGATATGTTCATTGTGTTTTTAGTTTCATTTACCATTATAAAATATCCTTATTTATTGCTCTATAGAATGTGATAAAGTATTTTCTGAAAGAAACAATGCATTACTTAAGACTAACCTTTCTATTCAGCCTTTCTGAATTTTTATTTTAATTGTGTTCCTTGTAGCTACTTTTTGCTATTTCTTGACTTTTAATCAATAACAGCCTTTAATAAATAGGAAATACATGTGACAATTATTAGAACTTGTGAGACATCTTCCATCCTGTTTTATATCTTATGGGTCTTTTTTTGGTTGGTTTGCTTTGTTTTTGTATTTTTCTTTTTACTTGCTTTCAACGTACTGTTTTGTTTGCTTTTACCTTTTAAATAAGTTTTTAAAAGTAAATATTTTATGTCAATTTCTATTGAAGTTTAGCTTAGTTAATTTCAGGTGCATTTTAAGATTGAAAGTAGCAGTTCTTTGCACTTTTTTGGGCATTGCCCCTTTTTAAAATCATAAGGCTAGATTCACCTTAGTAAGACAACACACTTTGGCATCTTCTTTTTGTCCTTCTGCTAATTGATTTTGCTTGGAGCATGAAATAGTTTCCTTTTATAATTAATTCTCTCATCATTTTCCTTTTTGTGGGTGCCATAGTTTTTATTTTCCCATAAAATTATATTAATCAGTTAGAATTATCAAATAAACCTTTCCAGCAATAGCAAGATTCATGTACTTTTTTCTCTTACTTTACCAGTATGGGTTTTAGTGCATACTGTTTTTGAGGTGTAATGTCTAAATTCAAATATCATTCAGACTTCAGTGATTCACGGAGAATTTTAAGTGATTTTTGCCCAAAGGTTATTTGGCAAATCATCACAATTGCTCTCTGATGTCTTTGCACGTGAACTTTAAATTAGTTGAATTATAAAATTCTCTATCAACAAGGGTTTGAATTTTTTCATTGCAAGGATGCTTTATAATGGTTTTGTAAAACCTAAACATAAGGCGGGGATTTTTCCCTAATTTCAATTCTGCCTAATGGAAGTTAGATTTCTGGTCTAATTGTGACATACCCTTATTTATTAATAGACTTGCATGTGCTTCTTTAACAGCTTATCAGCATCAAAACAGCACCAGGATATCCCAAATATCTGAAAGGTTGGCAATTTCATTTTGGAACTGGTTTGTTTTATGTTTGCCTTACATAACACGTGGACAACATTTGCTGCTTCCTGAGATGACTGACAAAGATGTTGACGTGACAAGCAGGAATAGATACAGAAGTTGAAAAGGGACTAGTTTTAACGTAGTCAAATCATTCATTTATTAGCAAATGCACTTGGATTATGGTGATTTTGCTTCCAGAAGGAACTTTGTAATTGTGGAGCCATAGGTAATACTCAGTGTTCTCCAGAGAAACAGAATGGACAGGAGCTGTTACCTTTAATATAATGTAGATTGGCAAGTCTGAGTTTCGTAGGGAACCATGGCAGGTCACAGATGCAGAGGCAGGAGAAGCTGGCTGCTCTCCCTGCGGATTCTTCTTGCTCTCCCAAGAATGGTCAGTTTGCCCCAGGAGCTCCTCAAGGCTCCCACAGTCGGCTTTTTCTTTTTTTTATTATTAAATTCAGTTTGATTGAAATACATTCACACACCATACAATCATCCAGGGTATACAATCCACTGTCCACAGTATGATAACATAGTTATGCGTTCATCACCACAATCTATCTCTGAACATTTTCCTTACATCAGAAAGAACCAGAACAAGAATAAAAAATAAAAGTGAAAAAAGAACACCCAAATCATCCCCCCATCCCACCCCATTTGTCCTTTAGTTTTTATCCCCATTTTTCTACTCATCCATAAACTAGATAAAGGGGGTGTGATCCACAAGGTCTTCACAATCACATCCCACAGTCGGCTTTTGACAGCGGGTGACCAGTCAATAATTTTATTGGAAGAAAAAGATCTTATTGGAAGTAAAAATTACAAACTTGATGAACAGAATTTTTTTTAAATAGTCTATTTGAATTCAAAAAGCCCTAGTTGGTCTTAATTATTAATAACTAATAGATGCTACTGTGTGACTCTAATTCACCCCTGTCATTTTGAAATCAGAAGCCATCTGGCATGTCAGGCTGCATTGAGAAAACAGCGACGGGGTGAGATTTGAACTTCTGTGAGGAAACATTCCGGGTTGTGTGCACCAGCAATGGGTGTGCAGAGCCCGTTCAGCCCCCAGCGTCCTCCATTCAGCCCTGCAGACTCTCACTACCACTAAAGGACCAAGGGGTCTTTTACTCATACTTTACTGCTTCATCTCACAAACACCGCTCAGTGGAATATAAACATTCACCAAGATACTAATAACTGTGAAGAAAGGATTCCATGGTCAAGTGAGTTTAGAAGATGCTGCCTTGAATGATCTAGCCCTCTCCTGGAGGTTTTCAGTGAACACTAGAATATTTAAGTCTTTGAAAATGTCTTTGGTAAAGAACCCCATTTACACTGTTTAATGAAGCGTGCCCCCAATTTATTTGACTGTTTGTGAGATTTTTTTTTTTTAGTAAGAAACCTTTTACTCTATTTCAGAACTTTTGGAAATGCTTCTCTCATTTTTCATTCCTTTGAATGGAGCATATTATTTACTAATTTTTTTTTTGAACATAGAGTGTGTGAAGGTTTCAGCAGTTAAATATTAAGCATATCTTTTGTTTCTTGAAATTTGATGGAGTCTGTGTGGCATAAGATAATTTATATCAACTTGAAAATATTAGAATAAGGTAGCCATGGAATATTTCAGAATTCTAGAATAAGGGCATGCTCTCTGAAGGCTGAAAGCAGGTGTACATTGTGAGGAAAGTTCAGGTTCCTTCACAAGTCTCCATTAGAGCCACAAGGAAAGACCAGATGGTGAACCAACAAAATATTTTCCTTCAATGAAGATTATTTCTTTACCAGAGACCAATTCTACTTCATTTTCATGCTTATTTTAATGTTATTCCTTATTTTTACTCATTTTTAAAATCATTCTCTCTTCAGCTTTCTGGTTAAAAAATGATTTGTGCACTAAATCCTTATCAGAAAATGTGTGGACATGCACACACACACAGACTACACAAAATATGCATTTTAGGAAAAGAGTTTTTCCTATCATTGTAATACCAATGCCTTGTGAATCTAAAATACACCAGGAATATGAAAGGGAAATTAAAATGTATTAGATGTTCTTTGTCATTTAAAAAGCAGTTGGGAAATTTCATATTCAGGATTCAGTGTTGGTGGTAAGGAATATGATTTACAATAAGGTAGAAAAAGAGCAGCTGTTTCCAAACGGGCAAATGAAATAAAGTTCAGTCTATTGGGGAAGTATTTTTTATTTAATTTCATGAGTCCAAAGGAAAGGATGCAGATATTCTAGTGCCTAAAGAAAAATGGGCTGCCATAGGCTAATGCTGGGTCCCCATTGAGCCTCTTGGTCTGTGTTCCTGTTTGCTAATGCTGCCGTTGTGCAAAATACCAGAAACGGATTGGCTTTTATAATGGGGGCTTATTTGGTTACAAAGTTATAGTCCTACAGCCATAAAAATGTCCAAACCAAGGCATAAACACAAGTATACCATCACTGGAGAAAGGCCATTGGCGTCCAGAAAACCTCTGTTAGCTGGGAAGGCACGTGGCTGGCGTCTGCTTGCTCCCAGATTGCGTTTCAAAAGGGCTTGTTCTCCAAAATGTCTGCATCAGCTTCCAATGGCCATCTTCAAAATGTGTCCCTCGGCTGCAGCTGCTCTGAAGTCCTTCTGTTTCTGAGCTTTTATAGGGCTCCAGTAATTAAATCAAGACCCAAGCCAAGTGGGCAGGGCCACATCTCCATGGAAACAATCCCATCAACAGGTCACACCCTAATCAAAGGTGTTATTACTAGTCACACCTCCATGGAAACAATCCAAAGTTTCCAGCCTAATTAACACTAATACGTCGGCCCCCACAAGACTGCATTAAGGAACATGGCATTTTGGTGGACACAATACATCCAAACCAGCACAGTCTGCATGGATTTCTTTGCCATAACTGTGTTCCACAATGCTTTGCCCTCTGTGTAAGGAAAAGAGATATTCACCTTGGCACTTGCTTGTCTTTTTTTATTAACACTGTATCTTCTTGTGGCTTCCCATTACTTGCTGTAAAAATATAAATACTACTGGCAATTTACCCATCAGCATAGCTGTGGGTATTTATTTTAGTTTTGTCTGTTCTCATACTAGACTTTTAACCCAAATCATAACCTTTTGTGAGGTCTAGGTCTGTGCTGAATGCAGTTCTAGAGCCTGGGAAGCAATTGCAGGGAGTCTGGCTCCTGCCCTTGAGGGGATCCCAGTCTTGGAGAGAGCATTTGTGTGCCCGAAGAGCAAGCCGTCACTGTGCAAGGCGGGGCTGTGGGAGACTCGGAGGCAGCAAGGAGGGGGTGCCCAATGGCAAATTCTCCAGTGGGTTCAGGCTGATTTGGGATTTGTGAATGTCTGCCTAATGCCTCTGCAGTTCAGCACACACTACCTGAAAGCGCCTTTGATGTGCTAGACTGTGCTGGAACTGGGGAAAAACTGGGAACAAAACAGACTTCACTCCAGGAGACTCCCAGTGTGGGATTATAAAGGAATGAAAGAGGGCTCCATCCTGCTGATGTCCCTCCAAGAGGGAGCCTCTGCTAATCTGGAGAATATGCTACCTAAAAAGTGTGGGCATTTCAAGCTATTCGAATACAGTCACCAACCACAATGAAGCACTCAAAAACAACTGTCTTCACAGTCACCAATCCTCTGGCCTGATGTCAGATGAATAAGAAAGGCTCAGTTTCACAGTATCTATTGACAATGTACTTAAACAACTTTTCAAAGCAAGAAAACCATGAGATGCCATGATCATTTTCACATTCGCCGTTTTTAGCAAAAGGATCCCCTGACTACAACTATGCCAGAGCAAACATAAAGTAATTTATCGGTAATTACTAATTAGCCATGTGACTTGGACTGATACTTCTTCTCTCTAAATCTCACTTTCCTTATTTATAAAATTCTTATGCCTGCCTCACATTTATTGAAAATATCATGTAAGCAAATAGGAGAGTTAAATATTATAATTAAAATTAAAACATTGCTTCTTTCAATGAAGTTAATTTTATGGGGATTTATGTGCTACTGAATGATTACAGAGGTCAGAATTAATTTTTATAATCAGTATTCCCTTTGGTAATTTATATTTTTGTCCACCAAGTCAGCACAAGTGATATTTTTATCCGAGATGCTTAGTAGATCTTGGGTTACAAGTCCATAAAATTAAAGAATTGTGTTCTATGAAAATACAACATAAAAAATGTGGCACATACCTAAAGTGAAATGCTCAAAAGGAAAAGTCTTCAGTTGATAAACTGAGCTCTCACTTCAAGAAACTAGTAAAAGAAAAGCAAAATAAATGCAGAGCAAGCAAAAAGAAGGCAATAAAAAGGGAAGAGCAGAAATCAATGAAACTGAAAACAGAAAACCAATAAGGAAAATCAATGAAGGCAAAAGCTGGCTCTTGGAAAAGATCAACAAAATTGATAAACCAGTTGATATAAAGCAAGACTAACAAAGAAAAAAGAGAGACAAGGCACAAATTACTAATATCCGGAGATCGAGGATATTACTACAGACCTAACAGACATCAAAAGGATAAGAAAAGAATACTATCAACAACTCTGCACACATAAATTGAACAACTTTGAAGAAACGTACCAGTTACTTTTAAAAAAAAAGCCCCAATATGAAGTAAATACTTTGAATTGAAAACTACTAAGGAAATTAAATTCATAATTTAATCTCCAAACTCCCCCAAAATCTCCAGGCCTTGATGGTTTCACTGGAGAATACTGCCAGACATTTAAAGAAAAATTCACACCAATTTTACACAATCTCTTCCAACAATTAAAGAGGAGGGAATACTTCCCTGGCCAGTCTGTGAAGCCAGTTTTACCCTGATTCTAAAACCAGACAAAGAAAATTCAAAAAAAGAAAATTATAAACCACTATCTTTCATGAATATAGACTCAGAAATTCTTAACAGAATATCAGCAAATAGAATTCATCAATAAAAATAATTTTACACCATGACCAAGTGTGTTTTTTCCAGGTATGCAAAGCTGAATCAATTTTGAAAATCAGTCACTGTAATTCACCATATTAACAGGCTAAAGTAGAAAAAAAAATCACATGGTCATATCAGTTGATGCAGAAAAAGCATTTGAAAAAATTCAAAATCTTTTCTTGATAAAATCTCTCAAAAACTAGCAAGAGAGGGGAACTTCCTCAACTTCATAGGGAACATTTATGAAAAAATTTACAGCTAGCATTATACTTCGTGATAAAAGACTGAATGTTCTCCCCTAGAATCTCCCACTATGATCACTGTTATTCAATATAGTTCTGGAAGTTCTAGCTAGGACAGTAAGGCAAATAAAGGGATTAAAAGGCATATAGAGGGGAGCAAATAAAAATGTTGCTATTTCAGATATGTTCTTCTATATAGAAAAGCCCAAATAATCTACAAAAAAACTCTTATAACTAATAATTGAGCTCATCAGGGCCACAGGATCAACACATAAAAGTCAATTGCATTTTTATGTACTAGCAATGAATGTATGTGAACTGAAATTAAAAACAATACCATGTGTAATAACTCAAAGACTTAAAATATGGTGGTGTAAATCTAATGAAACATTTACAGGACTTATATTGTAAAAACTACAAAACAATGATGAAGGAAATCTAAATGGAAAAACATATCATGTCCATAGATTGGGTGACTCAAGATTGCATATTGTTTTGGTTTGCTAAAGCTGCTGGAATGCAATATACCAGAAATGGGTTGGCTTTTACAATGGTGATTTATTAGCTTACAATTTACAGTTCTTAGGCCTTGAAAATGTCCAACTCAAGGCATCAACAGGATGATACCTGGACTCTAAAGACAGGCTGCTGGCATCCAGGACACCTCTAACACATGGGAAGGCACATAGCCAGCATCTGCTGGTCCTTCTCTCCTGGGTTTCATTGCTTTCAACTTCTGGTTCCAGTGGCTTCCTCGCTGAGCTTCTGTGGGTCCTCTCTTAGCCTCTCCAGGGCTTTTCTCTATGAGCTTCTCTTAAATCCATCTCTTTGCTTCTTTGGGGCTTCTCTGAGCTCTTATCCTCTCATAAAGGACTCCAGTAAACCAATTAAGACACACCTTGAATGGGGTGGATCACATCTCAATTGGTTGATCACACCTCAACCAAAAGGTCCCATGCACAATAGGTCTGCACAGGAATGGATTAAAAGAACATGGCTTTTTCTGGGGTTCAAAATAGCTTCAGACTGCCACAGATATCCATTGGCAAAAAAATGAACCTTGACCTAAACCTTACATCTTATGCAAAAATTAACCCAGAATAGATCAGAGATTTAAATGTAAAACAGAAAATGGTAACATTTTCAGAAGATAATAGGAGAAAATCTCCATGACCTAGGGCTTGTTGAAGAATTCTTAGACATGACAAAAAGAAAGCATGGTCCATAAAAGAAAAAAATGGATAAACTGGACTTAATTAAAATGAAAATTTTTTGCTCTGTAAAAGAGCCTATTAAGAGGATAGAAAGACAAGGTTCAAACTGGGAGAAAGTATTTGCGAACTACATATCCAACAAAGGTCTAGTATCTAGACTATATAAAGAATGCTCAAAACACAAAAGTAAAAAAAAAAAACCCAGTTTGAACATAGACAAAATACACAAAGAGACATTTCACTGAAGAGGATGTACACAAATGACAAAAAAGCACATGAAAAGATAATCAACATCACTAGCTGTATTAGTCAGGGTTCTCCAGAGAAATAGAACTGATGAGATATCTACATATGTATGTATATATCATGAAAGGGAGAGAAAAACAGATTTATTATAGGAATTGGCTCATGTGACTGTGGGGATTGGTAAGACCAAATTTTGCAGCACAGACTACAAGCTGGAAACTTCGAAAAAGGTGATTCTGAAATCTGGCATGGCTGAAATCTGTAGGGCAGGTCACAAGCTGGAAACTCCAATGAAGGTGAAGTTGTATTGCCCAGGAAAAGTTAGCTGGCTGAAGAAGAGGCAGAAATTCTTCTTTCTGCCTTCTAAAATCCTCAGTTCCTGCTTTAAGGATGATTGGATGAGGAGACTTCCCTCATTGCTGGGAGCAGTCTCCTTTGTTGAATGTAGATGCAATCAGTTGTAGATGCAATCTGAGTATAGATGCAAAACTTTCCGTGAAATATCCTCACAGTAACAATCAGGCCAGTGCTTGCTTGATCAAACAACTGGACACCATAAACTAGCCAAGTTGTCATTTGAAATTAACCATCACACTAGCTATTAGTGTAATGCAAATTAAAACTAAAGTGTTATTCACTACAATCCTATCAGAATAGCTAAAATTAAAAAAAAATGTGACAACACCAAATACTGATGAGGATGCACAAAAATGGGATCACTCATATATATAGGAAAGTAAATTTTATAGCCACTCTGGAAAACAATTTGGCAGTTTTTAATAAAATTAACCATTACTCAGCAATTACACAGTGAGGCATTTATCTCAGAGAAATGAAGACTTACATTCACACAAAACATGTAAATGTATGTTTATAGCAGTTTTATTCATAAAAACCAAAACCTGGGGGAAAAAAAACACCCAAAATTCCCTCAATAGGTGAATGGATAAACAAATTGTGGTATAGCCAAATCATGGAATACAGCTTATCAATAAGAAAACAATGAATTTTGATACTCATAAAAATGTGACTTGATCTTAAGGACATCAAGCTGGGAAAAGCCAATCTTTTGCATTCACTTACTGTACAATTCCTCTTACATAACATTATTTAAATGAAAAAATATACACATATGGAAAACATATCAGTAGATTCCAAGGGTGAGGGATGGTGGGAGGTGGTAAATTAAGATGAATATAAAGGGAAAGCACAAGAGAAATCTTTGTGGTGATGGGATGGGATACTTCTGTCTCTTGACGCGGCAATGATTACATAGATTTATACATGTGATAAAATGATGTAGATGTATACATTTACATTGTGGGTTTTAAATAATTTTATTTTAATACTTGGTATTTTCATTGTTTTTGTTTTTCCTCAAAACTACAGTTTTTTACTAATAGGGTCTCAAAAATTTCTTGTGAGCGTAGCTTTATCACACAATTATCTCTTCCTTGTCCAAGCAGATGATGAACAATGTGCTAAGCATTTTTACATTTCATATATACAGGGGGATAAGCTTCAAAATACCCACCAATAGAGTATATCAATAGCAATGGCACATACATAATGGAACCATCACAACAAGGGTCATCTCTGTGTATTCACCTGGAATTATAAGTTGCAATACATTTTTAAGTGGAAAAAAATGAGCATTCATAGAATGTAAGCAGTATACTACCTTTTGTGAAAAAAAAAGGAAATGAATAATAATTTGTCTTTTCTTATAAAAAGATACAATAAAAGGATAAATTAGAAATTAATGATAACGGTTATAATAGTGGCTAGAGGTGGGCAGTGATACAGTACGAATGGGGTGGAGACGATAAATTGAAACGAATGCCAATGATTATATGTCCCACAGTGAATAGTGAAGTGACTTAAAGAAAGTATGTTGTAAGAACTGCAAAGAAAATGCATTCATTATATACTAGGAGTGATATTGGTATATTACTTTTAAAACTACTCTGTGTCATTTTAGGATAAAGAAAATAAGTGAATAGGTTAACGATTCCAAAAAAAAAAAACAAGAGTCTCAGTGTAAGAGTAGAGATATAAAATTTAAAATCTAAGAAGTTAAGAAAAAATGCATAGACTAAGTCAAATAAGTAAATACGTTAATTTTAGTAAACAGCGTTTCAGGGTAAGATAAAAGATATGTATATATAAAATCTAAGGAGAATAGTTTTAAATTACAATCAGTACTGTGAACTTTCTGTGTGTAATCCTAGCCATGTGTGCTGAGAGGACCTAGAAGCCTTAACAGCTCAGTAGAATGAGCACAATCAGCAGCCAGGTCTTGGTTTCTAAACACCATTCTCCACCACAGGGAATCAGGGCTCCTTGGAGAAAAGCCTAATTCCTGGTCTGGGGCAAGGTGAGCAGAAGCTTTTGGTGACTAAAGGAATTGTGTCAAAGGGACACAAGAACCAGTTTGCAGTTCAGGGATCCTAATAGCCACATTTGGAATATTTTGAACAACAGAAAGCATAATGAGACCTTGGAAAGCTGGAGGGTTGCCATGGACTATCCCTGAAGAGAATTTTCTGTCCCTTTTTTGGCTCAGTAGAGAAAGCCCCAGCCATTTTCAGTTCCCAGTGCCCTGACCCAGACAAGGGTGGGAGATAGCACAGGCAGAGAGAATCACTGAAATGCTAATGACCTCTCCCTAGGGGGGTCTATCTTCTCTAAGAGGAAAGGGGTGGGACCCAGCTCTACTACCTGCCTTCCATTCAGAACCAGACCCCAGAGCCTGGGGGAAAACAGCCAAGGGCCACACCTCCTTACATCAGTCTGGAGTTACAGGCTGACAGGCACCACCTGCTGGCAGAAAAGCACAGTGACCTGAGGCATCACAGGGTGTACCAGTTTTCTAGACACATCCTCAGGGAAACCAGATACTGAATATTTCTTCCTTCTAGGACCTGCGCCCATTCTGGTCTGGGAAAACCTGATTGGAGTAACCAAGGAAACCATGCCTAGACAACAGAAAACTACAACCTACACTAAAAAAATGAAGTTATGGCCCAGTCAAAGGAACAAACTCACACTTTAACTGAAGTACAGGAATTGAAACAACTAATAATTAGTCAATTCAAGAAGTTTCGGGAAGATATGGTGAAAGAGCTGAACCATATAATGAAAACATTGGGCATACATAAGGTAGAAATTGAAAGTTCAAAAAACCAACTGGCAGAATCTATGGAAATGAAAGGCACAACACAAGAGATGAAAGACACAATGGAAGCATACAACAACAGATCTCAAGAGGCAGAAGAAAACACTCAGGAACTGGAGAACAAGGCACCTGAAAGCCTACACACAAAAGAACACATAGAGAAAAGAATGGAAAAATATGAGCAACGTCTCCAGGAGCTTAAGGACAAAACAAAAAGCAAGAATGTACGTGTTGTTGATGTGCCAGAAGGAGAAGAGAAGGGAAAAGGGGCAGAAGCAATAATAGAGGAAATAATCAATGAAAATTTCCTATCTCTTATAAAAGACATAAAATTATGGATCCAAGAATTGCAGCATACCCCAACCAGAATAGATCCAAATGACCTATGCCAAGACACTTAATAATCAGATTATCAAACATCAAAGATAAAGAGAAAATCCTGAAAGCAGCAAGAGAAAAGCGATCCATCACATTCAAAGGAAGCTTGATAAGACTATGTGCGGACTTCTCAGTAGAACCACGGAGGCAAGAAGGAAGTGGTGTGATATATTTAAGATACTGAAAGAGAAATACCACCAACCAAGAATCCTACATCTGGCAAAACTATCCTTCAAACATGAGGGAGAGCTTAAAATATTCTCTGACAAACAGACAATGATAGAGTTTGTGAACAAGATACCTGCTCTACAGGAAACACTAAAGGACGCACTACAGACAGAAAGGAAAAGACAGGAGTGAGAGGTTTGGAAAACAATTTTGGGAGATAGTAGCATAGCAATGTAAGTACACTGAACAAAGATGACTGTGAGTATGGTTGAAAGAGGAAGGCTGGGACCATGTGGGACCAGAACAAAAGATAAATGATAAAGACTGGGACTGTGTAACTCAGGGAATCCTAGGGTGCTCAATGATTGTAATAAAAGGTACAAATATGTTTTTACATGAGATGGAACAAATGAATGTCAACAATGCAAGGTATTAAAAATAGGGTGGGATTGGGGGGAAAATACAATCAATACACACTAGAGACTATAATTAACAGAAACATTGTATTATGCTTCCTTTAACATAACAAAAGCAATATACCAAAGCTAAATGCATATGGGGGTTGGGGAATAGGGGAAGGGTGTGGGACTCCTGGCATTAGTGATGTTGTCTCTTTATTCTACTTTAGGTTAATGCTATCTTTCCTTTTGTTGCTTTCTAGCTATCAAGTTTTGGTTTTTGTTTGTTTGTTTTTTCTCTCTTTCTCCTTTGTTTTGCTTTTGCCTCTCTGCCTTCTTTGACTCTTCCTCTGACTTTGTGGAAGAAATATAGATGTCCTTATATAGACAGTGGTGATGGTGTGGAATACATAAACACATGACTATATAGGGAACTCTGTCAGCCCATTTATATGGTTCCACTGATCCAGGCCCACCCTGAATGGGTGGGTCCACACCTCCATGGAAATTATCTCATCAGAGTTACCACCCACAGTTGGGAGGGGCACATTCCATGGAAACACTCAAAGAATTACAATCTAATCAACACTGATAGGTCCACCCACACAAGATTACATCAAAGATAATGGCATTTGGGGGACATAATACATTCAAACTGGCACAGGAACCGATTATTTACTTAGGATGGAATGTATGGTGTGTGAACAAAACTGTCTTAAAAGAAATGTGTTGATGAAGAAACCTTGAGGGCACTATATTGAGTGAAATTAGACAGACACATAAAGGCAAATACTGTAGGGTCTCACTAATATGAACCAATTATAATATGTAAACTCGCAGACATGAAACATAAGTTACCAGGATGTAGAATGAGGCTAAAGAATGGGGAGTGGTTGCTTATTGTGAGCAGAATGTTCAACTAGGGTGAACTTACATGTTTGGAAATGGACAGGGGTGATGGTAGTATGTTGTAAGAATAACTAACAGTGCTGAAAGGTGTGTGAAGGTGGTGGAAAGGGTAAGCTCAGAGTCACACATGTCACCAGAAGGGAAGTTGGAGGTTAAAAGATGGAAATGTATAAAGCAGTGAATCTTGTGGTGGACAATGTCTGTGATTAACTATACAAATATTAGAAATCTCTCTCATGAACTAGAACAAATGTATGACACTATAACTAGAAGTTAATGATAGAAAGGCATATAGGGAAAAATATATATACCTATTGCAAACTATATACTACAGTTAGTAGTATTTTAACATTCTTTCATCAACAGTAACAAATGTACTATATCAAAACTATGAATCAATAATGGAGGGGGGCGTGGTTAGGAGCATTGAGGATCTGAGTTTCCTTTTTTTGTCTTTATTTCTTATCTGGAGTAATAAAAATGTTCTAAAAATTGAAAAAAAAATTAATTGTGTTGATGGATGCACAGCTGTATGATGGTACCATGGGCAACTGATTTTATACTTTGGATCTTTGGATAGTTGTATGGTATGTGAACAATCTCAATAAAAATATATATATATATTTAAAAAAGAATAATGATTGCAGTTGGTTCCAAAACATTGAAAAGTTTTGAAAAATTTTTGAAACCCAGAATGATATAAATGATATGATATATAATGATATAAAAATTGATAAATTAATAATAAAATTTGCCACCGTTTGAAGCGACAATTCACTGACACAGAAGCATAGGCTAATTTAGGCAAGAATAGGAATTTTGCTCGCATATGTTGAGTAACTACAGGGCACCAGTATATTATTTAGTTTGAACAACCCTGTGAGTTATTATTATCCCCATTTTTGCAGGTGAGGCCATTAAGGTTAAAAAATTAAATTAATTACTCCAGGACCACATAACTAGTAAGTGGCAAAACCAGACTTTTAATCCAGATTTGTCTGTTGGCAAAACCTGTACCTTTCTAGGGATACCATCCTGGGCAATAATTGGGTACCCTGTGTGTGCAAAGCATGGTGATAGATTAGAATGAATTAGGAACAGATAACATCCTCATGTTAAACTGTGTAAAGAAAGATGCCAAACAGAGCTAAAACTAAATGCTCAAGTTCATGGGTGTGGTCAGGGGGTTGACTGGGAGACTGTGAGCGATCAGGAAGCATTCCCACTCGGCCTCCCTATTGTGGCGCTGCTGGGTTTTGACCTCCCACATCTGAGGGAAGCTGGTGCTAAACAGAGGGGGACGCCTCAGCCAAAGCTTGGAGACAGCCCAGTGCAGGGTATGTGCGGCCATCTGCAGAGAGCATTAGGATATCATGAAGGGGCTACTGGCTGGAGTGTCTTACATTTAAAGTATTATAAACCATCAAAGCTGATGAATGAGAGTGTCTTTAACAAACTTAAGCTCATCAGATATAAAAGTGAAGAGACAGCCCAGATGTGACAAATCTGAAGTGCCGGCAGGAAATGCATTCAGTTGTCCTCTAGAAATACAGGACTAGAGATCATTGGAACCATAATTTGGGAATCATTCCCAGATTAATGATTTTTAAGACTTTGGGGTCTCCAAGGGAGAAAAGCAGAGAAAAGGTTAAACTTAAGGCAGTGCCTGAATGTGGGGGCTCAAAGAAAATAGAGTTAAGGGTGAAAGGAGTTAGGTGCACCCCAGAAAAAGGGTTTTCACAGCATGGCATTCAGTAGTTAGGGTACTTTGCCAAAAACTACAATCACAAAAGCCTTCTAACCATTCTGCTTAGAATTATTCTGACAAGAATTATAAAGGGGTCAGTTTTTATACTGGAGCTTTGTTGGATTCATTTATTTAAAAAAAAAAGTTCACAGATTTTTTCATCTCTTTTATGACTTCACACATTATAATTAAACATATTTTGGTAGCAAAGTGCATCATCAGTAAAGCCTTTAGAAGCATAAAGAATGAGAATTACGGCAAACTGCTGAAGTTCAAATTCAGGGGCTTTCTTGAGGTCACCATAGTTACTGATGTTGGAATTTCAGAGTGCAGTTAGGAGCTGGAGCAAATGTTCATGTTTGAATTAGGCATATGAACCATAACAGAGAGATGTTTGTCTTAAAAAAATTGTTTCAGCTCATATTGGAAATCTTTATGATACTCATTTCCTTCTCCATAGAGTAAAATGCAGATGTGACACTATTGTTGAACGAGAAACTTACAGTTGATATTCTTAAGAATGACAGAGAGCCTCAGTTACCATTGGAGATTGTCGAAGATAAACCCCTGGTACACGTCTCAAAGTGTGATCCCAGAGCAGTAGCTTCAGAATCACCTGGGAACTTGTTACCAGAGCAAATTCTGTCCCAATCCTACTGAATCAGAAACACTGAGGGTGGGATTGGCAATCTGTGTTTCAACAGCATCCAGATGATTGTTATGCGTTACGTTTGAAAACCACTGCTCTTAGGGGTGAGGAAGTTATATTGAATTTGTGTGATTTCAATCAGTTTACTTGTTCCCTGACACTAAGAAAAATAAGACAGGTGTTTTAAAGGTCCTGGTGAATTATGTTTTTCCTGTGATTATGTAGAATTAATTAAATCAAATGATTTCAGACTTGGCCTTTGTAGAAGACCCTAACATGGAATAGTCTGTTAATGAAAATCACACAGGGCTATCACTCATATAATTTTTAAATAACATTGGCATCATTTTGGAAAAGTTGGCAGTGCATTATATTATTGAAATTGTAATTTTTCCATTGTCCTTCATAAAATCGAGTAAGTAAAGCATACGGTATAATTTTAACCACCCAATTATATGTTATGTATTTATATACACACACACATAATGTAAACCATTTTTCTGTATTCCAGGTCCAAACTGCTTTGCAGAAACTGCCGTCATCCCAGCTGGAAGAGAAGTGAAGACTGACGAGTGCACAATATGTCACTGTACTTACGAGGAGGGCACGTGGAGGATTGAACGACAAGCCATGTGCACAAGGCATGAATGCAAGCAAATGTAGAGAATGTACAATACAAGAACTCTGACATTTTTATAGAACATTTTACTGATATGAACATTCTAGATTACTCTGGGAAATATAAATCAAAAGAAGACTTTTGATGATGAATGATGGAAAACTGTTCGTACTTTTGCTTTTCTGGGTAACAATTCCTGCAAGAGGAGGAAATCAAAATATTTCAAAACATCAGCAAGAACTTTGGGCATAAAATCCCTCTTTAAGATAAATGTGCTATTTTCACAGTAAGTACACTAAAGTACACTATTATATAATAAATGTATTTCTATAATCCCTCTACTAGAGAGCTTATATCAGTGTTTTCTATAGATACAGATTAAAACTACTGTGTTGTCAACCATCCTCCTTGTGTTCTGCATGTCTTTTTCAGTTCTGATTCCATCACATGGGAGTGTTTGCAGTTGACAACCCTCTGTCACACCTTCACATGGGGTCAGGTACCCATGAATGAATCATAAGCTAATGGGACTGATTCCTGCTGGAACCGTCCAACTTCTACTTAATTACAGTAATAGATTGCATTTTTATCCTTAAGAGACCCAGTCTAAATCGCTTAAATACAGTATGTCCTTCTTATAATAACTTACTGCTTTTATCATCTTCATTCTTAGTTTGGAAAATACAGTCAGAAAGATTACTAAAAGACATTTAAAGCCCCCACACTGTGATCTGCAGATAACTGCATACAAACATTTCATTTTCACTTACATTGTTTTCTCTTCTAAGCATATCTTTAGTTCATCTCCTAAACTGAGGAATAGGGTAGGCTGGAAAATTTGCATTACTATTCCATAAAGCTGAAGCATTCCATACAATATCATTGGCAAGTCGCTCAATTCCCTGAAAGAGAACAATTGGACTCCTGAACCATTTTATTCCTGAAATCTAGATATGGTACAAATATCCCAGCTGTCAGTTCAGTGGACTCATATTTCTTATTGGATGGAATCATCTATCCTACAAAATGGATGTAACAAAATCCTAAAAGATAACTCCATATTAGTCATCCTTCGAGAGAAGAATGAGAATGCTGTTTTTCTGCCCAACTGTTTTTTTTTTTTAAGCTGAAAGACAAGTGTACTCCACATCTTTCCTGTAGATATATGTATATATATATATAATTTCAAACCAACTTCATCTCCCTTTACTGAGACAGGGTATGAAAGAAGCCACTGCAAAGTCTTGCTGATCTGTTCAGTATATATTAGAGAATACTTCCAACTTTATCAATCGTGCCAACCCTTGGCACATCGATGAAAGAAGTAGTAGGAGTTTTAATAGGTACAGGGTAAAGAAACAAAATTATAACCACTACATAAAGTATTGAAAGTTTTTTCATGCATTTATTTATTCCAAAAATTTGAATTGAACACCCTTTTTAGCACAAAGTATTGTAATTACAAGAAGAATATGTCATGGTTCTTGCTTTTATGAATTTGTAGTCTCTAGTATAAGGTGAACGAGAAATTAGAATGCTTTGTGTTAGGAGCCAAACTAAAGGTCTGCACAGGATTCTGTAGGGTAAAGAGGGATACCTAATCCAACTCAGGAGGTTAGGAAGGCTTCCTAAAAATGCACAGAGAAAACAAACAAAAACATCATTCAATTAGCATTATTAAAGATTAAATAATACTTAAGAAAAACTGATATGTTTGCCGATCACTGAAAAGCTGAACTGTTGTGAACTTTAATAAATATAAAGCCACCACTGGCTCTGAATCCTTCAGAAATTTACATATGCTCATATTTGTTCATTTTTACCTTGTTCATAAAGAACTTCTTGGATGAAATGGATTCCATGCACATAGATGGTCATGGAAATACTCAGGGGAATTTGAAGCTAATTGTTCTCCAATTTGCTGAGCTTTCCAAAACTTAAGTTTTAGCATTAAAGACTGTTAGACATAGGCACTCTCTTCATTATTTAGGGGTAGATTTTTATGATGCCAGGTTATATGAAGATACGGTTTGGCCAGCAAGTGGCCTGGGCCTCCATGGGTAGGTGGGTCATTATTTATCTCTACCAGCATGCGAGGTGGCTCTTCTCTCACTACCAGAAACAAGGCAATGAGAGAGACTCCATCCACAGGGCCCCAACTCCCCCCATTCCTCATGGTGATGTAATCTTTACCAGGATGGGACAGAAGCTCTGGAAAGAATCGTAATGGCATCTTAAACGCTCTGAGAATTTCAGGAAACCTAGTATTTAGTTTCTTTTACAGTGAATGAACATGATACCTGTCTGGGAAATTGACTCACTTCATTCAGTCTACACTAGCGTGACCCATACATGTCTCATCCACACTGTACAT
Organism: Choloepus didactylus; assembly: GCF_015220235.1. Lineage (NCBI taxonomy): Eukaryota > Metazoa > Chordata > Mammalia > Pilosa > Megalonychidae > Choloepus > Choloepus didactylus. Next base: position 158,829,503 of record NC_051311.1, on the reverse strand, counting down.
TTTAAATTTTGCAGCATCATAATTATGCTTAAGAAATACTGCTCACTCCTCAAAAATAAATGTTGTGTGTATACATGCTAAAAACCATTCTGATATTTTTCAGAGAATTCAGATGTTTTCTATTTGGTTTTGTGTTTTTGTTTTGATTTTAAGCAGTGATGTGTTTTGAATGTTTTCATTACTGGAAACAAATTTGCAAAAAATACACTTTTCCAAATAATCACTATTGGACACGACACCTATTATTTTAAATGTAGGTTATTTAAGCATACAGAAAACAAAATTATAGACACCACCCAGACAGAAGAAACATTAACAGTTTTCCATCTTTGCTTCAGCAGACTAGAGATCAAGTCTACTTTTTATTAATTTTAAAAGTCATATGTTTTTCTCCAATGCAACATAGTAAGAAAAATTAATGTAGATAAATCATCCCATCTGCAGATATATAAATCTGCATTGTTGGTTAACACCATAAAAACTTCTTTGGCCAATAAAATTTGCAATCTTTTATTCTTGCTAGACCTACTTACATACTCTTTTACCCCACTAGAAGCAACTGTAGATGACTGATGTGGTGAATCACTCCTTGACAACTGGATTTAGAGAAAGCACTTCAGTTATTTTGGAATAAATATGCTTTTTACATTTCAGTCACCACTTCCAAAATTCAGGTTCTCATTATTTCATACTAGATAACTTACCCTGCCTCCTAATCCCAAAAACACCATTTCAGTCTACAAGTTTTAGTTTTCTAAACTCAGATCTAGTGTTCTACTTCATTTTCCACTTTGAGGATCTCAATTGCATACAGACACAAACTCCTCAGCACAGCAGACTTTTATCTTCACAATTAGGTTTTGGATCATACATGACCCCATATCTTGCTCACTAATTTGAATTTAGACTATGAGCACCAAGGCTATGCTTTGAGCATGTCCTCTATTTTCCCACCCTCCTGGCACAGAGTATCCTTTGCAGCATGTTGAAATATTAACCATTCTTCAATAACCAACTCAAGTGTCACTGTTCATGAGAAGACTGTTTTAATCCTAATTGGATTGTCACCTTAAGTCTCTGCCTTGCTATACATTTGATATCCTATTTTAGCATTTACACAATAAAATCATGTCATTCTTTGCATTATAGTTAGTTTTATGTCTGTTTTCTCTATTATTTATAAATTTGTTAATTCAGATGATAGGACAATCAATCCCCCAAATATAACCCAGTACCTTGTATGTTAAAAGCTTGTTGAATTGTATTGAATATTAATTCAATTATTTACTTCCTTGTTTAAAGCCAGCATATATCTCAAAGGGCAACAGAAAGCTCCTATTATCATTGTTCTGCCCTGTTGTCTTTTTGTTTCTTAATAACTTGCAAATCTCAAGAGTCCAAGACACAAGAACCTGTGACACTCCAAATAGTCTATTCTTACACGGTTTAGGATAAACTATGACATAACCATTGGCCTTTTCTGATGCAAACCAGGAAGCAAATTTGTTGTAAAGTTTCCAATGCTGAAAATAATCTCTCAGGTTGAGGAGACATTGGTAGTTACTGCTGATAAAACAAACCAAGTTTACAGCTTTGCTATTTATTTATCTACTTCTTTCCAACTTTCAGTATGTAAATATCTTAGATTTTCTGTTGCAATTTTGAGTATTTCTGCATATTTTAATATTTAACACAGGTAAAGACTTCAACAGGCATATAGTGAGTTGGTAAAATAAATCGACTGAATAACCTGTGCAGAAATACAACAGTTTCCATATCCTGTTTAAAATATAAAACTTGATGGTTATCTAAATTTCACCATACTGTCACATTTTACTCCTAATTTTTCAAAGCACCTGATGTTTTAACTTTCACACCAAAATGTAGAAATTTAATCCAAATGCTAAGTTTTAAAATTAATCAATCCATGGAATATTAAGTGACACTGAAAATTATGCTGAGAAGTATTTACCCAAAATTTCAATAACATTAAGAAAACTTGAAAGTGAAAATATGCTCTAAACGCTTATCTCATGGGTAGTTTATGGCTTAGAAAAATGCACTGTTTAACTCCTTCCTGTTAAGTTCAGTATGGTAAAGCATATGACTCCATAGTATAAGAGCACAGAATTACCAAACAGAACAAAAGGATATAACTGAAGTTATTTTAGTATATTATTGATGCTTCCTGATGACTAAAAACCATTTTAGAAATTATCACTTTTCAAGAAATAAAAATATTTCTCAGTTTTTTACTTAATATTTAATAATATTTTACTTGATTAATATTTATTATTTTTAGTATTCCTTGACTTTGAATTTTAGGCAGTATGCTTTCAAATACACTTTATGGGGATACTTATTTTTCCATTTCCTGTATTTATTATATTTACATTATCCAGGGAAGACAATTTTAATATAAATACAATTATATTTTCGATTTCATGGATTATTTCCTTCCTAAGCATGCAATGCTCACAATTAAAATGAAAAAAGTGAAACATACCCAATAAAAATTGTATTTCTATGAAATTATTAAAAATGTTATACATATAACCAAGTAGTTCATTTCATAGTTTTTAAAAAATCCACTCCTGGGCAATCAATAAATGTATATTATAATCCAAGAATTATGTTAGGTGTTTTCACTTATGATTTCACAGCTTTCCTAGGCAGTAGGTAATGTTATCCCTGTTTTTGCAGGAAAATAAATGTAGGCTCATACAAGTTGAGAAATGGTCACAAGATTCAGTCCTAGTAAGCAATGGGTTAAGAACCAAAATCTGTTTTGCACAAGAGCCTGTGATTTGAGCTCTTGTCATTAGCTTCTAGCTCAGGCAATTAGACAGTAATTTCCAAAATCCTCTCTTCTGTCTACAGCATCATGTCCCTTTAATTCAACTACAGCAATTCTGATACTTGTCAAAGTAAAAAGGTAATTCCTCACAGAAATGTTGTAACCTCCCTAGTATAAATGTTCACCATATATTTTCACTCCTAACCAAACAATCTACACCAAGATCTCTCATTAAAATACTATTCAAGCATCATATTGCTTTATATTTCTTTGTTTATGTATTGTCCTTGCAGTGAAATTTACAAAAAAAATTTCCAAAGTATTACGACCCAGTCTTCCTGAAGCCAAAGGAAGTAAACTGTCATTTATTGGGTGCCAGTTATGTGATGTGCCCTGCAATAGGCATTTCTAATCTTTCATTTGATTTCTTCCTTTCATCCAGAAAAGTATGGGCATGCATTATTTTCCTCATTGCATAGATGAGGAAATTAACACCCAGTAGGTAACTTATCCCAGTTCCAGCAATGGAACAGAGGTCAAGTCCAAACCCAAAAAATCCCTCCTTCCTGCCCTGGTGATGAGGGCTGGAATCAATAGAAATACTTGCCTTCCAATATTCTTCCTGGTGAGCAGCTGCTCACCTTGTTCAATCATTTATATCATGCTATGGATATTTCTTGAGTATATCCTATGTGCCAAATATTGTCTAGGCCTGAGTGATTAAATAATTTCTGGTTCTGGGGCCCATGGAGCTTTGAGATGAGCATGCAGACAGAGGTCCTCGGCCCAATAAAATAAAAGTGATGGCATCTCATGTCAATCTGAACTGTTTGCATTAATGTCATTAACCTACATCCGTAACGCCATGGATTTTCAAAAGAATTTTTGCTACCTCCTGATGTATAGTAGCTAGTGACAGAATTTCGAAGATAGTATCATATGACTTTAAAAAAAAAAATAAGTGCCTACTTGGGCTAATAATATACAATGCAATGTACACTGCATGAGGTTTCTCATTTAATCCTCATGAACCTTAATTTCATTTAATTAATATGATTTAATTATATGAGTAACCTGTGCAAGTTATAGAATGTTAAGTCTGTGATCTCCAAGCACATGTTCTTTTTCAAAACAAAGACCCTCCCTACCCAAAACAACACAGCGATGGTGGAAATGGCCAGAGGAGAGAGAAAATCTCACCTGTCACCAGTTTTCAGGCCAGAGGAGGGGACAGTCCAACTGCTGATGCCCTTCCTGGCTGTTTCCTCTAGAAGAAATCCTGGACATCTAAAGAAAGTTGACTTATCTTCAACATGCTAAAGGAAAACAAACTGCCAACTTAGAACTGCACATATAGGGTTAGTACTATATAGATTATAGTATGACTCTCTGCCTCATCAAGATCTAATATCTATTGGTGCTTTTTACAACTTTTGTGGACAAAGTAAAGATCATAGTACAGTTTAACTCCATTTATCCCTTCCTTCTTTTTAACTAGTGTTTTTATGTATTTTAAATTTGTGTATATTTTAAATCCGACAGGTTATTATTTTTTTTTCTAATAGTCACTATTCATTTGGCTATATCCCCATATTTGCCATTTTGTTGGTTTTTATTCCTTTCTTCATCTTGATTGTTTCATTGCAAATCATTTTTCTTCTATCTGAAGAATACTTTGTAGGGTCTCTTTTAGTGAAATTCTATGGGTGGTGAATTTTTTCAGTCTGTATCTGAATGAAAATATTTTTATTCCATCCACATTCACAAAGTGTAAGGATATAAAATGGTAAAACCACAAATAGATAATATGTCTTGATAAGGCAAGGATTTATACTATATTCTATGGGGTAATGTTTTTACATATGTAACTAGTAGAAGGTACAGGAGATAAAATAATCAGAAAAGATATAGTAGACCTGAGCAAAATAATTAATAAAGCTGACCTAATATATATAGATATAAAACACTGCATGAAATAACTCGAGAATACTGTGGTGGTTTGGAACTCTTTGTACCCCAGAAAATCATGTCCTTAAAGCTAATCCATTCTTGTTTGTGTAAACCCATTGTAAGTAGGATTTTTTTGATGAGGCAATTTCAGTTAAGTTGTGGCCCATCTCATTCAGGATGGGACTCGATCTTGTTACTAGAATCCTTTATAAGCAGAATGGAGAGAGAGAGAGAGAGAGAGAGAGAGAGAGAGAGAGAGAGAGAGAGAGAGAGAGAGAGAGAGAGAGAGAGAAAGAAAGAGAGAGATTGAGAGTGCCACAGAAACAAGAAGCTGAAATCAGTGAAACCCAGAAGAGAAGGAAGAGACCAGCAGAAGCCAACATGTGCCTTGCCATGTGGAAGAGGAGCCAAGGATAGCCAGCAGATGGTCTTTGGGAAGAAAGCATCACCTTGATGATGCCTTGATTTGGACGTTTTCACAGCCTCAAACTGTAAGCTAATAAACTCCCATTGTTTAAGCTAATGCATTTCATGATATTGCTTTAAATAGCCCAGGAAACAAAAACAAATACATTCTTTGCAAGCATAAATGGCATATTAATAAGCAATGACTTTATACTGAGCCACAAAGAAAGTCTCAACAAATTATAAAGGACTAAAATCATACAGATTATAAATCCTGGCCATAGTTCAATTAAACTATAATTTGATAATGAAAAATTTGAAGAGTTCCAAATAACCCATAGGTCAAATGATATGTCACAACAGAAATTATAAATCTGATGAAACTGATAAAGAACAAAAAGAGGGAAAGAGACGATAGAAATAACTAATATCAGGAATGAAAAAGTTGATGCTGCTAGAGAGTAAAATTATACTATGGGTGACTTCTGGTTCTGCCAGGAGGAGGCAGTAGCCCCATCCCTCCCAGATGCTCCCTCCTACTACTAAAAAGCCCACGACATAGCACAAGAAACAAGCACAGGGAGACTCTGAAAGGAGGAAAGGAGACAGTAGGCCTGGGATCCTTGGTGGGGACTTGAAGGGTGACATGGTAGCAAGTTCCCTGGGTTTCCTTCTGGTGTTGCATATATCCCAGAACCTCCAATGGGCACAGAAAGAAAGAACTCCAAGAGAATCCAAAGAACAGAGAAAAGCTGACCTAACAACAGAAAACCTTTTTGGCAACACTCTCCCTACTCCATCCAAACATCAATGGAAAACCTCACCTCTGTCCCTTGGTTTCAGAAGGTCTCCACAGGAAGCTGATCTCTCAGCCCAACCCCTTGATCCTGAGGAAGCAGGAGACACTACCACCCCCCACTGCATGCTGAGTGGTGAGAGGCCCGTTCCTGCACCTCCTATGCTGTGAGGAGGGAACCTGGTGGCTGGCTCTGCTCTGCAGGACTCCAGGCCTATGCATCAGGCATTCTATTAGGCCCTGGGCAGTGGTGCTGATTAAGGCTGTGCAGGCAGACAAGGCAAACCAACAGCTGAAATAGGTCTATATACCTATAAGGAAGAACCATCAGAAGGGGCCAGATGTGGTCAACTTCTCCCAAGTGGCTGGTTGGTGTCACTGAAGAATAGTGCCATACTAGGGACTTAGTGTTGGTCTCTGTTTACTTACTGGTTTGGCATTCTCGGGTGGCAGTGGCTAGATTGACCTGAGAAAGTAGGTGTCCATGCTGGTGGGCCCAGGAAAGCTCCATTTCTGCCATCCTGGCCACTCCATTCATGCATCCATATGGTAGTTCTTGTGTAGCTCTTGATGAAATCTGCCTAATGTCAACTGGCTGAGAAATTTTACCTACTTTGTTGTTCAGTGCCTCTTTTAAGTAGATTTTCTTTTTTTGTGGGTGTTAACATGTGATACAAAAACCACACTTTGTACCCACCCAGCCAGAGTCCATCCACATGCCTGTGCCCCAGAGCTCCTTGTCTCCAGTCTTCCAGTCTTTTTCCTTCTAGGCCTTTGATCACAGCCAGGACATTGGCTAATTCCCCAAATTGGTGAATATTCTTATCTTGGGCCACTACTCCTTCCTTGGGGATGGAATTTCAGCTCTGCTTATTGCAAAGATTTCCCCTCTCCCCTTTCTTTCAGGGCCACCTCTGAAATCTGTCAGCTCCTGTCAAATTTGGGCTTGTACCCATATACAGATCCAATCCACTTATAAATCAGTCTTGGACTTTTCCTTTATCTTTCAATTGGTTGATACAATGTGAGCTTGTAGAGGGGCAACTGTGAATGATATGAGGTCTGGGCTACCAGCTCATGGAGCTTACTTAGGCCTCTGGTTCTACTCGAACTCAGTCCTGGCTGTACCACTTCCATCTAACAATGGAACAATGGCTGCTGGGGCTGCCCAGAACCAACTCGTAACTTGGTGCTCCATAGTTAAGCATTGCATCTGATTGTTTTTTGGTGTTACTTCTTTGCTTCTCTCCAGTCCTGTCCTACAGAGGAACCCTCCCAATGAAGTAGCAATTGAGCAGCACGTCTTTGATGGCCTTGTGAGGGATGTGTCCTCTGGGACCTCCTGGGGAGCAAAATTCTCTGTTGGACTTTCTAGAGATCCATAGATTATCAATTCCAGCATTCTCACTTTCCTCAGTGTCTATATTCCTCTACCATCTTCCAGGGCAGCTCAGACATTTCTGTTTTGCTCAGTGTTAGCCATGACTTCAACCACCCTAGTAATGGGTTTGTCCATATCTCAGGGACTGTGCCAGCGGGTTAAGGACTGTGTCCCCAAAAAGTGTCCTAGTCAATCAATTCTTGTATAGCCAGTTTTATATTCCAGCTCCCTTGACCAAATACCCTCAAAATTCAATTCTAGGGATATCCCCTCAGCTCATGTCAGTCCAGCCTGCTAATTTGCTACTTCTTGCAGCTCCTTTAGTATATAATTTCTTTCCTCCCATATCAGATTTAACACTTTCCCACCCAGATGATGACAGGATTTAGTTCTAGTTATTGTTTATTGTCCTGGCTGCCAGGAGAGAAGTTGGGGCAGTTCCTGAGGGAGGCACTTGTTGCCTGGTGGATGAGGGGCCTTTGTAGCATCTTCCAGTACAAAGGATGTGCTAGCTCCTACTAGGGAAAATGGGCCTTCTCTGAAAACTCTGCTGATTCAGGCACTCTGCAAAACTATTATCCACAGTGGTATCTATCCATATGTCCCAATTCTATTTTCAGGGTTCCATGTTTTTCCACCAGAACCCCAATTTTAGCATAAGTGACCAGTCTTGGATGAACATTTAAACACCTTGAAGCTTTTCAACTCCAGTTTTTCACTATGAAAGTTTCTGTTTGCTGCTCATTTGCATTGGTTCTTCACCTGAGAGATTTAAGGGTCTCCCTGTAAGCTACCAAAGAGGCCCCTTATGAAAGGTCCTCAGCTTCTCATTATTCCTTTTCAAAGCATCAATTTGACTTAGCAGTAGCAAACCAACTCTGCTGCCTTATTGAAATTGTCCCCTCATCCATCAAATGCCTAAGCCATAATACTCACAAGGACATCGTACTCAGTGCAGCAACCTCTTTGCCCACTGGCTGGTGAGTGAGCCAGTCCCTGAACCACGTCTTCCTGCCTGTTGTCTCACACCATGCCTGGCATTACTTGTGTTAGTTTGGGTCCTCTGAAAGATAGTCACAAAAATGGGATTAGATGTGTAAAGATTTATTTGGGAAATTTTTGAGGGAGAAAATAGGGAGGAAATGGAAGATGCTGGGAGATTCTACAAATCACAATTCAGGTTGGAGCTCTGTAAAGGACAGAAGGAAGGAGGGAAGGTCTTAAAATCTTAGACTACAATGCAGTTTTAAGAAAATTTTGGCTGGGCTGATTAAATAATAAAATGACCACCAGATGGCAGTAACACACACTATTTATTAAGGTTGTGGCTTTGCTGTGTTTACAGTAGGAGGGGCTGCCCATCACAGCAAGAAAGCTTCAAGAAGCAGAGAGCCTGAGGGAACATGCTAAAGGGGAAACAGGCAAGGAAAAACTCCCAAACTCCTCGGGCAGTGGGAAAGTGGAGGTAGGGGAAGGAGTACTTACATGTCTAGGTGATGTTGCAGAGTCAGTATGGTGGAGAGCCTTACAGGCCAGAGTGATAAGATGCCAAAGATGCCTGGGGCTTTATAAGTGCAGGGTTTTATCTTATCAACTGAGAGCAGATGTTCAGTGAATTTTTATGAGATATGCAAAGCAGATCAATTCTAAATGGCTATATACGCTATTGCTTACTTAGGCTATTTTTTAAAAACAATTAGTTGGGCACTGGTGGGTTTTTCTAACAGACCCAGGATACTGTGAAGAGGTAAACAACACACAGCACCACTATACAAAGGCCATCTTTAGCTCATTTATACAAGTCATCCCATGGCCCTATGTTGTTTATAATATTAGTTGTACATTATTTCATAAGGCATGAGTTTGAAGCTATCCATAAAGCATGCTAATAACTCAAAGTCCTATTAGGGACAGTGATGTCATCAACATGGCTATGTAAACAGTTACTGAAAACTCTTCTCCAGAGATTCAATGAGAAAAAAGACAATTCTGAATTGTCTGTAACTCTGGAGGAGGATATAGACTGGAAAAGGACCCTGCAGATGCTGAATTGAAGAAAGAGAAGAAATATCAGGTAGGAATTTTCTGTCCCAGATCAGCCAGTCCTCTCATCTCCCCCTTGCTCAGGCTTAGTGTGGGAAAGGCACAGAAACAGCAGACCAGAACCCTCCTACCAGGGACACAGATTTTAAAATCTCTCACAGCAGTGAGACATACCCCCACTGTTTGAAGACCTGGGGGTCAGGGGAGGACATTTCATAGCCCAGGTCAGTGAGGCACAAAGAGACTGAGAAAACATGGATGGAGACTGTGTTTCCAGCCCTGGGTCTGAAAACCCTTCCCCCACCCTTGAGGGAAACAGCAGCCGGTGGCCATTTCCTTCCCTTGGGGAAGGCTGGAGGACTGGGTCAGCTGAGGGAGCACTCTGCCACAGGTGTAGCCCCACATCAAGCCAGATCTTGGCTGGCAAAGTGAGGGCATAGGAATCCCACAGTTTCAGCTCACCTGTGTAGATACAGCCTGCACTCAGAGGCAAAACAGCCTCTGAGGACGAGTAAGTTACTGAACAGTGCCATCTGCTGGACAGTCCAGAAAGTGCAAGAGAATAGTAGCCCTTTTTCAAAGATGCCTCAGACCCTTTGTTAGGACCATAGGAGCTGGTCTACATGCCCTGCACAGAAACTAAGCCCAGTTTTTGCTGAGAAATAAGGACAACCCAACTGTCAAACCAGGGCTCTAGAACAAACCCAGGTCTTGCTGACTGGCAGAAAACAGAGCACAACTGTAAGCCATCAGAACTATATTACCACACACACAGTGAATTTGCTGGGGTGCCCAGTCCCTACCTCCCATCCCTGTGGCAGGTCATGGTGGGTGCCTGATTTGGGGAGAAGACTGGGAACAGAGGCAATCTGACAACTGGGTAGTGAGATAAAGAAATATAGAGATCAAAGGAAACCAACAAGGAAACCCAAGACAAAAGAGAGAAAACAGCCTCTAGAATAAACTAATCAAGAAAATCAGATGCCTAGACAGCAAAACATCATGAGCCACACCAGGAAACACAAAAGATATAGCACAAAGGAATAAACTAACACCTCCACTGAGATTCAAGAGTTGAAACAACTAATTAAAGATGTTCAAACAAATCTTCTAAATCAAATCAACAAGTTGACAGAAAATGTGACAAAAGAGATGTAGGATATAAAGAAAATACTGGGTGACCATAAGGAATAATTCGTAAGCTTGAAGAAACAAATGGCAGAACTTGCAGGAGTGAAAGGTACAATAGAAGAGATGAAAAATACAATGGAGGCATACAACAGCAGACTTGGAGAGGCAAAAGAAAGGATTACTGAACTAAATGACAGGACATCTGAAATTCTACACACAAAATAACAGATAGGGAAAAGAATGGAAAAATATGAGCAGGAGCTCAGGGAACTGAATGACAACATGAAGCACATGAATATACATGTTATAGGTGTCCCAGAAAGAGAAGAGAAGGGAAAAGGGGCAGAAAGAATAATAGAGGAAATAATGAAAATTTCCCAACTCTTATAAAAGACATAAAATTATAGGGCCAAGAAGCACAGTGTACCACAAACAGAACTGATCCAAATAGAACTACTCCAAGACACTTATTAATCAGATTGTCAAATGTCAAAGACAAAGAGAAAACTCTGAAAGCAGCAAGAGAAAAGCAATCCATCACATACAAAGGAAGTTTAATAAGACTAAGTGCAGATTTCTCAGTCGAAATCATGGAGGCGAGAGGGCAATGGTATGATACATCCATGATACTGAAAGAGAAAAACTGCCAACCAAGAATCCTATATCTGGAAAAACTATCCTTCAAAAATGAGGGAGAGCTTAAAATATTTATAGATAACCAGACACTGAGAGAGTTCATGAACAAGAGACCTCCTCTATAAGAAATACTAAAGGGAGTGTTACAGACAGACAGGAAAACAAAACAGGAGAGAGAGGTTTGGAGAAGAGTGCAGAAATGAAGATTCTGGGAGACAGAAAGAATGTAAAGATCAGGCATTTGATTCTGAAGGAGTAAAGAATGTTAAACAGGATTGACTGTATAGATCCAGAAACGGATAGCACAATATTGGGTCATGCTAGCACAATATTTTCAGTACACTGAATGATGATGACTGTGGGTATGGTTGAAAGAGGAAGGTTAGGGGCACACAGGACACCAGAAGGAAAGATAGAAGACAAGATAGGGTACAATACAAATTAGTGAAAGAGTAGCCAATGATAGTGATTCAATATACAAATAAAAGAATGGTTTTACATAAGGGAGAACAAATGAATGTCAAATTTTCAAGGTGTTAAAAATGGGATGGTATTGGGGAAAAAATACAATCAATGCAACCTAGAGTCTATATTTAACAGTAACATTATTATATACTTCCATTAATTGTAACAAAGAAGGCAATACACCAAAGCAAAATGTCTATAAGTGGGGAAATAAGGGAGGAGCATAGGATTCTTGGCATTGGTGGTGTTGTCTGACTTTTTATTGTATTTTATATATTTTTTTCTTTTGTTGCTTTTTGGTTGTCACTTTTTTCTTTTATCTTTTTCACCTCTTCCTTTTTCTTTGTGAAAAAATGGAAATATCCTCATATAGATAGTGGTGGTGAACGTATGACTATGTGATTATACAGTGAATCAGTGTTTACTTAGGATGGAATATATGGTGTATGAATAAAACCTTCTAAAAAACAGAGGGATGTAAGTGCTGGAGAAAATGTGGAGAAAGGGATACACCTGATCTCCTTTGGTGGGGAAGGAGAATGGTGCAGCCCATCTGCAGGGCAGTGTGGTGGTTCTGCAGGAAGTTCACTATGGGTTTGCCATATGGTCCTGCAACCCATTATTGGGTATAAACTTGGAAGAACTTAAAAGAGGGAAATGAATGGACATTTGCACAGTGGGTTTATGGTGGCAGTATTCGTGATTCACATGGATGGAAGTGGCCTAAGGGTACATCAATTGATGAACAGAATGGTGAACTGTGGTGTATACATACAATGGAATATTGAGCTGCTACAAGAAGGAATGAAGTTGTGAGGTGAATGGACATTAAGGACAGTATGTTGAGTGAAATAAACCAGAAATGAGAAAAAAACATTATATTGCCTCACTAATATGGACTATTATGTGCAAACTCTGAGAATTGAATCTGAGAGCATAGGTTATCAGGGGAAGGCTTATTGTAAAGTTTCCTAAATTGTAAGCTCGTATAGCAGTACATTTATTCCTGAGTTGTGATGGCTATTTCTAAATTCTGAGATGCTGAGCTCTTTGTGTATAACCTGGTTGGTCCCTAGAACTTTGGGTATCTGTGTGACACCTGAGACTCAGAGCCAGAGTCCAGCATTTATGAATGTCAGAATTACCCCATACAGCAAATGTTAAAGAGTCTAAAAAAAATCAGACTTCGATTAGAGGTATGAATGAAATGGTCTTGGTTAGGACTAAGGTAAATCAGACTAAAGGGTAAAGGATGATATTGATGGTGTTTAAAAATTTCAACTTCTGTGTGAGACCAAAGGAAGAGATGTTTATTAGGTGAAAATCTATATTTTTGTAACACATTATATAATTTAACTTGTATGGTTAGTTTATTTAAACACCATAATTACATGGAGCTTTCAATAGGGAGTGAAATCTGGTTGGTTTTTACAGGTTAGTGTGAAGGCCTGATACATCCCAGAGTAATTTGGGCAGAGAATAAAAATATATTTGCAAAGCCCCCTTGAGGGACTTGGGGGAAAATAGGGAAATATTAAACTTGCCTACCTGGGGAATTAATTATATTCTCACAAGCACTGGGGACTACCAATTTAGAAGGCCAAGCCCTCAATCTTGGGGCTGGCCCTTATGAAGTTTGTTACTGCAAAGGAGAGGCTAAGCCTACTTAAAACTGTGCCTAAGAGTAACTCCCAGAGAACCTCTTTTGTTGCTCAGATGTGGCCTCTCTTTCTAAGCTAACTCTACATGTGGGACATGACTCTTAGGGGTGTAAATCTCCCTGATAATGTGGGACATGACTCACAGGGTTGAGCTTGGCCCTGGCATGATGAGATTGTGAAAGACTTCTGGGACCAAAAGGGAAAAGAGAAATGAAAAAAAAAAAAAAAAGAAGTTTCAGTGCCTAAGAGATTTCGAATGGAGTTGAGAGGTCATTCTGGAGGTTATTCTTATGCATCATATAGATATCCCTTTTTAGTTTTTAGTGTATTGGAATAACTGGAAGGCAATGCATGAAACTGTTGAACTGCAACCCAGTAACCTTGATTCTTGAAGATGATTTTATAACTATATAGCTTACATGGTGTGACCATGTGATTGTGAAAACCTTGTGGCTCCCACCCCCTTTATTCAGTGTGTGAACAGATGAGTAGGCAAATGAGGACAAAAGATAAATGAATAATAGGGAGGGATGGGGGTATGGGATGTTTTGGGTGTTCTTGTATACTTTAATTTTTATTCATATTCTTTTTTGTGTGTGGTAATGAAAATGTTCAAAAATTGATTGTGGTGATGAATGCACAACTATATAATGGCATTGTGAACAATTGATTGTACACTGTGGATGACTGTATGGTTTGTGAATATACCTCAATAAAATTAAATTTAACAAAAAGTCCTATTAGGGCACAAATTAGGATTTCAAAGCCCATTAACAGTGTGCCCATTTGGTAGGGGAAAACCAGATGAATAGATCATAAATGTGGAAAATAATTGTTCAGTTTGTACGGTCAAAAGAGGGACATTGTGGCCCCTTTAGTACAAGTCATTGGCTCTCAGTAAAACTCAATGTTATCTATTCACTAGACAATATCAGTGGTGCACAGATCCCACCTTTGGCAGTTAAGAAATCTAGAGTAATATTACCCAAAGTAATCTATCTACAGATTCAATGCATTCCCTATCAAAATTCCATTAGCCTTTTTTTTTTTTCAAAAATAGAAAAGTCAAACCTCAAACTCATATGGAATCACAAGTGGTCCCAAATAGCCAAAACAATTTGAAAAAAAAAAAAAGAACAAAGTTTGGATGTCTCACCCTTTCCTATTTCAAAACTTGCTACAAATCTATAATAATCAAAATAGTTTGGTGCTGGCATAAGGATAGACATATAAACCAACAGAATCAAATTGAGACTCCAAAAGGGAATCCACATATCTATTGCCAAGTGACTTCTGACAAGGGTACCAAGTATATTAAATGGGAGAAAAATGTCTCTTCAACAAAAGGTGTTGGAAAAACTGTATGTCCATGTGCAAAAGAATGAAGTTAGACCCCTACCTCACGCCATATAAAAAATTGACTCAAAATGGATCAAGGACCTAAACAGTTAAAACCATAAAACTCTTAGAGGAAAACATAGGGGAAAGCCTTCATGACCTTGGATTTAGCAATGATTTCTTAGATATGACACCAAAACACAAACAATAAAAGAAAAAGTAAACTGTACTTCATCAAAATTAAAAACATTTGTGCATCAAAGGACATTATTGAGAAAAGGAAAAGATAACCAACAGAATGTGAATAAATAGTTGCAAATCAGACATCTGATAAGGATTTAATATCCAAAAACAGAAAAAGCTATCAGAACTTAACAACAAAAAATCAAACAACCAATTTAAAAATGGGCAAAGGACTTTAATAGACATTTCTCCAAAGAAGTTATACAAATAGCCAAAAAGAACATGAAAAGATGTTTAACATCATTTGCCATTAGTGAAATGAAAATCAAAACCACAGTGAGATACCATTTCCCACCTGCGAGCATGGCTATTATTAAAAATGGAAAATAACAAATGTTGCAAAATATGGAGAATTTGGAATTATTATACATTGTTTGTTGGAATGTAAAATGGTGCAGCTGCTGTGGAAAATAGCTTGGAGATTCCTATAAAAGTTAAATATAGAATTAACTTATGACCCAGCAATCCCACCTCTAGTATATACCCAAAATAATTGAAAATAGGAATTTGAACAGATACTGAGTGGTTCACCAAAGTTTATACCATCATTATTCACAATAAGACAAATGGTGGTAACAATCCAGGTGTTCATAAACAGAAGGGCAAACAAAAGGTGATATATACATACAAAGGAATATTATTTAGCCATAAAAAGTAATAAAGTTATGACACATGCTACAACATGAATGAACTTCAAAAACATTATATTGGGTGAAATAAGGCACAAGGACCAGTATTGTATGATTTCATTTATGTGAAATATCTAGAATAAGTAAATTCATAGAGGCAGAATGTAAATTAGACATTACCAGGGCCTGGGGTGAAGGTAGTGGAGAATTACTGCAAAATGGGTACAGAGTTTTTGTTTGGGATTATGAAAACATCTTTGTAATTGATGGTGATGAAGGCAGAACAACATTGTGAATGTAATTAATAGTACTGAAGTGTGCACTTCAAAGTGGTTAAAATGGTAAATTTTTTGATATATACAGTTGCCCGTATCCTCGCAGTATGTATGTGCTATGTGGCTTCCAGTCATAGCTTGTCAATAGTAGAGTGTAGATTACCAAAGCTAGGATGATTCCCTAGTGGATGCATCATCAACACTGGTGAGGGAACGTCTCAAATAAGGAAGGTGTGCCAGTTTGGATGAATTATGTCCCCCAAAATGCCTTGTTCTTTGGTGCAATCTTATGGGGGCAGACATATTAGTGTTGATTAGGATGGAACTGATTGTTTCCATGGAGATGTGACTCAAACAACTGTTGGAAAGAACTTTGACTGGATAATTTCCATGGAGATGTTACCCCACCCATTCAGAGTGGGTCTTAATTGAATCACTGGAGCCATATAAAGGAGCTGATGAAAAGAAGGAATTCAGTGCAGCTGCAGCTTAGAGACATTTTGGAAAACACCATTTTGAAAAGCAACCTAGGAGCAAGTAGACACCAGCCACATGCCTTCCCAGCTAACAGAGGTTTTCCAGACACCATTGATGTTCTTCAATGAAGGTACCCTACTGTTGATGCCTTTGTTTGGACATTTTCATGGCCATAAGACTGTAACTTTGTAACCAAATAAACCTCCTTTACTGAAGCCAATCCATTTCTGGTAATTTTGCATAATGACAGCATTAGCAAACCAGAACAGAAGATCACAACAACAGTAGGAATTTAAGTTGGAGGTCATCTGCAGCCAGCAGTATGGGATCTAATTATCCCCTGGCTATTCCCCAGATGGTGTTGCTGGTTTGAGAGTACTTAGTTCCATCTCCTAGGTGGCAAGAATAGGTCTATGTTTGTTCCACTGTGCCTTTAATGGAACAAATACATGGCAACAGCTTAGAATACTTCTCTCCCCAGACAGGGATGGGTGGCTTGTCTGACTCATGCTGGCTGATGAGAGGATACAGGTTGAGAATGGTTCCAGAAGCAGTGATATATATCAGATCCTCATCAGAATTGGGGAAAGTTACTAGGCTCTTGACTTTCTGAGTGAGAAGGGAAAGGTGATAAGTACCAGGTGGATATTCCTTTGCTGTGGGCAGCAATAAATGATTAGGATAATTGGAAGTACTTCAGGATGAGTATTCTGAAGTAATGTGAAGTGGTTCTGGGATTTTTGGAACTGTTTCTTCAATCTGATTACAGTTCAAGTCACTAATGACTCTATTTCCAATGACAAAGATAGTCTAAGGCATGATGTGGCAAAGCAGATATGTAAAATATCTTTGATACTCCTTATCTAACACTTATGAGAAAAGGCTCTGGGTGACTGGGTATTTGATGTCTTAGAACATTTTTGTCAAATTAATGAGTATAATGAGATTGGCTGTTTGTTCCTAAATATGCTGGAGAAAGTGGTGAAAGAAAAAGATGAGCTCAAGGTTTCAAATTCCCAGATCACATGCCATAGAAATGACCTGAAACTCTATATGTGTGCCTTAAAATAAACTTTATCTCCTGTAGCCACAGAGTTGAGATTTCTAAAAACCAACCACAGAGCCTCGTCTTGTGAGTGGCTGAATTACCAAGCAAACTGAATTCCCAAACTTGCAGGGCATCTGCTGTTAAGCGAGGGCACTGATTGGGAAAGAATAGGATCCTGAAAACAGGACTGGGGATATATGGGCAGATCCTGATGAAGCAGGGACACTGAACATCTACATTCTGCAGAGTCTTCTTTGCCAGTAGAAGGAGCCCTTCCATCCCCATTTGAGGAGTTTAAGCTGCTTTGCTGGACATACTTGTAAGAGACTCCCCTGGGACAGTTGACTATCAATACACAGCAGAACCTTCTCACCAGACCTAAAATTAGACTGCAATTCCTGTAAGGAGAGATACAAAGTGTGACTCATGAAAAATGAGATATAAAGTGTGCCCAAAAGGAGGTGCACTACACTTCAAAAGGACTGCGTGACTTTTCCAATATATGCAGATAGAATTTTGGGGAATATGTTTGGGAATAGATAGCAGAGGTATGGGATAATGGTGGAAAGAACATAAAGTTGAATCAGGCTGAATTTATTGATATAGTACCACTAA
Source organism: Choloepus didactylus (assembly GCF_015220235.1). Lineage (NCBI taxonomy): Eukaryota > Metazoa > Chordata > Mammalia > Pilosa > Megalonychidae > Choloepus > Choloepus didactylus. The sequence goes on along the minus strand of NC_051311.1, from coordinate 158,811,613 downwards.
ACAGAGATTCTGGATTCAGTGTTGTAGCTCAAGGGGTTAGAAAGGGTGTTAACAATTTGTTTGGGTGGGTGGCTGAAATATGTACCAAAAGATGGTCTACACTAACTGAGTTGAAATGTCAGAACTGCCTTAGTATAATGTGGAATAAAGTATCCAGGGGCTTAGGGAGATTGGAATGTTAGAGTGGAATTCTCTTGTAAGACCTCTGTCCAGAGGTCTTGGGGGAGTCTTTTAGTTGCTGGGCCAATTTTAACAGTTAAGTGAGTAATCCCTCCTTTGACTAATCCTCCTCCCAATCTCCTGTGTGGGTCCCTTTAGAGAATAAGTGTTATCTGGTATTAGAGAGCTCTGTGTGCCTGTGTCTCTTATGACCAGCTAGTGCTGTTTATTCTTGGATGACCATATTACAGTTAATGTGGTAAGAGGGTGGGGACAGTGGGGCCCTGCCATTGATAGGGAAAGGTATGGAAGGTAAGGCTGCTTCCAGGGGGAAGTCTTCTGCAGGATGTAATTCCTCCACCCATTTACAAGAGGTAATTCAATTTGGGACTTCACTCTTCCTTAGAGTCCAATATCTAATACTTTAAGTGAGGTCCTTGCTGTAGGTGGTTTGTTTGGCCTAGGAGAGAGGTGGGTCTGTTGCTGTTTTTTGTTTTGGTTAGGTGGCATGTTTGCAGAACTAACAGGCAACACTTGACTCTGAGTTTGTCTTTCGTGACTTTCTATTAAATTCAGGGCATTGATGACCTCTTGACTTGTTTCAGCATTAGTCAGCAGACTCCTTGAGAAATAATTGCATGGATCCAGGGTTTATTGCAGCCTCCTCTGGACTTGCTAAATCATCATGCCTCATGCTATCTAATGCCTGATAAGCCCACTCCAGTATCTCCACTGATAGAGGAAATCTTTGGTCTCAGCTAAAATTTTATGACTGACAGTCTATCCAGGCTATTAAGAGGGCAGCCTTCCAAGAAATAAAAATCCACATCAACAAGGTATTTGTGGACCGGAGTCCAAATCATTCTCTGTGGATCATGCCCCCTTTCTGTATCACTTGTGCAGGGTCCTTTAGCAGAGATACAAGTTTTACATGCACAGTGGTAACAGCTAATTGTTTAATTTCGGCCCCCATTAGGTGGAGCTCACTCCCTGACAAATACATTTTTATAGCCAGGCAGCCCCTTTCTCACTTGGTTCCTGAATGAGGTCCTTGAGGACAGACTGCCTCAGGGCAAAAGAGAGGAAATGAGTCCTTCAAGACAGAACTAATCCCTCCTTGGTTTTTCCCTTTTGCTTTCTCTATCATTTTACAGATGGTTACTGGCAAAGCAGATGGTAAAATTTCCCAGTAATTATTGTAGTGTTGGCAGGTGACATCATCCTGACTCCTGCTTCAGAGATTCCTCATCTATATATGAGAATCCTCCCCTCCGTCTCCTCTTACCCAGGAGTATGGGCTCCTACTTCTTCTACAAGTGGCATCTACATGGGAAATAGCCACAAATAGGACCCAACAAGTGTTTTGCTGGTTTCGGGTGCTCTTTCAGTAGGGTAGAGACCTTCTTTGGACTCCTGGGAGGAGCAGGAACATAAAATTATTGGCTTTAGTTACTTTAAGTAACTCTTAGTCTGGCTCAGCCCATGGGTTGGAGTCTCAATATCTCTCAGGGGAGGGGCTGGAGTGACACCTTCCACTTTAGCACCGGTAAATTCACAAGCAGCAAAAGCAAGCCACCTATTTACAAAGACATCTCCCCTGAGTAGTGTTTTGGAGACTGATCTCAACCAACCATCTCTACCTTGTTGGCTCATTTACCTGCAATAGTGGTCCCGAATGTTGATGATTCCCTTTTTTCTTATTGTACCCAGAATCATTGTCCTGAGTGGAGTGTTAACTTCCCTCTTTCCCGGTCTGCCGCCACTGTGGAACCATAACCCCTTAATGAAAATGTTCAAAAATTGATTGTGGTGATGAGTGCACAACTATATGATGGTACTGTGAACAACTGATTGTACACTGTAGATGATTGTAGGGTATGTGAATATATCTCAAGAAAACTGAATCACTGTGGCCATGGGGCGCTCCTTCTGCTATAGTCTATCTTGGGGTTGGGGGCAGCCCACCCTTGATCCAGAGGCATGGTAATCCTCCCTTTTTTGATTCAGGCCTACAGGTCTCACAACAACCTGTATCTACCTAGTGGAGGACCTAGGTGGGTGGGCTGCCCTTCCTCCTCAGGAATTCAGCACCTCAAACAGCAAGAGTCAGTTCCACCAGGGTGGGTTTTCTCCAGATACTGGCACTATTGCTTGGCCAGGCTAAAGAGGCACAGGGGTAGACCACAAAAAAAAAAAAAAAAAAAAAAAAAAAAACAGAGTGCAGCGTAACAAATGGCAATGCCTCATCAGACTGATGTGGAGGCACCCCAAATTTGGGTCCCTACCATATAAAACAGTCCAAGTGTTTTGCCAATTGATTGCCTACTGAGTGGGTGGACCCCATTTCAATTTCTTGTTCATCACCCCAAATCTTGCCCCTTTCCTTGGTACCACTTGAGTGAGTTTGAATTCAAGGATTTTGCAGCTGATCAAGAAAAATACTTGACCACTAGATGGCATGAAGACACCATTTACTGGGGGTAACTACAGGTTTGCAGTGGGAGGAGCAGCCCCTCACAGAAGAAAACCTTCCTTCCAGAGGCACCCGAGTGGAAGCAGGGCAAGGGAGAACTCCCAAAATCCTGGGGCAGAGGGAAGGCTACATATGTAGGCAATGTTGCAGAGTCAGCTTGGTGAGGAGCCTCTGGGCCAGGGAGCACGGAGGGGCTGAAGTTGCTTGAGGTTTTTATTTTATCAATGGAGAGCAGTTGCTGAGCACAGCTTCATGGGATATGCAAAGGTCAATTCTAAATGGCCAAAAGTAGCTTAGTTGTGCCATTTTTAAAAAAAAAATCAGATAATTAAGGATTTGAAATGGGCATCAGTGGGTTTTTCTAATGAACACACTCTACTGTGAAGTAAAGAACACACGGGCTACTCCACAGAGGCTGTTCTAGTTTGCTTATGCTGCTGGGATGCAAAACACCAGAAATGGATTGGCTTTTATAAAAGGGGATTTATTTGATTACAAACTTACAGCCTTAAGGCCATAAATGTCCAAGGTAACACATCAGCAGTCAGGTACCTTAACTGGAGGATGGCCAATGGTGTCCAGAAAATCTCTGTTAGCTGGGAAGCCATGTGGCTGGCACCTGCTCTGGAGTTCTGGTTTCAAAACAGCTTTCTCCTGGGTTGTTCCTCTCTAGGCTGCAGTTCCTCAAAAATGTCACTCTCAATTGCTCTTGGGGTGTTTGTCCTCTCTTAGCTTCTCCACAGCAAAAGTGTGCTTTCAAAGGACATCTCCAAGATGTCTCTGTAAGCTTCAGCTCCTCTCTCAGCTTACGTGCATTTTTCAAAGTGTCCCTCTTGGCTGTAGCAAGCTTGTCCATGGAGACAACCTAATCCAAATGTTCCAACTTAATCCCCACTAATATGTCTGTCCCCACAAGATTGCATCAAAGAACATGGCTTTTTCTGGGGGACATAATATATACAAACTGGTACAGAGGCCATCTTCAGTTGATTTAAATAATAGGAGTCCTTGAGGCAAAGTGCCCATCGGGAAAGTTCCACATGTCCCAATAATGGGTCTGTTGTGGTATCCCTGCCATGGTGGCAGCAGGCAGTGGGATGCATGAGCTCAGTGCAAAGGTGACGGTGGAATCAGAGTGCAGCAGCTGGAGCCAGTGGTCAGTCACTCCTTGCATTAGATCTGAAAGCCACATTTTCATAGCCGCCGCGCCTTTGTTGTGTGCCATTACCAGCCCATCTATATGGGTGCTGCAGTGTTTGATTAACCTCTACACCAGGACAAGAGAGTATTCGTATCTGCCACAGAGGGTCTGTAGCTTTCCTTCTTGCCCCATTGTTTCCTAACAACTCAATTTCCCCTTGATGTGTAGGATCAATCACCTCAACGAGTACAGTAACCTCTTTTTTCAGGTGTTTCAATAGCATGAGATGGCAGTACTACCTCACAACTTAATAGACACTCTTCTTCCTTGTGAAATAATGCTTCAAAACTAGCAGAGTCCAAACTAGCAGAGCAGGAAGCAAATATTTCTCTAGTGGATATAAGCAGTAATAGTGAGAAGTAACCGCTTCTTCCTTCCCCTCCCTCCAACACATAATTCTGAGACACATTAATTTGACTGTAGAAGCAACAGCACCATATATTAGGGACATATAGGTAGGGACACTTCTAAGCATCTCAGTGAGGTCTTTCTAACAATAATCACCTTAAATTCATAGGCCATGGAACCAGTGAAGGAGACTCAACCACTTGCCATTACTTGTGAATTGATTCAGAGCATGAACCGCATCCATGAAGACACTGCCCTTGCCCATTAAGTGATGTCACTCAGGTGGTATCATGAGCATCTTCAACCACTCCACTATTTTATTAGTTCAGATGCTTCATGGTAATGGTTAACATGGTAAGACCACGGAATTACATGAGCATGAACCTACTGATGCACTTCCATTTGCTGAAAATTAGTTTTCTGATCAATAGCAATGCTCTGAAGGATATGATGGCAGCAATTAAAACATTTAGTAACTCCACAGATGGTGGTTTTGGCAGAAATATTGTCATTAGGGAAGTCAAATCTATATCCAGTTCCAGTATGAATGAAGTGCTGCCCCTTCCAGGATGAATCTGGTTCAGTGTAATCAACCTGCTACCAGGTGGCTGGATGTCTCCCTGGTAAATGTTGCCATATTGGGAGATCATTGTTGGACTCCACTTTTGTAAAACTGGGCACTCATAGGTGGCTGTAGCCAGAATATGCCTTGGTGACCTTCAGTTTCCTGAACCCATGCAGACCCTCCACCCCCTGCCCCCTCTACCACTTTGCTCATGAGCCCATTGGCAAGGAAAGAGAGCCTGACCATTGTCTGCAAAGTAGGTCATTTTATCCACTGAATTAAGGTCTTTCTCTGCTGATATTTCTCTTAGTGAGCATTTCCATGGGATACAAATATCCTCCCACTGTGTGCTCATTTGGAGAGATCTATTCACTTACATTTTCTCAAAACACCTTGTTACTGAATTTCCAATTTTGTTCCTTCCAAGTCCCTGATCAGTGAGCGAAACTGTTGAATACCTCCTAAAAATCTATGTAGATCTGTAACTCTAGCCATCTCTCCTTCCAAACTGGACGAGCAGGTGTATGGCTCAAATTTCTGCCTATTAAGAATATTTCCCTTCACCACTATCTTATAGGATCATACCTAAGTTAGGCTGTAGCTGCACACTTTAGGCTGCTGCCAATATATTGTGCAGAACCAACTATAAACCAGACTCAGACATTTATTCCTCAGCTACTTCATCAGAGAACTCCTTATTAGTTCATAGGTGCAGATGGAAGTGGGGTGGTCATGTAACAGGAGTAGGAACCATGAGAGTCTGAGCCATTTGCTCATGCAACTTACCTATACTTTTAGGACTTGCTTGAACCCAATCTTGTATACACTACTCCCACTGGATGATAGAGTGCTGCTGTGCAAACCTGACTTCATGGCTGGGTAGGTCAGAAAATATGCAGTTCATGATGGCAGCTCAGATAACATGGCAACTTGGTGGCAAATACTAGAATCCAGAAGTGATCTACAAGCTGGTTCTCAAAGGGAGAATAATTATTTGCAGAGGACAGCATAGTTTTCTCTGAAATTCCGAAGGTCTGTACTGTCACCTTATCTCAAGGAACCTGTGGACACAGAGTTCATATAGTATTCCTAGCTAGTACCTGCACTTTGAGCATGATTGCACCTGCTGGATCATACAGTTCAAGTGGAGAGCAGCTTGCACAGTAGCCTGTACCTGTTGTATAGCCCTGTCTTGCTTTGAACCTCATTCAAAACTGGTGGCCTTTCAAATTAGTAAATGAGGAGAAGCACTCCCAATTGATATAAATGTTGACTCTCAAATCAAGAGACCTCTCCTAGGCATTGTGCTTCTTAGTGGAAGAAGCTAGATGAAGAAATTTGCCTATATTCATGGAAAGATGTCAATATCTGTCAGATCACAGGACCCCTAGAAATTTCACAAAAGTGGTAATCTCCTGAATTATTGTGGGGCTTATATCAACACTCTGGTATGTGCATGTCTCACAGGGCTGCATGAGGCATTTGCCAATGCTTAACAACTTCAATCAGCGTAACACCTTCAATGTAGTGGGTCCACTTGGCTATGGAATGGAAAGATAATCAAGTTAACTGTAGAGAAGATTATGAAGAAGGCTATAAATTTGATATAGACCTGATGTAGGATAGTAAAGGTGTGTTTCTGGCCAGTCATCTGAAAGCAAACTTCTTTTGTTGGTCTTTACTAAAAAATACCAAGAAAAGTTCATTCACCATGTCAACAGCTGCATACCAGGTACTAGGGACTATTTTAATTTATACTATAAAGAAACAACATCAGGAAAAGGAGCTGCAACAGGGGTCCCACCTGATTAAGTGGGACAGTCATTCTCCAAGATCCCTCTCTCTTTTCTATAGGCCAAATAGGTGAGGCATATGAGGATATAGTAGGAATCACTATTCCTGCATTTTCCTAGTTTTTGAAAGTGGCACTAATCTCTGCAATCCTCCAGAAATGCATTATTGCTTTTTTTTTTTAATTTATTATTTTGGTAGGTAAGGTAGGTTCTTGGGGTTTCAATTAGGCTTTTCTTCCAATAATCATTATTACTGCATACATCATGGAACCAAGGAGGGGAATCTACCCCTTGTCATTCCAACTGTGCTTTCCGGAACTTGCAAAATAACCATGTGGGGAGGATCAAGGGACCCATTCAGCCTATTGTGAGATTCATCTGAACTGATACTACTGCATTAGCCTCTACCCTGGCCATAGCAGCATTTTGAGTTCCCAGTAGCAGTATCAGTTCAGAGTCAGATTCCAGTATCTCCAAAATATTTGGTATTTTCCTTTTCCTAATACACATTCATGTGGTAAATGGATGCAGGTCCCTTTGAGGAAAGCTGGAAATATTTACAGCATACATTTTTGACAGTGTAGTGTATTCTTCCTCAAGAGGACCACCATGGACTGCTTCTGTTACACTTTGTTCAAGGTACAAACACCTCTGGGTCTGTAAATTGGTTCAAGTCTGGGAACTAGCTAAGAAGCCATGAGTCTCCACTGTTGTGATTTAAGTCAGGATTCTTTTCAACAAGCCAAGAGCTTTCCTGTTTATAAAAATCAAGTGAGACTTTAGTACGCTGTATCTCTTTCAGTCTTAGGGATGCCAGGCACCATTAGCCCATGCCAAAGATCTCTGCAGATCAAGTTATTCTGATTCTTGCTTCAGTCCTGATGCCCACCTTGTTTCTGCTCACCTCTTAGCCTTCACTCCTAGCTCTCATCATCTCCATTGGATTCACCGAGTCCATTTCAATGTCAGCATCTCCCACTCCCAGTATTGGATGGCAAAGAACTGCCATCACAGAGACTTCACCAAAGTATCTCTGCAAGCCCTTGTGAAAGAAATATCCTTTAAACCCATCAGGGGTCAGAATAGATGGTGGGCAAACAGGTCTTACATTAAAAAAAAAAAAAAAAAAAAAAAATCCACTCTAGGATTCCAGTCTCTCTCAGTCTTTCAATACTCTACTCCGTAAACCAAGTTAAGGTCTGGCTTCTCAACTTCATTCAGTGTAATCCACTGTTGGTATCAGATTTTACTCAACTGATACAAACTTTTAGTGCTATGTACGACTGAACAAACTTTTAGCGCTATGTACGACTACTCAGTCTAACACATTGAGACCAGAATCTCTGGTAACTACACCCATACCAATAAATTAAGTACAAGTCAACAGTATATTTCTTCCATTTTGATTTAACACCTTTGGGATTCACCTCCGTATGTATTCATTTACTACTCATCTATAATAAATTTAGTGGCTTACAACAACAAACATTTATTATTTCACAGTTCTAAAGGTTTGGGAGTATGTGAATGGCTTAACTGGGTCCTCTGCTCAGAGTCTCACAAGGCTTCAGTCAGGGTATTGGCTGAGCTGCCTTTCTTTCCAAAGCACAAGGCCTTTTTCCAAGCTCACATGGTTGTTGGCAGAGTTCAACACCTTGCAGTTTTAGAACGGTGGTTCCCATTATCTTCCTGGCTGTCAGCGAGGGGCTACTGTCAGCTCCTAGAGGCCTGGGCAGCTCACTCCCTGCCATTTGATCCTCGCAGAGACCTTCTCAAAACACAGCAGCTTACTTTATTAATGCCAACAAGAATCTCTTGTTCCAGTCTGATAATACAGAGCCTTATGTAATCATGCAAGTGACTCTTCCTTTGACTATATTCTATTGTCTTGAATCAAGTTACAGATTCCATCTGCAATAAAGGGGAGGAGATGACTCAAGAGAGTAATTCATTGTGGTCACCAAAGAATATGTCTTCCACACTGTAGATATATCCCAGATATCTTCTGATATAAACTAACAAACTTGCAATTCTTTTGATGTGTATAGTAGATAACACTTGGTATCCACTTCCCTCCACCTGGGGGTACTGCCAGGATTCAAGTTCAGAAGCAATGAGAAATGATGATGATTCATGAGGAGCATAAAGGCAAGGCAATAATTTCAAGAGTTCATAATAAGTTCCTTAGGCAAGGGAAAGACTAAACTCACAGTGGGCAGAAGAGTGGCTTCTACTGGCAAAGGAAACGTGGCAGAATTTTAGATTTAAGATCCCTCAATGTCAACGGAATCTTCCTGATAGTCTCATCTCTGTTTTTAGGGTCCTCCTCTTTCTTTAGTAATCAATGTCCTAATTTTAACATGAAATTCTTATTAGGCTGTGGATTCAATTTGCTTTGTGATTCAGCCTGCCATTGGATTAGAATTTAGATTTACAGGAAACTCATGTGGATACAGAAGAAAAGAGCTTTCTTCAAGGCAGTTATAGGAGCTTGCTGGTTTTTTAAAGCCCTGAACTCATCATTTTCTTTCACTAAGTTTTCTAGTGCATTTAGAAGCAACCAACCCAACCTGGTACTTATACTCTTAATTTTCACTAAAATGTACAACTCAGCTGCTACTTGGACACCAAATCCTTGCCTTCTGTAGGCATTTGTACTCCAGCTGACTATGGGTGATAATTTTAGTAATTTTCTACCATTGAATGTCATGAATCATCAATGTTCTATTTACCACTGGCAATGTGGTAACATTTATCTTAATATCTGTAAGTCTTATCAGAATAAGGAAATTTTAAAAATAGGAATTAGATGTGGAAGGACAGGTCCATAGAAACTAAAATGCCACCTCTGGTGAAACCCTTTCTGCGTACACCAAGTAGTTAGTGGTACGCCTGAGGTCACTGTTGGTCTGCAGGGCCAGTAAGCACGAAGATGAGCTGGATGCAGAGTAGAGGAGGATGAGGACAGCGGAGCCCTTGAGGCACCTCTACATCTGTCTCCATGCTCAACCATGATGACACAACAATACTGTCCAGCACAATACAAAGGTACTGCCATGGAAATCCAATTCTGGCCAATAACAGCCTTTGAGTGTTCCTAGATCCCTGAATTACAACAGAAAGTGAACGACACTATAGCACAGCTTCCAGAAAGCGGAATATAATGTATAAGGAAGATATCAGAGGTTAGAACAAGGAGGACAGCCTAAGAATGAATACCAGTTTGATAGCAGGAAGATCTCACTAAATCTTGTCCATCTGGAGAGGTGACTAATGTATTTCTCTTTCCTTCCTTTTTTGAATTAGAGTTTTTACTGTTTACGCTTTTTCCTTTTTATAAATTTTATATTGGGGAAGTTGGAGGTAGAGGACCTGTTTAGACCATAGGTACCCTGAACTGATGTGTTGTACAAGTTATCCATGATTTGGAACTTCAACTGTATATAGTAACTGGATCAGAGTTTGAGGTTTCATTAATTGGGGGAAGGGATGAGTATATTGAATGTAGAACATTGAGGTGAAGAGCATATATTAATGTAGAGTAGTTAATGGGATAATCTTTAGGAAGATAACCATTCAACATCCATTCCAAGTCAATATTTTTTAAACTCCCTTCTCTACTAATGAAAATAAAAAATAAATATATCAATTCCTATCTTCTCTTACATGTAAGGAAGGTTATGTGAATTATTCATTTCAATATAATGTAAAAGTCCTTGAAAAGGGTTTTGATGTTCATCTTTTTTTTTTGAATGGAAGGCAAATTCCAATTCTGAATGGAAAGCTTGGAAGTAGCAGCTACCCACAACCATAAGAACAAAAGCTGTGTATATTAAGGATAGTAGGGCAAAAAAAGTACAAGTGGCCTAAAGTAAGGATGACATTGTAGAGATACCGCACCAGCTCGAAACTGACTATTCCTGGATTTATGTGAGGGTGGGGGGCGGGGAGAAAAGAAAACAGTGCTGAATTAGAATTAGAGCTCTCTGTAACTTGCAAAACCAAATCCTAAATGATACACATTTTTACCACTTACCAGCTGTGTAAAGTTGGGGGAGGTATTAAATTATTATGACTCATTTTTCTTGTATATGAAATGGAAATAACAGTTATAAATCAGAGTTGGACAAAATAAATATGAAAATTTATGTGGCTCTTTCAAACAAAACCTTTAAAATAAGCACTCAACAAATAACTAGCATTAGTATTAGCAGCAGCATTATTATCTGAGGAAAGTTCAATCTCACTAGTACTCAAAAAATGGAAATATAAAATGGAAACAATTTCCATATAGCAAATTAACTAATAATTTTTAAATGTTGGGGAGAATTCAGTAAAATATATGCTCTGGTACATTCATTATTGGAACTGTAAATTGGTACATTTCTTTAGGAAAGAAATTTGGCAAACGGTCCAGAAATTTATAAATATCTGCTTCTGGGGATTTAGTAGAAAAAAGACTTAAGGAAGAAGAAGATGTTAACTGCAATGCTCTTTACAAAAGTAAAAATTTGGAAGCAATAGAAATCTCCAACAATTAGAAATGGTTAAGCATATTACAGTATTTTTACTGAAATGTATGAAATATTATGGCCAATACAATTATTCTAATGAAGTGAATAAAATAATATGGAACTACAGAGGATAATATTAAGGGAAATACTGGCTGCAAAATGGTACATATAGCATGAATAAAAATACAAAAATTGGAAATTTACAAAAAATGTCAATATTTATATCTGGATTATGAAATGATATATGGCATTTTTCTCTTCTAATTTCCTTTATCTTACAAATTCCCTGTTACCAATACTGCATCAATTAGGATGCTTTTAGCTGCAAGTAACAGAAAATCTAATTGGTTAAACAAAAGGAACTTTCTAATCTCAAATAACTGGGAAGCCCAGGGGTGGCTGAGATCCAGATACAATAAGGGCTATTATTCAACATCATCATAAAGGGCCCAGTTCTTTTATTTTCTCTGCTTTGTGTCCTCAGTACTGGCTTCACACTCAGGACAGGTCACTTCATGGTTACAAGAAAGCAGCTGCCAGAAAAAGGCATGTGCTGACTGGCTAAAAAGGATCATTCTCTGGAGAAAACAAAGTTGATACTTTGTTATTAGGAAGAAGGGGAAAAGTGAATTAATGTTGGGGAGGATAGTAATAATGTCTTTTCTAAATTGCTCCCTTTTAAAAAAACAATTTTAAAGTATGTTTATTCCTTCCAAGATTTTGAAAGTAATTCATTTTGTTGCAGAATTTTCGGGAAACAAAGGGCATCAAGAAATATAGTGAAAACTCACACATGATCCCATTATATGAGAGAACTATTGTCAACATGTTGGTGCATTTGTTTTAAAAAATTTAAACAATACTACAGAAAAATTCATATTCATATATATTCAAATATATATATTATACCTTAATTCATAATTTGAAAATGTGATTTTAATGGTACAATAACTTCCTATCATGTGGAGATATAGCATAAATTATTCAACCGTTACTCTCTTGTAGGTATCTATGCTAATTTCTTTTTCATTATTATATTTAATGTGGTGAATAATACCATTGCTAAGTAATATTTCATCTGATTTCTGATTTATTCCTAGGGATAATTTTTTTGTAAATGAGATTACTGGACCAAACTCGGTAAGGCTCTTTTAGTCTACTACCAAAAAACACATATTGAAAATCTGTAATGAGAAAAAAATTCTAAGTAATAAAACAGAAAATGGGAATCATATTTACCCTGCTAACTTCAGAGGTCGATGTAAAGATCATATTATGTAATTTAAAAAGTTTTTTTGAAAATTAAGGCATTATATAAAAGTAAGATATTATTTGACACAAAAATGAGCAACAGTTAACACTGCTTTATGACAGTAATCTTAGAGGTTAGTTTATGATTTATCATATACATTGTAATCACTTTAAACAACTTTTGACATTTTATGTCATATCTGTTAATATAATAGAAGCAACATCTGTCTTAGTTACTGAAATATTTAAATTCACAGAACTTCAATAATCTATTAATTTTTTAAATTAAGCACATTTCTGTGTTTTAGGCAGAAGGCTAGGAAGCTACAAATAACCTAGTAAACACTGAATGTGAGAAAGAAAAATGCACAATTAACTACAATAAATTTAATAAATAATAAAATGAAACATAAATAAAGCAAAAAGAACATTTAACAGAGCACAAATACAGCAAAGAGCACTTAACTCCGGTAGCGCAGAAAGAGAAGCAATAAATCCTTCCCTTTCTTCTCCTGCATTTTCCTCTGCTTCAGTTTCTGCCAATTGTTCTCTTTCTTAATCTTAATTTGTTCTGCCCTCCGATATTTGTGTGACTATATTTTTGGTCTGCCTTCACAAGCTAAATATTCATAACTTCCTCTGATCTTCTACCTCCTTTTTGTCTACCCTTATCCCAGACTGCCTATATGACCTTGATCTGACTCTGATCTTTTACCTATCACTGCCATTATAACTGCCCCTGCTTTCTCAGACTGACTAGCTATTGATCTCGTGCTATTCATATCAGAGAAAAACGTATCTTTTACAAAATTACTCAACACTGTTTAAAAATAGGAAAAAAGTAAGCCAAACTTAGAAAGTTAAAAGGAAAACCTATGTATTTGAATTCATCATATTATACAATTAAGAAATTTGAAAACATTAAGGAGGTTGCACTGGTTTTTCTGAAAGATTCAATAGGCCTTTTACTAGTTAGCGAATACATGTGTTTGTTACTTAAAGAACAGTTTAGTCAGCCAAATGGTGTAATGTTAAATATATAACTTATTAGGGAAAAGAAGACACTTGAAAAACTCCTATAAATTCTATGAAAACAATTGCATCATAGTTATGAAAGTCCAAAGAGATTTAAAAAAGAAAGAAAACCACACACACACACTGGGACTGCAAAAGAAACATAGTTACATGTCATTTCTCTTCCCTTTGTACTTGTGTGAGGAATCTGAGGTTACATTTGTCAAGTGATGTCCAAACAAGAGGTTTATTAACTATCTAGTGAAATTCCCGTCAGAGTATTGCACAGTTTGCCTAGATTAAACCTGTATATATTTACCATTTATAAATGTTTATGTTCTAAGAGAAGAAATTTAAAGAACAAAACAGGGAACGAAAAGGAGACAGCAAAGTTGATGCAAATATAAATAAAACTATAATTAGAAAATTGAGACTACTAATTTTGTAAGTTACTTGTGTGTTTTTCATGGAATTTAAATATTTAAATTTTTGGACAATTATCCATATTCAAATATAATATCCCAAAGTGAAAAAGGGTCAGTAGTAGTGGTAGTGGCAGTAATATCTGTCATGTAATACTCATTTTAACAGCAAAGGAAATGAAACAAAGTTTTTGATACTTGTTTGATTCTTTTCTGTAGAGGTGTTGTATGCAAAAGAAATAGCTTAGTCTTTCTCTCTCTCTTTCTGCATGCCTACTGAGAACATTCAAATGTTAATTTAGGCATATGCAATGATTACACCACACTAAAAGGTTAAAAAGGTAACTTACCCGCCTTTAAACTACAAACACTTAAGACTGCCAAATTGAACTATATTAAAAACCCAAAGTGTGCTGGGGGCTAGGCCTTATACAATAAAGGCTAAAAATTGCAATAATAAGACTTCCAGGCATTTAAAAGTGACTTTCAACTATGAAAGGTTAAAGTAGAAGGAATAAAACCCCATAAAATTAAATCAAAGGAATGAAACAAGCTGAAATGAAGTTGTTTGTAGAAGAATACGGAGGTCTAAATCTAGCCTACATATAGTAAAGGCAGAATGGGATATTTTTTCAAATTCTGAAAAAATTTGGGGTAGCCCAATATAATATATTTGAATCTAATTTTTAAACACAATGATACAAAAGATATTTTAGAGTCATATGTAGTCCTGGCATAATAGATGAGGATTACAGAATGATCTCACCTTAGAAAGCACTTGAACTTACAGTGTTTGATTAAAATGATGACTCTCCATTTTTTTTGTATAATCTAATACATTTAATTTTGGCATAATATTGATTTATTATTTGTTAATACTACAAAAAATAATTTTGTGTTTAATAAACCACCTAGGATCTTAAAATAAAGGTCTGTTAGCATGCTTTTGCTCCATACACCATACTGGTATTGCACTGAAGGCAGTGAAGTCCATCACGGGGGTTATAAGTTCCAGGGCTGCAGACCACTGTGAATAAAGAATAAGCTAATAAGTACACTTTTCCTGAAATGCCACCTAAATTAATTTTGCATGGAAGATACATTTTAAAAGAAGACACTTTTTTCAGTACCAAGATTCAATAACATATGTTATTGTTTGGGTCTGGTGCATATTGTATTATTTGATTTTAAATCATTTATTTTTAAAATGCATTTTTTTTTCCAAATTGGGAAATATTCTGTTACTCAAAAGCAGTATTTTCCACACTGGGTTAGGATAAATCCTCAAGTTTTAATAGATGTTTTATCTGGGGACTAATGTTTCCAAGTAAAAAAAAAAAAACGTTTACACAAAGTTAAATAGATGAATTTGCTGCAGTAATAACAAGAGTGTTTAAACTGATAATGAACATTATAAAATTCCAGTGATGTAATAGAATAAGTTTCTTTACAGTGTATGACTGTGGTACAATTTCTCTGAAAGCATACACGCTAATTTTTATTAGAGCACAATTTTGGAAATGCTGAGCAAAGGAATTCAAAGTGCTAACAATCTTTAAAAATGTACAAGAGAAATGTGCATGCAGTCTTTACACACATACAAACAGAAATATATAAGACAGTTTTATACTTTGTGGGATTTAAGCCAACCTATTTGATTGCTACAAGTAAAACTGATACTGGCATTAAATCATCTAAACCAAAGTTTAAATAAAAATGATCTTCAAAGAAATGTTATTAAATTAATAAATCTTAGTAATACTACTTGTGTAATATCACAATCCTTGTCTATGATACTTTCTAAAGGTGTATACATAATAAAATCCTTTTTTTTCCTTCTCAAGTGGAATTGAGGAAAAGATTTAAAAGTTCTTTAAAGTGTAAAATTAAAAGGTTTTATCTAAGTTTAATTTTCACTTAGTAATATATCTCCCAGCTACAGATATGACAGCAGCCTGATTAAATAATAAGGAGAGGAAGAAATGTTAGAAATTGATCAGTAGTAATGAATAAAGAAATCATGACAAAATACAGGAAAAAAATCTTCATGAACTTAGGATACAGAATAATTTCTTTAAAAAACAACAACAAAAAGCACTAAACATTATTGGGAAAATGGATTCATTTGATATTAAAATTAAGGACTTTTGCTCATTAAAAAATCATAACTATAACAAAAGCAGAACAATTACTGGGGAAACAGTTGCAGGTATATAACCCAAAGAGGAATATCATTCAGAATACATAAACTATTCCTATAGATCAATAAGAAAAGGACAAAGAAAATTTTAAAATAGACACAAAAGTCAAAGCAAACAGCCAGCAAATGGATTTTTCAGTCAACAAAAAAGTGCTTAAATGAAATAGGAATCACAGAACCACAAATAAACATCAAAATGTGATACATTGCCTGTTCATCAGACGACATGTATTTAAGGCTTAATCATGCCAGGTATTGGCAAAGATGTGGAACACCAAGAGTTTTCCTACATTCTGTTGTAAAAGTGTGAATTAACATAGCCACTATGGAAGATATTCTGACATTTTTCAATAAACTGAGTATTTTGTGATTCATTATTAGGTAAAGATCTTGAATAGTGAACACTAGGATACATGAAAATATTCATGACAGCAATAGTTGTAATTGCAGAAAGAGGAGAGGTTAGAATCAATGTCAACCAACAATAGCATACAAACATATACATATATAAATAAATTGTGATATATTCATATAATAGAAAGTGATACTGAAATGAAAATTTAAAGAAAGACAAAACCAAATAGCATTATAACCACAAAAACAGGGATGAGTCTCACAAACAATATCTATAATAACGTGAATTGGTTAAAATAAATCAGATTCTTGGGCTAGATTTTTAAACATGCAGCTGCATAATGTTTATGCAAGAATGTAAATTTTTACAAAATTAATCTACATATTCAAAACAATTACAAATCAAATGCCAATAATGATTTTATTTAATTGAACTAACCTTAATTTTTTATTTTAAATCAACTGAAAATTGATAACTTTCAAAAAGAATAAAGCAGGTAGTCTGATCTCTCTACATATCAAGACATTTAATGAAGCTTTGGTAATTATCACACATCAGTAAAATAAGAGAACCCATAAAAGACCCATACATATATACATACACAAACACACATACATACATATATATTACATTATATGTACATAGTCTGTAACCTCATTTCATTCACTATATAAAATAAACTATCTCTGGATTCAAGCCCTGAGTATATAGAAAAAAAATATGAAATTATAGAGACAAAATATCAGGGAAATTTTTCATGATTGTGAGGAAGACAGTCTTTTCTAAGAAGTAACAAATAGAGAAAATGAGCAAGAGGACGGATAATACATTAAACAAAATTTAGTTACCAATGACAATTTACATAAAGTTAAAAAACAAGTGGCAAGATAGTGAGATCAGTGGAAATGGCAGAATAGGTAGCACCAAGTACCCATGCCTACAAAGAAACACTGAAAAACCAAGAAGTCAACTATCAAAATCAACTTTGTCAGAACTCTGGAAAATGGTCAAAAATTTACATCACCCAAGCAAATGATGAATCAAGGGAAAAAACAACTTTAAAAGAATAGAAAAGCTCTGTGGCTTTTAACTTGCCCTTCCCATCACCTGCTTAGTTGAGAAGTGGTCTTGAAGAAGACAGCACATGTTCCCAGCTGGGGCAGATCTAATTAACAAAGAATTGGGGTTGTCTGAGTGCTAACTGAAACACTGGTGAAAGGCATCTGTATTTGTTTCATCTAACCTGGAACTCACTTGGGACAGAAAAATGGTGGGCATTCCTCGAAACACTGTTAGCCAAAGGAACAACCCACAGATGCCTGGGGTTGAGGTATACAACAGAGGTTCAAATGCCTGGGAGAAGAAGCTGGGGAGAGAGCCTCTTTGAGAATGTTCTAGTTTGCTAAAGCTGCCATTAGGCAAAATACCAGAAATAATTGGTTTTTATAAAGGGATGTAATAGGTTACTTTACAGTTCTAAGGCCATAAAAGTGTCCAAACTAAGGCATCAACAAGAGGATACCTTCATTAAAGAAAGGCCAATGACATCCTGAAAACCTCTGTCAGCTGGGAAGGCATGTGGCTAGCATCTGCTGGTCCTCTGCTCCTGAGTTCTGGTTTCAAAATGGCTTTCTCCAAAATGTCTCTGGTCTTCTGCCTGTCTTAGCTTCTCTCTCTCAGCTCCTGTGCATCCTTGCTTGTTCTCCCAGGGAGTTTCTCTCTAAGCTTCTGGGGGTCCTTTCTTAGCTTCTCCGGGGCAAACTCTGTGCTTCATCTGTTAGCTTAGTGTCTCCAAACACCTTTCTGCCTGCATCTCCAAGTGACTCGGTCTGTGTTGGCCCCTGAGCTCTCTTAGGGACTCCAATAAACTAATCATGACCCACCTTGAATGGGCGGAGGTATACCACCATGGAAATAATCTAATCAAAATGTCTCATCCACAGTTGGGTGGATCATATCTCCATGGAAACAACCTAATCAAAAGATTCCAACCATAATAAGTCTGCACCACAAGATTGGATTAAAAGAACATGAGCGTAAAAAAAATAAAAAAATAAAAAATAAAAAAAGAATTGTTTAAAATGGAGAGTGATTAGGATTATACAACTAAGTGATGATAATGTAAGATACGAATGGATTATCGTGGATATAACATATGCTATTTGAACTTAGGAACTGCCTACTTTATGAGTCAAGCCCTTGATACTGAGGCTTGCTTGGGTGAAACTTAATGGCTGGAAAGAGGTGGCTGAGCCCACCAGTAATTATGCCTAGGGGTCACCTCCAGAGAACCTCTTTTGTTGCTCAAATGTGGACTTTCTCTCTCTAAGCCTAACTCTGCAAATAAATTCATCAACCTCCCCCTGACATGGGACAGGACCCCCAAGATGAATCAGCCCTCCTGGCAACATGGGACATGGATTCCAGGAATGAGCCTGACCGTGACATCGAGGGATTGAAAATGCCTTTTTGACCAAAAGGGGGAAAAGAAAGGCAACAAAATAAGGTTTTAGTGGCTAAGAGAATTAAAATAGAGTCAAGAGGCTGTCCTGGAGGTTACTCCTATGGAAGCTTTACCTAGATATGCCAAATGACCACGGTATGATAAGCCCAAGTCAAAAGTAGTCCTGAAAACCTTAAAGAATACATGGATACCTATCTGAGACTCTATAAGTTTCACTCACTAAGTTTATTCAGCAGAAACTTAAATCCTTCAGAGTGCTCCTAGGCCACCTAAGTCCCCAAACCCAGAGGCAATAGCCTCCTCAAGAACATCAACTAGATGTGTCCACTTTACTCATAAAGTTGACACCCCTTTTCAACATGAACAGGTCAAGGTGGTCACTGCCTAGACATCCTTGAAGGTTGAGAAAGTGATTAAACTAGAGGAAGGGGTAGGAACAGACAAGATGGAATTTAACAAAGGATTATGAATTCATTAATCTCTATATAATTTTCTTTTCCTTAGTTGCTAGGCTATTAGAATAGTTATAAGGAAAGAACTGAAATGATGGAACTGTAACCCATAGCATCTTTTGACATTTGTTCTATAGCTACTTGTTAAATTGTAATTTGAAAGCCATATATTTTTGTATATATGTTATATTTCACAATAAGGAAATAACTGAAACTATGGTACTATAACTTACGATAACTTTGGAAGTTTCCTATATATCTACTTGTTATATTATACTTTGAAAGATACTACCTCTTTATATATTATGTTGTATTTCACAATAAGGAAATAACTGAAACTTTGGAATTGTAACCTATAATATTCTTTGAAATTTCCTAATTACTTGTTAAATTTCACTTGGAAAGTTATCACTTTTATGTATATATGCTATATTCTACAAAAAATATGATAAAAAAAAAGAACATGACTTTTGTGGGGGACACAGTATATTCAACCAGCACAACGAGATCAGGGTATTCAGCAGCACCTGTGTATATTAGGGATTTAGGAAGCCATATGCATACCAAGGAAAAAAATTCATGCTTAGAGAAGACCCTAAGCTTTTATTTCTGGCTGATCTCTAGGCTCAGTGTGAGTAGGAATTGAGTAGGAAGTGAAGGTTAAGGCAGAGTTGTCTAGCTGAACACTGAAGAAGCTTCCTGGGGAAATCACAGACATGATCAGTGGCCAGTTCCCAGGCCTTACCTACCCTCCCTCCTTTTCTCCTCTTGCTTGATTGTGTGCAGATGTTTCAATATGTTTCCATTTCGCAGCCTGGGAGAGATGCTGGGTCTCAATTATGAAAAACAAGCCACCCAGAAATGGAATGGCCTGACCATACCTTGAACCCAAAACTGGGAAGAAGCAGCCCCAGCTGCTTGCCAGGGCTGGAACTCTGCAAAAAGGTTGCTTGATACATGCTTTTTGCTCAGTGGCAGGGCCCCATCCCCTTGGGATGTATAAAACACCCATGCTCAGAAAGACAGGGTCCCTTATCTCCAATGCAAAGTGGAACATGTGGAGCCAGCATCCACTGACCATGAACCAAGCAGTTGGCCTCCTGGGGGAATGGCCATAATGTGACATCTTCCCCTGCTATTTTGGATCTTCTGTGCTGTGTAGTAATAAAGTGATCATTTGTTGAGAATCTCCATTGTTCCTGAGTCTGTTTACCTACAATGCACTGTATAGCAACTTGCTCCAAGGAGTACCCAAGTACAAAGCCAATTGCAAAGTCTGGAAGAGGGGTTTTGTTTGTTTTGTTTGAGGAGGGTTAACTTTTATTCTTTATTACTTTGTTTTCTCTTTCTGTCCCCCCACCCAACCCCCCTGCCCTCTCTGCTCTTGGCCTTCAAGGAAATCTCTATCAAACATTAGATGAACACAAGCTAAAGTAAGAGAAACTAAACAAACCCACATAAGATGAAGAACACAGACTATACAACAATACATTAGAAAACTCACTAAACAGCGACACCCTACAGAAAGAAACAAAATTAAATTAGATGTTTTATAAATTTGGGATTTTAATTGTAATCCCTATGATTATTAAGAAAACACCTAAAAAGTTATACACAAAGGAAATGTGAAGAGAATCAAAATATTACTCTACAAAAATCAATTATGTGCAAATGAAGGCAGTAATGAGGAAAAGAAGACCAGAAAAGATAAAAGAAAAACAGAAAACAAATAGCAAAATGGCAGAAGTATATCTTTCCTTATTGGATTACCTTAAATGCAAACAGATAAAACTTTCTAATTAAACATCAGTGATTAGCAGAACGATTTTTATAAAAAAAAGATCCAACTACATGCTATCTACAGGAGACTCACTTAAAATCCAAAGACATAAACAGGTTGAGAGTGAAAAGATGAAAAAATATTCCATGCAAATATTAAGAAATGAAAGCTCAGACAGCTATATTAACATCAGACAAATTAAATTTTAAATCAAAGCTGTTAACAGGATACAAAGATAGCATTATATATTGATAAAAGGATCAATTCATTAGGAAGCTATAACACTATAAACATAAACACACCAAAGAAGAGCACACCAAATTCTTTGAAGAAAATACTGAAAGAATTGAAGGAAGAAATAGATAGTTCTGCATTTATAGTTGGAGACTACAATACCTCCCATTCAATATGGATAGAATAATAAGACAGATCAATAAGGAAATAGAGGACTTGATGAACATAAACCAATGAGACTAAATGGACATACACAGGACATTGCATCCCAAAACAACACTACATCCCAAAAATTAGTAAACAAATTTTACTAAAGTGTACATGGAACATTCTCAAAACTTACAGACATTCTAGACCTTATATTAGGCCATAAAATAAAATTTCAATAATTTATAAAGACTAAAACCATGCAAAGTATCTTTGATCAAAATGTAATGTAATTAGAAATCAATGAAAAAGTAAACTGATAAATTAAAAAAATTAAATAAAACATTCCTAAACAAAGATGAAATAACAGAGAAATTAGAAAATACTTAGGGATGAATGAAAACAAAAACAATGTACCAAAACACAGGAATACCCTGAAAGCAGTGCTTAGTGGGAAATGTTTAGCAGTAACAAAATTAACAAAACTTTAACTAGACTGATAGAAAGGAGGAAGGAGACAGACAGGGAGAGGGAGAGGGAGAGGGAGAAGAAGCAGGAGAGGAAGAGGAAGAACACAATTAACCAAACTCAGAAAGGAAAGTGAGATATTACTACCAACCTTAAAGAAATAAATAAGGATTATAAGAGAATACTATAAAAATTGTATGCCAACAAACTAGACAATATAGATGAAATGGAAAAATTCCAGAAGCATAAATTTCCAAACATGACTTAAGTAGAAGTAGAAAACCTGAAAAGACATATAACAAGTTAAGAGATTGAACTCGTAATAAAAGAACCACCCAACAAAGAAAAGTCCAGAAACAGATGTCTTCATGGCTGAATTCTACCAAATATTTGAAGAAGTAACACGAGTTCCTCTCAAATTCTTCCAAAACATAGAATAGGGAACACCAAGGTCTTTTGATGAGGCCAGAATTACCATGACACTACAGTTGACAGACACAAGAAAAGAAAAATACATTATCACTATCATTTATGAATACAGATGCAAAACTCGTCAACAAAATACTGGAAAACCAAATCCAATACTATTACACACTAAAACATATTATACACCAAAATCATTATACACTATGATCAAGTGGGATTTATCCCAGGAATTCAAAGGTGGTGTATCATAAGAAAATTAGTCAATGCACAATAGCAATTAACAGAATGTATGGGGAAAAAACACGATTGTCTCAACTGACACAGGAAAAGCATTTGACAAAATCCAACACCATTTTCTGATGAAAACACCCAGAAAACTAGGAATAGAAGGGAAGTCCTCTGGATGATAAAGGGCATTTATGAAAAGCCCACAGCTAAGATCAAACTCAATGGTGAAATTATGGAAACTCTCCACCTATGATTAGGAACAAACAAGGATGTTTGCTTTTACTGCTCCTTTCAATATTTTACTGCAATTTTTAGCCAAACCAATGAGGTAAGAAAAGAAAGGAAAGGCATCCAAATTGGAAAGGAAGAAGTAAAGCTATCTTTATTCTCAGATGATGTGATCTTATATATAGAAAATGCGAAGTAATTCACACACACAACAATAGTAGAACTAATAAACAACTTCCACAAAGCTGTAGGGTACAAGATCAACAACCAAAAAAGTTCAGTTTCTATATCTCATCAACAAACAATCAAAAATGAGTTCAAGAAAACACCATCCAAAAGAATAAAACACCTAGAAATAAATTTAACCAAGGAAGAGAAGGACTTGTACACTGAAAACTACAAAACACTGTTGAAAGAAATACAGAAAACCTAAATAAGTGGAAAGACATCCCATGTAATGGATTGGAAACTTAATATTGTTAAACTGGCAATGCTCCCCAAAGTAATCTATAGAATCAATATAATCCTTCTCAAATATCAACAGCCTATTTTTGTAAAAATGGAAAAGCTAACCCCCAAATGTATATATGGAACTGCAAGAAACTCCAAATAGCCAAAAACAATATTGAAAGGGAAGAACAAAGTTGTAGGGCTATATTTCCAATTTAAAAACTTACTACAGACCTACAGCAATCAAAACCATGTGGTACTGGCATAATGGTAGACATACAGAGCAGCAGAATAGAATGCACAGTACAAAAATAAAACTATAGCTAATTCTATAATATATCCTTTAAAAGGGTACAAAGACCTTTCAATGGAGAAAGAAGACTTCTTTCAACAAAGGATGCTGGGACAATGGGATAGCCACATATAACAGAATTAAGTTAGACCCCTACCTCACAACATATACAAAAATATACACTAAACTGGTCAGCCACTAAAACATAAGAAGTAAAACCACAAGACCATTAGAAAGAAAAATTAGTTAAATCTCATGACTTTGGATTCAGCAATGGATTCTTAGATATGGCACCAAAAGCATGAGCAACAACAAAAACAACAACAACAACAAAAAAAAACAAAACAGAAAAACTGGACTTCATCAAAATTTAAAAAGGAAGTCTTGGCATCAGAAGATATTACCAAGGAAGCAAAAGGACAATGTACAGATTGGGAGAAAATATTTTCAAATCACATTATCTATAAAGGTCTAGTATCCAGAATATATAAAGAACATTTAGAACTCAACAACAAAAACACAAACAACCCAGTTGAAAGTGTACAAAGGACTTGAATGGGCATTTCTCCAAAAGAGATATATAAATGGATTACAAGCCCATGAAAACATGCTCAATTGAATAATCCTGAAAAGACTACTCAATAGGGAAATGCAAATCAAAACCACAGTGTAGTATCACTTCCAACTCACTAAGACGGCTATAAAAAGAAAACAAACAGAAAATAACAAGTGTTGAAAAGCAAATGGGGAAATTGTACTTCTTGTACGTTGGTGGTAGAAATGAATTTTTTTTTTCCATTTTGAAAAGTTTGGTGACTCCTCAAGAAATTAAACACAGAATTACTAAGTGATCCAGCAATTCCACTCCTAGGTATATACCCTAAAGAACTGAAAGCAGGTACTTAAAAAGTGCATGTGCATAATCATAGCAGCACAATTTGTAATAGTCAAAGGGTAGAAAGAGCCCAAAAATCATCAGTGGATGAAAGGATAAACAAATTGTGGTATATTCAAACACTTTTATTGCTTTTTATTAAGCAATAAAAAGGAAGGAATAACTGGTACAATCTTACAATATGGGTGAACCTTGAAAATTTTATGCTGAGTGAAATAAGTCAGACAAAAAAGGTCAGATAATATATAATTTAATTTATATGAACTATCTAGAATAGGTAAATCTATAAAGGCAGAAAGTAGATTAGTGTTTCCCTGGGGCTACAGGGGGGGGATAATGAGGACAGACTGCTTTCAGAACTGAAAGCAAAGGTAGAGTTGCAAAGGTCTTGCTAAGCATTAAAGAAGGCTCTAATAGAAAGTCAATCTGAAAAGACTGGGAGAGGTATTTTATTCTTCTCATTCTTCCTTTTTCCTCTCTCTTTTCTTTCTTTTCATTTTTCATTTTTCTTTCCTTTTTTGTCTACTGGAATTCAAGAAAATATCTGTGAAAACACTAGCTGACCACAAGCTGAAAGAACAGAGACTCCAAAATCCAGAGAAGACAAAGAATACAGACTTAACAAAAAGAGTTAGAAAAGCCACTATCCAAAGAAACAGCTACAGCCTACAGCAAGCAATAAATTCAAAACCTGAGGAAGGGGAGCAATCTTATTTCCAGAGTTACCACATTATAATATTCAAAATGCCAAGTTTTCAACAAAAACTACAAAGCATTCAAAGAAAGTGTGGCCCACTTACAGAAGAAATGAATAGAAGAATAGAAACTGTCCTCGGGGAAGAATAGACTTTGAGGTCCCTAGATAAATACTTTACATCAACAGTATTAAATATGCCCTAAATGCTAAAGGAAACCATGGACAAAGAGGTGAAAGAAACTAAAAGAAAGAATAATGAATGAATAAATAGAGAATACTATTAAAGGTAAAAATTACAAAAAGGAATCAAACAGATTCAGGATCTGAAAAGTATGATACAATGAAATGAAAAACTCACTAGAGGGTTTCAACAGCAGAGGTGAACAAAAGGAAGAGAGAATCAGCAAGTGTGAAGATATATCAATCCAAATTATCTAATTTGAGGAGCAGAGAGAAAAAAAAAAAATGACCATTAGAAAACAAACCAAAATATGCATAATGGGAATCACAGAAAAGAGTGAGAGAAATGGACAGAAGGAAAATTTAAAGAAATAATATGTGAAAATTCTGAAATAATAAAAGACATGAATATACACATTTCAGAAGATCAATTAACTTCAAGTAGCATTAATATAAGGAGATCCACACCAAGGCACATTATAGTCAAATTGTCAGAAGTCCTGAGAAAAGAATCTTGAAAGTAGCAAGAGAGAGACAACACATCATGTTCAAGGAATTGGGAAAAAGGTTAACAGTAGGTTTCCCATCAGAAACCATAAAGCCAGAAGGGAAAGGGCCAAAATTTTTAAAAATTTGAAAGAAAAAAAATGCTGTCAACCAAGATTATTGATCCAGCAAATTATACTCCAAAAAAATGGAGAAATTAAGACATTTCCAGATAAACAAGAGCTGACAGAGGTTTTGCTGGTAGAAAGGAACTCTTTTAGGTTGAAATGCAAGGACATGACAAAGTATCTCAAATCCATATGAAGAAATGAAGAACTCTAGAAAGTTTAATATATAAGTAGATATAAAAGTTAGCATTATTTTATGTGTGGTTTCTAATCCTATTTTTGTTTACTAAATTATTTAAAAGGCAAATGAATTAAAATCATAAATATGTTAATGGGCAAATAAATTATAAAAATGTAATTTGTGATGACAACAATATATGAGAGAAATGACAAGCTGTAAAGAACAGAGGTTTTCGTATGCTGTTAAAGTTAAGATAGTATTAATTCAAATCAGATAGTTATGAACTTAGGATACTAATTGGAATCTCCATGGTAACCACTTAGAAAATATCTTAAAAAGTACACAAAGAAATGAGAAGGAAATCAAAATGATACATTAAAAAAGCATCAATTAACTACACACCAAAGGGCACGAAAGGAGGACATGATCAACAGAAAAGGTAAAAGACAAACAGAACAAAAATAGCAAAATGGCACATATCCTTCTTATCAGTAATTATTTTAACCTTAAATAGATTAACTTCCCCAATAAAAAGGCAAAGACTGGCAGAATGGAAACAATAACATGATCCAACTATATGCTATCTTCAACAGACTCATTTTAGATGCAAAATACAAATAGATTTAATGTTAGAGAATGGGAAAAGATATTTCATGAAAATAATAACTGATAGCAGGAGTATCTATAACAATATAAGAATAATAGACAATTCAAAACAGTTACAAGAGATAAATGTAGACATTATATGTTGATAAAAGGGACAATTTATCAAGAAGATAGGACACTGTAAATACATAAGCAACAAAAAGGAAAGTCACAAATTATATGAAGCAAACAATGAAAAAAATGAAGGGAGAAATAGACAGTTTTATATTAATACTTGGAGGCTTCAATATTCCATTTTCAATAAAGGGTAGAAAAACTAGACAGAATTATCAATAAGGAAATGGAGGATTTGAACAACATTGTAAACAGCTAGAATGAACATACCTAACAGAACACTCCACCACAAAATAGCAGAATTCATATTCTTCTCAAATGCACATGGAAAATTTGCCAGGACAGACCATATATTAGGGCACAAAATAAGTCTCAATAAATTTAAAAAGACTTAAATCATACAACCATATTCTCTGACAACAGTATAATGAAACTTGAAATCAGTGAAGGAAAATTGGTGGAAAATTGGTCAAAAAGAGGTCAAAAGAGAAATCACATGGAAAATTAGAAAATACTTAGAGACAAATGAAAACAAACGTAAACACACCAAACCTTATGGAGCCAGTAAAAGCAGTACTCAGAGGGAAATTTAAAGCATAAACATGTACGTTAAAAAAGAAGAAAGATCTCCAATCAATAACCTAAGAATACACTTTAAGGAACCAGAAGGAAAAAAAAAAAAAAAGCAAACAAATCCAAAGCTAGCAGAGGGAAAGGAATAATAAATTTCATAGTGGAAATAAATGAAGTAGAGAACAGAGAAACAATCAAGAGAATAAACAAAACCAAAACTTAGTTTCTCTGAGATCAGTAAAATTCACAGTATGTTAGACTGACAAATAAGAAAGAAGAAACAAAAACTAAAAGCAGACAAAAGTGGGAGATAATACTACTAAACTTACAGAAATAAAAAGAATTGTAAGGGTTATTAAGAACAATTGTATGCCTATAAATTACATATATAGATGAAAGGAATAAATCCAGGAAACAAATTACCAAAGCTAACTGAAGAAGATATAGAAAACCTAAACAGACTTGTAACAAGAGCTTGAATGTATTAAAAAATCCTCCCCAAAAGAAACATCCAGAAACTTGTTTTCAGTGGTGAATTCTACAAAATATTTGGAGAGAAATTAATACTAAAACTTCTCAAACTCTTCCAAAAGTTAAAAGAGGAGATATACTTCCTAATTAGGATATTAATTGGAATCCCATGGTAAACACTTAGAAAATATCTAAAAAAGTACACAAAGAAATGAGAAGGAAATCAAAATGATACATTAATTTATCCCAGGAATGCAAGGGTAGTAAAACATAACAACATCAATCAATGTTAATACAACACATTATTCGGATGGGAGGGGTATAAAACATGATCATCTCACTTGATGCAGAAAAGGCATCTGACAAAACCCAACAGGCCCCTGGGACTGTCTGGTCTTGGAAAATCTTACTGGGGTAATCAAAGAAATCAGATGTCAAGACACCAACAAAAAATTATGAGTCACACTAGGAAAAACAAAGATACAGTGCAGTTAAAGGAACAAACTAACACTTCAACTGAGATACAGGAGTTGAAAAACTTGTTAAGAATGGCCAAACAAACATGCTAAATCAATTCAAATATCAAATCAACAAGTTGAGGGAAGATATGGCAAAAGAGATGAAGGATATAAAGAAGACATTGGGTGATGATATGAAGAACTTGAAAGTTTGAAAAAACAACCGTAGCCTATAATGTCCTTTGAAATTTTCTCTATAGCTACTCATTGAATTATGCTTTGAAAGTATTTACCTTTCTGTATATACCCTATATTGCATAGTAAGGAAAGAACTGAAACTGTGGAACTGTAACCCAAGGCAATTTTTGAAATTACCTACGTAACTGCTTGTTGAGCTGTACATCAAAAGTTAACATCTTTCTGTATGTATGTTATATTTTACAGTAATGGAAATGGCTGAAGATGTGAAACTGTGACCCACGATATTCTTTGAAATTTGCTAAGTACTTGTTGAATTGTACTTTGAAAATTGTCACCATTATGTATATATGTTAAAGTACACAATAAAAAATGCATTAATAACAAATAAGGACAAATTAGAAAATGTAAAAAAAGAAAAGCAATTGGCAGAACTTAAGAGAATGAAAGGCCCAACAGAAGAGATGAAAAACACAATGGAGAATTACAATAGCAGATGTGAAGAGGCAGAAGAAAGGATTAGTGAACTAGAGGCAAGACATCTGAAATCATACACACAAAAAATAAATAGGGAAAAGGATGGAAAAATAGGAGCAATGTCTCAGGGAACTGAATGACAACACGAAGCACACAAATATACATGTTATGGGTGTCCTGGAAGGACAAGAAATGGCAAAAGGGGCAGAAAGAATAATAGAGGAAATAATCACCAAAAATTCCCCATCTTTTATGAGAGAAAAAAATTACAGATCCAAGAAGTGCAGTGTACCCCAAACAGAATAGATCTGAACAGACATACTCCACAACACTTAATAATCAGACTGTCAAATGTCAAAGACCAAGAATACCGAAAGCAGCAAGAGAAAAGTGTTCCATCACAAACAAGGGAAGCTCGATAAGACTATGTGTGGATTTCTCAGCAGAAACCATGGAGGTGAGAAGGCAGAGATAAGATATATTTAAAATACTGAAAGAGAAAAACTGCCAACCAAGAATTCTGTATCCGGCAGTACTGCCTTTCAATAATGAGGGAGAGTTTAAAATATTTTAGGAAAAAGAGACACTGAGAGAGTTCGTGAACAAGATTTGTTCTGCAGGAAATAGTAAAAGGACCACTACAGGCAGATAGGAAAAAGACAGGAGAGAGAGGTTTGGAGAAGAATGTAGAAATGAAGACTATCAGGAAGGGTAAACAGAGAGAGAAAAAATAAGATATGACATATTAAATCCAAAATACAAAATGGTAGACAGTAGCACAATATTATAAATACACTGAACAAAGCTGCATGTGATTAGGTTTAGAAGAGGAAGGCTACGGGCTTGTATGACACCAGAAGGAAAGGGACTGTAAACCAAGAAAAACCTTGAGTGGACAATGATGGTGATTAAATGTACAAATACAACAAGGTTTTTACAAGGAAAAGAACAAATGAATGTCAACATTGCAAAGTGTTAAAGATGGGATGGGACATGGAAATATCCAATCAATGCAAATTAGAGTCTACAGTTAACAGTAACATTATAATACACTTCCATGAAATGTACCAAAGGCAATATACAAAAGCTAAATGTCAATAAGAGGAGGATGGATTTAAGGGAGGGGTATGGGATTCTGGGTATTATTGTTTCTCCTTTTTATTTTATTTTATTATTTTTAATTTTTTATTCTTCATTTTTTCCTCTTCTTTCTTTGTGAAGGAAATGGAAATGTCCTCATATATACTGTGGTGGTGAATGCATAACTATGTGATTACATCAGGAACCATTGATTGTTTACTTGGGATAGATTGTATGGTGTGTGAATAAAACTGTTGAAAAAATAAACAAAGTTATAAGTGAAAATGTGGAGAGTGGGATGTATCTACTCACTGTTGGTAGGAAGTAGAAAGGTGCAACCCATCTGGAGGGCACTATGGTAGTTCCACAGGAGGCCAAATATAGGGTTACCATATGATCCTGCAACCCCATTATTAGTTATATACTTGAAAGAACTGAAAACAGAGAGAGGAATGGACATTTGCACACTGATATGTATGGCAGCAGTATTCACAATTTGCAATGGATGGAGGTGGCCTAAGGGTACATCGACTGATAAATGGAACTGTGGTGTATACATACAGTAGAATATTTAGTGGCTGCCAGAAGGAATGAAGTTGTGAGGCATGCATCCAGTTGGATGAACCCTGAGGACAGTATGTTGAATGAAATAATCCAGAAAAGAAAAGACCAATATTATAACACCTCACTAACATGGACTACATAGAATGTAAAAACTATGAAAATTGAATTTGAGAGCATAGGTTATCAGGGGAAGTCTTATGGTAAAGGTTCTTAGGACAAGTGGATAAACAAGCTGTGGTATATACACATGATGGAATATTATGCAGCTGTAAGACAGAACAAAGGCAAGGAACATACAATAATTGTAAGCTCATATAGCAGTCACATCTATTCCTGAGTTGTTAGGTTATTTCTAAATTCTGAGATTCAGGGCTCTCTCTGTATAACCTGGTCATTCCCTGGAATTCAGGTATCTGTGTGACACCTGAGACTCAGAGCTAGAGTTCTGCAGCTATGAAAGCTAGTACTACCCCATACAGCAACTATTAAAAAAAGCTGAAAAAGAGATCAGACTTCAATTAGAGATGTGAATACAGCTGATCTGGTTAGGAGTAAGGCAAATCAGACTGAAGGGTAAAGGATGATATTGACTGTGTTTTAAAACATCAACTTCTGTGTGAGACCAAAGGAAGAGACTTTTATTTGGTGGACAACCTATATTTCCTGCAGCACACTATCTAATTTAACTTATATGGTCAATTTATTCAAACACCACAATTACATGGAATCTTGAATAGGGAGTGAGATCTGGTCAGTTTGTACAGGTTAGTGAGATGTCCCGATACATCTCAGAGTAATCTGGGCAGAAAATTAAGAAGTACTTGCAAAGCCCCTTACAGGGACTGGGGAAATATGTGGAAATATTAAACGTTCCCACCTAGGGAACTCCTGATATTCTCTCAAACACTGGGGACTACCAGTTTAATAGTCCAAGCCCTAGATCTTGGGGCTTGCCCCTATAAAATTTATTCCCGAAAAGGAAAAGCTAAGCATACTTATAATTATGCCTAAGAGTCACCAATAGAGAACCACTTTTGAATTGCTCAGATGTGGCCTCTCTCTCTAAGCCAACTCTGCAAGCAAACTCAATGCCCTCTACCCTATGATGGACATGATTCCCAGGGGTTTAATTCTCCCTGGCAATGTGGGACATGACTCCCAGGGATGAGCCTGGCCATGGCATCATGGGAATGAGAAAGCCTTATTAGAATGAAAGGGGGAAGAGAAATGAAACAGTCTCAGTAGCTGAGAGCTGAGAGATTTCAAATAGAGTTGAAAGGTCATTCTGGAGGTTATTTTTATGCATTATATAGATACCGCTTTATAGTTCTCAGTATATTGGAATAGCTATAAGGAGATACCTGAAACTGCTGAACTGTGATCCAGTAGCCTTGATTCTTGAATATGACTGAACAACCATATAGTTCTTGTGCTGTGACTATGTAATTGTAAAAACCTGTGACTGGCAACCCCTTTATCAAGTGTATGGACAGATGAGTAAGAAAATAAAGACAAAAAATAAATAAATTATTGGGGGTGGGGACAAGGGGCATGGAATGTTTGGAGTGTTCCTTTTTATTTTTTATTCGTATTTTTATTTTTTGGGGGAATAATGAGAATGTTCAAAAATTGATTGTGGTGACTAATGCACAACTACATGATGATACTGTGAACCACTGATTGTATAGTTTGGATGATTATCCGGTATGTGAATATATCTCAATAAAACTGCATTAAAAAAAAAAACAAAAACAACAGGCTGCCCTGAAAAAAACATTAAAGAAACTGTGATTAGGATGGGACTTCCTAGTATGATGAACATTTATGAAAAACTCATAGCTAACATCAGATTTAATAGTGAAAGACTGAAACTTTCTCCTTAAGATCAGGAATAAGACATGAATTCCCACTCTCATCACTGCTATTGAACATTGTAGTAGAACTCTACCCAGAGCAATAAAGCAAGAAAAAGAAATAATATCCAATTTGGAATGGAATAAGTAAACCTATCTCTATTCTCAGATGCCATATTTTAATATGTAGAATTCAGATTTTTAAAAAACCATTGTAGCTCATATATATACTTTGAGTACAAGATCAACACCACAAAACAATTGCGTTAGGATTCTATATACCAGCAATTAAATATATGAAAATGAAATCAAGAAAAGGAAACCATTTACAATAGCTTCCAAAAGAATAAAATACCCAGACGTAAATTTAACCAAGGAGGTGAAATACTTGCCCACAAAAAAGAATAAAAAATATTGCTGAAAGAAATTAAGATCTAATAAAATGTAAAAACATTCTGCATTCATGGATTGAAGACTTAAGATTGTTAAAATGGTAATAAAACCCAGAGTGACTGACACAGTCAATGCAATCTCTATCAAATTGCCACTGATATTTTTGTAGAAATGGAAAAGCTGCTATTAAATTCATATGGAATTGCAAAAGGCCCTGAATTACCAAAACAGTGTTGAAAATAAAGAGGAAAGTCACAGGTCTCCCCTTCCCAATATCAAAACATCCAAATCTACAGTAATCAAAACAGAGTGGTTCTGGCATAAGGATAAATATATAGGGCAATGGAATAGAATTGACAGAACAGAAATAAATCCATGCATCCACAGCCAATTGATTTTCACCAAGGTTGCCAAGACCATTCAATAGGGAAAGAATAATGCTGGGACCATAGGATATCCATGCATAACAGAATGAAGTTAGAACCCTATCTCAGAACATGTACAAAAATGAACTCAAATGCATCAGTAACCTAAACATAAGAACTAAACCCATTGGAAGGAAGGAAACATAGGGTTAAATCTTTTGACTTTGGCAATGTATTCTTAGAAAGACACCAAAAACATGAGCAACAAAACAAAACAAAAAAAAAGAAAAATTGGATATTGTCAACATTTGAAAGTGTCTGCAACAAAAGACATTACTAAGAAAGCAAAAGAACAATTTACAGAATAGGAGAAAATAGCTGCAAATCATGTATCTGTAAGGGTTTAGAATCCAGAATAAATAAAGAACAGTTACAACTCAAAAACAAAAACACAATCCGATTAAAAACGTACAAACTTCTTGAACAGACATTTCTCCCCAAAAGATAAAGAAATGGCTCACAAGACCGTGACAAGATGTGCAACATCATTACTCAGTGAAATGTCAACCAAAACCATAACGAGGTACCACTTCACACCTTCTAAAACCATTACATTTAAAAACAAAAAAGAAAAGAAGTGTTATTTTGACAATGATATGGAGAAACTGGAATGCTGATACACTGCTTGCGGGACAGTTCAGACTGCGGAAAACAGTTTGATGATTCCTTGAAAAGTTAAATGTAGAGTTACCATTTGACTAAGCAGTTCCACTCCTGGGTACCCAAAAGAACTGAAAACTTACTCAAACAAATACATGTACACACATATTCATAACAGCACTATTCACAATAGTCATAGAGTAGAAACAGCCCAAATGTCCATCAACAGATAAATGGATAAATGAAATAGGGTATATCCATACAACGAAATATTATTTAGCTATAAAAGGAAAGAATACTAAAATATTATTTTATTAAATAAATTTTATTTTAAAATATTTCCATAAAAGGGAAGAATACTAAAATATAAAATACTGATATATTTTGGTGAATAATGCAAGGAAGAAATGTTTTCCTTGAATTTGAGGGTGATAAGGTAGGTCAGGAAAGGATGGCACCAGAGCTCCACAAAATGATGAATTCAAATATGCTGCTTTTCAGAGGAAGATAAAGAAAGCATCTGTCTTGGTTGGGTGAGTGGGAAGGGAGGTATCTCATGTAAATCTAAGTCAGTAAAAGAAAGAACTAGCCACTGTCTATTCTGAAAACAGACATACAAAACAAAACAGGTCTCAGTTTTCACTGCAACACTGCAAAAATACAGTGCAAGCTAATAATTAACAGAAATTTTAATTAATTCTATTATGAAACATCCATTACATTTTAAAAGTTAGATAAGGGGTTTTAAAAGAAGGAGTATTCAGGTTATTTGACTTTGTTTTTAAATAGCTGCACCAGAAAAATGCCTATTTTTTTATTAAACTATTTCATCACTTGTTAAAAAGGTATTTTGCATCTGAGTTTGGTAAAGTGTTATTTTACTTACTATTGTACTACCACCACCAATTGCCTCTCAGTTTCCTAAAGAGAAAAACTGCCTTTTTACTAGGAAGACTTTGTGTATGGCCAATTTTTCTGTTTGGCAAAAACTAAGGATTCACTGTAGTTAGTCTTACAGAAGAAATGTGGATTTGAGAAACTAATGCGTATGATTTTAACTTACGTTTGATATATAGTAGTAGGGACTTAGGAATGTTGATTATTTTTTATGCCAACAGCCCAGAATGTCACTTATATGTAAGCAGAAAGCCAGAATCCCTGCTTCCAAAGTTATTCTCAGTGTTTGAATGTTATTTTTTGTAAATGTGTTAATAAAAGTGTAAAGAATTGGAAAAATATAAATATTCTTAACTAAAAAAAAAAGGAAAGAACTTGTATATGCTACAAAGTGGATGAATCTCAAACACATTATGCTAAGTGTAATAAGCCAGACACAAAACAGCCTACATTGTATAATTTGATATATGTGAAATATCCAGAATAGATAAATCTATACAGACAGAAAGCAGACTGGTGGTTGCTCAAGGCAAGGGAGAAGGAAGAAAATGGAACTAACTTTTTAATGGGTATAAGGATTCCTCTGACACTATGAAATTATTTTGGAACCTAGTGGTGCTGGTTGCACAATATCTTGAAATGTACTAAATGCTACTGAATTGTTCAGTGTAAAGTTAATTTTATGTTATATCAATTTTAGCTCAATAAATAATATATAGAGCTTCATCGATGTGTGGGCCAATATAAATTGATGTAACCTACATGTACATGAAAGCCGAAAAGGAAAGGTAAGGGAGAGTGGTTCAGAAAATAGTAATTGAAAAAATAGCTGAAAAGTGCTGAATTTAACGAAAGATAAAAACTAATAGAAACACAGTAAACACCAAACAGGTAAAATACCAAGAACTCCACTTCTAGACACAACAGAGTCAGACTGCTATATATAAAAAATAAAGTGAAAATCCAAAACTGTACAGAAATGAATACACATGACATTCTGGGGGAAAAGCCTATGAGTGGCGACTTACTTTGTATAAGAAACAACATATGCTAGAAGAGAATGGAGCAATGTTTTATCAGAGATAAAAGGAATACTACAGCTAGCAAAATATTCCTCAACACTAAAGGTGATAAAAGATATTTTGCTATAAAAGGGAGAGACATTTTGCAGCCCTGCATTACAAGAAAGGCTAAAGGAAAATCCTTAGGCTGAAGGGAACTGACACCAGAAGGAAACCTGGATCTAAAGGAAAAGGTGAGTGTGCTGGTTTGAATCTACTACGTACCCCAGAAAAAGCCAGGTTCTTTTAATCCAATCTTGTGGGTGCAGAATTATTGTCGGTGGGACC
Source organism: Choloepus didactylus (assembly GCF_015220235.1). Classification (NCBI taxonomy): domain Eukaryota; kingdom Metazoa; phylum Chordata; class Mammalia; order Pilosa; family Megalonychidae; genus Choloepus; species Choloepus didactylus. The sequence continues at coordinate 158,775,524 of NC_051311.1, read as the reverse complement.
CTTTGATTAGATTATTTCCATGGAGTTGTGGCCCTGCCCATTCAATATGGGTCTTAATTAGTTTACTGGAGTCCTTAAGAGAGCCGTCACAGACCCAGAAGCTTGGAGATGCAGACAGAAAGACATTTGGAGATGCTAAGCTAAGAGATGAAGCCCAGAGTTTGCCCTGGAAAAGCTAAGTGAGAACCCACAGATGCTTAAAGAGAAAGCCACTGAAATCAGAAGCTGAAAGCAACATAACCTGGGAGCAAAGGACAGCAGAGGCCAGCCACATGCCTTCCCACCTGACAGGTGTTCCAGACACCATCGGCTTTTCTTCAGTGGAAGTATCTTCTTGTTGATGCCTTAGTTTGGGCACTTTTATGGCCTTGGAACTGTAAATTTGTGAACTAACCCCCACCCCCCATTGTAAAAGCCAATCTGTTTCTGGTATTTTCATTTCAGCAGCTTTAGTAAACTGGAACAATGAGGAATACTGGAATAAGATAATTATGAAAACCTAAACTTTTTAATTTTGCTTCTGGATATGATTAACATGGAACAGATTTATCAGCTTGCCTGAAACAACAGAAAAGATAAAACCATACAAAACACACACAAAAAAAAACACAAGTTTTTAAGAGTCTGAACATCAGAAGAGGAAGATGGGAAACAAATGAGGTGAGGCCTACAAGTTTTCCTGGTTTACTCCCTTGAGACAATTCCCTAATCTTGGCACAGGGAACTGAGGTGGAACTTAGCAAAACCCCTGAACTGAAGAAACCAAGCTGAGTCTGAGAAGATCCAAGGCAGCTAGAATTCTTAAGATTGTGTACCAGAGAGGAGAGAGCTCAACAGGGAGAGTACACTGAAGGACCAATAGAACATCTCACTCCAGGATACAGCAGAGATGAACCTATGTATGTGAGAAAGATACCTGAAACTGAGGGAAAGGGCCACCTATATGATAGGACTAGAGAGAAGGATACCTGGCAACTACTCACAAGAACAGTGCTTGTTATCAACATCCACAATGGAAAATTTATAATTCATAGAGCATTGAGTAGAGTACTTAGGAATGTTTTGCTTCAGCTGTGCGAAATAATTGGCCCTAGACTTAACTCTACTCTAGAACCACCTATCAAATCATGAAAGTAAGACCCAAAATGATCAAACTGTTTCCAAGTGGTCTATTAACTGAATCAAAAAACATAGCCCAAGATGATATGTAGGCATATAAACACCAAATAAGGTAAAATTTATAATGTTTGGAATTTCAACAAAAATTGCCAGATATGAAAAAAGGCAGGAAAACACATCTCATAACGAGAGGAACAGTCAAACCAAAACAACTAAAAAGAAAACGTTTTGAGAACTAGCATAAAAAATAATTAAAACAGTTATTTTAATGGTATTCCATATGTTCAAAACTTACATACATGGAAGATATAAAAACCAAACTTCTTGAGATGAAAATTAGAATTAGAAAAAAAATGTACTAGATGAGAATATTGCACATTAGGCATTGCAGAAGAACTTGAAAGTATAGTAGTAGAAATTATCAAAATGAAAAAGAGAAAGATAAAAATAGTTAAATATGAAAAGATCACACACACATACATATAATTGTATATTACTTTTATGTAGTCTGTGATGACTTACACATATATACTATAGATTTTTAAGCAACTACTAAAATAACAAAACAGTTATAAGCTAACAAAGAAGACATAATAGAATTATAAAAAAAAAAATACTTGATCAACCAAAAAGAAGGCAGAAAAAAAGAGGAAACACTGAATAAAACACATATGTGACAAATAGAAAACAAATAACAAGATGATAGAGTTAAACGTAACCCTAACAGTAATCACATTAAAGGTAAATAGTCTGAATACTCCAATTAAAAGGTAGTGATTGACAGACTGGGTTAAAGACTCCTAAAAAAGATGCACTTTCAATATAAACACACAAGAAGCTTAAATATAAAAGAATAGAATAAGATATATTATGCTAACAGTAGTCAAAAGAAATCAGGAGTGGTTATATTAACATCAGAAAAAGTAGATTTTAGAGAAAAAGTAAAGAATTTTACCAGAGATAAATAAGATAATTTCAAAATCATAATGGGGTCAATTAAACAAAAAGATATAACAATTCTAAATATTAATGCAACAGAAATCCACAATGCATGAAAAAAGTCTGATAGATCTAGAAGGGCAGAAACACACATTTCAAGCCAGAGATTTCAATACCCCATTCCCAATAATGCACAAAATAAGGAGGCAGAAATTCAGCAAGAATACAGTAGATTTGAACTACACTACCAACCAACATGACCTGTTTGACATTTATAAAAGATTCCACCCAACAACAACAGAATACACATTCTTCCCAAGTACACACAGAACCATATTCACAGCCATAAAATGAGTCTTGATACATAAAAAAGAACTGAAGTTATACAAAGCATGGTCTCTGAACACAATGGAATTAAATCAGAAATTAGTAACAGAAAAACTGGGAAATCCTCAAAAATTTGGAAACTAACTGATACATTTTCAAATAACCAGTAAGTATAAGAAGGTAAAAAGGAAATCAGAAATTATTTTGAATGGAATGAAATTGAAACTTTACGTATCAGAATTCACTGAAACAATACTAAGCAGGAAATTTATAGCACCAAATGCCTATACTAGAAAAGAAAAAGGTCTCAAGTCAGTGACCCCTGATTCTACCTTAAGAAACTAGAAAAATAACAAATGAAATCCAAATAAAGAATAAAAAAGGAAATAATATAGATCAAAATAAAACAATTAAACATAAACAAACAAAAAATAAATGAAGAAGGAATGAAGTCCTGATGCATGCAACAACATGGATGAACCAGGAGGACATTATGTTGAACAAAATAAGTCAGACACAAAAGAACAAATATTGTATGATATCACTAATATGAACTAATTATAATGAGCAAACTCTGGGAGTCAAAATCTAAAGGACAGGTTACCAGGAGATAGAAAGAGGGTAGAGAATGGGCAGATGATGCTTGGGGTATACAGAATTTTTAATAAGGTTGATTGTAAATGTTTGGAAACAGATAGAGGTGATGGTAGCACAATACTGTAAGTGTAATTAACAGTGCCGAGTGTGAGTGCGGTTGAAAGGGAAGTCTAGGGTCGTGTATGTCACTAGAAGGAAAGCTAGAGGATAAAACATGGGACTGTAAAACATAGTGAAACCTGTAATAGACAAAGACTGGTTAATTATACAAATATAAGAAAGTTCTTACATGAACTAAAACAAATGTAAGTCACTACTACAAGGTGTTAATAGGATGGTAATAGGAAAAATACAGCTAATGCAAACTAAGGACTACAGTTAACAGTAACATTGCAATATTCTTTTATTGTAACAAAAGTACTAAACCAAAGTTAAGCATCAATAATAGGGGGCATAAGCATTATGTGATTTTTTTTTTTTTTTTTTTGAGCAATGAGAATTTTCTCAAATTGATCATGGTGATGAATGTATAACTCAGTGATTATACCAAGAGCCACTGATTGTACACTGTGGATGGATTGTATGGTATGTGAAAAAAAAAACAACTGTTTTTTTTTTTTAAACAATAACAACAAAGAAAGGAAACTATCAAGTAACCCAAAAGCTGGTGCACTGAGAAAGTCAAGTAACTATAAACCTCTAGCCAGACATATAAGGAAATAAAGAGGAAAGACAAGATTTATCAGTATCAGGAATGAGAGAGATGACATTGCTCAGATTCTATACATATTATGACAACATTGTGGACAACCTTTTGCCAATAAATTTGACAACCTATGAAGAAATGTGCAAATTCCTTGAAAGAATCAAATTACCAAGAAGAAACTCAAGAAGAAATAGATAACCCTATATCATCCTACGATTTAAATAAATTTAAATTGAACAAGAGCAAATTAAACATAAATTAAACAGCAGTAATTGATGAAACAGAAAATAATAAAAAAGATTGTAATAATACATAAAATGGGAAGCTTCTTTGAAAATATTAATAAAGTTAATAAAAAAAAACTAGTAAGATTGATAAATGAAAAAGACATAAGAAACAAATTACTAGTATCACCAAGGAAAGAAATTACATCACTACATACGACACAAATATAAAGTATAACAATAGAATATTATGAACAAATGTGAAAATTTAGATGGAACTACATACAATACCATACAATCCATCCACAGTGTACAATCAGTGGCTCTTACTATAATCACTGAGTTATACATTCATCACTATGATCAATTTGAGAGAATTCTCATAGCTCAAAAAAAAAGACCCTTGAAAGACCCAACTTACCACAACTGACACAAATGAAATATCAAATCAGATTATAATCATCATTAAAGAAATTGAATGTGTTGGGAAAATCCTTCCCAAAAGTTTTCCAAAGACTTCTGGTTCATCCATGAGATATTAACTGAAACCAGACTTACTCTTTATATTAGTTTCCTAGGGCTACCATAACAAATTATCAGAAACTAGGTGGCTTAAACAACAAAAATTTCTTCTGTCAAAGTTCTGGAGGCCAGCTGTCTGAAATCAAGGCGTTCATAGGGCTGCAGTCCCTCTGAAGGCTCTAGGGAAGAATCCTTCCTTGCTGCATCCTAGTTTCTGGTAGTTGCCTGCAGTCCTTAGCATTCCTCAGCTTATAACTGCATTAGTCCAATATCAGCCTCCATCATCACATGGACTTCTTCCCTGTGTATCTGTCATCACACGACTTTCTTATAAAGACACAAGTTCATTGGGTTTAGGGCCCAAACTAATCCAGTATGACCACACTTTTATATAATTATACATCTCCAAAGTTCCTATATCCAAATAAGTTTACATTTTGAGTTTTAATTTTAGGAGGCTATGAATTTTAGGAGGACACTATTCAACCCAAGTACAGTCTTCCCTCTGGCTCCCCCAACCGTCATATCTGTCTTATGGGTAAAATAAACTTCCCCATCTCCATATTCCTAATAGCCTTAAAGTATCCCAGCATCAACTCTAAGCCCAAGATCTCATCTAAATATTATCAGTTCGAAAAGTCCCAGACCTCACAATACAAATGATTTCAACTTGATGTGGGTGATACTGAGGTTACATTTCATCCTGGGGGAAAACTCTTCTCTATCCGGGGACCTGTTAACTTAGTATATAAGTTGTGTGCTTATAAAATCAATGGTGGGACAGGCATAAGATAGATATTCCCATTCTGAAGAAGAAAATGTAAGGAATAAAGGAATCACTTGTTGCAAGTTTGTAAATCAGTAGGGTAAATTCCATTTTCATGGCCTTAGAATAATCTTCTATGTTCTGTGCTCGTCTGTGGCTCTGACTCTTGCTATGGTTCTGCCCTCCAAACCCAAAGGTCTACCTTGTGTACCCTCTCTGTCCTCTGGGTCCTCAGTGGCAGCAGTTGTCCAGCCCTCTCAGTAGCCCATGTCCAGCTTGTAGAATTCCAGAAGCCTGTGAGTCTTCTTTCATTTCATCCTCTCTCTGCCCACTTCAGTCTACACTGGCAGTGTTTCTTTTCATAAAACCTTGATTTCTTCCATGTATGTCAAGGGGATCCATACCATTAAACACAAAGATTCTACTCAGATCCTTCATGGATAATTCCATCTCTATTCCTGGTTTAGGTTAGGATGGTTGATTGGACCCATAAGTCACATACCTAACCTCTTCAACAAAAGGTTGTCTTTGCATTCTCTACAGAGCATGTTTTAGCATCTTTTGCAATACAGACAGCCTGAGTATTTTCCAAACCATCAAGTTCTGGCTCCTTTTTACATAGCAATTTCTTCTTCAATTTATCTCTGTCTTCTCTCATTCTACTATGAGAAACAGCTTTGACACTTTGCCTGGAAATCCCAGCTAAATGTCCAAATTTCATTGCATACAAGCTCTACTTTCAACCAAATGACAGAACACAATTCTGTTTTCTATCAAGTTATAACAAGGACCTCTGTTCCTCCAGTTTCCAATAATATGTTCATCAGTTCCTTCTAAGGCCTCTCCAGAAGCACCTTTAATGTTCATATTCCTACCAATACTCTGTTTATGATGATATATGCATTCTCTATGATGAACAGTAGTTTTCTCCATCACACTCTGTCTTCTAAGCCCTCATCACAACTGTCTTTAACTTTCACATTTCTACACCAACTGTTTCATCAAGGCAATCTAGGTTTTTTTTTCTATCATGTACCTCAAAATTCTTCTACACTCTACCTATTACTGAATTCCACAGACACTTCCACGTTTTTAGGTATTTCTTACAGCAGCACCCCATGCCCAGTACCATAATCTGTATTCAATTCCTATGGCTGCCATAACAAATTACCACAAACTTGGTGGCTTAAAACAACAGAAATTTAGTCTCTCACAGTTCTAAGAGCCAGAGGTCCACAATCAAGGTGGATTGGTTCATTCTCAAACTCTGAAGGAGAATCTGCTCCATGCGTCTCTCCTAACTTCTGGTCAGCATTCACTGGCTTGGAGTTCTATCAGTCCAATACCTTCCTCAATCATCAGATGAACTTCATCCCTGTGTGTTTGTGTCTTTACGTGGCCTTCTTATAAGATTATCAATCATTGGATTTAGGGCCCACAATAATCCAATATGGTCACATCTTCACTGATTACATACGCCAAGACTATTTGCAAATAAGGTCACATTCTGAGCTTCCAGGTGAACACAAATTTTTTTGTGGGGGGAGCATTATTCAACTCAGTACACTCACCCTCTGGAAACAAGAAAAATGGCCAAAAATACAAAAACACAAAACAACTGTTTTCAGACACAGGGGTATAGGTAGTACACAATTAAGAACCCTGAGAGAAGGGAAGAAACCAAAGTGACAAAACTATCTGCCTGAAAATACTTAATGGAATTTTGTACATGAGGAAGGTTTACAAGCACAGCATGGAAATCACTCTGAGTTCATTTAAAGAGAGAATTAAATTCAAAGAGACTGTGGCATCTGGAAGTTGAAGGACAGAGGACCAGAAAGGGAAGACATCACAGAAACAGAGCACCAGAAATCGACATGGGATGCTAATTGTGCTGCTTAAGCCAGGCTTGCAAGGAATGACTCAGAGCTCACCAAGACTGAGACATGATCAAATTCAAATCAAGCAGAGTAGAGAGTCTTCTCTGAACACTGAGAGCATGAGCAGAGAATGCAGAAGGGTCATAAAAAAGAAGTAGGACTAAATGAGTGCAGTATAAAGGCTACAATATATCTGCTGTATCAAAGATCAAAAACATTAAAAGGATTGAAATGATCTACAATTAATTTAATGTAAAATAATAAAATCCATCCCACAATATAAAAAAATACAAGTCATGAAACAAAGAAAAGAAATTGACCAATAAATTGACCAAAATGGAATTAACAGAGAGGACTTTCAAAACTATTATAAATGTGCTCAACATACTGAAAAATTTGAAGAAAAACATGAATCTAATGAGCAGGGAAAGGGAAGATTTTAAAAACATTTAATAGGACTTCCAGTCAACAAGATGGTAGAGTAAGAGCCTTTAGGGTTCTAGTCCCCCAAAGAATCTTTGGAAAACAAGCCAAAACTGACAGAACCATTTCCTCAGAGATCCAGAAAACAGTTAAAGGGTTACAGTAACAGTTGAGCACCAAATCAAGAAGGCAACTTAGAAGTGCTCTGGCATTCAAGGAAAACTCCATTATATCACTAACTGGATACAACCTTAAGGAAAAAACACATCCAGGACTTATTTCTACAGTTAACACATTGAAATATGCAGTATGCAACAAAAGATTACAAGGACACAAAGAAACAGAAAATGATGGCCCAATAAAAGGAACAAGGTAAAACATCAGAAGCCATCAATGAAGGCCAGACTTTTGACATATTGGACAGAGACTTCAGAAAAATAGCCTTAAATATGCTCAAAGAGTCAAAGGAAAACATGAGCAAAGAACTATAGGATATCATGGAAACTATATGTGCACATAATGAGAATTTTAATAAAGAGATAGAAATTATAAAAAGAAGAAACAAATACTGGAATTGAAGTCTGCAATAAATGAACTAAAAAAATTCCTGAGAGGAGTCCTACAGCAGACTGGAACTGTTAGAAGAAAGAAACAGTATACTTGATGATAAGAAAATTACATCTATTCAGGCTGATGAACAGAGAGAAAGAAAATAATGAAGAAAAATGAACAGAGCCCATGAGACTGGTGGGACACCACCAAGCATACCAATATATGCATTATGGAAGATCCAGAAGGAGAAGAGAGAAGGGGGCAGATGGAATATTTTAAGCGACAATGGCAGAAAACTTCACAAATTTAATGAAAGACATGATATACACATAAAACAATCCCAACAACGTACAAATAGGATAAACCTGAAGAGCTCTGTGGCCAAACACATTATAATCATACTTTCAAATGCCAAACACAAAGAGAGATTCCTGAAAGCTGTATGAGAGAACTAATGCATAACATACAGGGGAGACAATGAGATTAAGTGTCAATTTGAAGCACATGAATTAGAAACCATGGAGAAAAGAAGGCAGTGGGCTGAAATATTTAAAGGCTGAAAGAAAATAAGTGCCAACCAAGAATTTTATATCCAGTGAGCTCTTTCAAAAATAAGGAAGAGATTAAGACATCTTCAGAGAAACAAAATCTTAGGAAGCTTGTCACTACTAGACCTGCCCTACAAGCAATGTTAAAAGCAGTTCTTCAGATTGAAAGGAAAAGACACTAGAGAGTAGACTGAAGTGGCATAAAGAAATAAAGATCACCAATAAAAATAACTACATGGGTAATAATAAACACCAATACTACTGTATTGTATTTTTGGTTTGTAACTCTACTGTTCATTTATTACAGGATCTAAAATGCAAATTCATAAAAAGTGATGATAAATTTATGGTTTGGGATGCACAATTATAGATAAATAATTTGACATAAGAGCAACATAAAGGTAGGGAAATGGAGGGGTATTAGGAATAGTTTGTGTGTGTTAATGAAGTTAAGTTGGTATCAAATCAAACAAGAGTATTATAGATTAAGTATGTTAAATTTAAGCCCTATAGTAACTACAAACATATATACAGAAGGAAATGAAACACACACACACACACACAAAATGATTCACTACAAAATTTCATCAAAATACAACAGTAGGCAGCAATGGAAGAACTGAGGGACCAAAAAGTTATGACTTGTAAAAACCAAATAAAAAAAGGTGGAATAAAGTCCTGCAGTTACTTTAAATGTAAATGGATTAACTTCTCCAGTCAAAAGGCAGAGACTGGAAGAATGGATTAAAAAATATGATCCAACTATATGCTGTTTATAATAGATTCACCTTAAATTCAAAGACACAAGTAGGCTGAAACTCAAAGGATGGAAAGAAAATATTGCATGCATATAGTAACAGAAAGAGTGTTGGGCTAAAATAATATCTTATAAAATATCTTTAAGTCAAAAACCATTGAAAGGGACAAGGAAGATACTAGGAAGATACTGCGTATTTACAAAACAGCCAATTCAATAAAATATAACAATTATAAATACATATACACCTAACTTGGAGCACCAAATTATATGAAGCAAATACTGACAGATCCAATGGCAGAAATAGACAGTTCTCATTAATAGCAGGAAACTTCAAAACACCACTTTCAATTATGGGTAGAACATCTAGACAGAAGATGAGTAAGGAAATAGAAGACTTTAATGATAACACACATTAATGGGACCTAACAGATATACAGAGAATACTTTACCCAAAAGCAGTAGAGCACACATTCTTCCCTGGTGCTCAAGGATCATTCTCCAGGAGAGATCATGTGTTATTCCGCATAAATTAAAAAATACTGCAATCATACCATGTATCTTCTCTGACCAAAATGGAATGATATTAAAAAACAATAACAAAGTGAGAACAGCAAAAAACTCACAAATATGTGGAAATTAAACAATACACTCTTAAACAACCAATGGGTCAAAGAAAAATCACAGGGAAATTGGGAAATATCTTGAGGAGAATAAAAGGGAAAACACAGCATATCAAAATTTATGGGATTCAGTAAAGGCAGTGCCAAGAGGACAATATATAACTCTAAATGTTTACCTTTTACAAAAGAATTATCTCAAATCAGTTGCCTAATCTCACATCTGGAGAAGAAAGAGAAAGAAGATTAAACTAAACACAGAGAAGAGGAAGAAAATAACAGAGATTATACTGGATATAAATGACATAGAGAATAGAAAAAAAAATCAATCAAATAAATCTTTAGCTACACTAAGTGAGAAGAAAAGGACACAAATAACTAAAATCAGAAATGAAAGGGAAGTCTTTACTACTGACCCCACAAAAATAAAAAAGGACTATTATAATAAGATACTACGAAAAATTGTATGCCAACAAATTAGATAATGTGGTTGGAATGGACACATTCCTAGAAACACACAAGTTACCTAAACTGAATTAAGAAAAAATAGAAGACCTCAACAGACTAACAACAAATTAACCGATGGAATCAGAAATCAAAAACCTCCCAACAAACAAAAGTCCAGAATCAGATGGCTTCACTGGTGATTAATAAATATTCCAAGAAGAATTAACATCAATCCTCCTCAAACTCCTCCAGAAAAGATGAAGAGTAGAGAACACTTCTTAACTCATTCTATGAGGCCAGCATCACCCCAGTACAAAGTCAGATAAAGAAAGAAAATTATAGACCAATCCTGCTCATGAATATAGATGCAAAAATTCTCAACACAATACTAGCAAAACAAATCCAATGACACATTAAGAGAATTATACACAATGATCAAGTGGGATTTATCCCAGGAATCCAAGGGTGGTTCTGTATATGAGCATCAAGTAATTTATTACACTACATTAATAGAATGAAGGAACAAATATCATCATCTCAATTCATGTAGAAAAGGGATTTGACAAAATCCAGCATCCTTTCTTGAGAAAAAACACTCAGAAAACAAGGAATAGAAGGAAACTTTCTCAACATGATAAAGGGCATATAAGAACAGCATACATCTAACATCATACACAATGGTTGGTAAAAAACTAAAAGCTTTCCCTTTAAGATCAGGAATAAGTCAATGATGCCCACTATCACTACAGCTATTCAACACCTACTGGAAGTTTCAGCCAGTGCAATTAGGTAAGAAAAGAAATAAAAGGCATCCAAATTGGGAAGGAAGAAGTAAAATTTTCCCTATTTGCATTTGACTTGAGCCTATATATAGACAATCCCGATAAATCCACAACAATGCTACTAGAACCAATAAATTAATTCAACACAGTGATGGGTACAACACACAAAAATCAGTTGTGTATCTATACACTAGTAATGAACAATCTGAAAAGTAAATCAAGAAAAAAATTTATTTACAGTGACAACTAAAATAATGAAATATCTAGGAAAAAAAGTAACCAAGGATGTAAAGGGCTTGTATTTAGAAAATCAGAGAACACTGTCAAAGAAATTAAATACCTAAATAAATGGAAGGACATTGTGTAATCATGGATTGGAAGACTGAATACTAAGATGTTAATTCTACCCAAAACAATTTACAGATTCAATGGAATACCAATCAAAATCCCAATAGCCTTCTTTGCTGAAATGCAAAAGCCAACCATCAAATTCATGTGGAAGGGTAAGGGGCCCCAAAGAACCAAAACCATCTTGTAGAAAACAATGAAATTTGAGGATGCACATGTCCCAATTTTAAAACTTATTACAAAGATACAGTAATCAAACCAGTGTGGTACTGGTACAAGACAGACACACTGGCCAAAGAGATAGAACTGAGAGTTCAGAAATAAATCCTCACATCTATGGCTACTTGATTTTTGACAAGGGTGTCAAGTCCACTTAATGGGGAAAGAATTGTCTCTTCAACAAATAATATTGGAAAAACTGGATATCCACATGCAAAAAAAAAAAAAAAAATGATAGTGGACACCACATTATAGCATATAGAAAATGTAACTTAAAGTGGAACAAAGACCTAAATATATGAACTACAACTATAAAAGTCCTAGAAGAAAATATAGGGGATCACCTCCTGGACACTGTATTAGGCAATGAATTCTCAAACTTTACACCAAAAACACCATAAACAAAAGGAAAAAAAAATGGACAGATTGAAAGACATTATCAAGAATGTGTAAAAATTCTTCAGAATGAGAGAAAACATTTGTGAATCATAAATCTGATATGGGTTTAATATCCACAAATAAAAAAAGCTGCTACAACTCAACAACATAAAGACAAAAAAAAACAATTCAAAAATAGGGAAAGTACTTGAACAGACATTTTTCCAAAGAAGATATACAAATGGCCACTGAACATGTGAAAAGATGCTCAGCATCATTTACCATTGGTGAAATGCCAATCAATACCTTGATGAGATACTACTTCACCCAGCAAACCCATTTCTTGGTATACAGCCTAAAGATATGAAAGCAGGGACTTGAACAGATATTTGCACACTGAAGTTCAGAGCAGCATTATTCACTCTGTCAGTGGATATATTAATAAACAAAATGAGGTATATGTATACAATGGAATATTATTCACCCACAAAAAGTGATGAAGTTCTGATAAATCCTACAACATGGACTAACCTTGAAGACATTGTGTTGAGTGAAATAAGCCAGACACAATAGGACATATACTGCATGATTTCACTCATAAGAAATAGAGTATGTAAATTCATAGTCAGAAATTAGAATACAGGTTCCAGGGGAAGAGGTATTGGTGTGAAGAGGGGAGTTAATGCTTAATTGGTACAGACATTGTTTAGGTTGATGGAAAAGCTTGGTAACAGGTGGTGATACTGGTAGAACAACACTGTGAATGTAATTAACACCACTGAATTGTATACTTGAAAATGTTAAATGGGAAATTTTATGTTGAATATATGTTACCACAATATAAAGTTTTAAAAGCATACAAGTGGAACTTCTAGAGATAAAAAAGTCCAATATCTCAAATGAAAGTATTACTAGATATAATTACATCAGATCAGCCACATTAGCAGTAACTAAAAAGATGAAACAGTAAGAGCTGTCCAAACTGAAAGACAGAAAGAAAAAATACTAAATCACTAAAACAAACAAAAATCAGATTTTCTGTGGCATTAGGTTATTATCAATCAGTCAAACACAAGTATAAAAGGAGACCCAGAAAGAGAGTAAAAAGGGATCAGAAAAAAATACTTGCAAAAATTGTAACTAAAATAATTTGCAAATGTGAAAGAAAAACACATTTGCAAGGATCCAAGAAGTAAACAAACCTGAAGCTAGACATAATAGTAAGAAATACATCAGGTACATTGTAATCAAACTGATGAAAAACAGTGATAGAGAGCCAATCTTGAAAACAGCAGAGAAAAAAGGCACATTATGTACTGAGGGAAAAAATAAGAACATCCACAGACTTCTTGTTCAAAACTTACTAAGCAAGGACAAAATGGAAAACCACCTTAACAAACTTTGAAGGGGATGGGAAAAACCCTGTAATCCTAGAATTCTAAAATCAATGAAAATATTTTTCAAAAATTAAAGTGAAAAAAACTTCAAAAACTAAAAGGTTGAAAGAATACACTACTAATAGAACTTCACTAAAAAAGAAATACTAACAAAAGTTATTTATGCAGAAGGAAATAATACCTGGATCTACAGAAAGAAAGATTACCCTAAATACAAGATCTGACATTAGGGTGAGGTAACACAGTCAACTAGGAGACACTCTCAATGCTAACTTATCAGAGTAAGGGCTTCCTTAAATCTTGTGTCCTATGTAATTCACTTTCAATGAGACACTCACTCTCAGGGTCATGGAAGTGCAGGTTGGTCCTGAGAGGAGTTCTACTCAAAATTTTCATCCTATACACTTTATTCACCTCACCCTATTCCTAAACCTGAAAAATGGTAACATGTAGCTATATGTGATTTTTTAAAAATCTAATTGGTTTCTCTAAAAGGTAATTTTAAAGCAAAAACTAATAATGGTACATTGTTGGGTTTATTACTTTACATAAAAATAAAGTATATATTTTACACTTTATTAAGTATATAAAAAATAAAATGTAGGAGGACAACAACAAACTGCACGAGTGAGAAGTAGATGTATATAGATTTTAGTTACATTATACATAAAGATATAAATTTGAAGGTATACTAAGTCAAAACAAAAAAAAATACACTTTAGAGCAAACAAAAAATAGAGGTACAGGTAATATGGGAATGGTGCAGATTAATGAAAGTTAAAAAAAATCACAATCCAAAAAAAAATAAGGAAATAATGGGGAAAAAGAACACATAGAAAAAAATAGAAATAAATAGAAAAAGTCATATTCAATCATACAGATAATTATGTCAACTATAAATGGCCTAAAAACTCCAATTAAAAGACAGGTTGTCAGACTGGGTATAAAAACAAGAAGTATATGCTGGCTATAAGAAAGTCATTTTAAATATAAAGACAAAGGAAAAGATAATAGAAGCAGATATACCGCATATTAGAGGATCTACTGAGAATGCAGAAACCACACCAGTAATTTGAATGGTAAAATTTTAATACTACTGTATAAGAAATAAAATTGAATTACTCAATAAGAAAGCTATAGAGAATTCTAAATAATATGGGCATAGCAAATGTAGGAATCAGCTTCTACCTCAAGAGCTGAAGGATAATACACAAGGAACAAACAAATTAGGAACAGAGATGCCCCTGAAGTCTGAGATTCAGTCTCAATGGACAGGGTCTGACTGTGGCACTGGATGTGAATAAGTTCACTGAGTGGCAAAAGGCTAGGGCTCACAAATGACACTGCCCACTGGAGTGAGGATGAAACTTATTGTGAAGACTGCTACTTGAATGCCAGTGAGAGTGATTGGGAAACTACCAATTGGGATGCTGAGCCTAGCTGGTAAACTACCAGTTGGGGTGCTGGTATAACTTGCCAGGAAGTCCTGTGATTGGGTATTAGTGAGACTCATTGAGAACTGGCAACATAAGATGAGACCATATATTAGGGTATTGACAAAACTCACTGAGATACCACATCCAGGGGTGCTGGCAAGACATTCAAGGAAACAGCATGCTTGCTGTCAAAGTATAGAAGCAAGGAGAAAAACGCCAAAACCAGAAAAGAAGACCCTTCCTATTGAAGTGTCCATTCAGCACAAACAAGGTAACATTGTGCTGACTGGTAAAACAGAGTGTTTACAGGGACCAGTTATAACTGGCACAATATATAAGCACCAATCATAAGAAGGTAGAGAGGTTCAATAAAATAGTTATTACTAGGAATAACAAGGTGTTTTATATAACGATGGAAGGTCAACTCATCAGGAAAAAATAGCAATCCTAAATATGTATTTACCTAATTTCAGTGTTTCTAAATACATGAAGTGAAGGTGGCAGAACAAAAAGGAGACATAGAAAAATCTACAATTATGGCTAGAGATTTCAACATTCCACTCTTACAAATTGATATGACAGTAAGAATGTAAAATAATAGACATATAGAAGAATTAATACCATTATACCTAACAATGCAAGAATGAACTTTGTATTCAAGCACATATGGAATAATCAGGATGGTTCATATTTTTCCTGAATCATAAAACATTTCTGAAAACAATTAAAAGGAGCTAATACAGAATGTGTTCTTTGAACAGAAGAAATTTAGTTGGAAATCAACATCAGAAAGATATATGAGAAATGATCAAACACAAGGAAATTGAACAATCCCTACTAAATAATCCCATGGTCAAAATGAACTTAGAAGGAACATTGGAAAATATTTTGGACTAACTTAAAACTTTAAGAAAACAACAAAATAAAATGAATGGAATGAAGGTAAAGCAATGTTATGGAGAAATGTATAGCTTTAAATACTTACGTAGGAAAGTCTGAAAGCAATGATCTATCTTGTTCTCTTAAGAAACTAAAGAAAGACGAGTACATTAAATTCAAGGTAAAGAAGAAAGTAAAGGCAGAAAATATTAAAGATAAGAGCATAAATCAATGCAATAGAAACCAAACAAGTGAGAAAAAAATAAATTATCTAAAGGCTGGTTCTTTGAAAAGAAGAACCAGCTATGGTTACTAAAATTAAAAAAAAGAGAGAGAGAATGGAGACATGAGTAATATTAGGAATGAACAAGGAAACATCACTATAGATCCAATGACGCTAGAGGAAAAATAACAGAACACTGTGATCAATATACGGAATAAATTTGACCATTTAGATAAAATGGACAAACACTTTGAAAGACAAATTGTCAAAACGGACTCCAAAAAATCTGAAAATCACTATATCAGTTAAGGACAACGAATTGTAAATAAAGTACTTCCGATAAACAGTTACAGTCTGCTGTTGTGGTGTAACCCTCCTATAACACATCCATCATGCTGATTACAACTATAAATTCTGGCCAAAATGTGATAACTAAACAAGGACTCTGAAAAGCCAAGGAAATCAGGCGAATTCAGGATGGGTGTCAAAGAAGCAACTCACACAGAGGCTAATTTTCAGTTTTGGAGGTTTTGTTTTATTTCAATCCCCATCCCCCACCCCTCTCACCCACCCCTTCTACCTCAGTCTCCCTCTCAGCTTCATCCTAAGGTGGGTCCACAGTTGCTGAGAAGCATGAAACTGAGGGCTAAAAGTCCGTAGAAATCCTGCAGTCCTTCTGGACAATGGAATCAAGAGATGAAGCCCAGGGAAGCCATAGTGAGAGGAGGAAATGTTGCAAAGGAGACAGCTAGAGAAAGGGCTCTGATAATTCTGTGTATAAGTCTGTATAAGGCTCAGCCAAACACCTGGACCACATAAACTAGATAGACCCAAAACTAGCACAGCAAAGGCTTTAGGAATTGAATTTTATTTGAAATACCGCCAACAGAAGGAAAGAAAGAGTCCAGTATCTGAACCTGTGTGGATTACTTACTAAAATAAAAATATCGACCTTCTCTATGTGATTATATCAGAATCCAGAAGACATGAACATATTTATAATTTTCATATACAATGCAAACTAACACAAAATACAGAAATCCAGGAAAATGGACTCATTATTAAGGAAAAGAAAATCAAATGATAAATTCAAGATGACAAAGAAGTTTGATTTATCAGACAATAACTTTAAAACAGCTATGATAAACTATGCTGCATAAAGGAAAGAATAGTTGAAATCAATAGCACAACAGGAAATCTTAGCAGAGCAATAGAAACAAATAAAATAAAAGAAACAGATGGAAAAATTTTAACTAAAATATAGGGTATCTGGCTCAAGAGGAGAATGGAGATGACATTAAAAAAATGATCAAAAACTTTAGACACATCAATGGATTAACCAGACTGAAGAAAAGGGGGGGGGCAGAAGAACAAATGAGAATAAAAGTAAAAGAGAATCTCAGGCATCTTTATTACAGTATTAATAGATGTAACATATGGGAATAATTGTCATTCCAGAAGGAGAGTCCGAAAAGAAGAGAGGGGAATAGAAAATTTAGCAATATATAAAAATGCCACTATATCATTCTGTAAAACACATAAATTTACAGATTCAGACAACTCCAAACAGGATAAAATCAAGGAAAACCCATGCCTAACAATACTGTAAT
Source organism: Choloepus didactylus (assembly GCF_015220235.1). NCBI lineage: Eukaryota > Metazoa > Chordata > Mammalia > Pilosa > Megalonychidae > Choloepus > Choloepus didactylus. The sequence goes on along the minus strand of NC_051311.1, from coordinate 158,757,825 downwards.
CAAATGTTGATAGCCAAATAAACATATTGTTGTAATCAAATGTTGACAGCCAAATAAACATAAAATAAACATGTTGATAGTCAAATAAAATAAAAAACTGGAAAGCAGCTAAAGGAAAATGACACATTGTGCAGAAGGGAAAAATAATTCAAAGCACTATGGATTTCTTATCAGAATCTGTAGTGGTCAGAAGTCAGCTTCAAATGGTTGGGAAAAAAAAAATGTTGCCTAACCAAAATGCTGTACTTAGTGAAAAGATCCTTCAAGAAGGTGGGATAATTTGGGATAACGGAAACATTTTAGTGATGGATGGTGGTTATAGCACAACATTGTATACGTAACTAACAGCAATAAATTATATATTTAAATGTGGTTAAAAGGGAATGTTTTGTATATATGCTTCTGGAACAAAATTTTTAAGAAAGCAAAAAAATACAGGACTGTACAGCACAAACATGGAGCATGAATGGAAACCATGAACTATAGTTAGTTAATAGTAAAATTATAGTAATAATCTCATCAATTGTAACACATGTATCACACTAAAGCAGGGTGTTGATAATAGTGGGGTATATGCAAATTCTGTATTTTCTGCATGATTTTTCTCTAAACCTACAAAACTTCTCTCAAAAAAAAAAAAAGGTAGGAAAGACTTCTTTAAATAAAGTGACATCATCTTTAGGTAAAGGAAAAGTAAGATAATATGTCACCAGCAAATCTGCTCTACAATAACTGCTCAAGGAAATTCTTTCAGCTGAAACAAATTAAAAGGAAGAGGACATCTCAAATCTTTAAGAATGAAAGAAGAACATCAGCAATAGCAAACATCTGGATGAATATAAGAGACTATTTTTCCTTCCTAAGTTATTCAGAATATGTAAGACTGCTTAAAGCAAAAAATTATAACAGTGATTGGGAGGAATTTTCAGTGATCATACATGCAGCATATATATGAAAATTATAAAAAAAACATCAAGAGGGTAGCTGGGTAAAGGGACCTTTATGATTGTTAAGATTTCAACATTTTAAGTGAAATTGTACAATATTAATTTTAATGAGACCTCAAAATCACTGGTTTGTATACTGTCATCTCTAGAGTACCAACAAATACAAAAAAATTATAACTACCAAATTAAATGAATTAAATACAGCCAAATGAAAACTAAATATATTGAATTAAAACAATGCAAAAAAATCAAACAATACAAAAGAAGGCAACAAAGGAGGGTCAAAAAACAGAAAATAAATTTTAAAATTATGTAAACACTTGAATTGAAAGACAGACATTGAGAAACTGGACAAAAAACTAAGACCCAACCATAAGCTGCCTACAAGTGACATACAGATAGGTTCAAAGTAAATAGAGAGGATAAAATAGAATTATCATACAAACAGCAAGGATAAGAATGCTGGAATGGCTCTACTAATACCAGATAAAATAAAATTCAAGTAAAAGAGGATTTTCAGAGGTAAAGAGGACATTTCATAATGATAAAAGGGACGATTCATCAGGAAGACTTAAGTACTGAATCTGTATGTGCCTAATAACTGTCTCATATAAGAAGCAAAAATTGATACTTAAAGGGTGATACAGATAATTCCATAATCAGAAATACGTAGATCTTCTATGTAGACATTTATAGAACAGTATACCCAACAACTGCGAAGTCCTCATATTCTTGAAGTGGATATGAAATGGAACATTCTCCAAGATAGACCATATGAGGGCTGTAAAACAAATATAATTTACTAAAATCAATGAATCATATAGCATTGTGCCAGTCTGTATATATCATGTCCCCAAGAAAAAGCCATGTTTTTTAATGCAATCTTGTGGGGGCAGACGTATTAGTGTTGATTAGGGTGGAACCATCTGATTGTTTTCATGGAGATGTGACCCACCCAACTGTGAGTGACACCTTTGATTAGGGTCTGACCTCTTGATTGAATGTTTTCATGAAGTGTGGCCCTGCCCATTCAGGGTGGGTCTTGAGTAGTTCACTGGAGTCCTATAAAAAGAGCTCACAAACAGAGGGACCTCAGAGCAACTGAGGGTGACATTTTGAAGAGGAGCTGCAGCTGAGAGGACAAAATGCCCCAGGAAAAACATTTTGTAATGCAACCTGGGAGCAAGCAGATGCCACCCATGTGCCTTCCCAGTTAACAGAGGTTTTCCGGATGCCAATGGCCATCCTTCAGTGAAGGTATCCTATTGTTGATGCCTTACCTTGGACACTTAATGGCCTTAAGACTGTAACTTTGTAACCAAATAAACCCCCTTTATAAAAGCTAATCAATTTCTGGTGTTTTTCAAAACAACAGCACTAGCAAACTGGAACAAGCATGTTCTCTAAACATATAATAAGTAAATATCAATAATGAGATACTTACAAAAAAACGCAAATATCTAAAAATATTTTGAACTGAATAACAATGAAAGAATGACTTACTGAAATCAATGGGGGTACAGCTAGGTCAATGTTTAGAAAAAACAGTTTATCTTTACATGCAATTTTTATTAGGAAACATAAAGATCTAAAAATCTTTGTACTAAAATCCAAGGAATCTACAAAAAAAAATCCTAAAATATGTAAGTTTAGAAAAGTAGTAGGATACAAAGTCAATAAACACAAACATATTTCTAAACACTAACAGGGAACAAATAGAAACCAAAATGAAAACCAAAATACCACTTATAACGGTTCCATAAAAATGAACTACTTAGATATAAATCTAAGAAACATGTACAGGATCTATATGATGATAACTACAAAACACTGATGAAAGAAATTAGGGAATATCTAAATAAATGGACAAACACACTGTGTTCACAGATTAGAAGATTCAATACAGTAAAGATATCAAAAATCCCCAAATTAATTTATAATTTAACACAATTATATAAATATCCCAGCAGGATATGTGTGTGTGTACATAAACACACACACACACATTTGTAAACAGAAAAGTTGATTTAAAACTTTATATGGAAAGGTAAAAGAACTAAAATCAGTCAAAGAGCTTTGAAAAATAATAATACAGTAGAAGAATCACACAGTCCCATTTTAGGACTTACTATGTAGCTACAGTAATTAAGACATCGTGATATTAGTGGTGGGACAGACATACAGATCAATGAAGTCCATTATTTTCCTTGTTAATTCCATCAAATACTGAAAGATGAAATAAGAACAATCCCACGAAATCTCTTTCAGAAAAAAACAGTAAGAAAGAACACTGCCCAACTCATTTTATCATGCCAAAATAACCCTAATCCCAAAATCTGACAAAGAAATTATAAAAATGACAGCCCAATACTGATGTAAAAAAAGGTATAATATTCCTTAAGAAGCATCAGCAAATAAAATCCAACAAGACATAAAAAGTGTAATAGATCATGACCATGTCGGGTTTATCACAGGAATACAATGTTGGTTGAACCTTAGAGAATGATCAATGTGATTTATCATATTAATAGAATAAAGATAAAAACCACAGACTTATTTTAATAAAGGCAGAAAAAGCTCATGACAAAATTCACCAGCTATTCATGATAAAAACTTCAGGAAACTAGGACTTTATTAAACTGAAAAAGAGCAATTAAGAAAAACCTACAGCTAATGCACCTTAAAATGAAAGCAATATTTGTTTTATCCTTGATATTGAGAACAAGAAAAGAATACCTACTTTTACCACTTCTGTTCTACACTGTACTAGACATTGCAGTAAAGAAGGGGGAAAATGCACAAATAAAGTAAAAGTGTTATTTGCAGATGATATATTTACTTATGCAAAGAAACAGATGTATTAGTTATGGTTCACTAGGGAAACAGAACCAATAGGAGATAACTGTAAATATGAGATTTTAAAAAAAGCATCTCACGCAACTGCAGGAATGCACGAGTCCAAATTCCGTAGGGCAGGATGCACAAGCCCAAATTCTTAGGGCAGGCCACAAGGTGGCAACTCCAATGAAGGTCTTCAATGAACTCCCCAGGAGAGGCTGGCTGGCTGAAGAAAAAGAGAAAGTTCTCTCTCTCTTCTCCCCTAAAAGTCTTCAACTGATTGGATTAAATCCAACTGATTGGATTCTCTCATTTCAGAAGACATTCCTTTAGTTGATCGTAGATGTAATCAGGCACAGATGCTATCAACTGACTGATGATTTAATAAACAAGCCTTCTGGTTTATTAACCAGCCATGAAATGTCCTAGCAGTAAAGGTTAGGCCAGTGCTTGCTTGCTCGGACAGACAACGGAGTACCATCACCTGGCCGAGTTGACACATGAACCTAACCATCACAACAAATAATCTACAAAACAGCTGAGATCTAATCAGAGCATTAAGCAGAATCAAAAGTCCTGGTTAAAGTTTGAAAAATCAGCTGCATTCTTATACACTAACAGCATGTATTTGGAAAATTAAATCATAAAAATAATTCCATTTACAGTAGAGAAGAAGACTATAATGTCCTTATGAATAAATATAAGAAGAGATCTGCAAGAATTGTACAAGGGAAACTAAAAATTCACATCCATAAGACAAATTGAAAAGGGTTTAAATAAATGGAGAACCACCATGTTCACTGACTGGAAGACTAAATATATTTGAGATGGCAACTGTCAATCACCTTTACCTCTGTTTTCAATGCAATAGCATTTAAATTCTAAAAGCCTGATTTTAGAAACCAGCATGCAGGTTATATAACTGGTATAGGATTCTATAAGAAATCTATAGAATTATATAAATTTTAAAATTCATGTAAAAATAGAATAAATAGCAAAAGTACTTGCCTATTTCACACAGAATAGGCAAAACAATTTTTTTAAATGAAGAGCAAATTTGGAGGATTACTATATATGATTTTAAGACACACTATAAAACTACAGTAATCAGGACACTTTGGTATTCTTAAAATGATAAACATATAGATTAAGGGAACAGAATTCAACCAAGGTAAATATGATTATTCTGGTTTGCTAATGCTGCCATAATGCAAAACACCAGAGATGGATTGGCTTTTATAAAAGGGTGTTTATTTGGTTACACAGTTACAGTCTTAAGGCCATAAAGTGTCCAAGGTAATGCCTCAACAATCGGGTACCTTCACTGGAAAATGTCCAATGGCGTCCGGAAAACCTCTGTTAGCTGGGAAGGCACGTGGCTGGCATCTGCTCCAAGTTCTGGTTTCAAATGACTTTCTCCCAGGACATTCCTCTCCAGGCTTCAGCTCCTCAAAAATGTCACTCTTAGTTGCTCTCGGGGCATTTGTCCTCTCTTAACCTCTCCGGAGCAAAAGTCTGTTTTCCAAGGCCATCTCCAAAATGTCTCTGCAAGCTGAAGCTCCTCTCTCAGTTCTAGAGCATTCTTCAAAGTGTCCCCCTTGGCTGTAGCTCCTCTTCAAAATGTCACTCACAGCTGCAATTCAAAATGGCACTCACAGCTGCACTGAGATCCTTCTGTTTGTCAGCTCATTTATATGGCTCCACTGATCAAGGCCCACCCTAAATGGGTGGGGCCACCCCTCCATGGAAATTATCTCTTCAGAGTTATCACCCACAGTCGGGTGGGGTGCATCTCCATGGAAACACTCAAAGAATTACAATCTAATTAACACTGACAGGTCTGCCCACACAAGATTACATCAAAGATAATGGCATTTGGGGGGACATAATACATTCAAACTGGCATGATGATCAGTTTAATTTCTGACAGAAATACGAAGGTATTTTCATGGAGAAAGAAAAAGTCTCTTCAATAAATGGTGCTGCTGGATCACCAGATAATTGTATGGTAAAAATGATCACCCACCTTTCCCTAACACTAAGCTGAAAAAAATAACTCAAGATAGACACAGTCCTAAATATACAACCCCAAACTATAAAACTATTACAAAAACACAGGAGAAAATATTTGTGACCTCAGAGTAGGAAAGCTTTATTAGAACACAAAACACATGAACCACAGAATACAATATGAATAAGTTGAAATTCTTCAACTATGGTTCTTTGAAAAAAAAATCAAGCCATAGTCAGAGGGAAAGTATTCCCAGCACATATATCAGAAAAGGACTTCAGTCATACTATATTAAGAGTTCTTATAACTCAGTAGTTGTAAGACATATGATCAACTTAATAGGCAAGTTATTTGAACAGACACTGCAAAAGACATAGCAATTGGCAGTAAGAACTTGAAAAGATGCTCAAAATATTTAGTAATCAGAAAAACAAAAATTAAAACCACAATGAGATACCACTACACACACATATTGGAATGACTAAGATTTACAAGTCTGACACACCAATCTGAGGTAAGGATTTGGAGCAACTGGAACTCCCAAACATTGTTAGCAGAACTTGAAACTGGATTGCCACTTTAGAAAACAATTTGGCTTATTTTTTTATAAAGTTAAACATACACTTACCATATGACCCAGCAATCTCAGTCATAGGTATTTTCCAAGAAGAACTGAAAACATATGTCCACACAAAGACTTGTACAGGAATGTTCATAGCAGCTTTATTTGTAATAGCCTAAAACTGGAAACAACCCAAATGTCCATCATCAGGTGAATGGATAAACAAAATGTGGCATATCCATACAATGGAATACTACTCAGCAATAAAGGGGATTAAACTATTAATATATGCAACAACATGTATGACTCTCAAAGAGTAAAAGAATTTTGAAGGAGTACATACTGCATGATTTCTTACAGAAAATTACAAAATGCATGCATCTCTATACTGACACGAGCAGCTCAGTATTTGCCTGGGGTGTATTACAAATGTCCATAAAGCAAAATCTAAGGTGATGGTAATTAGTAATGCACCCTATCTTGAGTGTCTTGATGGTTTTATGGGTGTATGCATGCCAAAGCCATTAAAATGTAAGATTTCAACATGTGTAGTTAATTGTATGTATATAATTATACCTCAACAAAGCTATAAAAATAATGTTGAGCCCAAAAAAGCAAAATTGTAGAAGTTACTTTAGTCACAATTTATTTAATGATTACCATGTAAAACATTATTAGTTTGTCATTATTGCTTATCTCAATATGTTTTAAGTGTAAAATCCTGAATGGGGATGAAAAATACCAAATTCTGTTAACAGATATCTCTGAGGATAGAGGGAAGTCAATAGGATTGTTGAGGGATTCATAGTGAGGCTTCAGCTGTACCCTGTTTAAGTCACTTAAAATTTGAAAAGAACATGAAGCATGTTATAGATTCTGAAACCTATTTGGAATGGGTGGTGTGTCCACACTTGTTTGCAATATCATTTTCTGCATTTTTGGATGTTTGAAATATAATATTATAAATAAAGATTTTGTTTCTCTAAATAAACACTTAGGGAAATATTAATTAAAATCTGTTCCCCTACCCCACTCCAAAACGTCCCACCAAAAAAAAAAAAAAATTTGAAACCAACAAAAATAAATCTCCAGGTACAGATGGCTTCAATGGTAAATTAAACATTTAAGGGAGAAATTATATAAATTTTACACTTAAAGAAAAGCAACGAGAGAACAATTTCAAGTCATCTTTTTTTAAAAGACAGAAAATGCCTTAACCCTAAAACCTTGCAAAAAATTTAAAGGAAATAAGATATCAGACCAAAGTCTCTCATGAACATAGACACAAAAATCTCTTATAAAAATGAGCAAATAAAATCCAGCAATATATACAACGGATAAAGAGTGATCACATGTAGTTCTGATATATCAGGTTAGTTTATGCAAGGTCATAAACAACACCATTTATAATTAAAAATCAAAATAGGAAACGGAAGGGATTTTCCTCCTCAACTGATTAAGAGCATCTCTGAAAAGTCTACAGCTAGTTATCATACCTATTCATGAAAGAATGAGGGCTCTTACATGGAGAACAAAATAAGCATGCCCACTCTCAGCACTTCTGTCAACATGGTTCTCAATATTCTAGACAGAGTAATGAGTCAATAATAAATATAAAGCACATAGGGACTGTAAGAAAATAAGTGAAATTGTCTTTATTACTATGTGAAATAATAAGGTATGGAAAAAATCCTAAAAATCTATAATACACTTCCAAGGCAATAAGTTAGTTTAGCAAGGTCATAAAATAAGGAGTCAATATACAAAAATTATTATATCTCTAAGTATTGGAAATGAATTCTTAGTAATAGAAATTTTAAAATACTATTTACAACAGCATCCATAGTATAAAAAACTTAAGAAAAAAAAATTTAACATGTGCAAACCCTGAATAATGAAAACTGGAAGATACTGCTCAGAGAAGTTAAAGGAGACCTGATAAATGGAGAGATATACCATGTTCATGGAGTGAAAGAATTAATAGAGAGATATCCCTTCTCCAAAATGGTATCCATATATTCATTTTAACTCAATAAAAATGCCAGCAGATTTTTTCTGTAGAAATTGATGCCCTAATTTAAAAATTATAAAACAATCAAGAAAAGACCAAGAGGTTCACGAGGAGGAAGGCAGGGATGAATAGGTGCAGCACAGGAATTTTTAGGGCAGTGCACTAACTATGCTGTATGATATTGTAATGGTGGTTAAACATACATTATGCATTTGTCAAAACCCAACAAACTGTACAACACAAAGAGCAAACCGTAATATAAATCACAGTTTAGTTAACAATAATATATTAATCTTGGCTTACCAGTGGTAGCAAATATACTACACTAACACAAGATGGTAATAATAGGGGAAAACTGTGTTAGGGGTGGGGGGCATAGTACCCTCTGCATTTTCTAGGCAATTTTTCTGTATACATAAAATTGCTTTAAAATAATTTATTATAAAAAATAAATTTTTAACATATGAAAAATAGAAGGAAATATTCTTAATTCGGAAAGCAGCATCTACAAAAAACTAAATGGAAGACTAATATAATGATGAAGCCTTTTAAACTTTGCTTTTGAGATCCAAATGTGACAAGGATGCCTACTCTCATTCTCGCTCTTCTGTATGACTCTAGAGGTCCCAACCAGGGTAGTAATATAAAAAGAAGTGAAAAGTTTAGAAAATAGAAAAGAAGACCAAAAGTATTTCTTTTTTGATATATAAGTAATCAATGAAAATCCAAAATAATTGACAACTTATTAAATTAAATGAGAAAAATTAATTGTAAATATATTAGTAACAAAAGGTTAAGAAAAATTAAAAAAAAAAAAAAAGAACAAAGCAGTTGAAAACAGTGGTATAGTGAAGGCTGCCTGGACTCCCATGTTTCAATATTTTTCCTAAAATTAATAATCCGACAAGAAAGGAAAAAAGAAATGACACAAAAATTATGCCCTCATCCTAAACTGAAGACAGAAAAATGCACAAACCTCAAAATAACTATCAGGGCAAAAAAGGAAAAATACCAAATCTAGTATGCAATCCCTCCCTCTCTACTCCACCTGACCCAGCCACAATACATTTTTGGCAAAGGAGAGTATGATTAACATTTCAGACAAGAGAGAAATAGTGACTTAGTGACAGGCAAGTTTATGATTTATCTAAAACAACAACCGACAATAATAAGTCCACTTTAAGTATGAAAATATTAAAAGAGCATCTTGGCAGGTGAGAATACAGATTGCAGGGAGGGGACTCTTTCAAAAAATGTCTATAAACCTGTAGTGGCAATCCTTCCAAGTGTTTATTTTCTGGATGGGAAAAACAGGCAAGAAGAAAGGGAAAAGCACTCTTTTGCAGTTGAGTGGTAAAGGGGAAAAAAGCAAAAGGGGGAAAATTAGGCCTTGGATTATATAAAAAGACAAACAAACAAACAAAGAAAGAAAAAAGAGGGCACACAATCCCTTCCTGAGTTACCATTTTGTAAAATACCCCAATACTATAAAAATGTACCTAAAAAAGACTAACATCTCTATACAGACTTATTACCAAAAAACAAAAAAAAAAAAGAAAGAAAGAAAGAAAGAAAGAAAGAAAGAAAGAAAGAAAAAGAAAACAAAGCCAAACTCATATCAACTGTGGGATATTTCCCCAAAAAATCCAACATGAAGAATAAGAGAACTGTAAGACAATAATGCAAACTAAATTATGTATTACTCAGACAAATGTCTGAAGATAAGAAAAAATGTCTTGAATCATAAATTCAAAAAGAAAGAACAAAAATGCAAAAAGCAAAAATAAACAAAAACCAGGAAATAAACAGAGCAACTGATTTCTGGAAAGAAATGGGGGAAAAAATCGCTTTAATAAGGGTCAATAAAGAAAAGCAGGGAAATAGCCAAAAGCCTGAACATGAGATAAAGAACAATGCAACAAGGGTCTCAGTGAAATACTGCAAATGGAAGACAGGCAAAGCAAAATAGGAATTACATTTGTATTATTGGAATCTCTGAAGAAGAAAAAAAACAATCATATAGAATAACATTCTGAACTCAAAGCCCCTCTCCCCCCACCAAAAAAAAGAAAAAAAGAAAAGAAAACCCTCCAGAAATTTAAAAAAGACCAGAGTCTACAGGTCTACCCTCTAAATCAGCAATATTAAGATGCATAAATCGGAATACATAATTTAGAAAAAATAATGACCAAAAAAAACATAAGAAAGTCAAAAGAAAACTGACAATCTGGCAGAAAATAGTTGCAACATTTACCACAAAAGCCTAATATCCCTAATATGTAAATAACTCTTAAAATTGAAGGGTAGATATTACCTTAAGATCAAGAAAGATGGTGACTGAAGGCAGGGCAAGATGGTGGCACACAAAGGTGAGGAATTTAGTTAGTCCCCTAGAGCAACTAGTAAATAGCCAGGAAAAACTACTAAATAGTCTGGAACAACAGTCTGGAGGACATCTGTGAATGGACATACCTCATATACCAGTCCAGAACAGGTGGAATGGCTGAGGTCTTAGCATAAAACTGTAAGTAAAGCCCCCAAATTGTGGAGCTGGCACCCCTCCCCCAGTGACACGGCAGACTGAGTTGGAACACTCCCTGTTGGGAAAAGAAGTGATCTCTGCTGGGAGTAAGGGAAGGTAGCTCAACCAAGCTCCAACTGCAGTTTTAATTAATGAAGTTGGACTACTGAATATTAGCTATAAGCACAGATAAACCCAGAGTAAGCAGGAAAGGAACTGTGAGGTCACTCCCAGCAAAGAGGATGAAGCGCTGATGGGAAAAAAAAAAAAAAAAAAAAAAGGCTGTTGGAGTTGGCTGAGCTCAGAATACTGCAAAATGGGCTGTGTCCCAAGAAAAGGGGCAAAAAGAACCGGGTACCAACTCTGGCCAACCAGCAAAACATGGGGTCTGGAGACTGGCCCTCAAATGGGTATTTCTTTCTTCTTTTTTTTCTCTCATTCTGAGTAGCTCATTAGAGAAAGCCTCAGGCATTTTCAATTGGCAGTGTTGACCCAGACAAGGGTGGAGTTAAGATAGTTAGAGAAATGAAGGAAGAAATTAAGCGAAGGAGATAATTCCCTAGAGGGCTTATCTTCCCTAAGAAAAGGGAGTGCAGAGCCCAGCTCAAGTGGCTGCCGTCCCTCAGAGAATTCAGACCCCAGGGCCTGAGGTAAAGAAAATACCAGAAACAGCTTAAGCTTGGCTTCTGATTCACCCTCAGTGTCTGGCAGGGACAGGGTCTACTGAGAATTAAAGACACTGTACATCTTTATGCCAGTGGGAAGCTGTGGGCTGAAAGGCATCACCTGCTGGGCAGGATAGTAAAAGCACACAGTCTAGAGGCCTCACAAGAAAGTATGACAATCTACTTGGTCTCATCCTCAGGGAAACTTGATAGTGGTTACACCCTCCTCCTGAGAACTGGGCCCATCTGGTCTAGGAAAATTTGATTGGGATAATCAAGGAAACCAGATGCCTAAACAAAAAATTATGAGTCACAATAGGAAAAACAAAGATATGGTGCAAAGGAAAGAACTTACAATTCAAATGAGATACAGGAGTTGAAACAATTAACTAAAGATGTTCAAATGTGCTAAATAAATTCAAAAATCAAATCAATCACATGAGGGAGGATATGACAAAAGATATGAAGGATATAAAGAAGAAATTGGGTGAACATAAGGAAGAACTCTAAAGATTGAAAAAACAATTGGCAGTGACATCATCTACATGGTGACATAAACAGCTACTGAAAACTCCTTTCCATAGATTCAGTGAAAAAAAGGATAATTCTGAATTGTTTGAAACTCTGGAGGAGCATATATATTGGAGGAAGGCCCTGCAGGTGCTAAATTGAAGAAAGAGAAGAAATATCAGGTAGAAATCTTCCATCTCAGAACAGCTGGTCCTCTCCCCTCCCCCACACTCAATCTCTGGGTGGGAAAGGCAGAGAATCCAGTGTACATGAACCCTCCCACCAGGGACACAGATTTTAAAATCTCTCACAGCAGTGAGACATACTCCAACTGTCTGAAGACCTGGGAGTCAGGGGAGGACATTCCAAGGTACAGGTTAGTGAGGGACAAAGAGACTGAGCGAACATGGACAGAGACTGCATTTCCAGCCCTGAGTCTGAAAACCCTTCCACTACCTTAGAGGGAAACAGCAGCTGGGAGCTGTTTCCTTGCCTTGGGGATGGCTAAAGTACTGGGTCACCTGCGTGAGTACTCTGCAACAGGTGTAGCCCACATCAAGCCAGATTTTGGCCAGCAAAGTGATGGCATAGGAATCCTGCAGTTTCAGCTCACCTGTATGCACCCTATGATTGGAGGCAAAGCAACCTCCGGGGACAATCATGCTACCAAATACCACCATCTGCTGGACAGTCTGAAAAGTGCAAAGGAAACAGTGTCTACCTTCCATCCCTGAGGCAGGCAACAGTAGATGCCTGATGGGGTGAGGGGGCAGTGAGAATAAGGGGCAGAGCCAATCTGACAAGAGAAACAAGGCCAGCAAGAGAATCAAAGAAATAAAGAGATCAAAGAGAACTAAAAAAAGAAAAAAGAAAAAAAAAGGCAAAAAAGAGAAAACCTCCAGAATAAACTAATCAAGAAAATCAGATGCTTAGACAGCAAAACATCACGAGCCATACCAGGAAACATGAAGATATGACCTAGTCAAAGGAACAAATTAATACCTCAACTGAGAATCAAGAGGTGAAACAACTAATTAAAGATGTTCAAACAAATTTCCCAAATCAAATCAACAAGTTGAAAGAAAACATGACAAAAGAGATGAGGATATAAAGAAGACACTGGGTGATCATAAGGAAGAATTTGTAGGCTTGAAAAAATAAATGGCAGAACTTACGGGAATGAAAGGCACAACAGAAGAGATGAAAAACACAGTGGAGACATACAACAGTAGACGTGTAGAGGCAGAAGAAAGGATTACTGAACTGGAGGACAGGATATCTGAAATCCTACATACAAAAGAAAAGATGGAGAGAACAATGGAAAAATACTGTGAAATGAAGGACAACATGAAGCACATGAATATACATGTTCCAGGTGTCCCAGAAGGAGAAGAGGGAAAAGGGGGCAGAAAGAATCATAGAGGAAATAATGAAAAATTTGAAACTCTTATAAAAGAAATAAAATTACAGATCCAAGAAGCACAGCATACCCCAAAAAGAATTTATCCAAATAGACCTACTCCAAGACACTTACTAATCAGATTGTCAAATATCAAAGAGAAATAGAGAATTCTGAAAGAAGAGAAAAGCAATCCATTACATGCAAGGGACACTCAATAAGACTAAGGGTGAATTTCTCAGTAGAAACCATGGAGGCAAGAAGGCAATGGTATGATATATTTAAGATACTGAACGAGAGGAACTTCCAGGAAGAATCTTATATCCAGCAAAACTGTCCTTCAAAAATAAGGGCAAGTTTAAAATATTTACAGATAAACAGACACTGAGAGTTTGTGAACAGGAGACCTTCTCTACAAGAAATACTAAAGGGAGTGCTGCAGACAGATGGGAAAAGACAGAAGAGAGAGGTTTCGAGAAGAATGTATAAATGAAGGTACCAGGAGGTGGGGGGGGCAAGAAGGTGGAGTGGTGAGGTGTACATTTTAGTTACTACTCCAGGGCAGTAGGTAGAAAGAGCCAGGAACTGCATGGACTAGACACTGCAGAGCAATCTGACTTTTGGCATACTTCATACAACACTCATGAACGCGTGGAACAGCTGAGATCAGCAAAATCTGTAAGTTTTTGTGGCCAGGGGACCTGTGCCTCTCCCTCCCAGGCTCAGTCCCATGGGAGGAGGGGCCATCAGTGCTGGGAACAAGGAGGGAGAACTGCAGTTGCGGTTCTTACCGGAAACTCATTCTACTGATCCAAACTCCGAGACCAGACACCGGAGAATCCAGGAGCAGCCAGCCTGGCAGAGAGGAGATAGGGATAGCAGAAACAGCAAGGAAAACACAAAAATAAAAGCAGAGACTTCTTGGAGTTCTGGTGAACATAGAACAGGGAAGGGCAGAGCTCAGGCAGAGTCAGGCTCATATGCAAATCCAGAAGGCGAGTTTCTCTGTCTGAAAAGCTGGTTTCTCTGCTGCTTGGATCATTCCTTAATGGCCCTAATCTCCTTGTCTCTTAGCATTTCAATAGCCCATTAGATCTACAAGGAGGGCCCTTCCATTTTTTTTTAAATCTTTTTCTCTTTTTCTAAAACAATTGCTCTAAGAAGCCCATTACAGAAAGCCTCAAAGACTTTGCAATTTGGGCCCAGACAAGAGCAGAGCTAAGAGAGCTCTAAGACACAAGGCAATAAGTCCACTAGCCAAGAAAATTTGCTAAACGCCACAACTTCCCAAGAAAAGGGGGGGCGTCCCCTCACAACCATCTTCCCAGTGGGCAGGGAACACTCCTGCCAGGTGCCGGCTCCACGGCCCAGAGCTGTCCCAGACAACCGAGTGTGACAGGAAATGTTTTCAACAACACACAAACACACCACAAATCAGGTGTGGGCATCAGTCTTCCCCACACCTTCAGCTGGTTGTCCCAGAGTTGGGAATGTGGAGCTGTGTGTATTAACACGCCCCATTCAGCCATCCTTTCAGCAAACTGGGAACACCCCTACACAGCCCTGCAGCCCAGAACTACCCACAGGGATGGCACTCACCTGTGACATAGCACAGTCATCCCTCAACAGAGGACCTGACGGTGCATGGCTTGGAAGAGGGACCCAATCGCAAGTCCCAGGGCCATACGCCAATACCAAGGACTTGTGGGTCAGCGGCAGAGCAAACTGTGGTGGGACTGAACTGCAGGAACACCAGGGAGACTTGATTGATAGAGCCATCCCCCCCCATCTGCTCAGACACACGCGCCATATGCAGGGCGGGCAACACCAACTACACATGCAAGCTTGGTGCACCCACTGGACTCACAAAAGGCTCAGACTCCCACTCCCCACAAATACAAAGCTGGGGATAACTGGCTTGAGGGGAAAAGGTGGCTCACAGACGCCACCTGCTGGGTAGAGAACATGTACTCCACCAAGCCGTAGATCTGACAAATTAGAGATAAGTGTTTTAAGCGGCCTACAAATCCTAAAAGAACCCTGTCAAGTTAAGCAAATGCCAAGAGGACAAAAACAATAGAAAATTTTAAAGCATATGAAAAAAACAGACAATATGGATAACCCAAGTCCAAGCACCCAAATTAAAAGATCAGAGGAGACACAGTACTTGGAGCAATTAATCAAAGAACTGAAGAACAACAACAAGAGCATGGCACAGGATATAAAGGACATGAAGAAGACCCTAGAAGAGCATAAAGAAGAAATTACAAGCGTAAATGAAAAAATAGACAATCTTATGGAAATAAAAGAAACCGCTGACCAAATTAAAAAGATTCTGGATACCTCTAGTACAAGACTAGAGGAAGCTGAACAGCGAATCAGTGACCTGGAGGATGAGAGAACGGAAAATGAAAGAACAAAAGAAAGAATGGGGAAAAAAATCAAAACGGACCTCAGGGATATGATAGATAATATAAAATGTCCAAATATAAGACTCCTTGGTGTTACAGAAGGGAAAGAGAAGGATAAAGGTCTAGGAAGACTATTCAAAGAAACTGTTGGGAAAAACTTCCTAACTCTTCTAAACACCATGAATACACAAATCATAAATGCCCAGCAAACTCCAAATAGAATAAATCCAAATAAACCCACTTTGAGACATATTCTGATCACACTGTTGAATACAGAAGAGAAGGAGCAAGTTCTGAAAGCAGCAACAGAAAAGCAATTCACCACATACAAAGGAAATAGCATAAGGCTAAGTAGTGACTACTCAGCAGCCACCATGGAGGCGAGAAGGCAGTGGCATGACATATTTAAAATTCTGAGAGAAAAATTTCCAACCAAGAATTCTTTATCCAGCAAAGCTCTCCTTCAAATTTGAGGGAGAGCTTAAATTTTTCACAGACAAACAAATGCTGAGAGAATTTGCTAACAAGAGACCTGCACTACTTGAGATACTAAAGGGAACCCTACCAACAGAGAAACAAAAAAAGGAGAGAGAGAGATGGAGAAAGGCTCAGTACTAAAGAGATTCAGTGTGGGTACATTAAAGGACATTAAGAGAGGGAAAAAATATATACAACAAACATAAACCAAAGGATAAGATGGCTGATTCAAGAAATGCCTTCACAGTAATAACATTGAATGTAAATGGATTAAACTCCCCAATCAAAAGATATAGATTGGCAGAATGAATAAAAAAAAATGAACCATCAATATGTTGCATAAAAGAGACTCATCTTAGACATAGGGACACAAAGAAATTGAAAGCGAAAGGATGGAAAAAAATATTTCATGCAAGCTACAGCCAAAAGAAAGCACGAGTAGCAATATTAATCCCAGATAAAATAGACTTTAAATGAGAGGTTGTTAGGAGAAACAAAGAAGGCCACTACATACAAATAAAAGGGGCAATTCAACAAGAAGAAATAACAATCATAAATGTTTATGTACCCAATCAAGGTGCCCACAAAATACGACACAAACACTGGCAAAACTAAAGGAAGCAATTGATGTTTCCACAATAATTGTGGGAGAATTCAACACATCACTCTCTCTTATAGACAGATCAACCAGACAGAAGACCAATAAAGAAACTGAAAATCTAAGCAATCTGATAAATCAATTGGATTTAACAACATATATAAAACATGACATCCAACATTACCAGGATACACATTCTTCTCTAGTGTTCACGGAACTTTCTCCAGAATAGATCACATGCTGGGACATAAAACAAGCCTCAATAAATTTAAAAAAATTGAAATTATTCAAAGCACATTCTCTGACCACAATGGAATACAATTAGAAGTTAAAAACCATCAGAGACTTAGAAAATTCACAAATACCTGGAGGTTAAACAACACACACCTGAACAATCAGTGAGATAAAGAAGAAATAGCAGGAGAAATTGCTAAATATATAGAGACAAATGAAAATGAAAACACAACATACCAAAATCTATGGGATGCAGCAAAAGCGGTACTGAGGGGGAAATTTATAGCACTAAACATATATATTAAAAAGGAAGAAAGAGCTAAAATCAAAGAACTAATGGATCAACTGAAGAAGCTAGAAAATGAACAGCAAAACGATCCTAAACCAAGTAGGAAAAAAAAATAACAAGATTACAGCAGAAATAAATGACATAGAGAACAAAAAAAAATAGAGAGGATAAATGACACCAAAAGTTGGTTCTTTGAGAAGATCAACAAGATTGACAAGCTCCTAGCTAGGCTGACAAGATCAAAAAGAGAGAAGACCCATATAAACAAAATAATGAATGAGAAAGGTGACATTACTGAGGATCCCAAAGAAATTTTAAAAATTACAAGAGGATACTATGAACAACTCTATGGCAACAAACTGGATAATGTAGAGGAAATGGACAATTTCCTGGAAACATATGAACAACCTAGACTGACCAGAGAAGACACAGAAGACCTCAACCAGCCAATCACAAGCAAAGAGATCCAATCAGTCATCAAATAGCTTCCCACAAATAAATGCCCAGGGCCAGATGGCTTCAAAGGGGAATTCTACCAAACTTTCCAAAAAGAATTGACACCAATCTTACTCAAACTCTTTCAAAACATCAAAGAAAATGGAACACTACCTAACTCATTTTATAAAGCTAACATCAATCTAATACCAAAACCAGGCAAAGATGCTACAAAAAAGGAAAACTAGAGGCCTACCTCCCTAATGAATATAGATGGAAAAATTCTCAACAAAAGATTTGCAAATCAAATCCAAAGACACATTAAAAAAACCATACACCATGACCAGGCATGCAAGGATGGTTCAACATAAGAAAATCAATCAGTGTATTACAACACATTAACAAATCAAAAGAGAAAAATCAAGTTATCATCTCAATAGATGCTGAAAAAGCATTTGACAAAATCCAACATCCCTTTCTGATAAAAACACTTCAAAAGGTAGGAATTGAAGGAAACCTCCTCAATATGACAAAGAGCATGTGCTGGTTTGAATGTATTATGTCCCCCAGAAAAAGCCATATTCTTTGATGCAATCCTGCGGGGCAGACCTTTTGGTGCTGATTAGATTTGCATGGAAATGCGCTACACCCAACTGTAGGTGATAACTCTGATGAGATATTTCCATGGAGGCGTGGCCCACCCATTTAGGGTGGGCTTTGATCAGTGGAGATATATAAATGAGCTGATGGGCAGAGGGAACTCAGTACAGCTGTGAGTGACATACTGAAGAGAAGCTACAGCCAAGAGGGACACTTTGAAGAATGCACAGGAACTGAGAGAGGAGCTGCAGATTATGGGACAGTTTGAAGACAGCCGTTGAAGGTAGACTTTTTGCTCTGGAGAAGCTGTGAGAGGAAAAACGCCCCAAGAGCAACTAAGAGTGACATTTTTGCGGAACTGCAGCCTAGAGAGGAATGTCCTGGGAGAAAGCCATTTTGAAACCAGAACTTTGGAGCAGACACCAGCCTTGTGCCTTCCCAGCTAACAGAGGTTTTCCAGATGCCACTGGCCATCTCCAGTGAAGGTACTCAATTGCTGATGTGTTAACTTGGACACTTTATGGCCTTAAGATTGTAACTGTGTAATCAAATAAACCCCCTTTTATAAAAGCCAATCCATTTCTGGTGTTTTGCATTCTGGCAGCATTAGCAAACTAGAACAGAGCATATATGAAAAACCCACAGCCAGCACAGTACTCAATGATGAGAGACTGAAAGCCTTCCCTCTAAGATCGGGAACAAGACAAGGATGCCCACTGTCAGCACTGTTATTCAACATTGTGCTGAAAGTGCTAGCCAGGGCAGTTCAGCAAGACAAAGAAATAAAAGGCATCCAAATTGGAAAGGAAGAAGTAAAACTGTCATTGTTTGCAGATGATATGGTCTTATATCTGGAAAACCCTGAGAAATTAACAATTCAGCTACTAGAGTTAATAAACAAATTTAGCAAAGTAGCGGGATACAAGATTAATGCACATAAGTCATAATGTTTCTATATGCTAGAAATGAGCAAACTGAAGAGACACTCAAGAAAAAGACAACATTTGCAATAGCAACTAAAAAAATCAAGTACCTAGGAATAAACTTAACCAAAGAGGTAAAAGACCTCTAAAAAGAAAACTACATAACTCTACTAAAAGACAGAGAAGGGGACCTTAAAAGATGGAAAAATATTCCATGTTCATGGATAGGAAGGCTAAATGTCATTAAGATGTCAATTCTACCCAAATTCATCTACAGATTCAATGCAATCCAAATCAAAATTCCAACAACCTACTCTGCAGACTTGGAAAAGCTGGTAATCAAATTTATTTGGAAAGGGAGGATGCTAAGAATTGCTAAAGACACTCTAAAAAGAAAAACGAAGTGGGAGGACTTACACTCCCCCACTTTGAAGCTTATTATAAAGCCACAGTTGTCAAAACAGCATGGTACTGGCACAAAGACAGACATATTGATCAATGGAATTGAACTGAGAATTTGGAGCCAGACCCCCAGATCTATGGCCAACTGATCTTTCATAAGACCCCCAAAGCAACTGAACTGGGACATAACAGTCTTTTCAATAAATGGGGCTGGGAGAGTTAAATATCCATATCCAAAAGAATGAAAGAGAACCCCTACCTCATACCCTACACAAAAATTAACTCAAAGTGGACTGAAGACCTTAATATAAGAGACAGCACCATAAAACTCCTAGAAGATAATGTAGGGAATAATCTTCAAGACCTTGTATTAGGAGGTCACTTCTTAGACCTTACATCCAATTGATAAAGAATAGTCTCTTCAACAAATGGTGCTGAGAGAACTGGGTATCCATATTCAAAAGAATGAAAGATGGCCCCTATCTCACAAGATATAAAAAAACTACCTCAAAATGGATCAAGGTCCTAAATATGAGAGTGAGGACTACAAAACTCCTAGAAGAAAATATAGGGAAGCATCTTCAAGATCCTGTGTTAGGCAACAATTTCTTAGACTTTACACCCAAAGCACAAGCAACAAAAGAAAAAAATAGACAAATGGGACCTCCTCAAAATTAAAAACTTTTGTGAATCAAGTATTTTGTCATGAATGTGAAAAAATAATCTACTCAATGGGAAAAAGTATCTGGAAACCGGTTATCCAATAAGTGTTTAATATCTGGAATATATAAAAAATCCTACAACTCAGCAATAAAAAGAAACCCAATTAAGAAATGGGCAACGGAATTGAAAAGACCTTTCTCCAAAGAGGATATACGAATGGCTACAAAGCACATGAAAAGATGCTCAGCATCATTAGCTATTATGGAAATGTAAATCAAGACCACAATGAAATACCACTTTGTACCTACTAGAATGGCTACTGTTGAAAAAAAACACAAAAATACAAGTGTGGTAGAGGATGTGGAGAATTAGTAACACAAATTCATTGCTGGTGGCAATGTAAAATGGTGAAGCCATTATGGAAGTCAGTTTGGCAGTTGCTCAGAAAGCATAGATATAGAATTATCATATGATTTGGCAATCCCTCTACTAGGTAAATGCCCAAAACAATTAAAAGTAGGGACTGAAACAGACATTTGCATAGTGATGTTCATAGTGGCATTATTCAGAAATGCCAAAACATGAAAGCAACCCAAGTGTTCATCAACCGATGAATTGGTAAACAAAATTGGTATACACATACAATGGAATATTATTTAGTATTAAAAAGGAATGAAGTTCTGAGTTACACAAAACACAGTTGAAACTTGAAGACATTATGCTGAGTGAATTAAGCCAAAAACAGAAAGACAAATACTTTATGATCTCATTGTTATAAAATAATTAGAACAGGCAAACTCAGAGTTAGCATCTAGAATATAGGTTATCTGGGTCTTGGTTGGGGGCAGGGAATGGGGAGTTAATACTTAATTTGTACAGAATTTCTATTTGGGTTGATTATAAAGTTTTAAAAATGGATGGTGGTGACAGTAACACATTGTTGAGTGTAATTAACAACAATGAATTATATATGTGAATGAGATTAAAGGGAAATTTTAGGTCACATATATGTACAAGAATAACAAAGGATAAAACACAAGACTGTACAACACGGTGAACCCTATTTTAAACAATGAACTACAGTTAATAGTATAATTATTTAAATTTTTCTTTCATGAATTATAACAAATTTACCACACTAAACTGGGGTAATGATAGGGTGATATATTGGGAAAAAATACACCCAATGTAAACAATGGACTATAATTAATAGTACTATTATAATACTCTTTCATCAATTTTAACAAAGGTAACACACTAATGCAAAGTGTTAATAATAGGGGGAAGGGGTATATGGAATGCTGCATTTTTTACATGATTTTTTTGTAAATCTACAAATTCTCTAATTAGAAAAATAAACTAAAAAATTTTAGGGCAATGATCTTGTGCAAGATAGACAAAATGTGTTATATATGACAGGAACCTGAAAGTCACATTATATTTAATGAATTTTATGCAAACAGGAGGCCACATATTACTTAATTAGACTACAGATAAGCTAATATCAAAAGATAATTCTAAATTAAAAATCTTTATTTACCATAGGTCAGCACAAAATAAAATTTAGCAAATCACTAGTTAATAAATCTTAGCAATGAAAATGATCTCATAATTGCAAAAAAAAAATAAATTTTATTTCTCTCCTCTACTCAAAGATGTCTCCTACTACCACATTAAATTACACCTCTTCTAATTTGCTATCAAGGCTTCTGATGTCTCCGTTTCTTACAACATCAACCCTCTGAACCCAGTGGTCAGGCTAAATTCTCCCAGAAACATGACGCTCATTCATGTCCTTGCTTGGATTGTATTTGCTAACTTGGTATCCTTCAAAGACCTACACTGAGTCACAAATCACCCAGAAGGCTTATATCAATTACATTAATTTTCTATGCTCTATCCTATCTCTAACTCAGTTTTTCTTTGTATAATCTCCTTTTCATCTCTTGCCTTCAGTTTAGAAGACTCTTATTCCCTGTTTCATGCATTTCTTCTGTCTATAAAATCTATGGGGAGAGATCACATATTGGGAGGAGCAAAATAGTTTTTCAGAGATTTACATAAAAGTTTTTTTGTACACTCTTCATGGGGGGCTATGGTCAGGAATAAACAATTGCTCAATGAACTTGATCAAATAAATCAGCACTTAAACTGACAGTTATAAGTACATGGTAAAATTGGAGAGCCTGGCAGTTGTATTATTACCTGAATTATAAACACAAAAACATTTTTAAACGGTAAAATTATTTATACTTCTCAGAGATTATAATCTTTTATTTCATTTGAAAGAGGTTATGTTTAAGTATTTCAAAATATTTGAATTAATGAACAATATGCAAATATTTTAAATAAAGATATAAATGCATATATAAAGCTAAACCACTAGGTTCTGGGTTCATTTTATTTCCAAGACTTAGTTTTTCATTATCTAAACTCTAGGCTGATATACATAATCACAGATTTTAAAAATAATTAAAAATATGCTTTATTTGTTAAATTCATATTGTATTTCCTAAGAAACCTTTTAAGTTCATTTTATCAAATTTAATCCACTTAAACAAAATGAGAAAACAAAATCAAAACCAAAATCAAAATCAAGCCAAATTAAATCAAGCAAAGCAAAAAGAATGTTAAGTGCTCTATTACATGGAAAGATGGTAATTTTAAACCTAGCCATTAGAGCCAATGAATATGGTACTAATTTAATGATATTTATGTTAGACTGAAAATTAATGACCCACTCAATTCTTGGTAATAGAAATTCAGACTGTGAGTCCTTGTACTCATTCTAAGCCAAGAGCATCTACACATCACTTTCCTATGATAAAGAAGATGGATGAATAAAAGATAGTGGCTCAGATTCTTTAGTGCTAGGATCAAAGGTCAGAAAAATAACTGGTGGTAAAACAATTCATATATTTATACCAAAATGAAAAAGAAATAAGTAAATAAACTCTTACTCTAGACTATACAAACCCAAACTCAACAATAATGAATTCTAAAAGAAGTATCATTTGGCTTTCTTCAGAGCAAGTTACTCACTCTAAGTGACTCGTAAGTATTAATTATTT
Organism: Choloepus didactylus; assembly: GCF_015220235.1. Classification (NCBI taxonomy): domain Eukaryota; kingdom Metazoa; phylum Chordata; class Mammalia; order Pilosa; family Megalonychidae; genus Choloepus; species Choloepus didactylus. Next base: position 158,734,258 of record NC_051311.1, on the reverse strand, counting down.
GTGTTTTCTCCAAGACAAATGCCTAACACTTCTAAACTCTCTTTGCTATAATATCAACACCTAGGGAGAAATTAAACCAACTTTTTCTCTTATATCTGTTTAGATTCACATTAGTCTTTTAAGACACACAATTCAAATAAACTAAGGAATAAATAATAGTAAAAATAAATAATAGGCATGTTAAAAATAAGTAAATTTTCATAAACATAAAATATGAAATCATAGTTCATTACATACCACAGCACTCAGGGCAGTTTGGATGTATCAGAGCGTTCATGCCATACCCTGGAAAGCAGCGATTAATCCAAACCATTTGGAGAGTACCTTCAATATAGTATATTTCAGGCAATGGCTCTGCACGTCTGCCTAGAACTTCTACTTGTTGATTAAAAAACCTCTCTATGAGATTTTTAGCCTAAAATATAAATACAGTTTGAAAAAATATTAGCCACACTTTATAAAATAAATGTAATTTTAGAACAAATAAAGTTGCTTATAGATTTACAGGCATGGGAAAACAAAGTCCTGAGGTTCTTGTTTTTTCTTGAATGCACAGGATATAAACAAAACAGGTAAAAATGGGAAGATGTCATCTATAAACCTCAAACATTTACATATGTACTTCCAAATACAATACAAGGAAATAATTTGGACATGTACACAATCATTTTGGGCCCTATAAATTTGAAATGATGGGCACCTAAGCAAAATTGACAGCCTTTTGGAATTAAATTTACTCTAAGAAACAAAAGGTTTAAGAATCTTAAAGAAGCTTATCGTAAGGCATCTCCTCCACTCTTCCACAAAGGAAAATTAGGATGGAAAACAAGAACAAATAAAATATATGTTACAACTTCTAGCTGTGTTCCAAAAATTAACTTAAAAAATATAAGGTCTTATTCTGATCTTTAACCACCTTTATATTTTCAATAATTATTCTGACTTTTATTTTCCTTTGACTTCTCAAGAAGCTCTAGATATTAAAGCATGAGGTCTAATCATGAATCCAGTCCTTCACAAGCTAATTAGTTCTGAATTCTACCATGTTAAATTGCATGTCTAATTTAGTCAGGAGGACAGATGGATGAACACAATGCCAATTTATAACCACTAATGGTACACCTAAACTTACTGAGTTCTTCAAATATCTTATAAATTATAAACCTTCAAAGAAAATTTCTATAAATCACTGTGAAAACTGATTTTTATATACTGTAGTCTACCTAACTATAAAACTCCTATTGTTCTACTATTCTATGGTTTTCTTGCATTTTTAAAAATAAATTTTGGTGAACTTGTTGCCTTGTGTTTTATCAACTCTATAAATTTTTGTTAAGGAGGTGCTTAAGATACGGCATTTATTCAATTTTATTTAAATATTGGGACTACAATCTTAAATTTCAGGAGACCCATTCATAATCACTCAGCTGTCTAACTCCCTCCTGCAAATTAAATGAGCTAACCCTGAGAAAAAACAAAAAAATGATCATGTAAATCATACCCCTTTTGCCTGTTTCCCCTCTAAAAAGGAGAAGGAGCATAGATCTCCTATTTGTTAAAATGAAAAGCTGATAAATTGTTTGAATCATCAACTGAATTTTCTTATACTAACAATGTTGATGGTTGACATGGGGTTACTAATCTGTACCAAAGGGTGAAACTGAGGAATTTTGTGGGTTGGATAAGGATTACAAATTTAAAAGTAAAACTTTTTGGACCAATCTGAATGATATAAGAACAAATCATAATTAGAGAAAATGCAATAATAATCACCTGGTTGAAGAAACTAAGAAATAATATGTCTGAATAGACATCAGTTTTCCTAGCTCACTCTACTAAAAAAAAGAATGCATAGATGGAAGATAATGCTCTGTAGTATTTACATCGGCTCATTTGGTTACAGGATTGGACAAGAAACTCTTATTATTTCAACACTGAGCACTCTGCATTGACATTTTGTGTGAAGAAGCCGAACAGATTGTTTTAAATACCACAATCTGCTTCACTGGCCATGCCAAGTTAGATTGTGAATAAAGATTACTAGAAAGCCTTTACTATTTGCCCCAGGTTAGTCCAGAAAATCAGGAAGGCAACAAACTACTTAGAATTCGGGGAGTTCCAGAATAGGCAACAAATACCTTATCTTATACAAGACCAGACTCTAATTGGGACTCAAATTACCACTAAGGGAGACCTACTATCCACCAAAGGGATATTACACCTGCAAGATAAATTTCTCTGGATACCTTTGGTTAACAACCAAGGAATCTGTGGGGAAAATCACTATAGTAATCAAACAGGATTGGAATTAAGAAAAGAAAGGAGATAGAGGCTTAAAGTTATCCTGGAAAAATGGAAACAATTGTAAATTTAAGTAAAAGAGACAGATGATCTTGATGCTCAGGATCCAAAGGAGTGCTGGCGATGTCCAGCTCTTATAGTAGAATGTTCCAATGGAAATCTGTAGAATATGATTAATCAAAACCACAACATCGTTTCTCTCATGTTAGGAAAACCATACCAGGGATAATGTGCTCTCATGCCAGTGAATTAGACACAAAGCTATGAGATAAAGCTGTTTGAAAGTGGGGCCAAAGGAAGGAAGAAGAAAGGAAAATGTTATATAATAATTTTAATTCTATGAAAGTTGGAATGCAATCATAAGAAACATAACAAATCCCAGAACTTCAGAACAGAAGCCTCTCACTTTGCATTGTAGGGAATACTAAAATCTTGAAGCAAAAAGTAAAAGAATACACTCTCCACTCAGGTATGTTACTAAAGTTGTGATTGCTATGGAATAAAATGGAAACATCCACTAGAAAATTAGGGCCTTTAGAAGAAAGACAAAAAAAAAAAAATCACTGTAATTTATATTTTTGAATTATTAGATAGTCAAACTGGCATGTTATTTTTTTTTTTAAATAGTATGTTCCTCAGAGGAAAAAACAAACAGATAAGATAGGGAATAGAAAGGTGAAAATACAAAAAAATTCCCTTTTCCACAATGTGAGGAACTAGATATCCTGAAAAATCCTCCTGATAAAAATCACCTAGATGAATAAAGAGAACAAAGACCTTGCACAGCCATATTACAACAAAATAATGAATGAATAAGAGAGGAAGAGAGAGAGAAGGTGAAAAAAAGAAGGAAGGAAGGAAGGAAGGGAGGGAGGAAGGGAGGGAGAGAGGAAGGAAAGGAGGGAAGGAAGGAAAATGTAAGGGCTAAAACTGAGGAGAAAACTGCAAACCTAATAGTAGTTGGGTCCTTAATTCATTTGGTGCCAATCTCAGTATTCTAGGGTCTCTAATTTTAATAGCCTAAAGAGAAAATCCTTAAACCTGATAAAGGAGGGCAAGATTCTAACAGAAACAGTGGACCAGGAAAAACTTCCCTGTCAAAGCCAGAAAAAAAAAGAAAAAAGAAAAACACAGGTTCCTGTAAAATCCTATGAAAATTCTTAAGCAATTGACTGCTTTCAAGTGGGTGTGCCATTTTTATTTACATTTCCAAACCAAGAAATTAAACTAAAAATTGGTCTTTGATAAGGAATAACTCTGGAGCACTAGGCAAAAGCAAACACAAACTGTAGAAACACACCTACACCATAGGCCAATCTGGCTATCTACTGATAAAGGCCTGATTAACATGACTTCATCATCCAGAATTTTGAAATATGTGATGAAATTAATCACCATGGGTAAAGAAGCAAAAGAAGAAACAAGGAACAGCCAAATTAAACCATCAAAAAGTTCATATAATGGAATTTCATTTACCTAAAATAAAAATAATTTTAAAAGTATGCTTAAAAGACATAAAGACATAAAAATGGAATGGAAACAAGAGAAAGGAAAATTATATCAACTTAAAAAGAACAGGCACATTTGAAAAAGTTTGAACTACAAAACATGAATGAGTGAAATTAAAAATTTAATGGACAAGCTGACAAGAGATTAGGCCCAGATAGAGCCAGAATAGTGAATGGTATAAATAGCTAAAAAAAATTATTCAGAATGCAATACATAAACAGAAAGAAAAAAATGTTAGGTGGTATAAAAGAGATGGAAGAATCAATGGGAAAATTCAAAATATATCTAATGGAAATTCCACAGACACAAACAGGGGGAAAAGTAATTTTCCAAGGGATTATGGCTGAAAATTTTACATAAGTGATGATAGCAATAAATTCTCAGTTTTATCATGCTCAGAGGCATGATGAATTCCGGAAGAAGAAAAATGACAGTAGATATACTAAGTCCAAAAAGAAAAAGTAAGCAAAGAAATGGATAAAATTTTGGTAAACTGAAGCAGCACTTCCTGAAACAATCTTAATAACAGAAAAATTAAGAAAAATTAGAAACAAAATTAAAATATTGGAAAACAAAACCATGAAAGATTAAAGGTAATCATGCGAGTTAAAGGGCTTTAAGGTCTTTGTATTTTTTAGAAGGGTAGAATAAATTAACTTTTAAGTTCTCAAGTATATAGGTTAAATTTTTTTTAACTTTATTTATCAAAAAATTAAAAAAAAACCACTTCAAACAAAACAAACCAAAGGAATAAGAACAAATAATCTGAAATAACTACATTATTTCCAACATGTTCCTGAGCATTCCTTTAAGATTAATCATAATCATTCCTGAGCATTCCTTTAAGATTAAGATTACCCCCAACAGTTTATCTGTTCCCTCTTCACTAGTGCTGTGTACCTCTAGGTAGTGCCTCCTTCACTAGCTGCTGTGTACCTCTAGGTCCCCTACATTCTACAATATAAATCATTTATTTTACATTTTTCACAGAGTTCACATTAGTGGTAACATACATTTCTCTCTTTTTGTGTCTGGCTTATTTCACTCAGCATTATGTCTTCAAGGTTCATCCATGTTGTCATATGTTTCACGACCTTGTTCCTTCTTACTGCTGCATAGTATTCCATCATGTGTCTATACCACATTTTGTTTATCCACTCATCTGTTGAAGGACATTGGGATTGTTGCCATCTCTTGCCAATTGTCAATAATGCCACAGTGAACATCGGTGTGCAAGTATCTGTTCATGTCACTGCTTTCAGAACTTCTGGGTATATACCAAGAAGTGAAATTGCTGGGTCGAAGGGTAACTCGATAGCTAGTTTTCTAAGGAAATGCCAGACGGTCCTCCAGGGTGGCTATACCATTATTCAGTCCCACCAGCAATGAATAAGCATTTCAGTTTCTCCACATTCTCTCCAGCACTTGTAAGTTTCCTGTTTGTTTAACTGCAGCCATTCTAACTGGTGTGAGATGATATCTCATTGTGTACTTAATTTGCATCTTCCTAATAGCTAGTGAAGATGAACATTTATTCATGTGTTTTTTATCCACTTGTATTTCCTCTTCATAGAAATGTCTTTTCATTTCTTTTGCCCATTTTCTTATTGGGTTCTTTGTAGTACTGTCATTGAGTTGTAGGATTTCTTCATATATGCAAGATATCAGTCTTTGGTCCGATACATGATTTCCAAATATTTTTTCCCCCTGAGTTGGCTGCCTCTTCACCTTTTTGACAAATTCTTTTGAGGTAGAGAAGCTTTTAATTTTGAGGAGTCCCCATTTATCTATTTTTTCTTTCACTGCTTGTACTTTGGGTGTAAGGTCTAAGAAGCAATCTCTTAATATAAAGTCTTGAAGATGTTTCCCTACATTATCTTCCAGGAGTTTTATGGTACTGTCTCTTATATGGAGGTCTTTGATCCACTTTGAGTTATTTTTGTGTAGGGTGTGAGGTAGGGGTCCTCTTTCATTCTTTTGGATATGGATAGCCACCTCTCCCAGCTCCATGTGTTGAAGAGACTATTATGTCCCAGTTCAGTGGGTTTGGGGGCCTCATCAAAGATCAGTCAACCATAGATCTGGGGGTCTATTTCAGAATTCCCAATTCGATTCCATTCACCAATATGTCTATCGTTGTGCCAATACCACACTGTTTTGAGTACTGTGGATTTATATTAAGCTTCAAAATCAAGAAGTATAAGTCCTCCCACTTCGTTTTCCTTTTTTAGAATGTCTTTAACAATTTGATAATCTTTCCCTTCCAAATATATTTGATAACTAGCTTTTCCAAATCTGAAAATAAAGCTGCTGGAATTTTGACTGGAATTGCATTGAATCTGTAGATGAGTTTGGGTAGAATTGACATCTTAATGACATTTAGCCTTCCTATCCATGAACACAGAATATTTTTCTGTCTTTTTAGGTTCCCTTATATTTCTTTTAGTAAAGTTATGTAATTTACTATGTATAGATCTTTTACATCCTTGGTTAAGTTTATTCCCTGTACTTGATTTTTTTAGTGGCTATTAAGAATGCAATCTTTTTCTTGAGTATCTCTTCAGTTGGGTCATTTCTGGTGTATAGGAACATTACTGACTTCTATGCATTAATTTCGTATCTTGCTACTTTGCTAAATTTGTTTATTAGCTGAAGTAGCTGTGTTGTCAATGCCTCAGGATTTTCTAAATGTAAGATTATATATATCATCTGCAAATAATGACAGTTTTACTTCTACCTTTCCAATTTGGATGCCTTTTATTTCTTTATCTTGCTGGATTGCTCTGGCTAGCACTTCTAGCACAATATCGAGTAACAGTGATAACATCAGGCATCCTAGTCTCGTTCCTGATCTTAGAGGGAAGGATCTAAGAGGGAGCCTTAGAGGGAGAGCTTAGAGGGAAGACTCTCGCCATTGAGTACTATGCTGGCTGTGGGTTTTTCATAATGCCCTTTATCATATTGACAAAGTTTCCTTCAATTTCTACCTTTTGAAGTGTTTTTTTTTTAATCAAAAAAAAAAAGGATGCTGGATTATGTCAAATGCTTTTTCAGCATCTATTGGGATGATCATTTGATTTTTCCCTTTTGATTTCTTAATGTGTTGTATTACACTGATTGATTTTCTTATGTTGAACCATCCTTGCATGCCTGGAATGAAATCCACTTGGTCATGGTGTGTGATTTTTTTAATGTGCCTTTGGATTCAATTTGCAAATAGTTTGTTTAGAATATTTGAGTCTATATTCATGAGGAGATTAGCCTGTAGTTTTCCTTTCTTGTAGCCCCTTTACCTGTTTCAGTATCAGAGTGATATTAGCTTCATAAAATGAGTTAGATAGTGTTCCATTTTCTTCAATGTTTTGAAAGAGTTTAAGTAAGAGTGCTGTCAGTTCTTTCAAGAAAGTTTGGTAGAATTCCCCTGTGAAGCAATCTGGCCTTGGGCTTTTATTTGTGGAAAGCTTTTTGATGACTAATTGGATCTTTTTGCTTGTGACTGGTTTGTTGAGCTCTTCTATTTCTTCTCTGGTCAGTCTAGGTTGTTCATGTGTCTCCAGGAAATTGTCCATTTCCTCTAAATTATCTATTTTGTTGGTGCCCAGTTGTTCGTACCTTTTTTTTTTTTTTTAATTGCTTTGGGATCTGCAGCAATGTCCCCTCTCTAATTTATTGTTTTGTTTATTTGGGTCTTCTCTTGTTTTGATTTTGTCAGCTAGCTAAGTGCTTCTCAATCTTGTTGACCTCAAAGAACCAACTTTTGGTTTTATTTATTCTCTCTATTGTTTTTCTGTTGTTGTTGTTGTTGTTCTCTATATCTTTATTTTTGCTTTAGTCTTGTTATTTCTTTTCTACTACTTCATTTAGGATTTGTTTGCTGATCATTATCTAGCTTCTTCAGTTGTTCCATCAGTTCTTTGATTTTAGCTCTTTTTAATGTATGCATTTAGAGCTATAAACTTCCCCCTCAATACTGCCTTTGCTGCATCCCATTTTATATATATATAGTTTTTAATTGAGATTGTTCACATACCATATAATTATCCAAAGATCCCAAGTATACAATCAATTGCCCATGGTACCATCATATAGCTGTGCATCCATCAACACAATTAATTTTTTTTCAATTTTTAGAACGTTTTCATTACTCCAGAAAAGAAATAAAGACAAAAAAAGGATCCTCCCATACCACTAACCACACCCCCCTCCATTATTGAGTCATAGTTTTGGTATAGTACATTTGTTACTGTTGATGAAAGAATGTTAAAATACTACTAACTATAGTATATAGTTTGCAATAGGTATATATTTTTTCCCTATATGCCTTTCTATTATTAACTTTTAGTTATAGTGTCATACACTTGTTATGTTCGTGAGAGAGATTTCTAATATTTGTACAGTTAATCACGGACATTGTCTACCACGAGATTCACTGTTTTATACATTCCCATCTTTTAACCTCCAACTTTCCTTCTGGTGACATGCGTGACTCTGAGCTTACCCTTTCCACCACCTTTACACACCTTTCAGCACTGTTAGTTATTCTTACAACATAGTACCATCACCCCTGTCCATTTCCAAACATTTAAGTTCACCCTAGTTGAATATTCTGCTCATAATAAACAACCGCTCCCCATCCTTTAGCCTCATTCTATATCCTGGTAACTTTTGCTTCATGTCTACAAGTTTACATATTATAATTAGTTCATATCAGTGAGACTCTGCAATATTTGCCTTTATGTGTCTGTCTTATTTCACTCAATGTAGTGCCCTCAAGGTTTCTTCATCAACCTATTTCTTTTAAGATGGTTTTGTTCATACACCATTCATTCCATCCTAAGTAAACAATCATTGGTTCCCTGTATAGTCACATATTTATGTATTCACCACCATCGCCACTATCTATATAAGTACATCTCCATTTCTTTCACAAAGACAGAGGAAGACTTAGAGAAAGAAGAGAGGCAAAAGAAAAAGAAAGAAGAAAGAGAGAAAAACAAACAAAAAAACAAAACTTGATAGCTAGAAAGCAACAAAAGGAAAGAGAGCATTAACCTAAAGTAGAATAGAGTCATACAACATCACCAATGCCAGGAGTCCCACACCTTTCCCCTATTCCCCACCCCACCCCCATATGCACTTAGCTTTAGTATATTGCCTTTGTTGTATTAAAGGAAGCATAATACAATGTTTCTATTAATTATAGTCTCTAGTTTGCACTGATTGTATTTTCCTCCCAATCTCACCCTATTTTTAACACTTTGCAATGTTGACATTCACTTGTTCCACCTCATGTAAAAACTTATTTGTACATTTTATTATAATTGCTGAGCACCCTAGGTTTCCCTGAGTTACACAGTCCCAGTCTTTATCATTTGTCTTTTGTTCTGGTCCCACATGGTCCCAGCCTTCCTGTTTCAACCGTACTCACAGTCATCTTTGTTAAGTGTACTTACACTGCTATGCTACTATCTCCCAAAATTGTTTTCCAAACCTTTCACTCCTATCTTTTCCTTTCTGTCTGTACTGCTTCCTTTAGTGTTTCCTGTAGAGCAGCTATCTTGTTCACAAACTCTGTCATTGTCAGTTTGTCAAAGAATATTTTAAGCTCTCCCTTATATTTGAAGGATAGTTTTGCCGGATATAGGATTCTTGGTTGGTGGTTTTTCTCTTTCAGTATATTAAATGTATCACCTCACTTCCTTCTTGCCTCCATGGTTTCTATTGAGAAATCCACACTTAGTCTTATCAAGCTTTCTTTGTAAGTGATGGATCACTTTTCTCTTGCTGCTTTCAGGATTCTCTCTTTATCTTTGATGTTCGATAAACTGAATATTAAGTGCCTTAGCATAGGCCTATTCACACTGACTCTGTTTGGGGTACGCTGCGCTTCTTGGATCCATAACTTTATGTCTTTCTTAAGAGATGGGAAATTTTCATTGATTATTTCCTGTAGTATTGCTTCTGCCCCTTTTCCCTTCTCTTCACCTTCTGTGACACCAATGATATGTAAATTCTTGCTTTTCATTTTGTCCTTAAGTTCCTGGAGATGTTGCTCATTTTTCCATTCTTTTCTCTATCTGTTCTTTTGGGTGTAGGCTTTCAGTTGTCTTGTTCTCCAGTTCCTGAGTGTTTTCTTCTCCCTCTTGAGATCTGCTGTTGTATGTTTCCATTGTGTCTTTCATCTGTTGTGTTGTGCCTTTCATTTTCATAGATTCTGCCAGTTGGTTTTTTGAACTTTCAATTTCTACCTTATGTATGCCCAGTGTTTCCATTATTCAGTTCAGCTCTTTCACCATATCTTCCCTAAACTTTTTGAAGTGACTTATTATTAGTTATTTCAATTCCTGCATCTCAGTTGAAGTGTAAGTTTGTTCCTTTCATAACTTCATTTTTCTTAATGGGGGTTGTAGTTTTCTGTTGTCTAGGCATGGTTTCCTTGGTTACCCCAATCAGGTTTTCCCAGACCAGAATGGGCTCAGGTCCCAGAAGGAAGAAATATTCAGTATCAGGGTGTGTGTTAGAAAATTGGTACACGCTGTGATGCCTCAGGTCACTGTGCTTTTCTGCCCAGAAGGTGGTGCCTGTCAGCCTATAACTCCAGACTGGTGTAAGGAGGTGTGGCCTGTGGCTGTTTTCTCCCAGGCTCTGGGGTCTGGTTCTGAATGGAAGGTGGGTAGTAGAGCTGGGCCCCACCTCTTTCTTCTTAGAAAAGACAGACACCCTAGGAAGAGTCATTAGCATCTCAATGGTCTCTCTCTGCCTGTGCTATCTCCACCCTTGTCTGGGTCAGAGCACTGGGAACTGAAAATGGCTGAGGTCATTTCCGCGGTGGCCCTCCAGCTCTCCAAGGTCAGTCGTCACCCAAAGCCTCTGTCTGCTGGTTGGGGATTCGTAGCTCATAGTGAGCAGTCCACACTTGCTAATTAAAACCCCAGTTGGAACTCAGCTGAGCTGTATTTGCTTGCTGGAAGAGAGCTTCTCTCTAGCACCACAAGGCTTTGCAGCTTAGGCTTTGGGGGGAGGGGTCTCCCAGCTTGGGTCCGCAGTTTTTACTTACAGATTTTATGCTGCGATCTCGGGCATTACTCCCAGTTCAGGTTGGTGTATGATGAGTGGACATTCACATTTGTCCCCTGCCCCCCGACCCACAGTTATTCCAGATTATTTACTAGTTGTTCCTGGTTTTTTATTAATTGTTCCAGGGGGACTCCCCATAAGTTTTAATATGTTGTGTTCTCTTTTTCATTCATCTCTACACATTTAGCAAATGCTCTTGCAATTTCTTCTTTAACCCACTGATTATCTGGGTGTGTATTGTTTAACCTCCAGATATTTGTGAATGTTCAGGTCTTTGATGGTTATTGACTTCTAGTTGTATGCCACTGTGATCAGAGAACATTCTTTGAATAAGTTCAATCTTTTTTAAATTTACTAAGGCTTGTTTTATGCCCCTGGATATGATCCATGCTGGAGAAAGTTCCATGAGCACTAGAGAAGGATGTGTATCCTGGTGATTTGGGATGTAATGCTCTATATAAGTCTGTTAACTCAGATTCATTTATCACATTGTTTAGGTTTTCAGTTTCCTTATTGGTCCCCTGGCTGATATATCTATAGTAGAGATGGATGTATTAAAGTCTCCCACAATTATTGTGGAAACATCTATTGTTTCCTTCAGTTTTGCCAATGTTTATCTCATTTACTTTGGGGCACCTTGATTGAATGCATAGACATTTATGATTGTTATTTCTTCTTGTCAAATTGTCCCTTTTATTAGTATGTAGTGGCCTTCTTTGTCTCTCATAACATCCTTGCATTTAAAGTCTTTTTTTTTTTTTTTGAAATTAATATTGCTACCCCTCCTTTTTTGGCTGTAGCTTGCATGGAATATTTTTTCCATCCTCTCTCTTTCAATTTCTTTGTGTTTCTGAGTCTGAGTCCCTTGTAAGTAACATATTGATGGTTCCTATTTTTTAATCCATTCTTCCAATCTTATCTTTTAATTTTGGAGTTTAATCCATTCACATTCAATGTTATTACTGTGAAGGCATTTCTTGAATCATCCATCATATCCTTTGGTTTTTATTTGTCAGATGTATTTTTTCCCTCTATTTCCTTAAACATACCCTTACCAAAACACTTTAGTTCTATGCCCTTCTCCAGGCCTCTCTGTTTCTTTTTTTCTCAGCCAGTAGGACTCCCTTTATTATTTCTCATAGGGCAGATCTCTTGTTAGCAAATTCTCTCAGCATTTGTTTGTGAAGATTTTAAGCTCTCCCCAAATTTGAAGGAGAGCTTTGCTGTATAAAGAATTCTTGGTTGGAAATTTTTGTCTTTCAGAATTTTAAATATGCCATAACACTGCCTTCTCGCCTCCATGGTGCCCATTGAGTAATGACTACTTAGTCTTATGTTGTTTCCCTTGTATACGGTGAATTGCTTCTCTCTTGCTGCTTTTACAACTTCCTCCTTCTCTTCAGCATTTGACAATCTGATCAGAATATGTCTCAGAGTGGGTTTATTTGGATTTATTCTATTTGGAGTTCATTGGGCATCTATGATTTGCATATTTATGTCTTTTAGAAGGGTTGGGAAATTTTCCCCAACAATGTCTCTGAATACTCTTCCTAGTACTTTACCCTTCTCTTCCCCTTCTGGAACACCAATGATTCTTATATTTGTGCACTTCATGTTGTCCATCATTTCCCTGAGATCCATTTCAAATTTTTCTTATTTTTCACCATTAATTCTTTTGTGCTTTCACTTTCCAACAAATTATCTTCAAGTTCACTTATTCATTCTTCTATTTCCTCAAATCTGGTGTTACAAGATTCAAGAATCTGTTTAATTTGATTAACATTTCTTTTATTTCCATAAGAGTCAATATTTTTTTTATTTACTCTGGAAAATTCTTCTTTATGCTCTTCTAGGGTCTTCTTGATGTCCTTTACATCCCTAGCCAAGATATTGGTGTTTGCAACTACTTCTTTGATTAATTGCTCCAAGTTCTGTGTCTCCTCTGGTTTTTTAATTTGGGCATTTGGGTTATCCATAACTTCTGGTTTCTTCATATGCTTTATAATTTTCTGTTGATTTTGGCCTCTTGGCATTTGCTTATCTTCATGGGGTTCTTTTAGGATATGCAGGCTTATTTAAACAATTATCTATAATTTGAGAGAGCTACAGCTTGTAGAGTACACTCTCCGTGACCTACTAGCAGACAGTACTCCTGAGCCACCTCTTACCCTCAAACCAGTTCTCCCCAACTTCATCTATACAGCGAGTGGGGGTCCAAACCATGTGGAGGTACAATCAGTGCACCTATTTTCCTTGTGCAGTGGGGCCTGCCAGCCCTGTGGTTGGGGGAATTCCCTGTGCAGTTTGTCAGGGAAGATGGCTTTAAAACCCAGTACTCCCAGCCATTCCCAGGGCTGTGGCTGGAATACCCTGGGGCTGCAGAATGTGTCTAACCCATCAGCTCAGATTCCCCACAGACCCTCTCTGCTGTGGGCCCACAAGTTCCTGGGATTGGTGTAGGTCTCTTGGCACTTCCTCCTACCTCTAGGCTGAGCAAACCATGGGCTTCCACAGCAGAGGCATGTGCACCATCACAAGCCAGATGAATCCTGAATTTCCTTAAGCTCTCAGCCATGGCACTGTGAAGGGGTGTCTCCCAGTCCACTGCAAAGATGGCTACATGGGGTGTGGAAACTACCCACTTCCATAATCATCTGCCTTCTGCAGTGGCCCATCCCTGGCACAGGGGGACTTAGCTGCAGGTGTGTGAAAGGTTATCACCCACACCAAATACTGAGGCGGGTGCCTGGCACATAGAAGGCACTCCCCACTGTGCTTGATTGCGGCTCCCACTACCAGCTCTGCGGGACACTGATTACGTGCTTCAGCTTGGCAGGCCTGGGCTGGGGGACCGGATCCACCCCTGGGGAGGGTAGTGGGCACGGGCGACAGCGCCCTCTACAGCCCCCCAGGCCTGGGAAAGTGAGGCCGGAGGCAGGCCCCATTTCCTCACCCAAAATACACCACTGTTAGGGGAGGCTTGCCGGAGGGAACCGCCTTTTCCCCACCCCCTTATCTTACCCGGACACTCCCCGTTGCCAGTGCAACTCCCATCACCACCAGTGCGCATACATTGTTGCCAGACACCGTTACCGGAGCAACTCTCGCCCCTTTTCAATCAACCTCCGCGCCCTCTCAGAACCAATGCAAGCCTTTAACCTCTACAACTACCCCGCCCTCTAAACGCCCGATACAAGCTTGTACTCTCCCCTAATAAACTCTCTTGGTTTCTTCACCCTAAAAGAACCGTGTCCCGCCTGTTCCTTTCTCGCCGCCCTCCATACTTTGCACGCCTCCCGCCGGGGACGTGGCCAAGTCCCCCGCCTCGCCCTCGCCTCCGGGAAAGAGCCCCCGCCGCCGGTACCCTCGGAGCAATCCTGAGAGCCTAGGATTTAGCAACCGGCCGCCACCCTCCCCCAGACGAGTCAACTGCGACCGCAACTGGCGCCCAACGTGGGGCACCTGGAATTAAAAGTCCTCTCTACGCAGCGGTCCAGTAAAACCACCCGCTCGCCCGGACGCCTCTCCAGCTCCCCTTCTCCTCGCCTGCAAAGTAAGGGCCGCCTCTCCCTCGCCGCCCCGCGGAGCCGCCTCTCCCTCGCCGCTCCACGTCTGGGGCCGCCTCTCCCACGCCGCTCCGCGCCCGGGCCGCTCTTCCTTTCCCGCATTAACCTAACTCTTGCCCCCGACTACCTTTCGTCTTCTCTTCCTATATCCCCCCCATTCCTCCTAACACTCTTCCTCCAGTAGCTTTCCCTCTTCCCCTCCATTACTTTGCTGTGGTCCTCTGTGTCTTTGTTTCTTTGTTTAGCGCGGTGTGCCTCTTTGCAACCGCCCCCCCCCCCCAAACTGCTCTCGCTACTAGAGGGTCCTGCCTTCTATTCTCACCGTCTCCTTCAGCCTCGCGGCCACGATTTACCTCATTTTCTTTACTCTATAATCAACCCCCCTTTTTTCTTTTCTCCCTCCGCTATGGGTAATCGTCTATCTGCACGCCAAGCACCCCAAGTTCGCGCTCTGGCGGGTCTCCTAGACACACATCGCTGTAAAGTGTCTGTCCGGCAGCTGCAAGTATACTGGGACCTCCTGCTGCCCTTTAACCCATGGCTCACCACTTGCCATCTTTGGGACCCTGTTACTTATGATCGCCTTATTGATCGGGTCACCAACGCCATGGAACATGAGAGCAAGCGCTTCCCTCCCGGCTTGCTCCCCACCTTAATAACCGTCCCCTCCTGCCTTCAAGGCTCCCTCCCCCCTGATCGAGGCCCCATTAAATCCAAGGAGGCCCTATCAACCCAGCCAACAGATTCAGACAGCGATACTAATGTAGACCACGATTCGGACACAGAATCCTTAGTCGAGCAAATTAACAACGCGCTCGAAGTCGCCCCCCAAAAACAAAGCAATACTAAGCCTCGCCAAGATGGCGAACTTCCTCCTTCTTCTTCCATCGAGGGGAGGAAGTGCTCCGGTGATGACGTCAGCCCTAAGCTGGGCCGGAAACCGCATGCGCTTTACCCCGCCCTTTCACAGGGCGGAGTTAGTCCGCCATCTTATGCCTTGGGCCCCGCCCTTTCACAGGACGGAGCTAGTCCACCATCTTATGCCTTAGCCACTCCCACCGCGCCGCCGTCTTGCGACGCTTGGGGCCTCCCACTTCCGCCTCCCCCTCCGGCGAGCTCCCCCTCGGAGCCGCTACCGGCAGCTGCCGCCGCTCCTCCCACCCTGCAGACTAACAACCCCTGGCTGCCTTCTACACCTCAAGGCAACCCTTGGGGCAACGCTCCCCCTACCCCCACTCCCGCGCCAAGCCCTCTGCAAGCGCGTCCTCCTTTCTCTCGTGCTTTTCGCTGCTTTCCTCTTAACCTTACCCCCACACCACAGAAACCGTATGACTGGTATCCCATTGACTCTGATACTATCAAGCAGCTTCGCAGGGCCGTCAAGGAAGACGGGTTAGGTAGCCCATACGCTTCCCAATTACTACAGGATATCGCCATGAACTTTTGCCTCCCCCAAGACTGGGCCTCGCTTGCCCGTTCCATTCTTAACCCCGGCCAGTTTGTAGATTGGCGTGCTCACTTCCAGGCGGAAGCAGCTAAGCAAAGCGAGCAAGACGCAGCCACTGGAGTCTATCATCACCCCGAAGCCTACTTGGGCACGGGAGCGTTTATAAATGCATCCGCCTATGTTAATGCGCCTGCCGCCTTTTGGCCTATCCTTCGGGGAATCGCCTTGCGAGCTTTTGCCAACTGTTCCGCCTGTCGGCCTACTAAATTCACCAAGCTCCTCCAGGAGCCAAATGAGCCTTTTGCCACCTTTGTCTCTAGGGTTGAAGAAACCTGCGCTCGAAAGGTTAATGATCCCCAGGCCCAACTGGCTCTCGCTCGAGAACTCATTCTCGAGGGAGCCAATCCCCCTTGCAAGCAGGCTATTCTTCCCTTGCGGGAGAAGAGCCTATGCGATTGGATACTCGCCTGCAGCGCCTTTGACCCAGCTGCCGCGTCCCTAGCCCAGGCCGTCTCTGGCGCTGTCACTGCCGCCTTAGCCGCCACCACCGGTTGTTTTAAGTGCGGGCAGAGCGGTCATTTTGCCCGGGAGTACCCCAATGCAGAAGTCAACCGCCCGCCTTTCATGCAGCGTAATGGGCGCCCCCCTCCCACTCCTTGCCCACGCTGCCAGCGTGGCTATCACTGGGCGCGCGATTGCAAGAGCAGCCCCAGAGATCTTAGCAAGGATAGCTTAAAAAACCTCTGCTATCCCTGGTGCCCTGACGGCAGTCAGCGCCAGGGCACTGAGCAAGCTTTAAACTCCAAGCGGGGCAAGCCTCAGCCCCGCCCCTAAGAGGCAGCGTGCCGGCCGGTTCTAATAAAACTAATCACTTCACCGGCAGTAAAACGCTTCTCTGGACAGTCCCTATCACCCCAAAAAAGCCTACTCGTAAGTTAAGAATAGAGGGGCAATGGTACACGGGCACGCTCGATTCAGGGGCAGAGGTCTCTTGCATGCCCGCTCAGTATGCCACCATATGCATGGTTCTCGATGGTCCCTCGGTAGTGGGAGCCACTGGTACCTCCACCTCTCTTCAGGCCATAGGGCCCATTAAGTGGGAGGATGAAGAGGGCCACTCAGGCACCTTCCGCCCGTTATTCCTACACACCATAGACCAAATTTTATGGGGCCGTGACATCCTCGCCGCCTCTGGGGCAGTGCTTACCACGCAGCCCCCCCAATAATGTGCGCCACTGCTCGTTTAACACCTCCAGCGCCCGTTCCTCTGCAGTGGGATACTGAGGAACCTATATGGGTGGAGCAGTGGCCCCTTCCCACGCATAAATTAGTAACACTCCAAGCCCTTGTCCAAGAACAATTGGACGCTGGCCACATAGAGCCTTCTACTAGTCCCTATAATTCGCCAGTGTTTGTTATTCATAAAAAAGCCACAGGGAAATTTAGGCTCCTCAATGATCTGCGGGAAATCAATAAGCATATTCTTCCCATGGGTTCCCCGCAGCCTGGCCTCCCCCATCCGGTAGCCATCCCGGCCCACTATCATGTAGCCACCATTGACATCAAAGACTGTTTCTTTTCCATCCCGCTACATGAGCGAGACCACCCGCGCTTTGCCTTTACAGTTCCCGTCCCCAATCACGCGGGCGCGGCTAGCAGGTACCCAATGGAAAGTCCTCCCTCAAGGGATGCGTAACAGTCCGGCTATCTGCCAAATGTATGTTAATCACGCAGTGGCCCCCCTGCGAAAGCGGGCCATGCTCATCCATTACATGGATGACATTTTGGTGGCCTCTGAGGACGCCGAGGCGCTTCCTCTAATCCTCAAAGACCTCACCACTAATTTAGCTGACCTCGGCCTTACGGTTCAGCCCGATAAAGTTCAAATTGTGCCACCATTAGCCTTCTTAGGGTTTAGTATTAATAGAACCATTGCCCCGTCCGCTCCCCAGCTGGACATACCGGATCGGGTCACTATCACTGAGCTTCAACAGCTCTGCGGTCAGATCAATTGGCTCCGCTCTGCGTTGCCGATCACCACCGCACAGCTCCAACCACTCTTTATGCTGCTGAGTGTCCCTGAAGCCCCGCCGCTAGTAATCTCCCGGCGCATTAAGCTCACCCAGGAGGCAAAGGAAGCCATTGCCGCTATTAACAAGGCACTCGCCGCCTGCTGTCTCAACAGGTTCAGCACTAAAGAGGGCAATCTTATAGCACTCATCCTTCCTACGCCCGGCACACCCATGGGCTGCCTGTGGCAGAAAGGCCCTCTACTTTGGGTGCACCCTGCTAAAAGCCGGCTTAGAAAAATTTGCCCCGCGGTGCGGCTCTGAATCAGCCTAGCTTCAGATCTAGTCACCCTGGCTGTTCATGTATTCGGAGAGCCGCCAGAAAAAATTGTTTGGCCCCTAGACGCAGGCCAAACCCGCCTGCTTATACGTGACAACCCGGACATGCAAATCCTTTTAAAAGGATTTCATGGGGAATTCAGCTGCCACTATCCTAGCCATCGGCTGTTACAAGGACTCGCCAAGCTTCCCTTCCGCAGCCCCTTCCATCCTTTCCCCTCCTCTGCACCCATCCCGGGTGCCACTACCGTCTTTACTGACGCCTCCAAAACCCGTTTCGCCTTCCTCTCTTATTCGCAGGACCACCCAGAACCACGCCTATTCAGTTATGTCAACCTTCATTCAGTCCAAGTGGGGGAAATTCTGGCAGTGTCATACGCGCTAAACGCCCACTGCAACCACCCAGTAAACATTTTCACTGACAGCCTCTACACGTATCAGGTCTGCCGAGTCCTTGCATTTTCCACCTTTTTCCCCGGGAACTCGGCCATCGATAAAGCACTTTCTGACCTCAGAAGCATCTTAGAGCATAGACAGGATCCTTGGTTCGTTAGCCACATTCGTAGTCACTCAGGCCTTCCGGGGCCCTTGGCTAATGGCAACAGTATAGTAGACCAAGCGGTCTCAGCTCAGACTACCCAAGCTATGCTAACTCACACAGCGGCCCCTCCGGGGGACGCTGTTAACCAGGCCAAGTTATTGCATTCCAGGTTTCACTTTTCGGCTACGTCATTGCATCATTTATGCGGCCTCCCCCTAGATACCTGTAAACATCTTGTCCGCAATTGTGCAACTTGTGCGCCCTTTGCGCCGCTTGGCCCCCTGCAACCTCAGGGAGTCAACCCACGAGGCCTAAAACCCAATTCTAGATGGCAAATGGATGTAACTCATGTTCCGTCCTTTGGGCGCCTCAAGTATGTACATGTAATGATTGACACCTTCTCAGCCATGTGTTATGCAGTCCCCCTCGCCGGGGAAACGGACAAACACTGTATCAAGGCCCTAAGACAGGGAATTCTCTTCATGGGAGTCCCCTGGGACATAAAAACGGACAATGGGCCTGCCTATCGCAGTGCCTCCTTTGCGGCCTTTCTTCAGTTATATAACATCACCCATCATTAAGGCATCCCCTATAATCCACAGGGGCAAGCCATTGTGGAAGCAGTCCATCGCCGCTTAAAAACACAAGTTGAAAAAGAGAGGGCAATGCTCCCCCAGGCAACTCCAGGGGACCTTATCATAGCAGCCCTTATTCACCTTAATCTACTCACATTCAATAAGGAAGGGCTTTCGCCCCTACATAAACATTGGGGGCCCTCATATAGGCCCACCCAGGCCCCGATGGTCTACTGGAAGGACCCAGAGAATAATACCTGGAAGGGTCCCTCCCCACTCCTCGCCCAGGGGCGTGGGTTTGCTTGTGTTTTCCCAGATGATGCAGCACAACCAATCTGGATCCCAGGAAGGGCAATCCGGCCCGCCACCAGCAACCACGCGTCTAACGAGACGAGAACGCCGCCGTCTCCGCAGCATAACGCACCAGATGACAACAGTACACCTGAGCCTGGACCCCAGTCCGAGTGAAACCCCGGAGAAACAAGAAATCAGAGAAATTATACGCCTCTATAGACGGGCGAAAGCCAGCCCCCTACACCTCCATAACCCCCACCCGAGCATTGCTTCCCTTCTAACAATCATGCTGGCTCTCGCCTCTTCTACCCAGGCTGTCTACCAGCCACACTCCCCTCACCAGCCTTGGAAATGGACCTTGGCACAGTGGGAAGATTCCACAGTTATACAAACCCAGGTTACAGCAGGGCGACCTTCCTTTCTTGTCAACGCAACTGATCTATTTCCCACTCCTTCTGTACGCCCCACTGGTTGGAATCAAGCCCAATATTATATGTGCCCATCCTCAAATCCTGGAAAACAGTACTGCAATTCCCCCAACCAATACTACTGTGCATATTGGGGATGTGAAACATTAGCCACTCAGTGGGAGACTTACGCCACTGATCATTACCTAACTCTAAAATGGGCCCCCTTTAACTGCAAACCACCTCAAGAACCCATTAACTGGGGTATCTATGGAGGCCATCACCAGATTGCACCTACAGGTACCTGCTCACATTTAAATCTCAGTGTGCAGCTCCCCAATGATCCCTCCTGGTTACTCGGTCGAACCTGGGGCTTCAGAATTTATTTGAAAGGAGTCGACCCAGGTTCCCTTATTCTTGTAAAAAAGGAGGCTGTACAAAAAAACCCCTCTGCCATTGGTCCCAATAAAGTCATTAACCCCCTTTTTCCACAGCTCTCCAGCCGCACCTCAGCTCCAACCAGCCGCACCTCAGCTGCAAACGGTGCGTTGCCAACACCACCACCCCAACCTCGTCTGCCCCCCGCCCGTTACTCCTCTCCCCTCCTCAGCCTTATCCAAGCGGCCTTCACCTCAGTGAATTCCTCCAACCCCAATCTTACCTCCTCTCGTTGGCTTTGCCTCTCCACTTCCTCCCCCCTGTATGAGCCAGTTGCCTCCAACCTCTCCTTTTCAGAAAACACAGAGGACAGCCCCTCGGAATGCAATTGGAATACCTCTGCCGTCCCCCTAACCTTTCATTCAGTCTCCTTTACAGGAAAGTGCATCCGCCCTCGCTCAAGTAACTCTCCCAACCTCACAGCTTGTGCCGACTACTCATCTCCCAGCAACTCTGCAAAATTTCTCATCCCTCATAACTCCTCCCAATGGCTCTGCTCCTCTACAGGACTTACCCCCTGCCTTAACGTGCAAACCCTCAATACAACTAATGAAACTTGCCTCCTAATTGTCCTTATCCCTAGGGTCCTATACCACAGCGAGGAAAACTTCTTCCTCCGCCTGGAAACAACTGCAGCTTCTGCCCCACTGCAAAAGCGAGAGCCCATCACCGTCCTCACGATTGCCTCCCTCCTAGGTCTTACAGGCGCTGGCACCGGAATCGCTGCATTAGCCAGTCAAGACTCCGCCCTAACTCACCTCCGGGCGGCTGTTAACGAGGACATTCGTCACCTACAAGACGCTATTTCCCATCTTAAAAATTCTGTCAATTCCCTCTCTGAGGTAGTGCTCCAAAACCGCCGAGGTCTCGACCTTCTCCTCCTCAAAGAAGGAGGCCTCTGCGCCGCCCTAGGAGAAGAGTGCTGTGTATATGCCAATTCCACAGGTCTCGCCGAGGACAGCCTAAAAAAGGTCCGAGAGGGACTAGAACAACGCAAAAAAGACCGTGAAGCCACCAGCTATTGGTCCCACATCTTTACCCCCCTCCTCCCATACCTCCTCCCTCTCCTCGGCCCCCTACTAATGATTATTCTAGCTCTCACCTTAGGACCCTGCATTATCCGCAGAATTGTCCAGCTTGTAAGGAAACAAACGGATGCTATTTTTTCCTCGTTCATGCAAGTCCAGTACCAGTGACTCGCCACCTCTGACGCTCCCTACTCCGAGATGACAACCAACCCTCCGCGACCTCACCGCCACCGGTCAACCCGCCGACCACGAGGCCCTTCTCGATCGCCTGAACATCGCACCAACCTCGAGCTCCAGCTTCTCTGAACCTCCAACTTTAAACCCCCCACCCTCGTCCATCCCACAAGCAGCAAGGCCCCTGTCGAGCGCCCGGGCGCCACACCAACGCCGAGCTCCAGCCTCGCTGAGCCACCGTCAACCCCTTTTCCCCTCCCCGACCTCCCCCTTCCCTCATCCCTTAGCGGACCTCTCCGGTAAGCTTCTTCCTTTAATTAGAAAAGAAGGGGGAAATGCGGGACACTGATTACGTGCTTCAACTTGGCGGGCCTGGGCTGGGGGACCGGATCCACCCCTGGGGAGGGTAGTGGGCACGGGCGACAGCGCCCTCTACAGCCCCCCGGGCCTGGGAAAGTGAGGCCGGAGGCAGGCCCCATTTCCTCACCCAAAATACACCACTGTTAGGGGAGGCTTGCTGGAGGGAACCGCCTTTTCCCCACCCCCTTATCTTACCCGGACACTCCCCGTTGCCAGTGCAACTCCCATCACCACCAGTGCGCATACATTGTTGCCAGACACCATTACCGGAGCAACTCTCGCCCCTTTTCAATCAACCTCCGCGCCCTCTCAGAACCAATGCAAGCCTTTAACCTCTACAACTACCCCGCCCTCTAAACGCCCGATATAAGCTTGTACTCTCCCCTAATAAACTCTCTTGGTTTCTTCACCCTAAAAGAACCGTGTCCCGCCTGTTCCTTTCTCGCCGCCCTCCATACTTTGCACGCCTCCCGCCGGGGACCTGACCAAGTCCCCCGCCTCGCCCTCGCCTCCGGGAAAGAGCCCCCGCCGCCGGTACCCTCGGAGCAATCCTGAGAGCCTAGGATTTAGCAACCGGCCGCCACCCTCCCCCAGACGAGTCAACTGCGACCGCACAGCTCCCCAGTGGCTTTCGGGTTTTACAACAACCCACCTCCAAACACAGTCTCTGGTTTGGTCCCCACCATGGCATGACTCTGGCTACTGTTTCCCTGGCAGCTCTCTGGACCAAACACTCACATAGCTCCAAACACAGTCTCTCGATTTCTCCAAGGCACAGTCACTATGGATGTTTAAGTCCCTGCCCAGCCAGTGGAACCCTGCAACTTCTATTTTGGAGCACTTTCTGTCTTTTATCTAGTATTTTTCATGGAGAAGAATTTTGCTCTGTCTCTCCTAATCCTCCGTCTTGGATGAGCTCTATATGCTAAATTTTGAAGCAAAACAACTAAAAGATTATAAAATGAAAGTATAACATCCAAAAACATCTGTTACATACAAAAGAAGACAGGAAAGGAACAAAACCTGAAAGATAGAAAAACAGAGCAAATGGCATGGGAAAAATGGTAAAAGGTGATCCACACATATCAGGATATATGAATGTAAAGCAACCACCAAGGTAGAGCTATAAAACAGGATTTTTTTTTTAAAAAAAGGTACAATCAACCCAAGAGAAGAGAAAAAAAAAAAAAAAAAAAAAACAAATTACAAAAAAATAGACAGGACAATTAGAAAAGAAATAGCAAGATGGTGGATTTAAACCCAAATACAGCAATAATTAAATAAAATGCAACTGGTCTAAATATTCCAAATAAAAGTTTGAAATTGCCAGCTACAATTAAAAGCAGGGCCCAATTATATGCTATGTACAAAAGATTGTTTTATATATATGAGCAACAACCTATTGGACAATTAAAATAAAGTAAATTTATAATAATAATCAGTAAGAAATACTTAGATTGTTAACAAAATAGGTAAAAGACCTGAATACAGAAAAATCCAAAACATTATTAGGAGAAATTAAAGAAGACTTAAATAAATGGAGAGATATACCAGTTCATAGAAGGGAAGGCTAAATATACTAAGATGGGAATCCTCACCAAATTGATTTATAGATTCAACATATTCCTGATCAAAATTCCAGAAGGATTTTTTATAAGGTACTGACTAGTTCTAAAATGAATTTGGAAATTAAAAGTACCTAAAGTAGGCAACACAATTTTGAAGAAGAACCAAGTTAAAGGACTTATAAATACCTGAATTCAAGACTTGCTACACAGCTACTGTAATGAAAACAGTGTAGTACTGATGTAAGTAGAGGTACACAGATCAAAGGAACAGAAGATACTCTAGAATTAGGCTCATACATATATACTAACTGATTTTCAATAAATTTTTTGAAGCTAATTCAATGAGAAAAGAATAGACTTTTCAACCAATTGAACTGGAACAACAGGAATCTCATGGGGGGAAGAATGAACTTTAAACCTTAGTTTACAAAATACACAAACACTGACTTGGCTTTGGATCCTAGAACTAAACACAAAAGCTATAATGCCTAGAAATCAACATCACAGAACATCTTTTCAACCTGGGGGTTGACTGCTTAAATAAAGCATGCATGTAGATACACACATGTGCACATGCACAAAACATAAACAATAAAACAGAAATACATGAATTAGAATTATCAAAATGAAAAATACTTTTGCAATGGTTCCATTACAAGGAGGATGGAATAGACATATATTTCCCTACTCCTTCTGCTAAGTATGTCTAAAAATCATGGACATTATACATAAAACAAATATAAGATGACAGCAAAGAGGAGAAATCATATCAGCCAGAGACCTCAGGACTGAGGAATGATAACTTCCCTGGGTTTTCTTTTTGCCTCATATATCTCAGAGTTGGAGCTGAAGAAGCCAACAATCAGAAATGCCAAGGGATATAGATAAAAAATGCCCAACAAAGCCTGCTTTCTCTAACCAAAGAACCAGGAAAAGAGCAGCCTAGCAAGGTAGAAAAATTTTAGATAATAACCAATCTACACCAGCCAAACACCAGAGAAAAAAAAACTTGGCTCCACCCCCACCCAACTTCCAAAAGCCAAGTGGGGAGCTTAGACTTCATCCTCACATCAGGCTGTAATGAAGCACTGTAATTCCCCCAACAAGGTGGTTTCAGTAAAGGCAAAGTAGGGAGCTGGGATTTTCATCCCTCTGGGTAGTAAAGAGGCCACCTTGCCCTACAGGCTTTAATATATGGAGACTCCGGACTTACACTTCACCTGGCAGTAATGATATGTCCTTCACTCTCCCCTGAGGAGGTTTTAAAGGAGACCTAAGGGAGAAGCACCACTAGAGATCATAATGAGGTTACTGCCTATGGAGTCCACAGAGCAGTAACAATGCCATTTTATACCTCACAGACAGCATGGTATCAGTGTAGACCTAATGGGGAGCAGGAACTCCCAACCCTGCCCAGCTATTAAAAAGTAGTACCAACCCCTTTCAGTAGATGTCAAGGATGCCAAATGGGGAACTATAATTTCTACACTAACTTGTCATTAGTGATGCAGTCCACCCCCACACATCCATGTTCCCCTCTTGAAGCAGTGTCAGAAGAAGACGGGGGGGGGGATGAAAAGAATAAGGAGGAGGAGGAGGAGGAGGAGGAGGAGAGGAAAAGGAAAAGGAGGTTGTTTAAATAAGATCCAGAGTCTCAAAATGTCCAGGCTTTAATTGCAAATCACTCTTCACACTAAGAACAAGGAAAATCTCAACTTGAAAGTTAAAAAAACAATCAACAGATAACAACATCTAAATGACAGACAGGTTAGAATTATCTGAAAAAATTAAAATCAGCCATCATATAAGAATACTTCACAAAAAAATTAAGAACACATTTGAAACAAAAGGAAAAATACAAAGTCTCAGCAAAGAAATAAGAAAGCTCAACAAAAAATAAGATATATAGAGAATACATAAATAGAAATTTAAGAACTGAGAAAAATAAACGAAATTTAAAAAGTCAATGCATAGGTTCAACATCAGAATGGATAGGAATTTAAAAATCAGTGAATTTGAAGTCAGAGAGATTGAAAATACTGAAGCTGAACAACAGAGAGAAAACAAACTTTAAAAATAATGAACATAAAACCTCAGGGACCTGTGGGAAAATACCAAAAGTTTTAATATCCATGTTGCTGGAGTCCCAAAAGGAGAAGAGATAATAGAAGATGGCTGAAAGAGAATAGTGGCTGAAAATTTCCCAAATTTGATGAAAGGCATTAACCTACAGATTCAAGAAGCTCAGCAAATCCCAAATAAAACAAACCCAAAGAAATCCAGGTAAAGACACAAGATAATTAAACTGCTGAAAATCAAAGATAAATAAAAATTCTTGAAAGCAGCTAGAGGAGAATTACCAATAAAGGAATAACAATTTGAATGAGTTGATTTCTCATCAGAAACCATGGACGTCAGATGGAAGGGATACAACATTTTTCAAGTGCTGAAGGAAAAGGAGTTTAAATCTCAGATATCATATCCAGTGAAAACATCTTTCAGGAATGAAGAGGAAACAAAAATATTATTAGACAAAGGAAAACTAAGAGAAGTTGTTGCCAGCCAACTTACCCTAAAAGAAAGCTAAAGAAAGTTCTCCAGTCAGAAAGGAAATAACAAAAAGGAAGAAAGAAAAATGGAGTGTGAAATAACAGGAACAAACATAATAGATTATATTTCTCCTCACTATTTTTGAAAAAAAAATATAACACCATCTGATGTGATGCTCAATGTATATAAAGGAAATAATCAAGGCAATTATATTTTTAAAATGGCAAGGGTTAATATACCTTAAATGGAAGCAAACTTTCTACACCTTATTTAAAGTAGTAATATATCAATACCAGTAGAATGTGATAAGTTAGGTATGTATACTATAATTCCTATGGCAACTACTATAAAATCTATACAAATAAAAGTACTTAAACATGGAGATATCATAAAACATATAAAGTTTAACATTCTAATTTCAGACTTAAGTAATTAAATCAGAAGCTCTCACTAAATAAAGATTTAAACATCTTTTTGTAATTATTTCTCCCTCTCAAGGAGATAGATGATGTTGATCATTTTTCTTAAGGAAACTACATCAAAACATGTATGTCCCTTTCCTGTGTTGATTATCCACACTGAGAGAAGAGAAAATTTATCACTTGTTGAGAGAAGCACTTGTTCAAGGCTCTTTCTTTGAGTAAAACTGTGCTGACTCTACATTTTTATTAAATAAAAATCTGCAATTCAGTGTACCAAATTAAGAAAAGGAGAAGTTCAAAATTTCTGCCCTAAGGAAATTTTACACAACTTTCCACACCCTGCTACCTATTTCCACTAACTTTGGGCTGAGGGAAAACTTCTCTGTATCTATCCCATTGTAACATACTACACCAATGCAGGATATGCTAACTTCAGTGAAAAGCTGGAATCAGTACAGGTAATATCTGAATGATGCTAAGTGTTGTAGTGTTTTAACTATAAAGGAAGAACACAAAATTCATTTAATTATTCTTTATCTTTTGATGAACCTAACCTCCCATCTTATGGTGAAGAAAACACAAAGTTTTTAGAGGAAATTTTTAAAATATTCAGAAGAACCAAATGAAACAGAAAACACGTCGTATCAAAACATGTGCAATGCAGCTAATGCAGCACCAAGAGGGACATTTATAACATGACATTCGAACATTAGAAACAAAGATGAAATGGAAAAAAATAACCTAAGTTTCTACCCCAAATAAAACTATAAAAAGTAAACAAAAATAAACTCAAAGCAAACAAGGAAAGCATAAAGCCCCGATACAACCCAGAGTAATTTGGGCAAAGCATAAAAAGTATTTGCAAAACCCCCTTGAGGGACTGGGGGAAAATGCAGAAATATTAAACCTCCCCAGCTGGGGAATTCCTGATACTCTTGCAAGCATTAGGGACTACCAGCTTAGTAGGATGAGAACTCAATCTTGGGGCTTGCCCTTATGAAGCTTGTTACTGCAAAGGAGAGGCTACGCCTACTCATAATTGTGCCTAAGAGTCATTCCCAGAGGGCCTCTTTTGTTGCTCTAAGCCAACTTGGCAGGTAAACCCACTGCCCTACCCCTACATGGGACATGTCTCCCAGGGATGTAAATCTCCCTGGAAACGTGGGTTGTGACTTTCAGGGATGAGCCAGGACCCTGCATCTTATGATTGAGAAAACTTCTAGACCAAAAGGGGAAAGAGAAATGAAACAAAGTTTCAATGGCTGAGAGATTTTAAGTGGAGTTGAGAGGTTATTCTGGAGGTAACTCTTATGCATTATATAGATATCCCTCTTTAGTTTTTAGTTTATCAGAATAGTTAGAAGGAAATATTTGAAACTGCAATCCAGTATCCTTGATTTTTGGAGGTGAGTGTATAATTATATGGGTTATATGGTGTGACCATGTGATTGTGAAAACCTATGACTCACACTTCCTTTACCCAGTGTATGGACAAATAAGTAGAAAATGGAAACAAAAAGTAAATGACTAATATGGGGGAGGAGGGGTATGTGATGTTTTGAGTGTTCTTTTTACATTTATTTTTATTATTATTTTGATTTTTTGGAGTAATGAAAATGTTCAAAAATTGAATGTGGTGACAAATGCACAACTATATGATGATACTGTGGACAACTGTTTTACACTTTGGATGGTATGTGAATATATTTCAGTTAAAAAATGGTTTAAAAAAAAAAGGAGGAGTAAACAAAATAAACTGAAAGCAAACAGAAGGAAGAAAATAAAGTTGCCAGCCAAAATTCATGAAACTGAAAATAGGAAGATGATAAAATCAATGAAACAAAAGGCTGGTTCTTTGAAAAAAAAATCAATAAAATTGATAAAGTTCTAGCAATAATGTCAAAAATGAATAGACATAAACACAAATATTAACAATGAAATAGATATCACTACAGATCTTGCATCCATTAAATGACAATAAGAGAAAACTTCAAGTAACTTTCTGCTCATAAATTTGACCACTTAGAAAAATGCACCAATTCTTCAAATACCACAAACTTCAAATACTCAACTCTAATGAAAAGGATAATCTGAATACTTCTGTAACCATTAAAGGAATTGAATATGTAATTTAAAAGCTCCCAAGAAATCTCCAGGCACAGATGGTTTCACTAGAGAATTATACCAGACATGTAAAAAATTAACACCAAATTTACATGGTCTCTTCCAGAAACCAGAAAAGGAGGTAACACTTCACAACTTATTTTATTAGGTGAGTACTACCTAAACCAAAACCAGACAACCTCAAAACAAAAGAGAAAAACTATAGACCATTATGAATCATGAAGTTAAACCCAAAAATCCTCAACAAAATAGTAGCAAACTAGATCCAAGAATACATAAAAAGAGTTATACACCATAAACAAGTTGGGTTTAATCCAAATACGCAAGGCTAGTTCAACATTATAAAATCAATCAATGTAATCCATCATATAAACAAACTAAAGAAGAAAAACAATATTATCAACTGAAGCAGAAAAACTTTAACAAAATCTAACACCATTTCATAATAAAAATTTCACCAAGTTAAGATTAGAGAACAATTACCACACATTGATGTAAAGCATCTATGAAAAATCCATGGCTAACATAACAGTATTGAAAGGCTGAATGCTTTACACCTAAATTTGGGATCAAGGCAAGGATGTCCACTCTCACCATTGATATTCAACATAATACTGGAAGTTCTAATCAAGGTAAAAGAAAAAGGCATACAGGTCAGAAAGGAACAATTGAAACTGTTTCTATTTGCAGACAACATGATGACCTACATAGAAAAGCCCAAAGTATCTAAAAAAAAAAAAAAAAAAAGCTAACAGAGATCTAACAAGTGAGTTCAGCAAGTCGACAACATACAAAACCAACACATACAAAAAAAAATCACATTTCTGTAAATTAGCAATGAACACATGGAAACTGAGATTAAAAATACAATGCCACCAAAAGAAATGGGTCTAAATTTAGCAAAATTTTCACAGCACTTGTATGCCGAAAACTACGCAAACGCTAAGGAGAGAAATCAAAGAAGAGCTTAATAAATGGAGAAACATGCCATGTTCATAGATTGGTAGAATCAACATAGTAAAGACATAAATTCTCCCCAAACTCATATACAACTTTAACATAATTCCTATTAAAATCCAAGCAAAGTTTTTGATAGAAATAGGCCAACATTCCAAAATTTATATAGAAAGGCACAGACCCTAGAATAGCTG
Organism: Choloepus didactylus; assembly: GCF_015220235.1. Classification (NCBI taxonomy): domain Eukaryota; kingdom Metazoa; phylum Chordata; class Mammalia; order Pilosa; family Megalonychidae; genus Choloepus; species Choloepus didactylus. The sequence continues at coordinate 158,704,378 of NC_051311.1, read as the reverse complement.
AAACAATACTGACAATTTAAGAACACAGTGGAATTAAGTACTCTACCCAATAATAAAGCTTACTACAGTTACAGAAGTCAAGACAGTGTGGTATGGTTGGGGAACAGACACACAGATCAGGTGAACAGAATAGGGAACCCAGAAACAGACCCACACCATCATTCTCAACAGATTTTTAACAAAGATGCAAAAGCAATTCAATGGTGGGAGGACAGCCTTTTCAATAAATGGTGCCATCGCAACTGGACATTTGTAGGCAAAAACAAAACAAAACAAACAACAACAAACCCTTGACCTAAAGCTCATAACTTATACAAAACTTAACTTAAAAATGATCAGAGACTTCAAAGGAAAATGTAAAATTGTAAAACTTTTAGAAAAAAAGGGGGGATAAATATTCAGTATTCAGAATTAGGTCAAGAATTCCTAGATATGACACAAAAGTATGATCCATAAAAGGGAAAAATCACATATTTGACCTCATCAAAAGTGAAACCTTTTTCTCTGAGAAAACCCATGTGAAGAAGATGAAAAGATAAAACCAATGTTTAGATGATGAAAAGACTAGCTACAATCCAGGAGAAAGTATTTACAAATAATATAGCCAACAAAGGACCACTACCTAGACTATATAAAATCAAACAAACCAAACAGAAAGTGGACAAAAGACTGACATTTCAACTCAGAGGATGTACAGGTGGCAAATAAGCACATGAAAATATCAAAATCATTATTCATTAGGGAAATGAAAATTAAAACCATAATGAGATATCACTACAAACTTACCAGAATGACTAAAATAAAAAATAGTGACAATGCCAAGTGCTGACAAGTATGAGAGACTAGGTCACTCATATGTTGCTGGTGGGGATGCAAAATGTTACAGCCTCTCTGATAAGCAGTTTGGCATTTTCCTAATAAATTAAACATGGAAAGACCATATGACCCATAATTGTACTCTTAGGAATTAATCCCCCAAAATAGTAACTTATAAACACATAAAAGCCTGTACAGGAATATTTACAGCAATTTTATTTGTAAAAGTCAAAACCTGGGATCACCCTAGATGTCCTTCACCAGGTTAATGGTTTAACAAACTCCATCATGGAATACCAGGTAGTAATAAAAATGAACTATTGATATATGGACCATCTTAGATGAATCTTTAGGAAATTTTTGCTGAGTTTAAAAAGCCAATATCAAAAGGTTATATACTCTATGATTTCTTTTATATAATGTTTTTGAAATAATAAAACTTTATAAATGGAAGACAAAATAATGTCAAGTATTAGGAAAAAAGGAGTTGGAAGAGTGTAAGTATAGGAAGGTGAGTGTGGTTATAAAAAGGTAACACAAGGAATCCTTGTGGTTTTTGAATTGTTTAGTACTCTGTGGTGGTGGTGATGTGAACCTACAGAGGGGATAAAATGATAGAGAACGTATTAACAAACACACAAATGAATACAAGTAAACTAGGGAAAATTGAATGAGATCAGTGGACTGTATTGATGTCAATAGTTGTGATACTGTACCATAAATTTCAAGTTACCATTGAGGGAGAGTGATAGACAACGTATACAAAGGATCTCTCTATATCATTCTTACAATGATACGTAAATCTGAAATTATCTCAATAAAATGTCCAACTTTAAAAAAGGATGTTAAAATGATGTATATGAGTATCCCTTTAAACATGGTTAAAACATGGCCACAGATTCTATGTCACATCTCATGGACAAATGGAGTCTCTATCCCTTCTCTGAATCAGGCAGTTCTATGAGTGCTTTGACCAATAAAATGTGGTAGATAGATGCTGAATGACTCCCAAAGCTAGGTCAACAATAGTCTTACAGTTTATGTCCAGGCTTCTTTGAATGCTCATTTTCTCTACACACTTTCACAAAATGTGACCTTCTGTCTCCGAAACAATGCATCAAGCTGTGAGAAGTTCAAGTCACATGTGTGTTTGTGAACCAAGGAGGAGAAAACAGAAAATACTTAGGAGAATAAAAATGGACAAAATAATGGCTATACAGTTCCCCCAATTCAATGGAAAACATTAAATTATAGATTCCAGGACAACAAGCTAATCTCAAGCAGAATAAATACAAGGAAGACCAAACCTGGGCACAGCAAATTGCTTAAAACTGAAGATAAAGGAAAAAAAAAAACAAACGGACGTAGCCACAGGAAAAATAAAAGCACATTAAATACAAAGAATGAAAATATCTTCTATGAAGGAGAATAAAGACAATTTCTTGATAAAAGAATACTAAGGGAAGCCTGTGCCAACAGATCAGAATTAACAAGAAATGATTCAGGAAACATTTTCGGCGGAAGGGAAATGATATCAGATAGAAACTCTGATCTTCAGGAAGTAATAAAGAATATAGAAAAATATAAATATACGAGTAAATATAAAATATTATTTGTTCTCTTAGTTTCTTGAATATATATATGACTTTTTAAAGAAAAATTTTAACAATGTATTTCAGAGTTTTCATATGAAGACAAAATACATATGACATCTAAAGCATAAAGACAGGGGAAAGTAAATAAACTTATAAACTTGCAACATTTCCATTACATGTGAAGGATACAATTTTAATTTTCAGTTTTCTATATCATAATTCCTAGAGCAATCACATAATAAATAATGCAAAGAATAACTAAAAGGATAATAGCAACCTTAAAATGGAACTTTAAAAATGTATTCAAAGAACACATGAGGGAAGAAAAACATAAAAAATAAAAAACGGGGAAAAAGAGAAAACAAATAGTAAAATGGTAAGCAAAAACTAACCAAATCAATAATTACTTCCAATGTTAACAGACTACATACTCCATAAAGAAAGATTTTGATTTAAAAAAAAAAAAAACAGCCCAACAGTATACTACCTATAAGATAGATATTTCAAATATTAAGACCTAGACAAACTGAAAGTAAACAGGTGGCAAAATATATTCCCTGCTAACAGTAAGCAAAGAAAACTGATGTAATAAGATTAATTTCACATAAAGTGGGTGTCTAGAAAAATAGATAAAAGGGATGTTTCAAAGAATAAAATAATCAAATCATAAGGAAGACAGAATTATAAATGGATAATGTGTCTAAGAGTAGAGCTTCAAAACACATGAAGTAAAAACTGACAGAATCAAGGGAAGAAATAAATAATTCCCGAATAACAGCTGGAAATTTTAACACCATTTTTTTTTTAGCAGATGACAGAACTGAAGAAAAAAAATCAGTAAAATAATGGAACAGGGGTTGGCAAACTACAGACCAAGAGCCAGCTAATTTTATACCTAAAATTTTATTGGACACAGCCCTCAGTTACATATTGTCTAAGGCAATTGCATTGCAACAGCAAAGCTGATCAGGTGTCACAGAGAACGCGTAGCTGGCCTGTTATCAGGCGCTGTATCAGAAAAAGTTTGCTAACCCCTGATACAGATAATCTGAACACCCATACTCAACAACCTTTACTTATTATAAAATATTACATCCATCTTCTACAGAATACTCATACATTAAGTATACATGGCACCTACAAAACAACCAGTATAAAAAAACAAGAGAATTTAGTAAGGTGGCAGGAAAGAAGGTTAATAAAATAAGCAGAAATCTATTGGAAATTAAAAACAAAATACATAAGAATAAATTTAACAAAAGACATATAGGACCTCTACATTTTAAAAAATGGAAAACAATGCTGAATTTTTAAAAGACTGAATAAATGGAAAGATATAGCATTTTCAGGAATGAGAAGACTCAATGTTGATAAAATGTAACTTTTTGCCAAACTGACATATTGAGTCAAGGCAACTCCAATTATAGCCTAAGCTGACTTTTTAAGTACCTAAAATATCCAAAACAATTATGAAGAAGAGCAAATAAAAAGGACTTAAACTACCTGACTTTAGACTTGTTATAAAACCTGACTTTAGACTTGTTATAAAGCTACAGCAATGAAAACAGTGTTGCACTGACATAAAGGATTGACAAGTAGATCAGAAGAACAGAGAAGACAACCCAGAAATAGACTCATTCATACTTGAATGATCATATTTTCAAAAAAAGCACCAAAACAACACAATGGGGAAAAGAATGACTTTTTAAAACAAATTTTTCTGACACAACTGGATATTCATATAAAAAAAAAATCATAACCCTGACTCTATACCATATACAAAATTAATTTGAAATGGAACACAGACCTTACTATAAAACATAAAACCAGGAAGCTTTTCAAGGATAATACAGAGAATATCTTCATGACCTTAAGGAAAGCAATGGTTTCTTAGAAAAGTCACATAAATCAGTAACCATAAAAGGTAAAAAATGATAAATTAGACTATCTAAACACTTCACTAAGAAAAGAAGCAAGTCACATATGGTGAAAAATATTTGCAAACCACCTATCTAACACAAAAACTGCTCAAAGAAAATGAATGCATGGAAAATAAGCATATGAAAAAGTGTGCAACATTATTAATAATCAAAATGAAAATTAAAATCACAATGATATGCCACAATATACCCAGCACAATGGTTAAAATTAAGTAAGAGTGGTAACACACAGTATCAGTGAAAATGTGAAGCAATAAAAACTCTAACCCATTTTTGGTTGGACTATAAGATGGAAAAACTACTTTACAATAGGTCTAGTAATTTCTTATAAATTAAATATACAGATACTCTATACCAAGTAATTCTACTCGTAGATATTCAACCAAGAATGATAACACATGGCCATATATACATAGATAGAACAAGTTTGTTCTTAACAGCTTTATTTATAGTTTATTCATAATACCCAAAATCTGGAAACAGCCTTATACAAAAGCATACATACTGTTTGATTTCATTTACATAAAGGTTCCAGAACGCAAAAAACTCATCTATGATGGAAAAATCAGAACAGTGGTTGCCTCAGTGGGGACTGCCAACTGGGAAAGAGCTAAAGAGTACTTTGGGGGGCAATGGTAACATCCTACTGTGGTTAGGATTGGTAGGATTTGAGGTTATAACAATATACGCATTTTACAAAACTCACTGAATGGTACGTTTATCATTTGTGTATTGTACTTCAAAAGAAAACAAAAATAGATGTGTACGCTAAATTGCATCAAATACAAGCCATAATACAAAGGAAAAGACGGATTAAAGGATGGATGGCTGAACAAACACATGATGAAACAAGTATAATAAAATATTCTACCTGATTAATAATTATAAATTAAATACCAAAGTAAATAAAGCTAAACAAATGAGAGTAGCATCCTTCTTCATGAAATCAGTTATAAAATCCTTTCTGTAAGCTAAATTTCAAAGTATTTTACAGAAATAACACTTCTATTAATTTCTTATCAGTTATTAATGTGGAAGCTTTATTATTGAATGCCCTAAATGTGGAGATTCATTGTGTTTTATAAATAGCTAGATGCCTGTTTACATACTGGGCATGTTCAGTCAACTTTTTATTTTTCTTTATTCCAGCCTCACATAACATACCTTAGATAGTCTTTTGGAAGATTCACAATTATGGCCTGTACATGCCTTGGATCCTTTTTCAGTGTCTAGAGATGAAACTGCAAAAATATATTATATTTTATAATGGGTCTAAAGTATGGGATAACAATATTTAAATTGGTTTTTTGAAATATAAAACAGATCATTTTCCCAGTATTTCTCTTTCATTAAAAATTAAGCAATTTTCCTAATGTTAAATCTCTCTCTATAGACACAAATCCAAGCTGAAGATTTATTTTATATAAACCAAGCAAACATTACTCTTAATCATGAGCTTAAGAATTAATCAACTTTGTCAATAATCAATGACTGACTATTGATTTTGAAAGTTAGGCTGCTAAATCTCTGACCTAATTTTTAACAGAATTGTTTTCCACTTCTATAACATGTATGTATATATGTGTGTGCATGACATATATACATATACATATATAGGAATATATATATTCATTCAATACTCCATTTAACTCTAACCAATAGCATACTGAGTGTCATTTGATAGACACAATTCTTAATCTCTACCTGCAAAGGTTGGAGATAAGATAAACTATGATAACAATTCTGGCAAGGTACCAAGGTTTGACAGTGGCAGTGGTCACTGTAACTGAAATGCTAGAAATATTCAAGAATGCTTACAGGCATGTACTCATTTAATCAACAAATAATTTTCAAGAGCCTAATGTGTTAGGCATTATGTTAGGTTCTTGGAATATAAAAGTGAACAAAACTGACAAAAGTCCTGCTTCTTGGAGATTATACTGTAATAGGGGAGAGAGACAATAGTAAGAATAATAAGCACATAACCCATACTGTGCAGTAAGGTGATATGTACTAGGATTAAAAAGAAAAGAAACAGGGAGCCAAAAACAGAGAGAGACAGAGAGAGAGCTAGCAGGGAACTGTGAGGTGGCGAAAGGGTTGCAATTTTAAATTGGATGATCGTCAATGATACTTGAACAAAAAAATGAAGGCAGTTTGAGAGTTACCCATGGCCCAGATAGTGTAAAAGCTCCAGGGCAGAACATGCATGGCATGCTAGAAGGACAGCGAGATGCAACTGTGACAAGAGAAGAGTAAGCAAAGGAAATGGGAGAGGTAACATGACAGCATACTGTGTAGACCACTATAAGGCCTCTGGCTTATATTCTGAGCAAAAAGGAAGTCATTATAAGATTTTTAAACCAGGAATAACAAGTAAGAGAAGCATGGCAGATTAAATTGTTGGCCATGATTCTTCATATCCCCTGCATTCACACTTGTGGATGGCCTAAACATGAAGAGAGTATACTTCGTCTCCCCATGACTTTGGGCTTTGCCATAGGATTTGCCAATGGCTGATGGACAGGAGTTCTATCCTAAATCTAGGTCTTAATGTGTTTCCACTTTCTCTCTCATACTTCTCTTATCAGCATGAGCAGGGCTTCCCTTGGGTGGCTGCTACCACTTCAGATTTGACCCTACAATAAAAACAGACACCCAGTCAAGCAGAGCTGGACACACAAATTAACAAAGAGCCATCTAGGCAAGCCCAATCTAGACAAAGCTTACCCTCCACCAATCCAAAGATCTGTGAAAATAAATCACTCTTTCAAAATTAGAGATGATTTGTTAAGTAGGAATTTTGTGTTCAAAAGCAGAAAGTGAAAAAATATTAGGAAGTAATGGCAGTCAAGAAACATAGATAACGTGAACCAAAGTGGCAGCCCAGGAAACGTTAAGAAGTGGCTAGATGCTGGTTATATTTTGAATATAAAGCCAACAAGATTTCTCAAGAAACTGATTATGACTCCAAGATTTTTGGACTTGGCAACCAAAAGGATACAGTCACATTAACAACAGAGAGAAGGTTGGGAGAAGAGACCCCAACAGACCTACTCCAAGACACTTACTGATCATACTGTCCAATGTCAAAGACAGAGAGAATTCTGAAAGCAGCAAGAGCAAAGCAATCCATCACATACAAGAGAAGCTCAATAAGACTATGTACAGATTTCTCCGCAGAAACCATGGAGGCGAGAAGACAGTGGTATGATATATTTAAGATACTGAAAGAGAAGAACTGCCAAACAAGAATTCTATATCCAGCAAAACTGTCCTTCAAAAATGAGGGAGAGATTAAAATATTTTCAGACAGACAGGAGAAAGCAGTTTGGAGAAGAGTGTAGAAATGAAGATTATCAGGAAGGGTAAAAAGAGAGAGAGGAAAAAATAAGACATGACATATAAAATCCAAAAGACAAAATGATAGAGGAAAGTACTGCCCTTACGGTAATAACACTAAATGCTAAACTCCCCAATAAAAAGACACAGACTGGTAGAATGGATTAAAAAACAGGATCCTTCTATATGCTGTCTACAAGAAACTCACCTTAGACACAAGGACAAAAATAGGCTGAAAGTGAAAAGTTTGAAAAAGATATTTCATGCAAACAACAACCAGAAAAAAGCGGGAGTAGCTACATTAATATCAGACAAAGTAGATTTCAAAAGTAAAACAACTAAAAGAGACAAAGAAGAACACTATATATTAACAAAAGGGTCAATTCATCAAGAAAATATAACAATTATAAATATTTATGCACCAAGCCAGACCACCCCAAAATTCATGAAGCAAACACTGAGCACACTGAAAGGAGAAGTAGATAACTCCACAATAATAGTTGGAAACTTCAATACACCACTCTCATCAATGGATAGAACATCTAGACAGAAGATCAACAAGGAAACGGAGATGTTGAATTGTATGATAAATGAACTAGACTTGACAGACATTTATAGAATACTACACCCCACAACAGCAAGATACACATTTTTCTAAAGTGCTCATGGAACATTTTCCAGGATAGACCACATGCTGGGTCACAAAGCAAGTGTCAACAAATTTAAAATTATTGATATTATAAAAAGCAATATCTCAGATCATAATGGAACGAAGTTGGAAATAAATAACAGGCAGAAGATTGTAAAATTCACAAATATATGGACACTAAACAACAAACTCTTCGAAAACCAGTGGGTAAAGGAAGAAATTACAAGAGAAATTAGTAAACACCTCAAGGCAAATGATAGTGAAAACACAACATATCAAAACTTAAGGGATGCAGCAAAGGCAGTGCTGAGAGGGAAATTTATTGCCCTAAATGCCTATATTAAAAGAGAAGAGAGAGCAAAAATTGAGGAATTAACTGTCCACCTGGAGGAACTAGAGAAAGAACAGCAAATAAACCCCAAAGCAAACATAAGGAAAGAAATAACAAAGATTAGAGCACAAATAAATGAAACTAAGAACAGGAAAACAATAGAGAGAATCAAGAAAACCAGAAGCTGATTCTTCAAGAAAATCAACAAAATTGATGGACCCCTAACTAGCCTAACCAAAAAAGAGAGAGAGAGAGGATGCAAATAAATGCAATCACAAATGGGAAAGGAAGCATAACTATTGACCCTGGAGAAATAAAAGAGATAATGAGAAGATACTATGAGCAACTATACGCTAATAAACTGGACAACTTACATGAAATGGACAACTTCCTAGAAAAGCATAAACAACCAACACTGACCCGAGAAGAAACAGACCACCTTGACAAACCAATCACAAGCAAAGATGGCTTCACATGTGAATTCTACCAAGCATTCAAGAAAGAATTAATACCAATCCTGCTCAAACTCTTCGAAAAAATTGAAGAGGAGGGAAAGCTACCCAACCCATTCTATGAAGCCAACATCACCCTAATACCAAAATCAGACAAAGATACAACAAAAAAAGAAAATTATAGACCAATCTCTTTAATGAATATAGATGCAAAAATCCTCAAAAAAAAAAAAAAAATGCTCGCTAATAGAATCCAGCAGCACATTAAAAGAATTATAGACCACAACCAAGTGGTGTTCATTCCAGGTATGCAAGGCTGGTTCAACACAAGAAAACCAATCAATGTAATACACCACACATCAGTCAATCAAAACAAAAGAACCACATGATCATCTCAATCAATGCAGAAATGGCATTGACAAAATTCACATCCTTTCTTGATGAAAACACTTCAAAGGATAGGAATAGCAGAGAATTTTGTCAATATGATAAAGACATATGAAAAACCCACAGCTAACATCATACTCAATGAGGAAAGACTGAAAGCTTTCCCTGTAAGATCAGGAACAAGACAGGGATGTCCACTGTCACCACTGTTGTGCTGGAAGTTCCAGCTAGAGCACTTAGGCAAGAAAAAGAAATAAAAGGCATCTAAATTGGAGAGGAAGAAGTAAAACTTTCAGTTTGCAGATGACATGATTCTATATGTAGAAAATCCAGAAAAATCAATAACAAAGCTATTAGAGCTAATCAATGAATACAGCAAAGTGGCAGGCTACACGATCAACACGCAAAAATCCGTAGTGTTCTTATACACAAGTAATGTACTACAAGAGGAAAAAATGAAAAAAATTTCCATTTATAATACAAAACAAAATAATGAAGTATTTAGGAGTAAACTTAACCAAGGCCACAAAAGACCTATACAGAGAAAACCACAAGAAACTGCTAAAAGAAATTGAACAGGACCTAGAAAATGGAAGAACATACAGTGTTCATTGATGGGAAGACTGAATATATTTAAGATGGCAATTCTACCTAAACTGATTTATAGATTCAATGCAATACCATTTAAAATCCCAACAATTTACTTTGCAGAAGTGGAAAAACCAATAACAAAATTTACTTGGATGGGCAAGGTGACCCAAATAGCCAACAATATCTTGAGAAAGAGGAATAAAGTGGGAGGTCTCACACTACCTGACTTTGAAACATAGTACAAAGCTACAGTTCTCAAAACAGCATGGTACTGGCATAAGGACAGAGATACCGATCAATGGAATCAAATTGAGTGCTCAGAAATAGACTCTCACATCTATGGACAACTGATCTTCGATAAGGCAGTCAAGCCAAAGCAACTAGGACAGAGCAGCCTCTTCAATAAATGGTGCTTGGAGAACTGAATATCCATTTTCAAAAGAATGAAAGAGGCCTCCTACCTCACACCTTATACAAAAATTAACTCCAAGTGGATCAAAGACCTAAACATAAGCGCTAAGAACATAAGACTCTTAGAAGAAAATGTAGAGCAGTATCTTAAAGATAGACCTTACACCCAAAGTGTGAGCAACCAAAGAACAAATAGACAAATGGGGTCTCCTCAAAATCAGACACTTTTGCACATCAAAGTACTTTGTTAAAAAAGTAAAAAGACAGCCTACACAATGGGAGACAATATTTGGAAACCACATATCAGATAAGGGTTTAATATCCTGAATATATAAAGCAATCCTACAACTCAACAACAGAAAGACAAACAACCCAATTTAAAAATGGGCAAAAGACCTGGACAGACACTTTCCTTATGAGGAAATACAAATGGCTCAAACACATATGAAAAAATGCTCAAATTCACTGGCTATAAGGTAAATGCAAATCAAAACCACAATAAGGTATCATCTCACACCTACCAGAATGGCTATTATCCAAAAAAAACAGAAAATGACAAGTGCTGGAGAGGTTGTGCAGAAAGAGGCACACTTATTCATTGCTGGTGGGAATGCAGAGTGGTGCAACCACTCTGGAAGACAGTGTGGCGTTTTCTCAAGAAGCTAAGTATAGATCTGCCATATGACCCAGCTATTCCATTGCTAGGTATATACTCAAAGGAACTGAAAGTTAAGACACAAACAGACATTTGTAAATCAATGTTTATTGCAGCATTATTCACAATTGCCAAGAGATGGAAGCAGCCCAAATGTTCATCAACGAAAGAGTAGATAAACAAACTGTGGTAAATACACATGATGCAGTATTATGCAGCTGTAAGACAGAACAAAGACATGGAACATATAATAACGTGGATGAACCTTGAGGACATTATGTTGAGTGAAGTTAGCCAGAAACAAAAGGACAAATAATGTATGGCCTCACTAATATGAACTAACGTTAGTGAGCAAACTTTGAGAGTTAAAAGCTGAGAACACAGGCTACCAGGAGACAGAAAGAGGATAGATATGGGGCATTGGATGCTGAAGGACTACAGAATGTTCAGCAGGATTGATTATATAGATCCAGAAATAGACAGCATAAAACTGTGTGATGGTAGCACAATATTGTAAATACACTGAAAAAAGATGTCTGTGAGTAAGGCTGAAGGAGGTGGAATAGCGGAATGTATGACACGAGAGGTAAAGATAGATGATGAAGCCTGGGACTGTATAATTTGGCAAAAACTGGAGTGGCCAATGACTGTTACTAAATGTACAAATACAAAAATGTTCTCACATGTGGGAGAACAAATGAATTTCAACCATGCAAAGTGTTGAAAAAGGGATGGTATTTGGGAGAAAACAAAAAGCAAACTGGAGTCTATGGTCAACAGTAACACTGCAATATGCTTCCATTAAGTGTAACAAAGGCAATATACCAAAGTTAAATGTATATGAGGGGGATATAAGGGAGGGATATGGGATTCTTGGTAGTGGTGTTTGTTTTCTGTCCTTAATAATATACTGTATTGTATGACACTTTATTTTTCTTTGTATTATCTTTTTTATTATTCACCAAAAAAAAAAAAAAAAAAACACTTTTTCATAGTAATCAATATGTTCAAGTGCTGACTGTGGTGATAAATGTACAACTATATGATGATAACATTAACAAGTGATTGTACACTGTGGATATTTGTATGTTATGTGAGTACATCTCTATAAAATTGTAGGAAAAAATATAAATAGTGGTAAAAGTGCTGGAGAAAACATGGAGAGAGAAGGATGTACCTATTTACTGTAGATGAGGAGGCAGAATGGTGTAGCCTTTCTGGAGGTCACTATGGTGGTTCCACAAGAAGCTAAGTATGTGGGGGCCATAAGGTCCTGCAACCTCACTATGGGTTATGTACCTGGAAAATCTGAGAGCAGAGACATGAATGGACATTTGCACACTGGTGTTTATGAGGGCAGTAGTCATGATTTGCAGTGGGTGGAGGTGGCCATAAGCGTACACTGACTGAGGAAGAGAATGTGAACTGTGGTGTATGCATACAATGGAATATTGAGCAACTATGCAAAGGCGTGAAGTTGTGAGACACACAAGTAGGTGAATGGAACCTGTAGACAGCATTTTGAGTGAAGTACACCAGAAACAAAGGCAAACACTATAACGCCTCACCGATATGGACTAACTACAATGTGTAAACTCAGAATTGAATCTTGGAGCACAGTCTAACAGGGAAATGATTATTGTAATGGTCCCTAGATTGTAAGCTCTAACAGCAGTCAAATCTATTCCTGAATTGTAATGGCTATCTCCAAACTCGGAGATGTTGATCCCTTGGTGTATAACCTGATTGATCTCTGGAGAATTGAGTATCTGTGTGACACCTGAAACTCAGAGCTAGAGCTTGACAGATATGAATGTCAGTATTAACGCTTACAGCAAATGTTTAAAAAAAAAAAACTGAAAAACAGCCCAGACTTCAATTAGACATATGAATGAAGCAGATCTGGTTAAGACTAGGGCAAATCGGGCCAAAGGGTAAAGGTTGAAACTGATTGTGTGTTAAAAATTCAACTTCCATGTGAGACTAAGGGAAGAGATGTTTATTTGGTGTAGCATCTATATTTTCTAAACAATATAACTTCTACAGTCAGTTTGTTCAAACACCACAATTAAATGGAACTTCGAATATGAAGTGTATAGGTTACAGTGAAATAGCAACACATCCCAAAGTAATTTGGGCAGAGAATAAAAATATATATGCAGGGTTCTCCTGAGGAGGTGGGGGGAAATGTAGAAGTGCTGGACTTCCTCACCTGGATTGTTGCTGATGTTTTCACAAACACCAGGGACTGATGGCTTGACATGCTGAGCCCTCTGTCTTGGGGCTTGCCCCTATGAAGCTTGTTACTGCAAAGGAGATGCTAAACCTGCTTGTAATTGTGCCTAATAGTCTCCCCCTGAGTGCCTCTTTGTTGCTCAGATGTGGCCCTCTCTCTCCAACTAAGCCACCTTGGCAGGTGATCTCACTGCCCTCCCCCTACGTGGAACCTGACTCCCAGGGGTGTAAATCTCCCTGGCAATGCAGGATATGACTCCTGGGGATGAATCTGGACCCAGCATTATGGGATTGAGAACATCTTCTTGAACAAAAGGGGGATGCAAAATGTAACAAAATAAAGCTTCAGTGGCTGAGAGATTTCAAATGGAGTCGACAGGTTAATTTGGTGGACATTCTTACACACTATATAAATAACACTTTTTAGGTTTTAATGTATTGGTATAGCTAGAAGTAAATACCTGAAACGACCAAACTCCAACCCAGTAGCCTTGACTCTTCTTGAAGACGACTGTATAACAATGTAGATCACAAGGGGTAACAGTGTGATTGTGAAAACCTTGTGGATCGCACTCCCTTTATCCAGTATATGGATGGATGAGTAGAAAAATGGGGATAAAAACTAAATGAAAAATAGGGTGGATTGGGGGGATCATTTGGGTGTTCTTTTTTATTTTTTATTCTGGTTCTGATTCTTTCTGGTATAAGGAAAATGTTCAAAAATAGATTGGGGTGATGAAGGCACAACTATAAGATGGTACTGTGAACAGTTGATTGTACACCATGGATGACTGTATGGTATGTGAATGTATCTCGATAAAACTGATTTAAAAAATAAAAAAGGATGATATTAAATATTTTCATTAATTACTCTTTCTAAACTATAGCATTAGTTGTATTATCACACAGCTCAAACACCTTCAGTCACTCTCCAATATCTACCAAAATAAATGGGAAAAATGTGATTTCTAGCCCAAGATCCATCACTAATAAATCTAGGTAAATTTTTCAATCTCTCCTTGATACTTCCACGCTAGTCTGTAAAACAAGGAGCTCAACAAAATGATTGAAAACATAAATAATTCAGCTCTCTATAATATAACCAGAAGACATCTTCAGAATTTTATCTTCCCCAAGTTCTCTATGCACACCCAATCCCTTCAACCCATTTTATACTGTTTTCCAAATATGCCCTCCACTGTCCGTAGGACGTGATTTTAAGCTGTCCCTTTAACACAGAATTCTGTTAGCACTTCCCATCATCAATATTACCTTTTAAAACACCAGCAATTTTTTATGGTCCTCCTTAATTTTTCTTTTCCTTAATATCGTCTTTCTTCCTTAGAACCCACAGGGCACTTGGTGTCTTTTCTACAGTATTTACATGACCTATACTATTGTTACTTGAACGTTTTCTTCTTACTAGAGTATGATCTTGAAGATCGTTAACAGATTGTTGCCAATGATTGCCTAATCTACTATGTAAAATGTGTTTGATAAACATGCATTGATCTGAAGATCATCAAATTGACCACACAAGTATTAATATATGCAGAGTACACTACTGGAATCCTGGGAAATATTTATTTTATTTCGACCTATTTCTTTCATATCTTACCAAACCAGCACATGTTGTGAGTTTTACTGTTGCCACCTGAACTGATATAAGGTATTATAATATTGTGTGATAAAACAGCACAAACAAGACATCATAATCCATCCCAGTGTGTTGAAAACATCAGACTGAAGAGTTAATTTGAAGCAAACTTCGAATTAGGACTACAGATTTGGAAAAAAAAAAAAGTTTGTTTATGGTACATTTTTGCCTAAAGTCTTCTTAAAATGAGGCTCATAAAAACATATACTTCTAAAATTATATATCAGGAATGCACAATGGATATATAAAGAGCACAATGTCAAAATCACAGAAAAATGTGGGCAGACTTTTAAAATACTGTACACCTAAGGAACAACTTTTCAAATTACTACACGCCCATGTATACAACCACCATAACAAAATTCTGAGATTGGATCATCAGTATGGTGTTCTTTTTTTTTTTACTTTGAATCTTTATAAAAGCTTAGGAAAATGAAGCATTTTATTAAAATCTACTATTCATACAATTAAATCAAAACTGTTGGAAACCACAACACACAATCAACAGAAACAAAGGGTCTTTCTTACCTATAATTTCAGAATAGGTAAAGATAAAGTTTACTCAAGTGACTAACATCTAAGGCACAGTTTGGGTTCAAATCCAGTACTGATGACAATAAGCCATGGACACTGTACTTCCTGATGCAGTTAGACAAACTATACAACACTCATGTTCTCTAGATGAGCTTCTAAAAGAGCTCAATCGTTCCCCAAGCTTCTTTTTCCTATTTTATCCCCTATTTATTAAGGCTACTTGATTAAGGTACCTGATCCTGTGTGAAACTACCAAGCTTTAAGACAAACATTCTGTAAGATTAAAAAAAAGAAGACAGAAGTGACATCACCAAGAATGGCAGAGTAGGGAACTTCCAGGGCCCACCCTTCCACAAAAATACAGAGGAGAAGGAAAAAAAAAAAAAAAAAGTCTGTCAGAGTCAACTTTTTGTTTGAACTCTCAGAAAAGGTTTACAAAGGTTTAAGCAACCAAGTGAATGCTGAATCAGTTTGCTGCCAATGAGTGCCTCATCTGCTATGTTGTGTTTAAGGAAATTTCTGTCAAACCACTGGTTGACCAAAAGTTAAAAGGAAAAAATATTTCAGAGACCAAATACGACAAAGGATACTGTCTTTACAAAAAATAGTTTAGCATAGTCACTAAACAAACAACTCTAACTGTAAGCGAACTGTAACTGCAAGCAAAAAATAGCAATCCTTGAGGATGAGGAAAGAATATGATTTCTAGAGTTATCACATTATAAAGATTCAAAGTGTCCAGTTTCCAACAAAGATTTACAAGGCATGCAGAGAAACAAGAAAGTACAATCCATTCACAGCAGATAAAGAAATTAACAAAAATTGTCCTAAGGAAGCAGACATTGAACTTTCAGGGCAAAAACTTTAAATCTACTGTATTAAATATGTTCAAAGATGTAAAATAAACCAAGGACAATGTAAAGGAAACAAGGAGAATGATGACTCAAACATAGAATATCAATGAAGAGAAAGATATTATAAAAGAAATGAACAGAAATTCTGTAGTTGAAAATTACAATAACTGAAATGAATAACAAATAGATTTTCAATAGCACATTTGAGCAGGCAGAATAAAGAATCTGTAAACTTGAAAATAGATAAACTGAAATTATCAAATCTGAGGAGCAAAATGAAAACAAAAATTACAAAAATGAACAGAACCTGAGAGACTAGTGGGATATCATCAACATACCAACATATACATAATGGAAGTTGCAGAAGAAGAGGCAAGAGAGAACGAAGCAGAAAGAATACTGGAAGAAATAATAGCACAAAATTTCCCAAATTTGATGAAAGATGAATCTGCACAAGTAGGTAATTCAATGAACTTAAAAAAGGATAAACACAAACAAATCCACACTGAGACACAATATAATAAAACTGTCAAAAACCAAAGACGAAGAATCTTGAGGACAGCAAGAGAGGTGACTTGTCATGTTCAAGAGATCCTTGATCAGATTAACAATCAATTTCTCATCATAAACCCAGAGCCAGAACAAAATTTCTTAAATGCTAAAAGAAAATCTTTCAAACAAGAATTTTACTTAATGCAAAATTGTCCTTCAAAATGAAGGAGAAATTAAGATATTCCCAGATAAATAAAAGCTAATGGAGATAATTATTAGTAGGCCTGCCCTACAAGAAATGTTAAAGGGAGTTCTTCAGGCTGAAATTAAAGGACATAGATAGCAAGCAGAAGTCATATAAAGAAATATGAAACACTGCTAAAGCTAACTACACAGGTAAATATAAAAGCCAGTATCATTGTATTTTTAGTTTGAAACTCCTTTTTTTTCACATTAAAAGGCAAATGCATGAAATAATAGATAGAAATCTATACTAATGAGCACAAAATGAATAAAGATGTAAGTAGTGAAAATAATAAAAAGAGGGAGGGGCAGAGCTGAATAGGAGAAGAGTTTTTGTATACTACTGAAACTAAGTTGGTAATAATACAAACAATGCAATTAGAGGTTTAAGATGTCAATTGCAATTACTGAGGCAAAAACTAAGAAATGATTACAATATATACAGAAAACGAAATCAAAATGGTTCACTAGAAAAAATCAATTAAACACAAAATCAGGTAATAATGTAGGAAATGCAGGCCAAAAAATATAAGATGTGTAAAAAACAAATATCAAAATGGCAGAATGAAGTTCTTCTTTATCAGCAATTACTTAAAATATAAGTGGATTAATTTAAAGTTGCAATTACAAGACATGGTTTTATCAAATGGATAAAAAAACATGATCCAACTATATGCTGTCTACAAGAGACTCACTTTAGATCCAAAGACAAAAATAGGCTGAAACCAGAATATGTAAAAAGTGTTCCATGAAAGTAATAACCAAAAGATAATACGGGTGGCTATAATAATATCAGATGAAATAGAGAGGTAAAAATTGTTATGAGGAATGAAAGACATTACATTTTTATTAAAGGGCCAATTCATCAAGAAGATACAATAATTAGAAAGTATACATACCTAACAACAGCACCCCCAAATATATGAAGCAAATACTGACAGAATTGAAGGGAGAAAGAGACTGTTCCACAAAAATAGTTAGACTTCAATATCTGACTTTCAAAAATACCTAGAGTGACTAGACAGAAGATCAAAAAGTCAACAAGGAAATAGAGGACTTGAACAACACTATAAACTAACTAGATCTTACAGATACATTCAAAACATTTCACCCCCAAACAATAAAATATACAGCCTTCTCATGAGCACATGGAACATACTCCAGGATAGACCACAAGCTGAGTCACAAAACAAGTATGAAATCACACAAGGCATCTTCTCTGACCATAATATAATGAAGCTAGAAATCAATAAAGTAGGAAAATGGGTAAATTCACAAATATGTGGAAATTAGGCAATGCATCCTTAAATAATTGAAGGGTTAGAGGAGAAATTGCAAGGAAAATTATGAAATACCTTGAATGAAGAAAATGAAAACATAACACCAAAAATTATGAGATGCAGGGAGAACAGTGCTCAGAGAGAAATTTATACATATATGTGATATATTAAACAACAAAACAAGAAAGATCTCAAATCAAAAACCTAATTTTACACCTACAGGAACTAGAAAAGAGTAATCTAAACCCACAAGGAAGGAAATAAAGATTAGGGTGGAGATGAACAAAAGAGAGAAAAGAAAAATAATAGTGAAAATAAATGAAACCTAAGTTGTTTCTTTGAAAAGATCAACCAAATTGACAATGCTTTAGCTAGACTACACAAGAAAAAAGAAAGAAAACTAAAATTACTGAAATCAGAAATGAGAGTGAGGACATTATTATGAATCTCACATAAATAAAATGACTTTACAGGAATAGTTTGTAAAATTGGCATGCAAAAAATTAGATAACCCAGATGAAATGGACAAATTCTTAAAATACACAAACTCCCAAAGTGACTTAAGAAGAAACAGAAAATATGAACAAACATAACAAATCAAATACAATCAGTAATCAAAACTTTCCCAAAAAGAAAATCCCAAGACCAGATATCTTCACTGGTTAATTCTACCAAGCATTTAAGCAATTTTTCTCAAAATTTTCCAAACAATAGAGGATGAGGAGGACACTTTATAACTCAGGATATAAGGCCAGAATGACCCTAACACCAAAGCCAGACAAAGACATTACAAGAAAAGAAAAGTATAAGCCCAAAACTTTTATGAACATAAATGCAAAAAACCTCAAGAAAATACTAACAAATTAAATCCAGCTGCATATTAAAAGCATTATACATACACCATGACCAAATGAGATCTATCCTAGGAAACAAAAGATTGGGTTAACATAAAACATCAATCATGTGATCCAACACACTGATGAAAAAGAGAACAAAGAAACACATGCTCATCTTAATTGATGCAGGAAAGGCATTTAACGAAATTGTATACTCTTGCATGATAAATATACTCAACAAATTAGGAATGGAACTTTTCTGGATTACATGGCTTCACACTAGCACACTCCACCCTCTGACCCCAAAAAAGACATATTATTTCCATATGCAAAATACATTCATTCCATCACAATATCACAAAAGCCTTAAATCATTCAGGAACAATATTAAGTACAAAGTCTCATCAAAATCAGTTATAGATGTGATCTATCCTTGGGCAAAATTACCCTCCAGTCATGGATCTGTGAAACTTAGAACAAGTTATCTGCTTTCAAATTACAAAGGAGGTACAGTCATAGGATAAATGTTAAACCAAACAGAAGCCACAAATCCAAAACAGTTCCAAAAACCTGCAGGGCATACTTTATTAGACTTTAAGGTGTGAGAGTCATCTATAGAAAGACGTTCATCCTCAGGGTTGACAGAATGACAGCCCTACACTTTCGAAGGGCTTGCACAGTGGCTCTGCTCTCTCCAAACACTGGGGTGAGGGCTCCAACATCTCCAAGCATTGGGGAGATGGCCATGCTCTCTGCTCCACTCTTCTCACATATCAGGGTGGCGGCCAGACTCTTTGCCATCTCTGGGGCATAGGGTCAACTCCCTCCAAAAAGTGGGGTAGCAGTCAGACTCTCCCCAGTCTCCAGGATATATGCTCCACCCTCTCCAAAGCCTGGGGTGGACGCACTCTTTCTAAACAATGGGATGGAAGGCCCACCCTCTGCAAACTCCAGGGCAAACTCACCCTCTTGACGTACATGGTAGGTCCACACTCCTGGCCCAAGGCATCTTTGCTCCAAACTTCAGCTTCAATGGTTCTGCCTTTGAAGTCATTTTTCCTTCAATCTGTCCCCTTTTTGTCGCATTTAGTCCGGGATGGTAGTGGTTCCATTCATACAGATCTCACAACAAACTTGGTATCACATGTAGCACACAGGGGTCCCAACCATCAGACAATAGGACCTTCAACAAATTCTTTCTGGATAACTCCAGCTCCAATCCTGACTCACACTGAAATGGCGGACTGGATCCATGTTCAGTTAAATCCTCACATGGGACACTATTCTTTCCAGAAGCTCAGAATTTTCCAAACCACCAAATTCTCATTTCTTTGTACCCAAGAGTTCAGTTCTCAGCTTATCCCTTTCCTCTCACATTTTACTTAAGCTGCAAGAAGTCAGGCCACACTTACCACATTTAATTTGGAAATCTCTTCAGCTAAATATCCAGGCTCATCACTTTCAAATTCTGCCTTCTATCTGACATCAGGACTCAATTTTTCCAAATTCTCTGCCACTTTAAAACAGAGATTCCTTTCTTCCAATTTGTAATGACACATTCATCATTTCTATTTAAGTTCTCACCAGAAGTATCTTTAGCATCCATGTTTCTACCAACAGTTTCTTCAAAGCAATCTAGGCCTCTTCTATCAAGCTTCTCACAATTCTTCCAGAATCTTCCCCTTATCCATTTATAAAGCTGTCACAGCATTTCTGGTATTTGCAAAGCACAGCACACCACTCCTGGTACCAAAATCTATTTCAGTTTGCTAAAGCTGCCAGAATGCAATATACCAGAAATGGGTTGGCTTTTACAATGGGGATTTATTAACTTACAATTTACATTTCTTTGGCCATGAAAATGTCCAACTCAGGTCATCAACAGGATGATATCTGGACTCTGAAGACAGGCTGCCAGCATCTGGGACATTTTCGTCACATGGGAAGGCACGTGGTGACATCTTCTGGTCCTTCTCTCCTAGGTTTCTTTGCTTTTAGCTTCTGGTTCCAGTGGCTTCCTCTCTGAATTTCTCTTAATTTCATCTCTTAGTTTCTCTGGGACTTCTCTGAGCTCTCTGCCTCTTTTCTCTGTGTCCTTCTGTCCTCTATAAAGGACTCCAGTAAGGGGATTAAGACCCACCATGAATGTGGTAGGCCACATCTCAGTTAAAATAACCTAATCAAAAGGTCCTACTTACAATAGGTCTGTGCCCACAGGAACGGATTAAAAGAACATGGCCTCTTCTGGCGTATATACCAGCTTCAAACTAGAACAGTCTCTAGATTCAACGAAAATCCTACCAAAATCCCAAGAGTCTTTTTGGCAGAAATGGAAAAGCTGATTCCCAAATTTTTATGAAATTTTAAGGGCCTCAAAAGTCAAAACAATCTTGAGAAAGAACAAACTTGGAGGACTCACACTTCCAGATTTCAAAACTTGCTACAGAGAAAACTGTGGTACTGTCATAAAGATAGAATTATAGATCAATAGAATAAAACTTAGACTTAAATAATGAAACCATATTTCTAAGGTAAATTGTTTTTCAACAAGGGTGCCAAGATCATTCAATAGGGAAAGAACAGTCTTGTCATCAAATGGTGCTAAGAAAACTGGATAGCTACATGAAAAAGATTAAAGGTGGCCCCATATCTCACATCACATACCAAAATTAACTCAAAATGGATCAAAGACCTGAACATAAGAGCTAAAATTCAAAACTCTTCAAAGAACATAAAGGTGATAAATCTTCATGACCTCAGATTTGGAAATGAATTCTAAGGAATGTCACCTAAAGCATAAACAACAAAAGAAAAAGTAGATAAACTGGACTTCATCAAAGTTAAAAATTGTTATGCATCAAAGGACACAATCAAAGGAGTGAAAGAACAACCTACAGAATGCAAGAACATGTTTGCAAATTATGGATCTGATAAGGGTCAAGTATCCAGAATATAAAAAGAACTCTTATAAATCAACAACAAAAAATAAACCACCCCATTAAAAAATGATTAAAATACTTGAATAGAAATTTCTCCAAAAAAGATTTACAAATGACCAACAAGCACATGAAAGGACAGTCAACTTAATTAATCTTTTGAGAAATGCAAATCAAAACCACAAGGAGATACCACTTCATATCAACTAGAATGGCTATAATCAAAAAAGTAGAAAATACCCACGGTAGCAATGATATGGAGAAACTGGAACCTTCTTGCATTGCTGGTGGTAAAGTAAAATGGTCCAGCCATTTTGAAAGCAGTTTGGCAGTACTTAAAAAGTTAAACATAGAACTACCACTTGACTCAGCAATTCCACTCCTGGTATATATTCAGAAGAACTGAAAATAGATATTCAAACATCTTGTAAACAAATGTTTATATAGTACTATTCACAACAGCCAAATGGTAGAAACAACTTAAGAGTCCATCAGAAGGGATGGATAAGCAAAATGTGGTATATCCATACAATGCGATACTAAGTCATAAAAAGGAATCAAGCTCTGATACTGACTACAGCATTAGATGAATTGTGAAAACATGCTAAGTGAAAGAAGCCAGACACAAAAGGTCACATATTGTATAATGGCATCGATATGAATGTCCAGAATAGGTAAATCCATAAAGACAGAAATCAGATTTGTGGCTCCCTAGAGCTGGGGGAGAGGGAAATGGGAATGACTGCTTAATGTGTACAGGTATCCTTTTGGGGTGATGAAAATGCATTGGAACTATATAGAGGGGTTGGTTGCACAACACTGTAAATGTATTAAATTCCAGTGAACTGTAAAACATTTATTTTATGTGATTGCCACCTTGATAAAAAAATATATAATTTTATAAAGAAGGAAAAAGGAAGGAAGGAGGCATGGATGGAAAGAAGGAAGGAAGGGTGGGAGGTAGGATGAAAGGGAGGAAGGAAAGGAGGGAAGAAGGAAGGAAAGGTTGAATAATACCATTATATATATATATATATATATATATATATATATATCTTGCAATCAAACAGAAATACAGGACTTTGAAACTAAATTCAGTCAGAATTTCAAAAAAATTTAAAACCAGATCTATTCTAATTATAAGAACGCATACTCTTCAATTTATTAAAAAAATAGAGATGAAAGAAAGAAGATAAAAGTGGAAAATGGAGTTACACAGATGTAGGTTTGAAAAGAGAGATATAGAGTTAGGGAGAGATAAAAGGATCATTCAGGAACTATAAAAAACAGATCTGATGGTCAGTTCCCCATTCATATCTGTATTAGATACTAAAACTTCTCTCACAGGTTCACATATACATCTCTCAGGTTTTCTAATATTTGTCTACCTAGTAAACATATCCAAGATTCAAAGACCCTGTAAATCCTATGAATCCTAATAATGGACTTCTTTAAGAATCAAAGAGTCAGTCTTTCTCTGGTAATTTATCTCAGACTGGGAAAACTTCTCAATGTTTTTCTGGAGAAGAGCAATGGGTAGGTACAGTCAAACAGTAATAGCAGAGAAATAAAGGAAAATGATGTGGGAAAAAAAAGAAAAATAGTAAGCTATAGCATTTGAGATGAAAAGGGGAGGGATTCTACTGCCACTGGGACTCCTTAAAAACATATGGTATGGTGTTTCCTAAACGCTGATTCATAAACAATTTTTAAATCTGAGACTCCTTAAATATCAAGCCTAATTTTTTATTTTCCTGAATATATTGGGCCTCAATTCTGCATTATTAGGAAAAACAAAATAAGCTGTTAGAAGGGTCCCTGTGGTCTATGATACTAACTTATCTTATAATTAGGTAGTTTACAAATTAAATCTTTAAAGCTAAATATCATGAAAGATATTCCTTACACTAATCCCATTCAATAGTAAATTATCATAGCAAGATTTAAGTTATTTGAGAGAGCAAACTTTTCATTACATGAATCAGGAGAATTTTATTTTGGTGGCTACTGGAACGAAATCAAAGTAGAGAATGAAACATACTTAGATTTATAACATTCATATCTTAAAAATGCTTTGGGTAATTTTACATGCCTTTAAAATTAGTTATCTGTTCTCAATTTGTTTTTCTTTAAAGAACTGGACATACTTACCTGAAAATGTAAAGAACAATTCATTTTGCAAACCAGCTTTTTGCATTTTAACACGATGACATTCAAACTTAAGTAAGGAAATTTCACATGAAAGGTCAAGAACCAATTTGCTTAAAATCTGAAGAAGCTTCTTCTCAAAAGAAATATTATAGATACTATTGCAGGGAGCTGCATGATATCGAGCTGTGAACTGATAATAATAATGAGGCTCACGATAAGCTGTAAAAAATTAAACAGAGAAAAACATAGTTATTTATGCAGTTCAAATATATTGCTACTATTTAACATAAATCTTTGGGGAAGAATTCATAATACATGTTTTATATACAGCTATATTTATTTATACTTATTTTTATTTAGCAAAAACTTACCTAGCACTTACTAAATGCCAAATACTATTATAGGCACTTTAAAAATAGTGGCTCATTTAAATCTTCTAACAATCACTTAAGATTGATATTATTTCTATACCATGATGAGGAAACTGAGAGATGCAGGCATTATGTCACGTACCCATTATCTATGCTATCCAAATTAAGTTTCCAATATAGGCCAGCTGGTTTTAAGAGTCTGGCCCCTTAGGTATACTATCATGATACCTCAAACTAGGAATGGGACATCACTAAATTTATATATTCATCTTAGAAGAAATTAAGGCCATAGAACTATCAACAATAGAGATAATGTTTCTAATAAATCCCAAATCAGTTTTATTAAGTTCCGGTTGAACATCCAGAACTTACATTTATTTTTTTTCTTGTCTATCCCCAAATCATACAGAAATAAGACAAAAAAATATAAATGTAAAAATAAACCTCCACTTTCACCACTCTTAATCAATATGTACCAGAAGTTCTAGCTAGAGCAAGAAAAAGAAATCAAGACATCCAAATTCCAAGGGAAGAAGAGAAACTCTCTCTCATCACAAATGGCTTAATCTATATATAAAAAATCCCCAAAACACAAAAAGTATGAGAGGTAATTTAAAAATTCAACTAAGTTGGAGGATACAAGATCAACACACAAAACTCAATTGTGTTTCTATGCATCAACAATGAACAATCAGAAAAGGAAATTATGAAAACAACCCCATTTGCGATAGCTTCCAAAAGAATAAAATGTCAAGGCACAAATTTAACCAAGAAGGTGAAATACTTGGACACTGAAAAATACAAAATATTGCTGTAAGATATTAAAGATGATCTACATAAATGGAAAGGGATCCTGTGTTTATGGAGTAGAATATTTAATAACATTAATATTTAATGTTAAGATATTACATTCCTTCAAGATGCTTATACATTTAATGTAAATCCTACCAACTGAATTATGAGAGGACCAGTCCCTAATAGACAAAATAATCTTGATAATGAAAAACAAACTTGGAGGACTCACATTTCTAGATTTCAAAACGTACCATAAAGATACAGTAGCCAAAACAGTGGGTACAGACATAGTATATACATGCATTACTGATTGGAACATAAAACTGTTCAGCCACTGTGAAAAGAGTATAACTGTTCCTCAAAAAGTTACATAGAATTACCCTATGACTGTAATTCTTTTGTGAGATACCTATTCCAAAGAACTGAAAAAAAGATACTCAAATACAAATCCATGCATATTCATAAATAATAGCACTATTCACAACAGCCAAAAGGCAAAAACCACTCAAATTTCCATCAACAAATTAACTGATAAGCAAAATGTGGTATATTCATACAATGAAATATTATTCAGCCATGAAAAGGAATGAGATATTGATTCATTCTACAACATGGACAAATCCAGAAAACATAAAGAAGTCAGAAACAAGAAGTCAGACACAAGTTGTCACAAATTAAATCATTCCTATCCAAACCAGTTAAATCCAGAGAGATGAATGCAGATTGGTAGTTTTCAGGGGGCTGGGAGGAGGGGAAATGGGGAAAAATTCCTTATTGGATAATGGGTTTTATTTTGGAGTAATGGAAACATTTTAAAACTAGATAGAACTGGTGGTCAAACAACAGTTTGAATGTACTAAAAGCCCCTTTTGTCCACTTTAGCATGGTAAATTTTATGTTAGGTAAAATTCACCTCAATAAATTAAAAACAGATAAATTCACAGCAATGTCAGAAATCAGAAAATTTCACTTTTCAAGGCATGGAACTCTATTGCTACTTCTGTTCAGTCATGACTGTCCTCCCTACCTGTTCCTAGCTACAGAGTCTGAAGGAAAATCTCACCAATCACACTGAAGTAAAGCCTGCCACTGTTCACTTTCTTACCTGCTCACTTAAGCTAAATATCAGAGTGAATACAGAATTTATTGTCAATATTTATATACAGAGACCAGAAGCTTTTAATTGCAGAGGAAACCTCTATCAGTTTAATTCAGAAACATGAATGAAAACCACAGAATTCCCCAAATTTGGGGAAATACAAAAACTTAAAGAGAAGCAAGAAAATAAAAAGCAAGGAAAAGGGGCCTAAAAGAAACAGTCAATGCAGAAATCATTAGTAAGTTTTTAAAAGTCTAAATAGTAAAGATAGAAAATATATCTATAAAACAACAGTAAAGCTTTTGCAGAAAAATGATTGGTAAATATATAAAATGTTCTTGAAAAACTAAAAAAAATGTCTAAATACTGAAGTTGCTTAAAAAGTTAATTGAAGTAAGGAATAAAAACAAGGCTAGAAATCTAATATGTCTGGATACCAAGTAATGGAATTCTTGCATAGTATACAGCAAATTAGAAACAAATGAAAATTATAAGATTAAAGTAAGAGATGAAGAGAGATCCCAGATATCTAATACCAAACTTAAGCAGTTCAAGAAGGAGAGAACAGAGAGGACAAAAAAAGTTAATCAATGGAAAAATAGGAAAATGTTTCCATAAGGTGAAGAAATATTTGTGTCATTGTATCAGAAAGGTACAGAATACTGAAAATAAGTGTTAGCTCTAGAATCAAATCTTATATAAATCTACAGGCCTTCTGATACATCTCTTAGCACATGTATGATTTATAAACACATTTATCATGTACATGCATATACAAATACTGATTTATAATATCAAAGATAAAAGATGTACACAAATATCACAAAGAATAACCACTTGAGGGGGTTATAGCTGGAAATGGAGATAGGCTCACAGTATGAGACCAAAGACAAGTAAGTACTTCTCTGCCTATGGACTAAAAATAGAACAATATTTTTCTATCCAGAAATCTGGCAAGAAATTATTGGAGACACAAAGAAGTCAGGATGTAAACCAAAACATTCCCAAAATGCTCTAAAAAACTATCAAAAGTATCACCTTCTGAAGAGGGTCCCAAATCTCCATTAAAAGAACACACACACACGCACACATGCCAATTCAAAATGAGCATATGTGCAGGCCTAAAGCTGCTATCTTTATGATGGCTTGCTTGCAAGACTGACCCTAGGCTGTAAACAGTTCCATATTCAAATGTGAATCTTTCCCTAAGTAATAAACCTGTTTTGCCAACCTGGACCCCGTGAACATTTTTTAACTTTTGAGACTGGAACTTCTGTAGTTCCAGAGGGTGCCTGAATGACTAATTGGCTTCCCTGAGCAGAATCATTGCACCTATGTTACTTTTATTTTTCACCACTGAAGAAAGAAGCAGGCTGTTGTGACTCCTCATTCAGAGAGCATAAAGGAAAACTTAACATGGGTTTTTCCTGTCTCTGCCTGTGCTTTTTACCCTTGCTGATCCTGTTGTGTATCCTGTCACTGTAATAAACCTTAGCTGTGAATGCAATTGTATCTTCCTATGGGCCCTTGTAGTGAATCACCAAACATGTAGGTGGTCTTGGGGACCTCTGAAAGAGCTTTAAAACTAAACTTCTCAGAATAATATTGGGAGCAATAAGAGAAAAAAGACATGTATGACTCTAGGAAAATAAGGATTTAAAAAGGCATAAAAATGCGAAATACAGAAATTACATATGGTAATTGGAAGGAAAAATCTCCAAAATAGGTGACAATATCTGTAACAGTTCCTCCCACAAGTTTTGGTCTCAGGACTTCTTTACACTCTTAAAAGTTATTGAGGACCATAAAGTGTTCAGATATAGATAAAGAGATAGACAGATAGATAGATAGATAGACAGACATTTACTATATTAGAAATTAAAACTGAGAGACTTTTAAAATATTATTTAATTTAAAAATAACAAATCTTTTACCTATTTAACATAAATATCAGGAATATTTTGGAAAAATTTTCCACCCAAAATTATTGACAACATTGGTATTTTTTTATATTTTTGCAAATCTCTTTAATGTCTGGCTTAACAGAAGTCAGTTGGACTCTCATACCTGGTCTTGATGCTAAGTTGTTTTGGTGAAGTACATAAAACAAATAACTGCCTTACACAGATATGTAATTGGAAAAGGAAACATTTTAATAGCCTTTTCAGATAATTGTAGATTACAGTTTGCAGTATACCAAACTCAACAAGTGGGAATTTCTTAAAGATTTGTTGCAATGTGGAATATGAAAACTGTATCAACAAAGTTTTCATCCATTAGTTTAGCTTGTACTTTGAATGGATGTGTTATAATCATGCATGATTTTGTAACACCATGCATGAGTCATTTGAAAAATATTGTTCACTGATAAGCAGAACTTCCAAATACTGACATATTTCATTAAATAATACAAAATAAGCACACGTGTTACTATCAAGCTAATCTGCCTTTAAGTATTAAGAAGCTGTCAAGCTCATGGAGCCAAGTACAAGTATACCAAAATTCTAATTTCCACTAGGAAGCTCAATTGTATCATATCCAATAATTACTATCAGCTGTGTTCCATATTCAAGACTGCAAAATAAGATTATAAATCAGTCTTTCAAGGAAAATGGTTCTGTTAAAAAAAACTTGGCTGGGTAACTCAATCACAAAAGTGCCTTTTCCCCAAGATAGCGATTACATTTTATGTCTACTTCTCATTTCCTCACAAATGAAAAGAGATGTGCTCAAGAGTCAAAAAATTGGTAAAACTGATGATTTTTCATGCTTCATTATTGAAGTCTTTTTAAAAAAAAAAGTTTTATTCAAACACCATACATCCATACTAAGAGTACAATCAGTGGCTCTTGGTATAATCAATAGTTATGCATTCACCACCACAATCTATATGAGAACATTTCCACTTCTTCCAAAAACAAAGAAGAAAAAAGAAAGCAAAGTCCTGCTCCAGTTTCCTAGAGCTGCCATGATGAAAAACACCAGAAATGGATTGGCTTTTATAAAGGGGGTTTATTTGGTTACAAATTTACAGTTCTAGGGCCATAAAAAAGTGGCTAAACTAAGGCATCAAAAAGAGGGTATCTTCACTGAAGTATGGCCAATGGCATTCCGAACACCTCTGTCATCTGGGAAGGCACACGGCTGGCGTCTAATGGTCCTTTGCTCCTGGGCTGCGTTTCTCTCTAAGCATCTGGGGGACCCTATCTCAGCTTCTCCAGGGCAAACTCTGGGCTTCATCTCTTAGCTTCTCCAAATGTCCTTCTGTCCACATCTCCAAGCATCTCTAAGCATCTCTGTCAGCTTTGGCTCCTGTCTCTCTTCCTGAGCCTCTTAAAGGACTCCAGTGATCTAATTAAGAGCTACCCTGAATGGGCAGGGCCACACCTACATGGAAATGATCTAATCAAAATGTCTCACCTATAGCTGGGTGAGGCACAGCTCCATCAAAACAACCTAATCAAAAAGTAACACCCTATTCAAAAAGATTAATAAGTCTGCCCCCACATGATTGCATTAAAAACATGGCAAACTGGCACAGTCCATACCACTCCCATATTTCCCACTTATTTATATTTAGCTTTGGTACAGTGCCTTTGTTACAATTAATGAAAGAATATTACAGTGTTACTGTTAAGTATAAAGCCTAGTTTGCATTAATTGTATTTATTCCATATACCATCCCATTTTTAACACTTGTAAAAGTGTTCATGTAAAAACTTTCTTACATTTGTACAATTAACCACTATCATTGTCCACTCTAGGTTTTGCTACATTATACTGTTCCAGTTTTCATACTCTATCTTTCCTTCTGGTGCCATACGTGCCCAAACTCTTCTCTTTCAATCATATTCACACTAACTTTTGTTCATTATACTTACAATATTGTGCTACCATCACAGAGTATTGTGCTATCCATCTCTGACAATCAACATTGTTAAACAATCTGTACTCCTTAAGCATAAAATGCCCAATCTCTAACCTCCTTCTATCTCCTGATAACCTGTGTTCTCAAATTTAACTTTCAGAGTTTGCTCATTATAGTTAGTGTCAATCAGTGAGACCATACAGTATTTATCCTTTTGTTTCTGGATTATTTCCTCAACATTATGTCCTCAAGGCTCATCCACATTGTTGCATGCACCATGACTTTATTCTGTCTTACAGCTGCATAATATTCCATTATATACTTATACCACAGATTGTTTATCCACTCATCAGTTGATGGACATTTGGGCTGTTTCCATCTATTGGCAATCCTGAATAATGCCACTATAAACATCAGTGTGAAACCCTGCTTTCAGTTCTTCCAAGTATATAGCTAGTAATGGGATTGCTGGATCATACAGCAACTCTATACTTAGCTTCCTGAGGAAAAGCCTAACTGCCTTCCAGAGCAGTTGCACCACTGTACATTCCCACCGACAGTGAATAAGTGTGCCTATTTCTCCACATACTCTCCAGCACTTGTTACCTTTTTTTTTAAATGATGGCCATTTAGTAGGTGTGAGATGCTATCTCACTGTGGTGTTGATTTGCAGTTCCCTAACAGCTAGTGAAGTTGAGCATCTTTTCATATTTGAGCCATTGGTATTTCCTCTTTTGGAAAGTGTCTATCCATGTTTTTTGCTCATTTTTTAATTGGGCTATTTGTCTGTTGTTGCTGACTTGCAGGATCTCTTTATATATTCTGGATATTAAATCCTTATTAGAAGTGTGGTTTCTAAATATTGTCCATCATTGCATATGCTGCCTTTTTACTTTCCTGACAAAGTACTTTGATGCAAAAAAGTATTCAATTTAGAGGTGATCCCATTTATCTATTTCTTGTTTCATTGCTTGAGCTTTGGGTGTAAGTTCTAGTAAACCACCTCCTACCACAAGATCTTTAAGATATTTCCCTACATTTTCTTCTAAGAGTTTTATGGTGTTGGCTCTAATGTCTAGGTCTCTGAAAAATTTTGAGTTAATTTTTGTGTAAGGTGTGATATAGGGGTCCTCTTCATTCTTTTGGATATGAATATCTAGTTCTCCAGCACCATTTGTTGAAGAGGTTTTTCTGTCCCAGTTGAGTGGACTTGGCCACCTAGTCAAAAATCAATTGTCCCTAGATGAAAGGGTCTATTTCTCAACTCTCTATTCAATTCTACTGGTCAATATATCTTATCTTTATGCCAGTACCATGCTATTTTGACCACTGTAACTTTTTAATATGCTTTAAAGTCAGGTAGTGTGAGACTTCCAACTTCATTTTTCTTTCTCAAGATGCTTTTAGCTATTCGGGGCACCATGTCCTTCCAAATAAATTTGATTATTGGTTTCCCTGTATCTGTAGGGTTAGTTGTTGAGATTTTGATTGGTATTGCATTGAATATAGAAATCATTTTGGATAAATTGACATTTAAACTATATTTAGTCTTCCAATCCATGAATACAGTATGTCCTTCCATTTATTTAGGCCTTCCTTGGTTTCTTTTAGCAATGTTTTTTTTAGTTTTTTGTGTATAGGTCTTTTATGTCCTTGGTTAAATTTATTCCTATATATTTGATTCTTTTGCCATTGCAAATGGAATTATTTTCTTGAATTCTTCCTCAGATCACTCATTACAAGTGTATAGAAACACTAATAATTTTTTTATGTTGATCTCATATGCTGCCACCTTGCTGAACTTGTTTATTAGTTCTAGTAGCTTTAGACTTTTCGGGATTTTCTACATATAGGATCATGTCATCTGCAAAAAGTGAAAGTTTTAATTTTTCCATTCCAATTTAGGTATGTTTTATTTCTTTTGCTTGCCTAGCACAATGTTGAATAACAATGGGCTTCCTTGTCTTTTTCCAGATCTTAGAGGGAAAGCTTTCAGCCTTTCCCCATTGGGTATGATGTTAACTGTGGGCTTTTCATATATTCCCTTCATCATTTTGAGGAAGTTTCCTTCTATTCCTATCCTTTGAAGTGTTTTCAGCAAGAAAGGATGCTGAATTTTGTCAAATGCCTTTTCTGCATCAGTCGAGATGATCATCTGGTTTTCCCCCTTTAATTTATTGATATGGTTCATTACACTAACAGATTTTCTTGTGTTGAACCACCCTTGCATACCTGGACTAAAACCCACTTGGTCATGGTGTATAATACTGTTAACGTGCTTCTGGATTCAATTTGCAAGTATTTCATTGAAGATTTTTGCATCTATATTCATTAGAGAGATTGGTCTACAATTTTCTTTTCTTGTAGTATCTTTGTCTGGCTTTGGTATTAGGGTAATGTTGGCTTCATAGAAAGTGTTAGGTAGTTTTCCCTCCTCTTCTATTTTTTTGAAGAGTTTAAGCAGAATTGCTACTAAATTTTCCTTGAATGCTTGGTAGAATTCACATTTGAAGGCATCTGTCTGGTCATGGACTTTTCTTTGTTGGGAGATTTTTTTATTTTGTGATTGGTTTGTTGAGGTCTTCTATTTCTTCTCAAGTCAATGTTGGTTGTTCATGCTTTTCTAGGAAATTGTCCATTTCATGTAATTTTTCTAGTCTGTTAGTATACAGCTGCTTATAGTATCCTTTCATTATCTCTTTTCTTTCTGCAGGGTCAGTAATAATGTCCCTCCTCCCATTTCTGACTTTATTTATTTTAATCCTTTTTTTTTTTTTTTTCTTTTGTCAGCCTAGCCAAAGGTCCATCAATTGTACTGATTTTCTCAAAGAACCAACTTCTGGCTTTTATTGATTCTCTTGTTTTCATGTTCTCAATTTCATTTATTTCTGCTCTAATCTTTGTTATTTCTTTCCTTCTGTTTGCTTTGGGGTTAGTTTGCTGTTCCTTTTCTAGTTCCTCCAGTTGAGCAGTTAAGCCCTTGATTTTTGCTCTTTTTCTTTTTTAATATAGATGTTTTGGGCAATAAATTGTCCTCTCAGCACTGCTTTCACTGCATTCCATATGTTTTGATATGTTGTGCTCTCATTTTCATTTGCCTCAAGATATTTACTGATTTCTCTTATAATTTCTTCCTTGACTCACTGATTGTTTAAGAGAGTGTTTAGATTCCATGTATTTGTGAATTTTCCAGCCCTCCACCAGTTACTGGTTTCCAGCTTCATTTCATTGTGATTTGAGAAAGCGTTTTGTATGATTTCAATCTTCTTAAATTTATTGAGACCCTTCGTGACTGAACATGTAATCTATCCTGTAGAATGATCCATGGGCACTTGAGAAGAATGTATATCCTCCTGTTGTGGTGTGCACTGTTCTATAAATGTCTGTTAAGTTGAGTTCATTTATCATATTGTTCAAGATCTCTGTTTCCTTATTGGTCCTCTGTTTAGATATTCTATCCATTGATGAGAGTTGTGTATTGAAGTCTCCAACTATTATTGTAGAGGTGTCTATTTCTCCCCTCAGTGTTTCCAGCTTTGCCTTATGTATTTTGGGGCACTCTGGTTAGGTGCATAAATATTTATGATTAGTATTTCTTCTTGATGAATTGTCCCTCTTATTAATACACAGTGTCCTTCTTTGTCTTTTTTAACTGTTTTACATTTTAAAGTCTAATTTGTCTGATATTAGTATAGCTACCCCTGCTTTTTACTGGTTGCTGTTTGCATGGAATATCTTTTTCCAACTGTGCTGGTTTGAATCTGTTATGTACCATAAAAGACCATGTTATTTAATCCTATCTTGTGGGAGCAGATCTATCGTAGGTGGGAACTTTTGATTAGGTGTTTCCATGGAATGTGACGCAACCAACTGTGGGTGGGACCCTATGATTAGATTATTTCCATGGAGATGTGACCCTGTACATTCAAGGTGGGTCTTAATTAGTTTACTGGCATCCTCTATGAGAGGATAAAAGGCAGAGACATTTTGAAGAGAGCTGAGAGATGCTAAGAAAAAATGTGCAGAGAAATTTTGGGGACAGCCATTTTGAAACCAGAGCAAGGGAGAGAAGAACAAGAAGATGTCGCCATGTGCCTTCCCATGTGACAGAGGAACCCAAGATGCCGTCGGCCTTTCTTCAGTGAAGATATGCTTTTGTTGATGCCTTACTTTGTACACTTTTTTTTGGCCTTAAAACTATAAATTTGTAACCTAATAAACCCCCTTTATAAAAGCCAGTCCATTTCTGTTATTCTGTTTTCTGGCAGCTTTAGCAAACTGGAACACCAACCTTTCACTTTCAACATATTATTGCCCCTGGGTCTAAAGGGAGTCTCTTTTATACAGCATATGGATGGATCCCTGCTTTTATATCCATTCTGCCAGTCTCTGTCTTTCGTTTGGGGAGTTTAAAAGATTATCACTCAGTCTTGTTACTGTAAAGGCAGTACTTTCTTCAATCATGTTGTCCTACGGATTTTATGTCATATTTTATATTTTTTTCTCTTTTTACCCTTTTAGTTACCCTTACTGATAATCTTCATTTCTACACTCTTCTCCAAATCTCTCTCTCCTGTCTGTAGCACTCTCTTTAATATTTCTTGTAGAGCACATCTCTTGTTCACTAACTCAGTGTCTATATGTAAATATTTTAAATTATCCCTCATTTTTGAAGGACAGTTTTGCCAGATATGGAATTCCTGATCAGCAGTTTTTCTCTTTCAGTATCTTAAATATATCATAACACTGCCTTCTCACCTCCATCATGTCTCCTGAGAAATCCACACTTAGTCTTATCAAGCTTCCCTTGTATGTGAAGGATTGCTTTTCTCCTGCAGCTTACAGAATTCTCTCTGTATCCCTGGCATTTGACAATCTGAATAGTAACTGTCTTGCAGTAAGTCTATTTGGAGTATTCTGTTTGGGGTACGCTGTGCTTCTTGGAGCTGAAATTTGATGTCTTTCGTAAGAGTTGGGAAATTTTCAGCGATTATTTCCTCAATTATTCTTTCTAACCTTTTTCCTTTCTCTTCTACTTCTTAGATACCCATAACATGTATATTCACTTAGTTCATGTTGTCATTCAATTCCCTGAGTCCCTGCACAAATTTTATATTCTTTTCCCTACCCTTTTGTAAGATTTCAGATTCCCTGTCCTCTAGTTCACTAATCTGTTCTTCTGCCTCTCCAAATCTGCTGTTGCATGTCTACATTGTGTTTTTCATCTCTTCTATTGTGCCTTTCATTCTCTTAAGTTGTCATTTTTTTTCAAGCTTCCAAGTTCTTATTTACGTTCACATGGTGTCTTTTTATATCCTTCATCTCTTTTGCCACATTTTCCTTGAACTCACTGAATTTAGTAGAAGATTTGTTTGAACATCTTTAATTAGTTGTTTCAACTACTGTATCTCATCTGAAGTTTTGGTTTGTTCCTTTGACTGGGCCATATCTTCATGCTTCCTAGTATGACTTGTGACTTCTGCTGGTGTCTAGGCATCTGATTTTCTTGTTTAGTTTATTCTAGAGGTCATTTTCTCTCTTTTGCCTTAGGTTTTCTTGTTGTTTGTCTTAATGCTCTAACTATTCTTTGACATTTGGGTCAACTTATTCTAGACCTGTAGCATAGCTTCTGTTTAACTGATGAGAACTTTTTCATCTCTTATTTTTCTGATTCTTTCCCTGAAAATATGGAATTTTTTGATATTGCCCTTTTTTGTGCAGTTGTTTCTCACCCAGGAAAAAGTGCTCCCTTCTCTCTTCCTCCTCAGGGAATACTGATCTGCTGGGATTTTGGTTTTGCCTGTACATGTTTTTTTTGAACACTCTTTCATTACCTCTAGCAACTTTTAACTAGAGGGCTGATTCTGGGAGGAGGGTCCCCTAGAGAGGATCTACCCCAGTCAGTTTTTCCCAGACCAGACAGGTCCAGGACTCAACAGGTAGATCAGTACCAAGGTTCCCTGGAGAGGAGATCCAGGAAGGTACCAGTCTCTCCTGTGGAGCCTCCTGATTCTGTGCTTTTCCTGCCCTGTTAAAGGCATTCTAAAATGAAATTTTATTTCTTTTCATTCTGCACATTTGGCAATGAAAAAACAGTTTGGTACTGCTACCTTGCTATGTGCTGAGGCTGTATATTTTGTCTATGCAGCAAAAATCACTAATAAGTATAATTATGAAAATAGTTTTGGCCTTACCAGCCCCTTAAAAGGGTCTCAGGCATTACCAGAGGTCCACAGGCCACAATTTGAGGATAACTGATACACAATATTCAAAGTGCTCACTGAAATTGATAAGAAGACAAACAACTTAGGAAAAAAAACAGGAAAAAATATGAATATGAATCCTCAAAATATACATGAGCAAAAAAAGATGCTCAAAGTAACTAACATTCAGGAAAATGCAAACTGTAACAGTGAAATATCTGTATCCTGAAACCCACTATACAGATAAAAGAGCAATAACACCTATTTTAGGTGAGAAAGAAGGGTATACCAATTTTATATCCTTTTGTTTGTAAAACAAAATTTTAAAAATACAAAAATCCTCAAAATGTTTAAAAAGTAATAAAGAACAAGAAATTCTGAAACAAAACAGGTGGATGTAAAAGTGGAATTTTTAAAAAGGAAGATTCAAATGGAAACCTTAGGGATGAAAGGTACAGTTACCGAATTTTTTTAATATAACGATAAATAAATAGGATAAATGGCACATATGACATTCTTGAAGTTAGATATTGTAAACTGGACAACAGTATCTAAAATATAACACATTTAAAGATTTGGGTATTTGAAAACAAGTTAATAATAAATTAAGGAACGCTAATAAATATAGTTAACAGACATTTCAGAAATTAACATACAGAATATTTAAGAAGCAATATAAAATATTCTCTGAAACAAAGGAATCAAAATGAAAATCAACAATTAAAATCTTTATTTTTAAATAAAACACATACATAATAAATAGGTTAAGAATGAAATCACAATAGAAATGACTAAACATTTAGAAATGATAATTTATAATATAAAAAATTGTGAGATACACAATAGAAAGTAAATTTAAAGCTTATTTTCTTTCTTCTTTTTCATGACTGTTTTGCCTGTTCAGATAAAGAAAATAAATGACCTAACAGTTAAGTTCAAGAGTCTAGACAAACAATCTTGAAAAAGAAAAACAAAACTGGAGAATTCATACTTCCTGATTTCAAAAATTACAGTTCTACAATAATCAAAACATTGTGCCACTGGCCTAAGGACACACATATAGATTAGAAGAAGAGAACTGAGAGTCTAGAATGAACCCATATATTTATGGTCAACTGATATCAAACAAGAGTGCCAAGATCATTCACTGGTACAGAACTGTCTTTTTAACAAATGGTTCTGGAATAACTTAATAGGAACATGTAAAAGAAAGAATTTGGACTCATACTTCACCCCATATACCAAAATAAACTCAAAATGGATCAAAGACCTAAATGAAAGAGCTAACACTACAAAAATCTCAGAAGAAAGCAGGGGGATAAATATTTATGACTTCAAATTTGTTAGTAGATTCTTATATAAGACAGCAAAAGAATAAATAACAAAAGAAAAACTAGATAAACTGGATTTCAACAAAATTAGAAACTTCTCTGCTTCAAAAAGATACTACCAAGAAATCGTAAAGACAACCAACAGAATGGGAGAAAATATTTGCAAATCATATATCAGATACAGAGTTTGTATCTATAATACATAAAGAACTCACACAACTCAATAATAAGACAAACAACCCAATTAAAAATAGGCAAAGGATGTCAATAAATATTTCTCCAAAGAAGATATACAAATGGCTGACAAGAGATGAAAAGATGCTTGTCATCATTAGTTATCACATATAAGTACAGTAAATAAAAATGACATGAGATACCCCTTCATAAACACCATAATTCAGTTAATAACAAGTGTTGACAAGGACAGGGAGAAATTGGAACCCTCAACTGGTGAGAATGTATAATGGTGAAGCCACTTTGAAAACTAGTCTGGCAGTTCCTCAACTAGTTAAATACAGAATTATGATATGACTCAGCAATTCTACTCCTAGTTAGCCAAGATAAATGAAAACCTATGTCCATACAAAAAAGTCAATGTTTATGGCAGCAGTATTTATAATAGCCAAAAGTGGAAACAAGCCAAATGTCCATCAACTGATGAATGGATAAATCAAATGTGATATGCCCAACAACGGAGTATTATTTAGCAATACCAAGGAATGAAATACTGAAACATGTTACAACATAGATGAAGCTTGAAAACATTATGCACCAAGTGAAAGAAGCCTGTCACAAAAAAACACAAAGTATATGATTTCATTTATATTAAATATCCATAATAGGGAATTTATATAAAGAAAGAAAGTAGATTTGTGATTGCTTATGGGTAGGGAATGGGGAGGCATAGGAAGGGAGAGAGCCAAAGGTTTTTTTTTTTTTCGTAACTTGATGAAATATTCTAAAACTGTCTGTGGTTGTGGTTGCACATATCTCTGAATAGACTAAAAACCACAGAATTGTATATTTTAAATGCATAAATTATACAATATGTGAATTACATCTAATGAATGTTATTTTTTTAAAATGGACTTAAAAGCCTAATAATAATAATTGTAGTCAAAACTACCCTCTCATCCCAGAAATTAAAGTCTGGATTAACACTGTAAAAATCAAAATCAATTAATATAATTTACCACATTAGATTAAAAAATATATCACATCATCATCTCCTTAGATGCAAAGAAACATATTTGATAAAATTTTCAGACACTCATGATAAAATCAGATAGCAAACAAGGAATAAAGGGGAATGTCCCTTACCTGATAAGGATACCAACTAAGAACTTACAGCAAACATAAAAATCTTTAAAAGTGTTTCCTCAGAGACTAGGTACAAGAGAAGGATGCCTACTGTTACCATTTCAATTCAGAAACTATAGGAGAGGTCAGTCAATGAAGTGAGGCAAGAAAAATAAATGAAATTTATAAGTATGGGAAAGGAAATACAAAACTCTGTTTATAAATCGTTCAATTATACATGTGGAAAATCCAAACAAACTGTGTATTTAAAATATATCCATAAGAGTTTTTCAGGTTTGATGAACTAAAAAAATTAATACAGAAGTAAATAATCAGAAAATGAAATTTAAGAGACACTGTCTATAATAGCATTTAAAAATATCAAGTGTCTAAATCTGACAGAAAGAGCATCTAAGAGAGTAAATTCAGATTCATTAAAGACCTAAATAAAAATAAAACCCAAATACTTCATGTTCATGCTCTGAAGAATTAACACTATAAAGATATATCCATTTGATTTATATGTTCAATACAATACAATCTCAAGCAAAAAAAAAAAAAAAACTGAGTTTGTTTCTGTTGTGGTCATGTAGTTTTTGATTTTTTTTTAATTCATTTTATTGAGATACATTCACATACCACTCAGTCATACAAAACAAATCGTACATTCGATTGTTCACAGTACCATTTCATAGTTGTACATTCATCACCTAAATTAATCCCTGACACCTTCATTAGCACACACACAAAAATAACAAGAATAATAATTAAAGTGAAAAAGAGCAACTAAAGTAAAAAAGAACACTGGGTGCCCTTGTCTGTTTGTTTGTTTGTTTCCTTCCCCCACCTTTCCACTCATCCATCCACTAACTAGACAAACGGGAGTGTGATCCCTATGACCCCCCCCAATCCCACTGTCCCCCCTCATAGGCTACATTTTTATACAATTGTCTTCAAGATTCATGGGTTCTGGGTTGTAGTATGATAGTTTCAGGTATCCACCACCAGCTACCCCAATTCATTAGAACCAAAAAAGGGTTGTCTATATTGTGCATAAGAGTGCCCACCAGAGTGACCTCTCGGCTCCTTTTGGAATCTCTCTGCCACTGAAGCTTATTTCATTTCCTTTCACATCCTCCTTTTGGTCAAGAAGATATTCTCCATCCCACGATGCCGGGTCTACATTCCTCCCCGGGAGTCATACTCCACGTTGCCAGGGAGATTCACTACCCTGGGTGTCTGATCCCACGTAGGGGGGAGGGCAGTGATTTCACCTTTCAAGTTGGCTTAGCTAGAGGGAGAGAGCCACATCTAAGCAACAAAGAGGCATTCGGGAGGAGGCTCTTAGACACAATTATAGGGAGGCCTAGCCTCTCCTTTGCAGCAACAGTCTTCCCAAGGGCAAATTCCGTGGTAGAGGGCTCAATCCATCAAACCACCAGTTCCCTATGTCTGTGGGCATGTTAGCAACCATCCAGGTAGGGCAGGCCAATAGCCCTGCATTCTCCATCAGCTCCTCAAGGGGGCTCTGCATATTTTTTTCCTTCTTTTCTTTTTTTTTAAACTTTTTTTCCTAAATCAACTGTATAAAAAATTTAAAAAATTTAAAAAAAAAATAAAAAAACATACAATAAAAGAACATTTCAAAGAGACCATAACAAGGGAGTAAGAAAAAGACAACTAACCTAAGATAACTACTTTACTTCCAACGTGTTCTTACCCTACCCCAAGAAAGTAACCTAATATAGCAACATTTCTGTGAACTTGGTCCTACTATACCAATCGGAAATTAACAGACCGTAGTCATTCCTGGGCATTCCCAGAACATTAAATTTACCCATGATAGCTTATCTGTTCTTCTTGGATTATTGTTCCCCCTTCCTTAATTGCTCTATCGCTAGTTCCCCTACATTCTACATTATAAACCATTTGTTTTACATTTTTCAAAGTTCACATTAGTGGTAGCATATAATATTTGTCTTCTTGTGCCTGGCTTATTTCACTCAGCATTATGTCTTCAAGGTTCATCCATGTTGTCATATGTTTCACGAGATTGTTCCTTCTTACTGCCGTGTAGTATTCCATCATGTGTATATACCACATTTTATTTATCCACTCATCTGTTCAAGGACATTTGGGCTGTTTCCATCTCTTGGCAATTGTGAATAATGCTGCTATGCACATTGGTGTGCAGATATCTGTTCGTGTCACTGCTCTCCGATCTTCCGGGTATATACCGAGAAGTGCAATCGCTGGATCGAAGGGTATCTCTATATCTAGTTTTCTAAGGAACTGCCAGACTGACTTCCAGAGTGGCTGAACCATTATACAGTCCCACCAACAATGAATAAGAGTTCCAATTTCTCCACATCCCCTCCAGCATTTGTAGTTTCCTGTTTGTTTAATGGCAGCCATTCTAATTGGTGTGAGATGGTATCTCATTGTGGTCTTAATTTACATCTCTCTAATAGCTAGTGAAACTGAACATTTTTTCATGTGTTTCTTGGCATTTGTATTTCCTCTTCAGAGAACTGTCTTTTCATACCTTTTGCCCATTTTATAATTGGCCTGTCTGTACTATCATCATTGAGTTGTAGGATTTCTTTATATATGCAAGATATCAGTCTTTTGTCAGATAAATGTTTCCAAAAACTTTTTCCCATTGAGTTGGCTGCCTCTTTAACTTTTTGGCAAATTCCTTTGAGGTACAGAAACTTCTAAGCTTGAGGAGTTCCCATTTATCTCTTTTTTCTTTTGTTGCTTGTGATTTGGGTGTAAAGTCTAGAAAGTGGCCACCTAATACAAGGTCTTGAAGATGTTTTCCTACATTATCTTCTAGGAGTTTCATGGTGCTTTCTTTTATATTGAGATCTTTGGTCCATTTTGAGTTAATTTTTGTGTAGGGTGTGAGGTAGGGGTCCTCTTTCATTCTTTTGGAAATGGATATCCAACTCTCCCAGCCCCATTTGTTGAAAAGACCTTTATGACCCATTTCAGTGACTTTGGAGGCCTTATCAAAGATCTGTCGGCCATAGATCTGGGGGTCTATCTCCGAATTCTCAATTTGATTCCATTGATCTATATGTCTATCTTTGTGCCAGTACCATGCTGTTTTGACAACTGTGGCTTTATAATAAGCTTCAAAGTCAGGGAGTAAGTCCTCCCACTTGGTTTTTCTTTTTTAGAGTGTCTTTAGCAATTTGAGGCATCTTCCCTTTCCAAATAAATTTGATAACTAGTTTTTCCAAGTCTGCAAAGTAGGTTGTTGGAATTTTGATTGGGATTGCATTGAATTTGTAGATGAGTTTGGGTAGAATTGACATCTTAATGACATTTAGCCCTCCTATCCATGAACATGGAATATTTTTCCATCTTTTAAGGTCCCCTTCTATTTCTTTTAATAGAGTTATGTACTTTTCTTTGTAGAGGTCTTTTACCTCTTTGGTTAAGTTTATTCCTAGGTATTTGATTTTTTTAGTTGCTATTGAAAATGGTATCTTTT
Organism: Choloepus didactylus; assembly: GCF_015220235.1. Taxonomy (NCBI): domain Eukaryota; kingdom Metazoa; phylum Chordata; class Mammalia; order Pilosa; family Megalonychidae; genus Choloepus; species Choloepus didactylus. The sequence continues at coordinate 158,661,523 of NC_051311.1, read as the reverse complement.
TCTTGAGTGTCTCTTCAGTTTGTTCATTTCTAGCATATAGAAACGTTACCGACTTCTGTGCATTAATCTTGCATCCCGCTACTTGGCTAAATTTGTTCATTAGCTCCAGTAGCTGTATCGTCGATTTCTCAGGGTTTTTGAGATATAAGATCATATCATCTGCAAACAATGACAGTTTTACTTCTTCCTTTCCAATTTGGATGCCTTTTATTTCTTTGTCTTGCCGGATTGCCCTGGCTAGCACTTCCAGCACAATGTTGAATAACAGTGGTGACAGCGGGCATCCTTGTCTTGTTCCTGATCTTAGGGGGAAGGCTTTCAGTCTCTCACCATTGAGTACTATGCTGGCTGTGGGTTTTTCATATATGCTCTTTATCATATTGAGGAAGTTTCCTTCAATTCCTACCTTTTGAAGTGTTTTTTATCAAAAACGGATGTTGGATTTTGTCAAATGCTTTTTCAGCATCTATTGAGATGATCATTTGATTTTTCCCTTTTGATTTGTTAATGTGTTGTAATACATTGATTGATTTTCTTATGTTGAACAATCCTTGCATGCCTGGAATGAACCCCACTTGGTCATGCTGTATGATTTTTTTAACGTGTCTTTGGATTCGATTTGCAAGTATTTTGTTGAGGATTTTTGCATCTATATTCATTAGGGAGATTGGCCGGTAGTTTTCCTGTTTTGTAGCATCTTTGCCTGGTTTTGGTATTAGATTGATGTTAGCTTCATAAAATGAGTTAGGTAGTGTTCCATTTTCTTCAATGTTTTGAAAGAGTTTAAGTAAGACTGATGTCAATTCTTTTTGGAAAGTTTGGTAGAATTCTCCTGTGAAGCCATCTGGCCCTGGGCATTTATTTGTGGGAAGCTTTTTGATGACTGACTGGATCTCTTTGATTGTGATTGGCTGGTTGAAGTCTTCTGTTTCTTCTCTGGTCAGTCTAGGTTGTTCATGTTTCCAGGAAATTGTCCATTTCCTCTACATTATCCAGTTTGTTGCCATACAGCTGTTCATAGCACCCTCTTATAATTTTTTAAATTTCCTCGGGATCTGCAGTAATGTCACCTTTCTCATTCATTATTTTGTTTGTATGGGTCTTCTCTCTTTTTGATTTTGTCAGTCTAGCTAGGGGCTTGTCAATATTGTTGATCTTCTCAAAGAACCAACTTTTGGTGTTCTTTATCCTCTCTATTGTTTTTTTGTTCTCTATGTCATTTATTTCAGCTTTAATCCTTGTTATTTCTTTTCTTCTACTTGGTTTAGGATTGGTTTGCTGTTCATTTTCTAGCTTTTTCAGTTGATCCATTAGTTCTTTGATTTTGGCTCTTTCTTCCTTTTTAATATATGTGCTTAGTGCTATAAATTTCCCCCTCAGTACCGCTTTTGCTGCATCCCATAGGTTTTAGTATGTTGTGTTCTCATTTTCATTTGTCTCTATATATTTAGCAATTTCTCTTGCTATTTCTTCTTTAACCCACTGATTGTTTAGGAGTGTGTTGTTTAACCTCCAGGTATTTGTGAATTTTCTAAGTCTCTGATGGTTATTGACTTCTAATTGTATTCCATTGTGGTCAGAGAATGTGCTTTGAATAATTTCAATCTTTTTAAATTTATTGAGCCTTGTTTTATGTCCCAGCATATGATCTATTCTGGAGAAAGTCCCGTGAGCACTAGAGAAGTATGTATATCCTGGTGATTTGGGATGTAATGTTCTATATATGTCTGTTAAATCCAATTCATTTATCAGATTGCTTAGGTTTTCAATTTCCTTATTGGTCTTCTGTCTGGTTGATCTATCTATAGGAGAGAGTGATGTGTTGAAGTCTCGCGCAACTATTGTGGAAACATCAATTGCTTCCTTTAGTTTTGCCAGTGTTTCTCTCATATATTTTGTGGCACCTTGATTGGGTACATAAACATTTATGATTGTTATTTCTTCTTGTTGAATTGTCCCTTTTATTAGTATGTAGTGACCTTCTTCGTCTCTCAAAACATCCCTGCATTTGAAGTCTATTTTATCTGAGATTAACATTGCTACACCTGCTTTCTTTTGGCTGTAGCTGGCATGAAATATTTTTTTCCATCCTTTCACTTTCAATTACTTTGTGTCCCTATGTCTAAGATGAGTCTCTTGTATGCAGCATATTGATGGTTCATTTTTTTTTTATCCATTCTGCAAATCTACACTTTTTAATTGGTGAGTTTAATCCATTTACATTCAACGTTATAACCGTGAAGGCATTTCTTGAATCAGCCATCTTATCCTTTGGTTTATGTTTGTCGTATATATTTTTCCCCTCTCTCTATTAATATCCTTTAATGTACCCATACCGAATCTCTTTAGTACTGAACCTTTCTCCATGTCTGTCTCTCCTTTCTTTGTTTCTCTGCCTGTAGCGCTCCATTTAGTATCTCCAGTAGGGCAGGTCTCTTGTTATCAAATTCTCTCAGCATTTGTTTGTCTGTGAAAAATTTTATCTCTCCCTCAAATTTGAAGGAGAGCTTTGCCGGATAAAGTATTCTTGGCTGGAAATTTTGCTCACTCAGAATTTTAAATATATCATGCCACTGCCTTCTCGCCTCCATGGTGGCTGCTGAGTAGTCACTACTTAGTCTTATGCTGTTTCCTTTGTATGCGGTGAGTTGCTTTTCTCTTGCTGCTTTCAGAACTTGCTCCTTCTCTTCTGTATTTGACAGTGTGATCAGAATATGTCTCGGAGTGGGTTTATTTGGATTTCTTCTATTTGGAGTTCGCTGGGCATTTATGATTCATGTATTTATGGTGTTTAAAAGATTTGGGAAGTTTTCCCCAACAATTCCTTTGAATACTCTTCCTAGACCTTTACCCTTTTCTTCTCCTTCTGGAACACCAATGAGTCTTATATTTGGATGTTATATATAATCTATCATATCCCTGAGGTCCATTTCGATTTTTTTTATTTTTTTCCCCATTCTTTCTTTTGTGCTTTCATTTTCCATTCTGTCATCTTCCAGGTCACTGATTTGTTGTTCAACTTCCTCTAGTCTTGTACTATGAGTATCCAGAATCTTTTTAATTTGGTCAACAGTTTCTTTAATTTCCATAAGATCATCTATTTTTTTATTTAGTCTTGCAATGTCTTCTTTATGCTCTTCTAGAGTCTTCTTGATGTCCTTTATATCCTGTTCCATGCTCTTCTTGGTGTCCTTTATATCCCGTGCCATGGTCTCATCGTTCATCTTTAGTCCTTTAATTAGTTGCTCTAAGTACTGTATTTCTTCTGTTCTTTTGATTTGGGTGCTTGGGCTTGGGTTATCCATATTGTCTGGTTTTTTCATGTGCTTTAAAATTTTTTGTTGTTTTTGACCTCTCAAAATTTGCTTAACTTGGTAGGGTTCTTTCAGGATTTGTAGACCAACTGAAATCCTTATCTCTAATTTGTCAGGTCTACAGCTTCATGGGGTACACCTTCTGTGACTAACCAGCAGGTGGCGTCCGTGAGCCACCTGTTCTCCTCAAGCCAGTTCTCCCCTGTTTTGTCTCTGTGGTGAGTGGGGGAGTAAGTCTTGTGGGGTCCAGCTGGTGTACCAAGCTTGCGTGTGTAGTTGGTGTTGCCCGCCCTGTATATGGGGCGTGTGTCTGGGCGGTCAGGGAGGGGGGCGGCTCTAACAACCAAATCTCCCTGGTGTTCCTGGAGTTTTAAAGCTGCTGCAATAGTCTAATCCTTCAGTTCAGTCCTGCCACAGTTTGCCTCTGCCACTGACCCACAAGTCCTTGGTATTGGTGTGTTGCCCCTGAGACTTGTGAGTGGGTCCCTCTTCCAGGCCTTGCATCCCCTGGTCCTCTGTTGAGGGATGACTGTGCTATGTCACAGGTGAGTGCCATCCCCCCAGGGTGGTTTTGGGCTGCTGGGCTGTGTAGGGAGGCTCCCAGTCTGCTGAAATGATGTCTGAATGGGGCTTGTTAATTCCCACTGCTCCACCTTCCCAAGTCTGGGACAACCAGCTGAGGGTGCAGGGAAGGCTAATGTCCATGCCCAATTTTGTGGTGTATGCATGTTATTGTAAGCACTTCCGTCACATTCGGTTGTCTGGGGCAGCTCTGGGCTATGGGGCTGGTGACGGGCAGGAGTGTTTCCTGTCCACCAGGATGATGGCTGTGAGAGGACGCCCCCCTTTTTTTGGGAAGTTGTGGTGTTTAGTGAATTTTCTCAGCCACTGGATTATTGCCTTTTGTCTCAGAGCTCTCAGTTCTGCTCTTGTCTTGACCTGCCCAAATTGCAAGCCTTTGAGGCTTTCTGTATTGGGCTTCTTAGAGTAATTGTTTTAGAAAATGAAAAAAGATAAAAAAAAAAGGGCCCTCCTGGCAGACCTAATGCGTTATTGAAATGCTAAGAGACAAAGCAATTAGGGCTATTAAGGAAAGATCCAGGGGGCAGAGAGATCAGTTTTTCTTTGGGTTTTGCAAAAGAGCTCTGCCCTTCCCCTTTCTATGTTCACCAGAACTCCAAAAAGCATCCGCTTTTATTTTGGAGTTTGTATTGCTGTTTTTTTGCTATGCCTATCTCCTCTCTGCTGGGCTGGCTGCTCTCAGATTCTCTGGTGTCTGGTCTCAGTCTATGTATGGTTGGAGTTTGGATCAGTAGAATGAGTTTCCAATAACAGCTGCCACTGCAGTTCTCTCTTCTCCTTCCCGGTGCTGACAGCCCCTCCTCCCATGGGACTGAGCCTGGCAGGGAGGGGAGCGGGTCCCCTGGCCGCAAAAACTTACAGATTTCACTGATCTCAGCAGTTCCACGTTTTCATGAGTGTTGTATGAAGTATGCCCAAAGGCAGATTGCTCTGCGGTGTCAAGTCCACGCAGTTCCTGGCTTTCTACCTACTTCCCTAGAGGAGTAACTAAAACATACACCTCACCAATCCACCATCTTGCCCCACCTCCAGTTTTTGATTTTTTAAAGACTTTGAATTGCTTCTAAAATTTTATGGAAATCCAAAGGGTCACAAGTGGACAATATACTCTTAAGGAAAAAAGAAAGTGGGAGGACTTTCTCTAACAGATGTCAAGTCGTATAATAATAAAAGAGTAATCAAGAGAGTATGGTATTAGCCCTCTGATTTGTAGTCACCTGTGTAACACATGAAATCTCAAACACGATGACATCTTATTTCACTCTTATTTTGATGTCTTGATAGACTTGCCCATTTTTCTCCAAAGTGTAACTTTGTTTTTTTTCACTCCATAATAAATTTTGAGTTTTAAAATAGCACTAGTTCTCCCTCCTTGATTCTTCTTTTTACAGTATTGACAACCTTAACTCTTTTAAATTAATTTCAAAATCAACTTGTCAAGTAATGTATAAAACACTACCAAGATTTTAATGGAAACTATACTGAACTCTTAGATTAATTTAGGGATAATTTTGACAATAAGACTTCTCATACATTAGAAAAGACAGTTCTCCATTTATTAAATTATTATTTTACATCCTTTGATAAATTTTCATAGTTTTATCCATAAAGGGAATTTATAGCTTTTGTTGTCTAGTCCTAGGTAGCTTACAGATTTTGTTGCAAATATAAACAATATCCTTTTTATCATTACATTTTCTAATTGGTTATTGATAGAATAAAGTAGCACTTTCTTGCATGCTATTGCAATAATTCATTCTAGCAGTTATTAGTTTTTGTGCAGTAAGTATCAAACTATGAAATAGTTTCCATACTGTCTTGGGTTTTTGGTCTGAAAACATATTGTCTGGAAATAATAGCGATTTCATCTCTTCCTTTCCAACCATTATAACATCCTTTCGTCCTCAACATTACTACATGGAAAATAACCTCCCATACAACTTTGATCACTGATGATTACATGTTTGTCTTTTTCCTGATTTTAATGGATAAGCTTTTAATACTTTATCATTAATTATATTTTCTATACACTTTTGGATGATCATTTTACAAATTTAAGAAAAATATCTTTCTCTTCTTCATTTACTAAGAGTTTTTATTTTTACCATTGAATTTAATCACATGCTTTTTCCTGCATCTGACAACTCACACTTTTTAAAATAATTTGTTAATACACTATTACTAATAAATATTTCTGATGTGGAAATATCTTACTATTGGGAAAAACTCATATTTGTAATAAAGAATTCATATAAACATGTTTACATATGCATAGATTATGTAAGCTGTGTGTGTGTGTGTGTGTGTGTGTGTGTGTGTGTGTGTGTGTAAAAGGAATATAACTGTATTCAGAATTCTAATATTTTATTGAAGATTGTTGCATTTATATTCATAAATGAACTTAGGCTACTATTTCATTATTTTCAACTCCTTTATTTTTGAAATCAAAATTATTCTAGCTTAATAAAATTAGCTGTATAGGTTTTCCATTTTAGTTTTTATCCTCTTAAATGCAAATAGATTATATTATTAAAAATAATAAAATAGATTTCTTATGCTTTTGGTAAAATGTTTCAACCAAGAATCTTGAAAACATTATGCTCAGTGAAAAAAGAAAATGCAAAGGACAAATATTATATATGATGTCACTTATAAGAGACGTCTAGAAATAGCATATCTGCAAAGGCAAAAAAGTAGATTACAGGTTACACAGGGATAAGGTTGGAGGAGCATATGTTTGTTGTTGATATGGAGTCTGTATAAATAAAATTACCAAAGGGGGAAAAAAAGGAAAAAAAATGTTTCACTTGGTTCCTTTACAGTGGAAGGATTGCTTTAAAAAATAATACTAATTATTATTAGTATTACATTAGTATTTTTGTGAAATATAACAGATACAGAAATAAGTGGAATAAAGCCAAATGTAAGACTTCTGGTCCAGACAAGATGGTGAAGACCTATTTCGCCCTGCCCCTCCCCACTAAACACAATTATCCTGGAAAGAACATGAGAGGCAACTAAAGGAGAACTTGAAAAGGTGGAAAGAGGAAGGTGAACTGGTTTGGAACGCCAGGACTAGAGCAACATAGTGACAGGGCATCTTACAAACCCCAAACTGTAATTGTCGCCAATTAGCCCATTTTCCTTTGGGACCCCTCCACTGAATCCTCTGTATCCCTGTAGATCATAACTACTTACTACAAGATTTTAATGGTAAAGGTAATTTAAATGGTAAGTGGTAAAGTTTAAATGGTAAATGGTAAAGTTTACTTCCACTCCTTTACTTCCTATGTTTTACAACACTGCTCCAACCAGTAACATTCTATCTACCCCAGATGACTTTTTGTCAGATTTTATAGTCCATTTGTTTACCTTAGTCTCTTTACTTATTATCTTATGTTAATTAAACTATTTACAACACTGCTGTAAGCTTTAACCTAACACTTTCCCAGGCTCTTCAAAGAACTTCTTAGATTCCTGTGCTTACTTGTATGTTAATTGAACAATTTACAATCCTGTTGCAAACTGTAACTAATACTTATTCCAGGTCTTGTCAGTCTTCAGGCCTGCCCTTACACACTTCCAATTAACTATAACCAATCAATCAATATCTGCCAGTGTCACTATCTACACCTCCCTTTGTAAATTCCATAGAAACTCTATACCCTTTTGACTCAGGGAGAGAGAACTGAGCATGCCTTCCTCCTGTCTCCTTACAGGCAGCCCTGTAATAAATCTCTGTCTCTCTTTGAAACCCTGGTGTCACAGAATTGATTCCTGTGCACACTGAGCAGCAAGTCTGCATTTCTCCAGCAACATACCCAACAAAAGAAGCCAACCGAAGTTGGGAATTTCCTGATTCCCTAATGTTCCAGTTTGCTAACGCTGCTAGAATGCAAAACACCAGAAAGGGATCGGCTTTTATAAAGGGGGTTTATTTGGTTATAAAGTTACAGTCTTAAGGCCATAAACTGTCCAAGATAAGTCATCAACAATTAGTTACCTTCACTGGAGGATGGCCAATGGTGTCCAGAAAACCTCTGTTAGCTGGGAAGGCACGTGGCTGGCGTCTGCTCCAGAGTTCTGTTTCAAAATGGCTTTTTCCCAGGACATTCCTCTCTAGGCTGCAGTTCCTCAAAAATGTCACTCTTAGTTGCTCTTGGGGCATGTTTCCTCTCTTAGCTTCTCCGGAGCAAAAGTCTGCTTTCAATGACCATCTTCAAACTGTCTCTCATCTGAAGCTCCTCTCTCAGCTCCTGTGCATTCTTCAAAGTGTCCTTCTTGGCTGTCGCAAGCTCGCTCCTTCTGTCTGAACTTATATAGTGCTCCAGTAAACTAATCAAGGCCCATGCTGAATGGGTGTGGCCACACCTCCATGGAAACTATGCAATCAGAGTTATCACCTACAGTTGGGTGGGTCACATCCTCATGGAAATGCTCAAAGTATTACAATCTAATCAACACTAAAACATCTGCCCATGCAAGATTGCATCAAAGATAATGGAGTTTTGGGGGACATAATACAGTCAAACTGGCAAACCTACCTAGTAAAATAAGGCAGCATAAAATTAGTGAATTTTGAGGAGAGATCAAAAATGAAAAATGAATGAAAAAATGAGCAAAGCCTCAGGAACTCATGGGTCATTCAAAATATCTAGCATTCATATTACCGGATTCCCTGAAGGAGGAAGAAATGGGGGGAACTGAAAGAGAGGGTGAAGAAACAATGGCTAAAACTTTCCCAAAAGACATAAAGACAAAAAGATATAGATTCAAGAACCTGAGCAAACCCCAAATAAGATAAAGCCAAAGAAACCCACACCAAGACACATACCCAGTTAAACGTCTAAAAAAACGAAAAGACAAAAAAAGTAAAAATTGTGAAAGCTTTCACAGAAAAACAAGAAATTCAGAAGAAAACTAATTTGAATGATGGTAGATTTCTAAAGTGAAAACATGAAGGCCAGAATTGTCAGGCAGTGAAACTACTGTTTAGGAATTAAGGGGAAAAAAGACATTTTCAGGTAAAGAAAAACAAAACAATTTATTGTCTCAATCCTACCCTTAAAGACTGGCTTTGTTACAGGAAACTGCTATTTAGGAAAGGAAATGAAAAAAAGAAGGAATTTTGATAAGCAGGATAGAAGAAAGAACAATGGAAATATCAGAAATACAGGTACATAAAATAGTCTGCTCTCATCAATTTTATAAATCATATTGTTGACAACTAAAATTGTAACATCATCTGATTGACAATGAAGAAAATAATATTTAAATATGGCTAAGTTATAAAGGGTCCTAAAGTGATTAACATCTGACAAAGTAGTCCTCAGCACAAAGAGAATTACTAGAAAGAAAGTAATTATGTAATGAAAAAAACATACAACCCACCAAGTAAATACAACAAGCCTAAGTGTGTACAGACCAAACAACAGAGTCTCAAAATGGAGCAAAAACCAATAGAGCCAAAAGTGAAAATAGACAATTCCACAATGATAGATGGAGACTTCAACACTTCGTCTCAGCAACTGACAGGGATATCTGTCAGCAAATCAGGGAGAATACAGACGATCTGAACAACACAATCAACTAATAGGATCTACAGAACATTCTAACCAGCAACAGCAGAAGACACATCTTTTTAAGCACCCATGGAACTTTCATCACAACAGACCACATGCTGGCATAAAACAAATTTCAACAAGCTTAAAAAAAATTGAAACCATATAGAGTATATTTTCTGGCCATCCATAATGGAAGCAAACTAACAGTAATAATAACAATAACAGAAAGACAACAGATATATCTTTAAACAATGGAAATTAATCAGCAAACTTTGCAATAATTCTTGAGTCAGAGAATCTCTCAAAGGAATTTTTTTTAAAATAGAAGAAATGAAAACATAACATTTCAAAATATATGGTATGTATTGAAGCCATGCTGAGAGGGAAATTTATATCATTAAAGGTTTACTTTAGAAATGAGGAAAGGTCTCAAATTAATAATTTCAGTCCTCCTCAAGAAACTATAAAAAGAGAAAAATAAACCTAAAGAAAGCAGAAGAAAATAAAGAGATAAAAGCAGAAATCAAGGAAATGAAAAACAGGAAAACAGAGAAAAAGGAATGAAACAAAAAGCTAGTTCTTATAAGAAAATCAATAAAATTGATAAATATAACAATAAGAAAAAAGACAAAGAAAGAGAAGACAACCAAAATTGGAGATTAAATAGGAACTATCACCACAGATAGTGAAGCCATTAAAGGACAATAAGGGAATCCTAAGAATGACTTTATGCTCATAAATTTGACAATTTAGAATAGAACACTATCTCAAAAAAACCACAAACTACCAAAACTCAACAAAGAAGATGGCTCCATAACCAGTAAAGTAATTGAATACATAATTTAAAAGCTTCCAAATAAGAAAATTGCAAGCCTAGATGGTTTCAATAAAGAATTCTGCCAAATATGTTAACAAGATTTAACAGGAATTCTACACAATCTCACCCAGAAAACAGAAAATGTGGGAATACTTCCTAATTCATTTTATGAAGCTAGAATTACCCCAATAAGAAAATACTTAAAGACAAAAGAGAAAAACTACAGACCCAATACTTCTCAAGAACTTAGATATATAAACCTCAATACAATATTAGCAAATTGAATCCAACAATGTACAGTGATTATACACTATGACCAACTGGGATTTATTCTACTTAAACAAAGCTGGTTCATATTAGGAAATCAATGTAATCCATGATGTCAATAGGCTATAAAGAAGAAAAATCACATAATCATATCAATTGATGCATAAAAAGCATTTGAAAAAAAATCCAATGTTCACTATGACCAAAATCTCACCTAGTTAGGAAGAGATGAACTTCAACTTGAAAAAGAATGTGCCAGTTGGGATGTATTATGTCCCCCAAAACACCATGTTCTTTGATGCAATCTTGTGGGGGCAGATGTATTAGTGTTGATTAGGTTGGAATCCTTTGATTGATTGTTTCCATGGAGATGTGACTCAATCAACTGTGGACAAGGCCTTTGACTGGATAAATTTGAAGAATGCACAGGAGCTGAGAGTGGAGCTGGAACTCAACCTGGGATTAGCAGACGCCAGCCACATGCCTTTCCAGCTAACAGAAGTTTTCCAGATGCCATTGCCCTTCCTTCAGTGAAGGTATACTTGTGTTGATGCCTTCATGTGGACATTTTCAGGGCCTTCAGACTGTAATTTGTAACCAAATAAACCCCCTTTATAAATATCAATCCATTTCTAGTATTTTGCATAACAGCAGCATCAGCAAACCAGAACAAAGAGCATCTACAAAAATTCTACAGCTATCATATTTAATGGTGGAAGACTGTATGCTCTCCCTTAAGATCAAGAACAAAGCAAGGCTGTCCACTCTCATCATTCTTATTTCATTGTAGTAAGGCAAAGAAAAGAAATGAGACATACAGATTAGAAAGGAAGAGATAAAGTTGTCCCTATTTGTAGATGACATGATTGTCTCCCAAAGCATCAACATTTTTAAGTTAGTTCAACAAGGTGGCAGGATACAAAGAATGGCAAGCAAACAAAAAGAAAACACTTTTCTATATACTTAACAATAAACATGTATAAAACAAAATTAAAAACATAATATTATTTACAATCAGTCCAAAAAAATACTTAGGTAAAATTTTAATAAAACATACACATGCTCATGAAACATATCAAAGAAGAGCTAAGTAAATGGAGAATCAAACCATGCTCATGGATTGGAAGACAAAATATAGTAGATATTGATTCTCCCCCAAATTAATCTGTAGGTTTAATGTAATTTCTATCAAAATCTTAACATTTTAAACATATTAAAAATTTATATATTTCCATATAAACTCTAAAAATTTTATGGAAAAGGATAGGCACTAGAATAGCAAAACTAATCTTGAAAAAGAAGAATGAGAGGAATCACTTTACCTGATGTTAAGGTTTACTAAATAGTTACAGTAATCAACAGTGTGATGCTAGAGAAGAGAGGGTGGGAAAGACAGATAAATCAATGGAAGAGATACAGAATCCAGAAGTAGACCCACACAAATACACTAGACTGATTTTTAACGAAGGTGCAAAAGTGGGAAGGACAGACATTTCAATAAATGATGCTGGAGGATGTGGACATCCATAGTCAAAACTAAAACATCAAATTAAGCCTTACACCATTTGCAAAAAATAACTGAAATATTTCACATACTTAAATGCAAAAACCAGAAGTATAAAACTTTTAAATAAAAGCAGACAAGAAAACCTCTGGAATTTGGGACAAGGCAATGAGTTTTAGACTTAACACCAACAGCAGGAGTTGTAAAAGGAAAATGTGATGAACCAGACCTCAGAAAATTTAAAACTTTGGCTCTAAAAAGATCCTGTTAAGAAGATGAAAAGATAATGAAAAGACAGGCTACACACTGGAAGAAAATATTTGCAAATAACATGTCCAACAAAGGGATAGTATCTAGAATGTATTTTTTTTATCTTCTCAAAAAAATTCAACAGTAAGAAAAAAGATAAATTAGAAAATGGGTAAAAGACATTAAGAGGCATTTCATCAAAGAGAATATACAGATGGCAAAGAAGCAAATGAAAATATAGTCAATTTCCCTAATTAGTCATTAGGGAAATGCAAATTAAAACCACACTTCACACTTACTAGAATGTATAAATAAAAGAAAATGACAAAACCAAATGCTGATGAGGTTCAGCAGAAATTAGATTACACATTGCTGGTGGGAATGTAAAATGGTAGAGCCACTGTGGAAAACAGTTTGGTAATTACCACAAATCAAGCAATTTGCACTTTCGGCATGGATATCTCAAAACAAAAATGTTTTGGTAAATAAAACCTGGAGGCCTAAAAAAGAAAATATAGGAAAATATCTGTATTATCTAAGGATAGGGAATAATCTTTTAGGGAAGCAAAAACAAAAACAACTCAGAAAAAATTGATAAATTTCATTAAAAAAATATATAGTATTTAGGAGGGATAGAGAAAATTTGAAACAAACAATAAAATCTGGGTACGGCTGAAAGAGGAAGATCAGCGTCGTGTATTCACCAGAAGGAAAGCTCGAGGATAAAAACTGGGACTGTATAACTTAGTGAAACCTAGAGTGGGTGATGACAGTGGATAATTGTACAAACATAAGAAAGTTTTTACATGAACTAGAATAAATGTATGTCACTATTAAAAGGTGTTCATAATGGGGTGGTATATTGGGAAAAATACAATTAGTTCAAACTAAGGTCTATAGTTAGCAGTAACAGTGTAATATTCTTTCATTAACTGTAACAAAGGTACTATACCAAAGCTAAATGTCAATAACTAATAGGGGGATATAAGGGAGGGGTATGGGATTCTATTATTTATTTTTTTCTGGAAGAAATGAGAATGTTCTCATATTGATTGTGGTGATGAATGCATAACTGAGTGATTACACTGGGAGCTACTGACTGTACACTTAGGATGGTTTTGTGAATAAAACTGTTTAAAAAATCTAAAAAATTAAATAAAATCTGGAATACTATGTAGCCATTAAAAGAAAACAAGTAGGCCTTTATAATGAAATAGAATGAATTACATGATTCATTTTTAAACAAAAAAGAATAGGTTTCTAAAACCAGAGTTTATTAAATGATATTTCATACTGTAAGCATTTATATCATAGTGTTAAATAGTAGTAAAGCATAAAGGATAAAAGTATTAACTCTAGAACAAGAATTTCCTGGTTCAAGTATGGTTCCTTCACATACTAGCTGTGTGGCCTTGAGAAAGCCATTCAAGCTCTCTTTAAGGCAGTATCCTCGTCTATACAAGACGGATAATAGTGGTACCTAATCACAGGGTTGTGCTGAGGATTAAATAAGTTAATATAAATAAAGCACTTAGAACAACATGTGGCATGGGTAAGCCCTGTTTAAGTGTATGTGTTTTGTAGTTGTCACTATAATTGCATGTAAAAACAACTTTGATTGGCACATAAGTACTCAGTAAATATTAGCTATCATTAAAATTACCATAAACAAGCACATTTCAGCACTTACTACGTTTGTTAGCTTCTTAGAAAATGTTCTTAAGAGAGATTTCAAAGTATATTTATCAACTTTATACATGCGATAGCAAGATGGAAATAACTACCATGTAACAAGATGAAGTATGACTGCTTAAAAAGTTTAAACAAAATTATTCACCCAACAATATTAAAACGATTTCTCATAAAAACATATTTCTTTCTTTGGATATATGAGATAATGGTTTTATATATTTGACAGTGGTTTTCTGGTGATCAAAAATTATCAGGAAACCACTGATAATGCTGCTATTTGTTCTCCTTCCCAGCTGTGAAAAACGTGGTGTATTAGTTTCATAATGCTGCTATAACAAATTACCACAAACTTAGTGACTTAAAGCAACACAATTTATTATCTTACAGTTCTGGAGGTCAGAAGACTGAAATGAATCATACAAGGCTAAAGTCAAGGTGTTGGCAGGGCTGTTTCTTCTGGAGGTGCCAAGGGATAATCTCTTTCCTTACCTTTTCCAGCTTCTTTTCTAGCTCCATTCCTTGGCTTGGCCCCTTCCTCTATTATCAAAGCAAATCACTCCAACCTTTGCTTCCATTGTGACACCTTTTTTTCTGCCCTTTATCCTCATACCTTTCTCTATAAGGACCCTTGTGAGGACACTGGGCCTACCCAAATAATTTAGGATGATCTCACCATCTCAAGATTCTTAACTAAATCACATCTGCAAAGTTCCTTTTGCCATGTAGGGTGATAGTCATCTTTGTGATGTAATTATTCCATCTACCACCCATGAGGCCCACCAATGAGTTGAAACTTGCAAACAATCTTTGTCCTCTCTGATCTCCTGGCCACGGTGCATCAACCTGACTCTCTCCAGCTCATGTCTCAAAAGATGAAACTACTAGGAAAGAATTTTACAGTGGCTCTTCATATTCTGCTACTGGGGAGTATAAAGATAACACTCAGAATTTAAAATCAGTATAATCTGTAATATCACCATAGTAATTTGAAAACATGATTTCTACACCCCTTGTCTTCATTCATTGGCTTAAATTTATCTGTGTATGTGTCAACATTCCCTTGGGGAAAAAGACTTTGCCCTATTAACCATTCTGAGCCCTTACCACTAATCCCTTACAAAGTATTTGGCAAAAAATAAGCAAGAAAAACATGTTTCTGCATTAAAGGAGATTACAAATGACAAAGTTGTTTTAAAACAAACCTGTTAAAAATATTTGAACAGGAAAAAAAATTTTAATACAACTAAATGTACTTCTTACCATACACAAGATATTTTAGCTGAACGTTTTTAACAATTTCTTCCACGGTAGGTTTATACTCGAGGAAACATGTATAAACTCCACTCATTGTCTCCTCGAAGTTCTGGAATATAAGACTTCCTGTGTTTGTTACTTGTGCAGTGCTGTTTTCTAATAAAAGAATAAGATACAGTCCTTAGTTGCTTAAATTAAAAGAGACTGAGACAGACAACCCAAAAATGTCTAAGCAGAGTAAAACCATCAAAATTTACCCATGGACTGACTGAAAGGAGTTGGGGGCATACCTAGTCATTGAGTCTGGTGCTTGCTGACAGTAGGTGCCAGGATGACCTTCTCAGTGACAGACTTTCACTAACCAGAGTTCATCAACTGTGTGGCTGCCTCAGTGGTAAGAGACTAACAATTACAAGTCCATAAGGTGTTCCTAATCTGTTCCTTGCATTGAAATGGGGACTATCAGATACATACATACATATATATATGTATATATATATTTATATATATTTATATATATATATATTTATATATGCATATATATATTTATATATGTATATATTTATATATATATATTTAATGATAAGAAGTATGCCCTCAGTGAGCTTACAAACTGCATTTGAAACAGATAAAACCATGTACCCAGAAGAAAGCCTAGCCCAATATACTCACTAACAATTACAGATTTCTTGTCATTATACACGTTACTAAAAAGAAGTCGGGTTATAATAATCTTAAGAGTTGCAAAAGAAAGAAAACAGGAGATCAGATTTAATGAGTTTTCCATGGTCACACAGTCACTGCATTGCAGTGTTGGGAGTTAGAATCTGATTTAAAATCCTGTTTTACTTCAACAGGCCTCATTACTTAAGCATAGTATTAGAAGAAAATTATGTTGGGTAGTGGAAAACATATCTGACTTAAAGAAATTAAAATACCTGGGTTTGAGGTCTAGCTTTCTTTCTCACCAACTGTGTAACCTTGGGAAAATCACATAATCTTTCTGAAGTCCAGCTCCTTCATTTGTAAAATGAAGAATCATAATATATGTTAAAATACATCATAGGATTTTTTTTGTATTGCAAAAATAATGAATGTTAAAGTGCTTGAAAAAGCTATAAATCATTAGGCAAATATAAGGTGTTCTTCTGAAAGTTCATAATCACAGTTTTGCATTAGTAAAATTCTTAGATATCTAAAACTCACCTAGTCAATAATTTAATGTGCTACTCATTACAATTGAAAGTAACATCTCAGTAAATAATTGTCTACCTTTTTCTCTCTTAAGTAAATGATTTATTGCTTATAAACTTCAAGTTGAAATATTTTCTCAAATACAAAGAGTTTGCTTAGTGATAAAATTTTCATGATTAATCTGCTCAGTAAGTATTTATTGAGTTTCTAGTACATGTAAAGCCCAGTTTCAGATATTGAAGGAGAAATGAATTAATGGATATACCCACCCTCAAGGAATTTACATAGAACATTATGCCTTGAGAACTCCAATTTTATACCCTAGATGAAGCTGGAAAATGTGATACAAATTTAGAATATATTTTTATCATAATGCCTATATCTTTATGAATAACTTTTCATGAAAGATTATATATCTATCATTACATGTTATCTCTTTTCTAAAGCAGAGTAACAGGTTTTCAAGGGTTGGGTATATTATTTCAGCAGAAACCAACACCTCACAGTAATGTGACAACAGATGTTTCTGAATTTATAGAAATTTTAGAATATCACGTCATCAATGAGGCTACGCATTTCTTGGCAATAATTTGAAATGAAATTTTTCCACAGCAGTATCATCAATTAGTAGGTATATCAATATATATTTGACTGACTACTACAATGTTAAATGCTATAAATATTAAAAGGCAACAAAAATTGAGGCTCATGGTTTCTATAAAAAAATGTTCCCTGACCTGCCATCTTTTTTTTTTTTTTTTAATGTGTCAAATCCAAGGATTTATTGGACTATGATGATAGGAGTAGAGCTTTAGGCTTGGTGAGCAAAAGTTACAATGCTGAGTCAGCAGGGCAAGTTATCTTTTTGGAGCTTTTCTTTGCATTTTATCTCATAATTCTAGTTTTTTATTTCTTTTTTATCATTATTAAAGAAGTTATAGGTTTACCAAAAAATCTTGCATAAAATACATAGTTCCCATATACCACACTGCCTTCTTATTAAAAATAAACAAATAAAAAGTAATACTTTGAAAAGGTTCCCAGACAATTTCATACCCAATGCAAGATCCTATTGTAAACTATCACTTTACAAATAGCCTCTTAAGTGACTAAGTCTAAATATGAGTTTCATGATGCCAAGGGATATATACTGTAAGAACTATGTGACAGCAAAAATTCAGTAAATAATTGTGGAATTAAAGTAGAAACCTATTCCTCTATCTCCAGATCTTGGCTTGATTATCCAAAATTTCAAGAGTTGGACTAAATCTCTATAACTTTATATCTTAAAGCTCTAAAATTATATAGCAAATTGTTACAGATTAGATTGTATTCCCCAAAAAGCTATGTTCAAGTCATAACCCCCGGTCTCATGAATATGATCCTATTTGTGAACATGATCTAAACTGGATTAGGATCCAATATCACTGGCATTCTTGAAAGGATTGGAAAGTTGAACACACACAGAGAGAAGACAGCCACATGAAAGAGGCAGAGACTGAGCTATGCCACAAGCCAAAGAACTCCACAGATTACCCTCAAGCCACCATCAGAACCCTAAGGACCTCAGAGGAAGCTTGATCCTGTCGGCACCTTGATTTGAACTTCTAGTCTCCAGGACTGCGAGAAAATAAATTTCTGTTGTTTTAAGCCACCCAGTTTGTGGACTTTGTTAAGGCAATCCTAGCAAACAAAAATACAAATATTTAAGCATAATTTCATTACAAACTCCTAGTTTTAAAAACAGGTTTAGAGTTCTGGTTTCAGCTCAGGCACAGAATGTGAATATAATACCGATCACACCATTACAATAAGGAAAAAGCTAGACAAGCTGCAAATTTATAACTTAATTTGAACCACCAAAGAAATGTGGTGGGGGGGCAACCAAATAACCTGAAATCTGCTGATAGATAGATGCCTGCATGTAGAAATAGGACCCTTGCCTTTGCTTTAGCTGCCATATAAACTGGTAAGATTCAGCTAAAAAAGTTTTTTGATGAAATGCTGGAAAGCTCCCCACTTGAGGGCTGACTAGAGGTGAGGCACAGCAGCCATTGCTGGAACTCTGACGACACCCATTTCTCCTATATCTCCAGTAAAGAACAAATCTTTAATCTACAGGGAGAAAAGAAAGAAAACCTGTTGAAAAAAGAAGAGGGGAAGGGAAAGGGGAAGCACTTGTAAAGGCCACACCCATGAGACCCAGGAAATTAAAGTTTAACCAGAACATTAGGGAGTGCCTCTCTCTCCTTACTACCCACCACTGATACCGGTCTAGCAAAAATAACAATGGGATAAAGCTGGGGGAGCTGTAAGAGAGAGATTCTTACTGGGGAGCAATAAAAAGTGAGAAACTGAAGCCAAAGAAAGATTACACACTGAAAAAAAAAATAATAACTTTTGGTGAACAGCCTACATCTTAAATACAAGGTATCACTGGAGGATCTGAAGCCTTCAGTGCACTGAGGGTAACCACAGCAACAACCAGCATCAAACCCATGCCAACTTCTAACTAAATTAACACAAACCCTTAACATTAAAGGCTTAGCAGGGAAAAGGTGTTCATCTCAAAGCCTAAAAATACCTTGAAATCTACTGTCCTATTCAAGATGTCCAAATTTAACAAAAAATTACAAGGCACACAACAAAGGCAAGAAAGAACATGTTTTCAAGATACCAAGCAATGCTCAGTACCAGACTCTTAAATGACACAGATAACAGAAGTACTATACAAATAATTTTAAATAACTATAACTAATATTAAAGGCTCTAATGGAAAAATTCAGACCACATGCAAGAACAGATGTGTGATGTAAGCAGAGAAGCAAACTATAAAAATCAAATGGAAATACTAGAACTACAAACAAAACAAAAAAACAGAAATGAAAAAGAATAATACCAGAGTAACACAGATTAAGGATGCCTTCTATCAGTTCATAAATTAGATCTGACATAATCAAGGAAAGAATCTGTAAACCTGATGAGAGGAATAATCCTATCCCTACCACACTGAGATTACGTCTATGGACACTGACGTCAGACTTCAAAGACACATGACTACAGCAAAGCCCCTTTCCTCTCAATGCCTCTGTTTTCTCATATATAAAAATTAAGAAAATGGCTTTACCTACTTCAAAAGGATGTTGGGAAGATTAATATTTAATATTTAATATTAAATATTTAATAGGTACAAATGGCTTAGAATAGTATCTGATACATGACAAATACCATATGTTACCATAATAATTATAATAATATAAAATTAAAAACCAAAAAAACAGCTAAAATGCACTCTTGTGGAGTATGTATACATGTGGTAAATGACTAAAGAAAAGCAAGGGACTGATATTGTAAAACTTCAGGACAGTGTTTACCTGGAGACAGAGGAATGGAATTTCAGAACAGCATATTGGAAGATCCAACAATATTGATAATGGTATATCTCAATTTGTTTAGTAGATTCAAGGATGTTTATTTTATTGTTATGCTTCACAACTTGCAAGTATCTTACATACATTTGTACATATAAGATGCTTTATAATAAAAAAGATGAAAGTACAGTAAAATAAAAGCTATGATTTCATGTTTCTGAAAATATAACAAGGGTGGGATTATAGGGGAAAGCCCAATATATGTGTATTTATATGCTTATACATGTTTGTATGAACATTTAGGAAAAGGAGAAAGCATACACACCCAGAAAATGTATAGGAATGGCATTAGGGTTGGAATGAAGAGTAAGAACTTGTAATTAATGCATTGTCCCATAAATAAAAATATATATATATTGAACCTGACTGAGAGAAAAAGAGGAGAGGTAAAGGCAGTGGGAGTTGGGAGAACAAATATTAGACTTCCCTGGACTTTACAAACCATCAAAACAATCTGAATATTTCTCTCCAATGGAATTTACAAGTAATTAAATAATTAAATGATTTGTTTGGCTCACTTTTAGGGAAACTGGAAAATTCATAAAATGATAACGAAAAAGTGCAGTTTAACCTAGAGTTCAAAAATGCTTCTTTTTTTCAAACTTTAAGATAATTAGTCAACATTTTCCGGTTTCTTCCAAAATAATGATAGTGTGACTGCCAAGCTTTAAAATTGATACAGTGAACTATAATACAATACTGCACAGTAAATTAAATTGTAATTATGATGTTAGAATACCAGAATTCCCTGGGAATAGTTTGGATAAATATAAAAACCATTGTATTAACATGATTTTATCCATATTGGGAAATGACTGCATTTGTGAACACCTATTTTCCATTATGAAGATAATAAAATAAAATACAGTTCTTGATTAAACAATTCAAAATTGAGTTGTATATTGTACTATGCAATAATAACTACAAAGCCCAACATGATATCTTAGAGAAGATAAGGTTTCAAATTTCATTTTAATATCTTTCCATCTCCCACAAAACCTAGCACAATGACATCCACCAAATACTCATTCTGAATAATTCACTTTAAGGAACAACCTTCTTACCTAAAGAGAAGTTTGAGCCAATTGGAACAACAAAAATATAATAGAAATTTACAACAAAGATCCTTCAACTATATAAAAATATTAATTAAAACATACTACAAAATAAATATTTCCAATGTTTCTTTATCATGTCTTTGTATAAATACGCTGTATTCATTCATGCAAGATAATAAAATAAACTTGTAGGTTTTAATCCACAGGAACTATCTCAAAATACCAATTAGAGTTAAAAAAAAAAAAAAAAAGCATGTTGAATAGAGCAATAAAGAAAAATTCCCTCGGGTATATAAAAATGATTAGGTCCTTCATTCAACAGATTTCTAGGAAGAAAATTCATCAACCAGGATTCTTCAGTGAAACTGAAAACAAAAAACAGCTAGCCTAATATACATTTTTCAATTGCCCTGTAAAAAATAAATAGGCTTTTAGCAAACAAAAAATCAGAATGCAAGTGAACTACGCATTTCAGAATAACAAAATAAGAAGTTGAATGGAGACAATGCAGTGTAGAATAATCTCCACAGGATAAAAGTACTTTGTGAGAGTAAAATCTTGTTTTTCTCAAAAATTTAAAATCTGAAAAGCTCCCACTCAGGCATGTCTCAAATCCATCCTTTCATATGGATGAGAATCCTAGTACTACAGTTCTTCTTTTGTAATCAAAGCATCAATAATTTATTAAGAGACAACCACTGTCAAACCACACTATATTTTAAAGCCTGCTTTTAATATTACAATATCTAATGTTAAATTTCATCATTTGTTTCAATATGGATAGTTAAGGTATATTGAAATACAATCCATATTACCTAGACAGAATTTTAGTCTAAAAAATATAAAATAATAATTACTAACAAAGCCTCAAATTGTCCCTATGTGGGGGTGTATAAAACAAATAAAACCATGTCTTTAAATCAATGGTTCAAAATGCTCATTCATATTTTTTACAGAAGCCAGAATCATATTTGCTTCTTTATAATATTTTGCCAAACAAGAGTCATTAGCTAAACCAAAATGACTGTATTAACTTTTTAAAAAGTAACTTTATTTTGAAATACAGATGCTTAGAGAATTTTACAAACAGCTAACTCTCCAATTAAGATATGTTTAAAAAAAATGCTAACACCATCTACATTGTGAGATTCTAACTCCAAAAGGAAATCTCGGGAAAAAAAAACGATTGAGGAAATAGATAAATTTACATGATACAAACATTTTTTTTCTGTCGTGAGTACATTTTCAATACATCAATTTAATTATGATAATTGAAACAAAATCCTACCTGAAACAATTTTACCTCTTGGCCCATGCCACTGGTATAATGGGTCTATCAGTTCGGAATTTCGCAGTCGTTGGGTTGAACATAACATATGTGGGCTCTTTTGATGGAGCATGACATACACTTTCACTGAAAATACAATATTAAAATGTTCCAATAATACTTTATGTACATTCTTTTTCTATAATGCCTTACATTTTTGTGTCTTGGTTACATGTTTTTATAGTTATTCTTAGGATGACTGCTCCTATTACTCAATAAGAACAGGACTGGGGACAGGATCAGTGTTTGTGTTAGAGTGTGTCTTTGTGTCCATGTGTGTATGTATCCTCAACTTCAGCATAATGATCTCATCTTTTTTAGTTTGCTTACCAATCTATCGTAGTTTCAGAATATTACTTTAATTATAGTATACTAAGATAATTCTATATATAGAATTTATATACTCTGACTTGCAAAGACCCCAAACCAAAGAGTAACTGATACCTTTTAGATTATGATGCAATATAGCACAATGTGCTAAATAAAACATTATACTGTAAAGTCAACAAACAATTGCTTTGATTGTAAACAGTATTTTGTCACACTTTACTTTAAAATTTAAATAATACTGATAAATAAGCAGATGTAGTATTCTCTAAGACATACAAAACACAGTAAAAATTCATTTAATATTTTGAGTTTACTCATAAGTAAGCTTTTAGAAAAGGTCCCAACAGCTCTTTAGAAATGGTATGCTGACTCTTCACTGATTCCCCTTATTCAAGGATTTGTGTGACCCAGAAAAACAAAAAATTTTTTGAGAATCAAAATTATCATAACATTAAAGAGACTGCTTCTAAAGTTTCACCAAAAGCAAGCTTATCGTATGTGGCTTTTAAGTAGATTTTCTTCCTCGGGTTAAAGAAAGCTCCATTAGTTACTTTTTCATAAATTGGTGTTGAATTTTATTTTTTTCTATAATCACTGAGGTGATCACTTATTTTTTCCTCTAAATACTTTAATGCATGGCCTGAAAATAATAGATTACTTTCCTGGGATAAATCTAATTGGTCATGCTTTTTTGACTTAAACATTGCTTGATTCCATTTTTCTTTTTTTTTTTTTACTTAAACACTGATATAGATTCTAATTTTTTTCAAATATTTTTCTTAAGATACTTGTATCTATGTTCATAAATTTAACTGTATGTAATTTTATTTTCTTTTACTATCTTTTGTCCTTTCCCACTTTCAGTCCTAAAGTTGTTTAGTATTTATTATTACTAAGGTAGGCACCTAAGGTTATAATGGCCTCAGAAAATGAGTTGGGCAGATGTATAAATTTTTTCGGAAAAAACAGGTATAGTTTTTTTTTTGTTTTTTTTTTTAATTTGGAAAACATTATAGTCTGGTAACTTTTTTTCTTGATAAGGGGGAGTAGAAAAACAAATTTTTTGTCTACCAGTCAGATGCCTTTAATTGGTTATCAGTCTACTCAGGAATTTAATTGAGTCTACTTTAGAAATGCCATTTTACTAGAGAATTATCAATTTTAAATTTATTTGCATAAATAAGCAAGAATATTAACTTGTGACTTTTTAAGTTTCACCATGTCTGATTTAATCATATTTGTATATTTGTACTTTGGTAACTCTCTCACAATAAATTATCAAAAATTTCTATAAACTGTTCTCAAGACAGATTTTGGTTCCATACAACCTCTCTATTATTTCTTTGTTGTCTCATTAATTTCTGCTCTTCTTTACTTTATTTCTTCCCTACTCTCCTTCAGTTTAAATTTCTCTTTTTTTCCAACTCCATGAATTTTCACTCCTCAGCATGACTTCAAGCCTTCCTCTCCATGATGAGTCTTTTACAAGTATCTCACCTCTTTTCACACCCTTTGTCCTAACCATGCCACACTAATAATATATCCCTAAAGTGGCAACTACACCACTTTTTTTGTGATTCTACTCATGTAACTGTCTAAGTGTCTCCTCATATTTGGAGACTCAATGCAAGTATATCTTTTCTGCTCTGGCTTCTTTGATTGTCCAAGTTCCCTTCCTCTGGCCCCCACCTAACCTTGCACATACTTCAATCACGGCAAATAAAAGTGAATCTATCAGAGTATCCAGTACAACATCAACATTCAAAAAAAATCTTCTATATCAACAATAATACATTGAACCATGTAATAGAAAAGAATATAACATTTAGAGAACAATGAACAGTTGATCTATAATCAAACAAGACCTTGGTCAAACTTTAGCCAAAGAAGTAAAATTAGATAACAATGTCATAATCATGAGTATAGACTTATTTTAAAAGTAACAGTTTATCACATATTTATGTATATAATAGACACAGTTTGAAGAAAATTCCCAGAAGGATTTCTAAGCAACTCATGAATACTGATTCTAATACATATTTGGAAGATTAAAGGTTCATAAATAACTAAAATAATTATATTTTTAAAAAAGCAAAGAGGAAGAACTGGCATTACAAGTTAAGATGTAATCATAACAAAGTGGTCTGGTAGAGAGACAAAGAAATCAATGAAAAGAATAATGTATCCAGAAAAAAAAACCCACATAGGTGTAAAACCTGCTATATGATAAAGGTAGTATCTTAAATCACTGAGGAAAATATAGATCATTAATAAATCACATTAGAAAAATTATTTCACTATATACATAAAGATGAAATTAGACTTATAAATTTCAGATAAACTGAAGACCTGAAGCAAAATCATATCATTAGTTAAAGAAAATGTAAAATAATATCTGTATGTCTTTGGGATGGAATGATATTTTAAATGCAAAAATAACAAATGTAAAAAGAAAAATACCAAACTCACTTCTTACATATGAGCAACTTCTTTTTAATCCCATATGCCATAGGCATAGCTAACATATTTGACAACTGGGAGAAGACAGCTGCAAAGATGATAATCAATAAAGGATTTATAAGTGGAATATATAAATAGCATGCAAGTAATTCCTATGAAAACATCAAGAGAAAGAGAGGAAATGAAACTTAACCTTCAGTTTAGCCAAAATTAAAAAGCTGATAATACTTAGCACTGGTGAGGATGTGAAGAAATAGGCCACCTTAAGCACTCCTAGTGGAAGTGTAAATTGGTGAGGCACCGTGGAGATCAATTTTAGTGAGAATGAGAATGTTCAGATCCTGTGACACTGAACATTCATTTCTGGGTACATCAGACCCAGAATACTTTTGAGCAGACACAAAAAAGAGATATACAAAAATATGAGATGAACTGACACTGCAACACAGATGTAAATAAATGCTTCTTGAATGAATGAATTCTTGAGTGAAATGAAATTAGAAGAGCAACTGAACATAAAAGACTAAGCAAAAGGTGAATAAGTTAGATAGGACCACAGAATAGAAAAGGAATAGACATAGATGCTGAGACACTGAATGAGAGGAGAAACAGAAGAAATTCAGGCAAGAACAATCTTAGTCTCAATATTCTGTGGACCTACAACTAGTAAAATATCACATAATTATCTACAGTGAGATATAAGAACTACATGTTGAATTGAAATGTTAATCCACTTTTAAGAATTCTTATACAAAGAAAGAAAGAAAGAAAAGGGGAAATTGTTTTATAATTTAGGTATAAAAATTGTTGATGATGTCAGTTGAAACAGCAGAGTAAAGGCTTTCTAAAATTCTCCCTTTCATAAAGAAATGAGAAAACTGACAGAAATCATCACAATAAATGTTTTCAAAACTCTGGAGACACAGGAAAGATGCAGCAATCCAAGAAGTGTTTATTCAAGAAAAACAGCTGAATCTCAGTAAGAATAGCAAGCTGGTAGCATTTCAACTTGCCGTCTTCTCATCTCCCATCCCCTCTACCTCTGCCATGGCTCTGAAAACAGTCTGCAATCAGGGTGAAAACAAGCAGCCTGGAAAATAGGGTTAAGGCCTCATTCCCAGAGAACTGACCTGTCTAGTCATTTTCCGAAAGACTCCCTTGCAAGGCTGTCTTTATTTGAACTTACTTGAAGCTCACCCAGCACAAAAAGTCTTTTCACGAGAGCCTTGTCAAAAACAATTAAAGGCAATTATTTAACTCTGTGGCTGCCTGAGGCAGTACATAATAGTTAGAGGAAACAATAGAAGCTAACCAAAGAGCCTAAAAGGAACACCTAGGAAATGAGATGTCCATAGGGACTTTGAAAAGCTCTGATATATTACCGAGAATCTTAAAGGCTAGGGGCATATCAGTGCTGTGCACATGCTCAGGAAAGACCCTTAAATTTGCATCTCTGGCTGAACTTGAAGCTCTGAGTTATAAAAAGTGAAATATAAGGTAGAGTTGTCAACTACCTGGTTGAATGTTGAAGGTTATGCCACAATATACACACAGAGCCCCTTGGCAGATTGACTGGTTCTAGGTGTTTAAGGAAATGTCTATCCGATTATTAGCCTAACTAAGCTAACTGAGCAGAGACTTCAGTAGCCACACACAGCAAGGAGTATCTAATTTACAGAGTTATTTCAAAAAAGTCACTAAACAAACAACAACAAATAGCAACACCAAACTCTGGGGAAGCAGTAGAATCCAATATCCAGAGTTGCCAAATTATATTATTTAAAGTTACCAGTTAAAAAAAAAATATGTATGACATGCAAAGAAACAAAGTTTGGACATACACAGGGAAAAAATCCAATCAATAAAAATATTTCCTAAGGAAGACCAAATGTTGGACATAACAGAAAAAATTTTATATAACCCATTTTTAAATGTTCAAAAAACTTAAGGAAGCTATATTTGAAGAACTAAAGATAAGTAAGAAAAGATGCCTCCAACAAATACAGAATATCAGTAAAGAAAAATTATTTTAAAAGAACCAAAAAGAAATTCAGATTGAAAAGTACAATAACTGATTAAAAATTCACAAGAGGAGTTCAACAGAAGAGATGCGCTAACAGAGGAAAGAATCAGCGAATGTAAAGAGAGACCAATTGA
This sequence comes from Choloepus didactylus, assembly GCF_015220235.1. Classification (NCBI taxonomy): domain Eukaryota; kingdom Metazoa; phylum Chordata; class Mammalia; order Pilosa; family Megalonychidae; genus Choloepus; species Choloepus didactylus. The sequence continues at coordinate 158,634,323 of NC_051311.1, read as the reverse complement.
GACTCTTCAGCCTGCGGAAAAGAAAGAATAAAGAAAAATGAACAGATACTCAGAGACATATAGGAAACTATCAAGGATGCCAACATAGGCATAATGAGAGTCACTCATGAAAATTCCATTTACAATATTATCAAAAAGAATAAAATATTTAGGAATGAATTTAACAAAAGAAGTGCAAGTTTTGTACAATGAAAACTACAAAACATCACTGAGGGAAATTAAAGAACACCTTAAAAAAACGGAAAGACATCCCATATACATGGATTGGAAAAATTTATATTAAGATGGCAGTACTCCCCAAATTGATCTATAAATTCAATGCAAGCCCTCTGAAAATCCCGAAGTCCTTTCTGGCAGAAATTGACAAATTGATTCTAAAATACATATGGAAATTATAAGAAACTCAGAACAGCCAAAATAATGTTAAAAAAGAATGAAGCTGGAGGACTCACACTTCCCAATGCCAAAACTTCATACAAAACAATTGTAATCAAGACAGCACAGTATTTCGTGAGGGTAGATATATACATAAGGGAAATCAAACTGAGTCCAGAAATAAAGACACACAGCTACACACAGCCAACTGATTTTGAACAAGGATACCAAGACCATTCAATTGGGAAAAGAATTGTCCTTTCACCAAATTGTGCTAGGATAAATAGATGCTAACAAGCAAAAGAACGAAGATGGACCTCTTCTTCACACCATACACTAAAATTAAGTCAAAATAGATTCATGACCTAAAATATGAGAGCTAAAATCTTACAACTCTTTGAAGAAAATATAGTGGTATATCTTCATGACCTTTGATTGGGCAATAGGCTTTTTAGAATACAACACCAAAAGTATGACAAACAAAAGAAAAAACAGACAAACTGGATTCCATTGAAATTAAGTATTTTATAAAGAATATTATCAAGGAAGTACAAAGACAACCTACTGAAATGGAGAAAGTGATTCTTAACCATATATCTAGTAAGGGTTTGACATTCAAAATATAAAAAGAAATCTTATACCTCAACAAATAAGACAGACAACCTAATTTAAAAATGTACAAAGGACTTGAATAGACTTTTCTCCAAAGAAGATACACAAATAGCCAAGAAGTATATGTAAAGATTCTTAACACCATTAGTCATTAGGGAAATGGAAATCAAATCCACAAGGAGATAACACTTTATATCCACTAGAATGACTATAATAAAAAAAACAATAAAAATAAGTGTTGGCAAGGATTGGAGAAATTGGAACCCTCACACATTGCTAGTGGGAAGTAAAATATTGCCGCTACTTTGGAAAATAGTTTAACAGTATCTTGAAAGACTAAACAAAGAGTTATGACATGGCCATCAATTCCTTACCTAGGTATACACACAAGAGAAGTGAAAACCTATGGTCACACAAGAACTTGAACATAAATGTTCACAGGAGCATTATTCATAATAGCCAAAAAGTAGAAATAACCCAAATGGCCATCAAATGATGAATGGATAAATATGGTATATCTATACCATAAAAAGGAATCAAGTTCTGATACATGCTACAACATAGATGAATCTTGAAAACATTATGCTAAGTGAAAGAAGTCAGACACACAAATGTCACATATTTTATGATATCACTTAAATAAAATGTATAGGATAGGTATGTCCACAGAGACAAAAAGCATATTAGGTTCCCTGTGGCTGAGAGGAGGGGAGAATGAAAATGACCACTTAATAGACAAGGGTTTCCTTTTTTGGAATAATGAAAATGCATTGGAACTATATAGAGGTGATGGTTGCACAACAGTGTAAATGTACTAAATGCCAATGACCTGTACACTGTAAAATGGTTAATTTTATATTATGTGGATTTCAGTGGCTGAGGAAGAGAGGAATGAGGAGTAATTGTTTAATAAATACAGGGTTTCTTTCTGAGCTGATGAAAATGTTGGAATTTGATAGTGGTGACGTATGCACAACCTTGTGAATATATTAAAAACTACTTAATTGCAAACACTGAAGGGGAAATTTTACAGCATGTGAATTTACCTCAATAAATAAATATGCCAAAATAGTTGTAATTGGTATACCTCATGGGACCACTGTAAAACCTTTATTAACTCAAAATCTGTCATATGTAGACTGCATTTGTAATATCTTTTAGTGTATTTGAGAAGCATACATTTAATATTAATATAGTTAATTTTTATAAAATAAGCAAAAATGTTATAAGTATCTTTAATTAGATGAACTTTCAGAAATAATTATAAAGCAATTATAGCCAACAGAGTTAAACCTGGACAAATCTAACTATGGAATCAACTTTAATCCAATCCTGTAGAATGAAAAGAGCCATAGGAGACTGGGATTAATGGAGAACATTTAGCTTTTGGGGTAAAACTGATAAAATTTAAACAAATGCTTATTATTTTCCTCTATTTCTAGAAAGAAATTTAATTACCTGGAAAATTTGATGATCCTACTATTTTCACCGAATCTTGGGACAAACGAAAGGCTCGTGGTATTCTAACCAAATATCCAACTGTCAGAAACAAAAAGAAAAGAAATGATCAACATTTTGCCTCACGGAGAAATTCCAAGAGATTAAGGCCTTGTTTGAAAGGGAGAACAATAAATCCATCTCCTCTAACATCGGATGTCTGAGCTCCAACTCTACTCCCTTTCTTATGTTCCAATTAAATTAATTTACCTACTGCTTCTCAGACTCTCCCTATTATATTTTACCTCTGGCTCTTTATACATCCACATATATTCTCACCTTTAAAAGTCCAAATCCCCCACCTTTCAAGACTCAAATCAGAAGTCTCTCCTCCATCAAATCTGTTTCTCCCTTTCCTTCATTAACTGCCATAATACATCATTAGCACCTCTCTTAGGACACTCATTCTCCACTGTATTATAGCTATTTATAAAAAAAAAAAATCATTTTCCTTGAGAGGATGAGTCCCATTGATAGAAGAATCTGCATTTATCATCTTTTCAAGAATCAGTACCAAGCACAATCAATACCATGCACATAGTAAATATTAAATAGTAATTGTTGAATATAATCTGACTTCAGTCTCTGTTGGATGCACAATTGTAATGGGCAAAATAGTGTGCACAGAACAATGGGAGGACCAATATAAAAATGCAATAAACGTATTATACCCAAATAACTTGTAACAGACAGGTAGTCAAGTGCAAAGAAAAGAGTATGGGATTAAAGTCAGAAAACTTGAGTTTAAGTCCTAACTCTGTTACTTACTGATATGGGAAAGATCCCTTTAAACTTTAGAAGCTTCAGGTTTCTCATCTGAAAAATGTCGCTAATAATTCCAGCCTTACAAAGTTATTACAGGGCATGAATGAAATATTGCATAAACTGTAAAATGCTATAAAACATTATTTACTATTCATAGCTGACAATTCAAGATATTGCCTGTTTGTTGTACGAGTAGACCCTGAAGGATATGATCTTATTGGAACAAAAAATAGTCTAGAATAATTAAAAAGTGAAAACACATTTCACAGTACTTAAAACTAGACAATGAAAATGTTCAAGAAGCATTCTGCTACTACAGGGCAATTAAAGGGGCACATTAGGTATTCTAGTATTTATAAAGAAGAATAGCCTTGTATTCCTGAAGCCTGATTTCCAGCATATTCAGGCATATTTTGTAATCTGCAATCCTTCTCTCCTTTCTCCTCCTTATACCCTTCTTACCTCTCCCAGTCCTTCTACATTAATACTTTTAGGGGACTTCTTTTCTCATTCCTACTTATTTAAACTAAACATATCCTTTTTAAAATTTGTATTTGTCAATTGGGAGATATTTGTTTTTAAAAATGTCTAAAATCTAAACACAAATTATACAGTCAAAACCTTTCGAGTTCAACTCTTAACTTCTATCTTCAGTGTATTTTATTCAGTATCTTGAATACATTTTGAAAATAAGGTGGAAAGTATTTCAGTTTTCTGGATACAAGAAGAAAACAGGGTTAGCAAAATGTCAAAACTAACATCCCAGAATTTCTTGCAGTTTATAGCCTTAACCAATAGATGGAGCTACACTATCACTGATGATTTCAAAGTAGTTTACTAATTTTGAAATATGAAATATAAACACAATACATCATTACATCAGCTGTAATAGTAAGGAATCAACAAAGTTATACTGAAATACAGAGCTAGCAAATGACCCATGAATTGAATTAGAAAATTTATTAACAACCAATTCACTGTAAAACTTCAAATGTGGATGTTTTAATGACTTCTATCTATATTATTAACTTCCCAGTCATTTGCTTCCCTATACAATTGTAGAGTTCCTTTGTACAACTTACTTAAAAAACCCTCTCTTTAGGCGTATGAGAATATAGTGTATCCTTATGCAAACACTCGACTGGAAAAAAAAACTCTCGAGCAGTGATTCTCAAAATGTGGTCCCTAAGTCTGCAGCAACAGCAACACCTGTGGAATCTACGAGAAATGTAATCCCTACAGCTCAACCCCACACGTATGGAATGTGAAACTCGGGGTGGGGTGGAGCCCCACTCTTCCAGATTTTAACAAATGAGGCAGGTGATTTTGACCTAAACTCAAGTTTGAATACCATTTCTTGGGTCTAGAAGAGCTTTGCAAAGAGTATACGATCCAGTGTTTCAAATGGCAAAGCTTTGTAAATGTGATGGCATGTGTTTATGCAGACTTGAAGATGCTTTCACAAGTGCATGTGTAAGGTGGACCATTTGCAGCACCAGACAGCACAAACGCTTAGAATGTTTCAGGTTGGTTCGTAAGATCCACTATTGAATACACACGTGTTGAACACAGATGAGGAGGAAAAGGGAGGAAAAGCACTACTGTTTTATTTTGGCGGGAGGGGAGGGGTGGTGTGAGGGGACAGGGAGTGAGAAAACACTGATAAACACAACACGTGACAAGTACTTAAACGTTACCAGGAAAACCAGTCCTACAATCTGAACAAATAAAAGGTTGTTTCTAAGTTGGAGCTCCAGGCAACAGATGCTGGAGGAGACCCCTCCCTTCCTTCGGAGGAGGAGCCCTCCCAGCAGCTGCGGCGACGACGTCTCACCTGACGGGGGCGCACGCACAAGCACAGCGGAGAGAAAGAAGAGGACAGCGGCACGGGAGAGGCGGGGGCCGGCGTTTCGGGCCTGCCTCCAGCCCCGCCGCGCCCGGCCAGGGGCCGAGGCCTCCATCCACACGCCGCCGCCTGCCGACCTTCAGCGCAGAAGACCGTTATGCGACGCGCGCCCACCCAACCCTGGGCCTCGCGCCCAGCGAGAGTTGGCGAGCGGAGGCGCACCGGAAGGCCAGGCCTCACTTCCGACGGGGCTGGGTCAGAGGCCGTCGGCTGCGGAACGATGCTGCGGCAGACCGGAAGGGCAGGCCGCACTTCCTTCGGACCCGTGGTCAGGGGTCGTGGGTCTGAGGGTGGGTGCAGCCAAGGCGCATGTGCGCTGACTAAAAGGCAGTGAGTCCAGTTGCTAGAGGGATCTCCCAGGCCGTGCCGAACGTTGACCAAGCTGGGTGGTGGACGACACAGCCGATTTGGGAATCCCTGAGGGGATAAGAGACCTGTTGAACATTCTCATGCCGACGTTGGAACCTTGGGCTCCAGAGCCGTTCTGTGCGTGTTCCTGGGCAGAGGGAAGGCCCCTTTTATCAGCTGGAGTTGTAGACTATGTGTTTCAGCTAACTCTGAACGACAGGTATTCCTTGTAGTGAGAATTAAATGAGTTAATACACATACAACCTTTAGAGGAGGGCCAGGAACTTGTAATTTCTGCTATTAATACTTTATCGATTTATGGAACTTAATTTTATGAGCTAAATGGAACGCACAGGTAGTGGGAATAAAATATAAAGTGTTTGGCCCCAGTAAGAAACTTGATGGGAAAAAAAACAGGAAATGACCTTAGGTGAAATTGACTTTGCACCTCTCAGCCTGGAGTATAATCTTTTATCACCTAAATTCAGAAGGATATATAAAACCACCTATCAGCCCAAGAAGTTATTCATTGATAACCAGTACTTGTTTTGGGGAGCTTGAAAGAGAATCATGACTCTATATATTCTGCATCTTAAAAGATTTATTTAACGGGACCAAACCTACAATAGAAATAAATCTTGAGCAACTTGTGCAAATACCTTGGAAAATGAAATTTGAGCAACTGAAGACAGACTGTCTAATAATGTGCATTTTCATCCTTAATATGAAGGAGTGATCCTGGGTGAGCTAAAAACCCACACTAGATAAAAGAGGCTCTAGATAAGGGATTTCAACTTGAGAACTTGACCACAAAAGCCAGCCTCCCCATATGTTGGTAGTCTCTCAAAATTTTAATGTCTTTAGGTGTTGCGAAGATATTCTGGTTGCATCACAGATAATGCCAGTCCTTGTTCTGTTAGAGTTGGCCTGGTTTACATATTATGTGCCTGGCTCTTGAAAGCTAAGATCTTGTCCATTTTGCCACCATTGTAACCTAAAATCTTAGGATACTTCTTGGCACATAGTATGCATTCATGTAGGCAAAATTTTTAAAAGACCATCATGTGGAAAGAAAAAAGAGGCTCTTTCTGGTCCAGTACCAGGGTGGAGACATTACTTAAGGACTTTATAAATATCCTACCCACGAGTCTTTGTTTTTTAATACCCCAGAAAATGTAAATGATTTCTGCATATCCCTTGAGTTTGCTGGATATATTTATGCATGTGTTGTTTTGTAAACTGTATATAGTACAGTTTATTTTGCTCAATAGATTCACTTCTCAAGAAATTCTTTCTGGTCTATATGAAGTTCCTGAGATCACTTGTTTAGTCATGTTTTAATGAAGAAAAACTTGAATAATTTGGATCCAGAGAGACTTTTGGTCAATGTCTTGCAGTTCCTTTGAGCAGTTCAAGTAAATGTACACTTTACTGAATAAAGCCCAATTCAGTCACTATCTTTGTCTAGGTTTAACTCCATGTTAAAAACTTTCAATTTTTATAACGAAACGAACATTTGACTCTGGACTTAGATTAACAATGGTGCTAGTGTACAACAGTGGGGGAGCTGTTCAAGCCGTGCTAAATCATACAGTCTGCTTTCTGGCATCAAGGGTTTGCTTCAGTTCATCAGTCCCTCCTGCCTTTTTTTAATGTATTCAACCTGGGAATAGGGCTGTTTGCTCAAAGTCAGAAAGAAAATAGGTAGGTCTTTCATCCAAGAGTTTGTCTAGTTTTTTACATTTGCTGCAGTAGGTACAGTGTGGACATTTGCCCCAGATTCTAATATCTGAAATTCCTGTGGTAGTACCTTTATTACAAGACCAAATTATCTAGTTGAAATAGGCTTTTAAATGAACTGGTATGTGAATTATTTGAATGAAATCTTATTATTCATGTGGGCTGAAAGCTGATGTCCTACATTTGTTTTCCGAAATGAGTTTAATACCTTCATTACTCTTATGGTGATGTTAAAGGATAGGGATAATTTAGGGAATGTAAAAGATGAACCTGTACTTTGACAATAAGTTGCTAATTATTGCCCTAAAAAAATTAGATTGCCGAATATAACCATCATATAATACATATTCATTTTTTACACTTTATATGTTATAATTTATATATTATACCTCTTTAGGTAAAAAATGTAGTCACTTATATGACATTGTCACTGATTAGTTACTTTATTTATACTTCTTGCTGGATATCATTTTACCCATAAAATATTAATTTAAGACAAAATTTAAAAAAGAATAATAAATTAACAAAGCTTTCCTGAGCATTCGAGAAGAAGGTATCATGGAAACACTAACAAGGCAATTTTTGTTTTTCCTAAGAATTAAATTATGATGTATAGAATACATAGTTCAATATGTTCTAGCTGTTACCAAGCAACAATGAACTCTGCTTTTTATACCCCACTGCTGCCCAAATTCCTTTACTATCCTATTATTCCTTTGATGGAGAAGAAAATATTTTTCTTAAAAAGAAATGAGGGAAAAAACTATTCTACAGACATGTAGAAAGCTGAATCAGTCTCTGTGGTAGATTAAAAACTGATCTTCAATTATTGGAAATACAATATTATATAAAGTTAAGAAGAAAGTCATCAGAAGCAATTAATTTACAATCATCAAAAATTTATAGGAAGAAACGCCACAGATAATGGATTCACAGTGTAGGCCTGGACAGCTCAGTATCCCCAAAGAATACATCTACTCACCAAAGAAGGCTATTGAGAAAATGGACTATCCACACTATTGTGATCTCCTACGAAAAATGAATATGCCTTTTGTGAAAGGAGTTGAGGACAGACATGACTATGGCAGATTTGAAAAGAAATGCAATCCTACTTTTCTTAAATTTCATCCTTATCCCCCTTCAGTTCTGCCAGACTATCATTTACACTATCCTTATCCTCCGCCTTATGGGCCAGATTATTCATTGTTTCCACTTCGGGATGATGTGCCCTTGAGCGATCCCTGTTCAGGGTTTTTGAGCCCTGGTGGTGATGCTGATTTAAAGCCTGGTATTGGCAGAACCATACCAAACCTTGTCAGTTTTAATGATGTGAAACCTCAATTTCGAGTTCCCAGACCAGACACAGGGTTTAATACAGCAATCAAAAGGGAAAAAGTCCTGTTTGAAGAACTACAACAAGACAAGAGATGGAATTCCAGGGCAGTACCAGACATTTCCATAAAGGCGAGACTTGGAGGTAATTAAAATAACGTGGACGTTTTTTAAAGCATTCAAGAGAGGGAGAAAGTCATGATATAAGATTCAGTATTTTTAGCAGTTAATGTTAACATAAAATTGTAAAGGACTGAATAATGAATTTTTTAAATTACAAAATATAAAATACAAGTTACTATAAAATAGTAAAAATGATAAAAAGACTGTTAATAAACCTATTTGTAATGCAATATTTGGTTTTTAAAAAGTATGTTCATTAGTGTGTGACCAAAACAAAGTTTATATCAGATCATTTAATCTAGAACTGTGTATAATCTAATTTTACCACAAATTGATGTGTTAATTTGATAATGGTGTATAGTATTCCTCCCTACCTGTCTTTCACCCTTTAAAATATGTCTGTTAATAGTAATGAGAAAGTTAAGTTACAGAGGCTGAAATGAAATGGGAAAATAGAATAACGTATACCCTTGAGTCTAGTAAGAGCAAGAGCTGAAGAGAAGCAACCTGCAAAAAAAGCCTACCACATTGCTGGAGACAGGATCGATGACCTCTCACTTATATCTGGACTATAGGGTTTCTCTGTGAGAACTATCAGAGAGTGACATGTGGCCCAGGAGTGGTGAGAAAGCACTTTCAAAGGAAAATCACAGAGAATAGTTCCTGTATGGAAGTGTGTCTGGCAGACAGAGAATGAAAAGAGAGTAAAATCTTTGAGCATGTGAAAGGAAAAGACCAAATGTAGCCAGAGGTGCCAGGCTTGTTCTAGTTCCAGTGACTGCACCATCCTTCCACAGCTCTTCTTCAGCACTCAGCCATAGACCAGAAGCTTAAGGAGCCAGTATGTAGAGGAGCAGTGAGGCTACAAGTTGAAGCAATAGGGATTCCTGGTTCCTGCCACTCCTCGATGGGGATTGGTCATAGACACTGAAGACCAGGAATAGGGTAAGAATAAGGAAACGGTAATAGAAATGAAAAGGCCTAGAGGATAACTCTCCCCAGCTACGTTCTCCTTTCTGAGGATCCCACTTTTGAGCCAGAGGGAGGAATTTGGAGAGGCATAGGCATAGAATAAGAGTTAAGATGTTAATTTGCTCCTAGCTCTACTCTTAGCAAGTAGGTTTAGGGAAACTCCTGAATTAGGTATGGAATTTTCATATAAAGAGTGTAAATGAAGCCCAGAAACCTATTTTAAGCAATGAGGATTTTATAATTTGTTGAAAATATGAAGGAAATTATGGTCATACTGTGAATCAAATATACTTGTATTTTCAAATAGAAATACTGTCTTAGGAGCTAAAAATGTTTGATTTGGGCATTGGAGGAATTGTTAAGTTCAGGTCCTCTCACAGAAATAAGTATATTTCATTAACTGTGAACTAGTAACTATTTTTTTTTTCTTTTCTGGTCTGTCAGGAAAGGAGCTGGAAAATCTTTTGCTAATGTTCCAGTGTATAATAGTATTCATTGTCAGGAATTCTTAAAAACACTTGAAGTCATTTTTCATAGTAGTCCCATTTTAGGCAAGAATCCCACCTTGCTTGTAAGCAGAGAAACCCAGCCTAGATTCAAACTTTCTTGCCTCTCTTTCATGGTATAATTTTAAAGACAACATTGTTGGTTTGTTGTTGTAAGTTATTATAAAATTGGACTCTTCATTATTTCAACAAATTATTTATCCATTGAGGAAATGGTTTATTAAAGCTAACATAGGGCTAAAATAAGGTTAACATTCTTTGCACCAACAATTCAGAAGCAACATAGAGCTCATCCAGCCTGTATATTTCACTGACAGAATCAGTACAATAGAGGAGTTTGGAAGATAGGGTCTAGGGTCATATTGTCTGGGTTCGAATACTAGCGAAAAAGTTCACTTGCTCTATGACTCTGGGCAAGTTACTTAATCTCTTTATACCTGAATATCCTTCTTTGTAAAATTCACATAATAGCACAGGTTAGTAGCGAGGGTCACTTGATATAATTCATGTAAAAGTGTCTGACATAAAAGAGCCAATAAAGGTTAAATATTAGATCAAAGTCCACAATTCTCTGTTCCTTCATACATGGATTAGGAATAATAGTACTTCTCATAAAGTTAAAAATTAAATGACTTAAGACGTGTAAAATGCTTAGCAAAGCACCTGGAACCTGGTAAAGCAATTAATAATAGCTATTATTATTAGCTATTAAGGATTTCAAGGATAGTCCTGGTGTTTGTAGGATTGAGTTCGATAACATTTGTCCTAGATTTTCAATGACTTTATGGATACTGGAAGTAATCATTAATTATAAATAAATACTTTCAGTTGTTAGCAAACATAAATACACATCATTTTCAGTACATACTGATAAAAGACATCTTCTCAGAATTAATTATATCACACACCAGTATATTTCTGAATGGACTTTTGCAAACATCAAATAAGATTATAAAATTTTATATTATTGAATTCTTATCCCATTCCAACCTTATCTAGCCCCTCATGGAGCATTTCCTTTTTTTCTTCCTAGTTGCTTCTTTTTCTCATCTACGAATCAGCTATTCTAAAAGTATCCTAATTACATTCAAACCCTTTATTGGACCCTTTGCCTCTTATTTCAGCAGATGATCCTGTTTTCCTTTTCACAGACAAAACAGTTTGTCTATTGTCACCACCTCCATTATTTATACCTCTTTATATGTCTTCCTGTCTTAGAGGAAACACTAACTCTTGCTTTCAAGATTACTAGTAAATCTTGCTCTTGCCTATCTCTCTTCCCACTTTGCTTCACTGGCTGTTGCCTCTGGCTTATATCATCAGTATTTTCATAGCTAGGCTTCCTCCACTTTGTGTACTGTCTACAAATAGGCTACATTCTGAAAAGAATCCTTCCTTTGATTCCAGTTCTCCACTCAAGTAACTGCTTTCTGTTTGTCCTCTACCCTTCCTGGATAGAAATATCTAACATGTTAAAATCCAGCTTTCATCCTTATTGCACTACAGAATGTGTTCACAAAAAACCCTAATAGTACTTAACCTCTCTGTAGCAGAGACCCTGACTCCTTTTCCTTCCGCGATAGACATCTTGATCCTCTTATACATTTCTTATTAATTCAAAGATTCTGTTCATGTTCCCTCGGTTTTTCACCTAAATTCTTCCTAAATTGAATCATGGGCTCTTTCTTTTTTCAAGATAACTTACGTCTTCCCAGACTTCCACCACCAAATGGTTAGAAGAGCAAGAGTAAGCCTTGAATTCAGATTCACTGGCTACAAGTTCATTGGTCATGCCACTAGACCACAGCCTCAGAAAATTCATTGATGTTTATGGGGTTCACATCAAGGTGGAAAGAGGAGAATTTAGAAAGATGGTGGCCAGTTTTCTGACATTAATCTGTAAGTTAAAAATTGCAGCATGGTTCTTCCTTAGTAGAGACATCATATTTTGATAGTGCCATAATTGAAAGAGCAGTCATCTATATGGTTTCACCCTAATTTCATGTAATTTTTTGTTGTTGTTTAGCAAATATATCATTGGTTTCATTGACTTGCAACACGTTATAAGGTGAGGGGATCGGAAAGAAGCATCCTAAGAGTAGGCAATAAACAGAATGCTCTAAATGTGCCATAAATGCTGACTTAAGTTCTTCCTAATGACTGCCTTCTGAAGTCTTAGTTGAGTAATTGAGTTCATAGTTTGATGAGTAACAATATTGTGGTATAAATAAAATGTTTTCAAATGTAATCATTTGTTTGAATATATTTATGCTATTATTGCAGTACCAGAACACCCAGATAGGAGTATCAAATTATTTATCTTTAATCTCTCATATATGGGTCGTATACTTTAGAAATTGTTAAATATTTAAACCAAAACATGGTTCCATCCACAGTTATTTTTAGACTCTTATAATCAGTGATCTGGGATCAAAATCCTTAAACCCAAGGATATTTCACACTTGCTAGCTGAGTGAACTTAGAAAAGTTATTTAATACATTTGAACTCAGTTTGCTCATTTGTGAAACAGTGGCTGGTGAATTAGGTCATTCTCTAGTGTTCTTTCCTATTCTAAAATTCGGTGACTGTAATCTTCAAAAATTTCTGTAACTGAAATATGCTTGCAGATGGCAGTATAGTCTACATTTTATGTCAAGACTATAATATAAGGCAGTCCCTTCAACTTGTTTTCAGATATTTCCCCAATAATTTATTCTTAGTTACATTCTTTAGGGAAGATTAGAGAACTATGATTTACCCACAGTAACATGAGTGTAGCTGAATCCTAAGCATGGAAGCTAATGAGAGCTAAATCTCATTCTGTTTGAACCATGAAGTATTCTAGAAATAATGATATATCTTCCCAGTTGACAACACTTAAGAAATTATTGCATCAGTCCAGGAAATAAATTTAGAATATGATTTGTAAGTAGATCCTGTCAAAATGGTGGACTAAGCAGACACAGTAGGGCTTACTCCACCACAATTCAAATACATAGAAGAGCTAGATTAAATAGAACTTAAAATTATTATTGCAAGGTGGAGTTTGAAAGGAAGGAAAAGTCACGGGTGTCAAAAGAAATATTTCAAAAGCAGAGTGATAAACCAGAAAAAGTATAGCTACTTCAAAGTAATTCAGAAGCTGATACATTTCCTGAATAAATCCCAAGGTTACAAATGTGCAACCAGGTTAGAGAATAATCAGTCCAGATCAGGGCAGAAGGATGGATCATTACAGAAGTGATGCCTCCAAGAACAAAATGAAATAAATAGCTAACTTGATGACTTACAAACATTCTCTCAGGAGATTCATGTTTCTGGTGAAGACTGGATAAATCATTGATAGAAACTTAGAACTAAAGAAAGTAAAAAATTATTAACTCTGGGGAAAATAAGAAACTTCATGAAAGACAATAAATCAAGAATATTACATGGCTTAGCTAAGAATAGTAGCTTCATAGTGATCATAAAACAAAACTTGTAGTATATTTTAACCTACAGTTTTAACATAAGTACTTTGTCACAGTGGGGGTGATGAAGTAGGAAAAGAGGGAAACATGTAAGAATGCTAAATCCTCATTCGACCATTGCTACTCAGAGTCTTTGGATCACTAATCTTTTTTTATTGACCCATGGTGAGATAAGACTCTTACACCAAAATATAGGTCAAAGCTATGAGAAAGCTTTGCTACCAAAGAAAGAAAGAAAAACAGGTAGTAAAACTAAAAACTGTGTTTGAGAAAGCTCTTTATCATGCTGAGAAATGATACACTAATTAAATTAAAATGGACCAACTTCTCCAAAAGATTAAGATTGATACACTTCATTTTAAAAAAAAAATAACTGTTTTACAAGACAGAAAGGTTGTGAATACAAAGAAAGGTTGAAAGTAAAAGAATAGAAAAAAATGTCCATAGAAAGCATAACTAAAGTTGATGTTGCCTACTAACACCAGACAAAGTAAATTGTTGACCAAGAAACTCCACTGAAGATAAAGAGGCATATTTCATAATGAAATAAAGATTTATCCACCAGGAAAATACAACAATCTCAAATCTGTATTTACTCAGTAACATTGCTTCAAAATATGACAGGAAAAAACTTGTTAATAAAAGGAGAACTAAACATCTAAAGAGAGCCTTCAAATGAGTCTTTCAAAGCTGATAGAAGCAGCAGAAAAAAAAAATCAGGATTATTAAAAATATGAACAACACAATTAACAAACAATTTCCAAATTGGAAGTAAATTCAAAATACATTTCTAAATGATTAGGAAATTTACAACCACCTGGAAAATAAACAATCTTTAATCTTTAATTGATATAACCAATAGATTAAAAAAGGAATCACAACAAAGTGTAAGGGATTACATTGCCCAATTTGAAAACATTCTAAAGCTACAGTAAGAAGACAGTGTAGTATTACAGAAGAGTAGATATATAGATGAAAGGGAAGGACTAGAGAACCCAAATACAAGCTCTTACATATATAGCCAATTGATTTTTAACAGTCAAGTTCATTAAGATATATACATACCATAAAATTCACCAGTTTCAAGTGTACAGTTCTATGGCTTTCAGTATATCTAGAGTTGTGCAACCATCAAAATGATCTAATTTGAGAATATTTTCATCACACATCTCCCCCAAAAAAACCCATTCCCATTAACAGTTATCCCGCATTCCTGCCTAGGCAACCACTAGAATATATATATGTATATACGCCTGTTCTGTATGTTTCACGTAAAAGAAATCCTATGGTAAGTTGTCTTTTGTAAGTGTCTCTTTTCACTTAGCATAATGTTTTCAAGAGTCATCCATGCTATAACGTGTACGTACTGTATTCCTTTGTATGGCTGAATAATATTCCATTCTATGCATATGCCACCTTTTGTTTATCCATTCATCAGTTAATGGACATTAGGATTATTTCACTTTGGGCTATTATGAACAATGCTTGTATGAACATTGGTGTTCAGGTTTTTGGTGAGCATATATTTTTGTTTCTCTTGAGTGTATACCTAAGAGAGGAATTTCTGGGTCACTTGGTAATTCTATGTTTAACAATTTTAGAAGCAGCCAAACTGTTTTCCAAAGTGGCTGTGTCATACATTCTGACCACGAAAGTGTGAGGATCCTAATTTCTTCACATACCCATCAACACTTGCTGTTGTCTTTGTTTATTATAGCCATCCTAATGGATGTGATATGGTGTCTAAACTGTGATTTTGATCTGCATATTCCTATGACTAAAAATGCTGAGCAACCTTTTATGTGCTTTGTTTGCTGTTTATCTTTTTTGGAAAAATGTGTATTCACATCCTATGCCTATTTTAAAATCAGGTTAATTGTCATTTATTTGAAAGTGTTCTTTATATAGTCTAGATATGTTTCTTATCATATATATGACTTACAAATATTTTCCCCATTCTTTGGGATGTCTTTTTACTTCCTTCTGTCTTTAAAATACAGAAGATTTTCATTTTGATGATATCAAATTTATCTGTTATTTCTTTTGTTTTTGTACTTTTGGTGTTGTATCTTAGAAACCATTGCCTCATCCAAGGTAAAAAGATATAGTCCAATATTTACTTCTAGGAGTTTTATAGTTTTTAGATCTTACATTTAGATCTATGATCAATTTTTGGTTCATTTTTGTGTACAGTGTGAAGAAGAGGTCCAGTTTCATTCTTTTGTATGTGGATGTCTAATTGTCCTAGCATATTTGGAAAAGGGACTAGTATTTCTCCCAATGAATTGTCTTGACACTCTTATCAGAAATTATTTTACCATAAATGTAATGGTTCATTTATGGGCTTTCAATTCTATTCCATTAATCTATATGTTTATCCTCATTATTGCCACATTGTCTTGATTACTGTAACTTTGTGGTTAGTTTTGAGATAAATAAGTGTGAGTCCTCCAACTTCGTATATTTTAGTGATTATTTTGACTACTCCAGGTCCATGTGATTCCATGTGAATTTTAGGATCAGTTTGTCATTTCTGCAAAGAAAGCCAGCTGGGATTTTAATAGGATCTGAATATCTGGGAAGAAGTGCCGTCTTAACATTTTGTCTTCTGAATAATGAACATGGAACATCTTTCCATTTATTTAGATGTTTTTAAATTTCTTTCAGACATTATTTGTAATTCTCAGTGTACAGATTTGTATACTTTTGATAAATTTATTTCTAAGTATATTCTTTTATGCCATTGTAAATGTGATTGATTCTTTAATTTTATTAGATTGCTTTTTCCTGGTGTATAGAAACACAGTTGACTTTTGTATATTGATGTGTGCCCTACAACTTTAACTCATTGATTGATTCTAGTAGTTTTATACTGTATTCCTTAGAATTTTCTATCTATAAGATCATGTCAAATAGAAATATAGATATTTTTACTTCTTTCCTTCCAAACTGGACACTTTTTATGTGTCTTGCCTAATCCCCTTGACTAAAACTCCAGTATATTGTTAAATATATGTATAAAGAACAGACATCCTTTTTCTTATTCCTGATCTTGGGGATAAAGGTTATGATTATGAATGATGCTATCTACAGATATTTCATAGTGGTCAATTAATTTTTTACAAGGATGCCAAAGAAATTCAGATAGGAATGGATAGTCTTTTCAACAAATGGTATTGAGTCATTGGATATCTATATGCAAAACAATGAATTTAGACACTTACCTCATAATGTACACAATTAACTCAAAATGGATTATGACCCTAAATATTTACAGCTAAAACTGTAAAACTTATAAAGGAAAGCATCAAAGAAAATACCATTGACTTGGGCTTATCATATTGTGGTCATTTGGCATATCTAGGTGAAGCTTATATAGGAGTCAACAGTAGTCCCAAAAACCTTAATGAATACCCGGATCCCTAGCTGAGACTCTAAAAGTTTCACTCACTACGTTTATTCTTGAGAAACATAAATCCTTCAGAGAACTTCTATGCCAGCTAAGTCCCAAAACCCATAGGCAATAGCCTCTTCACGATCAACCAAGTGTCCCCTTTTCTTATAAAGTCAACACCCTTTATCAACATGAACAAGTTAGGGTGGTCACTGCTGAGACACACCTGAAGATCGGGAAAGTGATTAAACTAGAGGAAGGGGTAGAAACAGACAAGAAGGAATTTAACAAAGGATGATGAATACTGAATCTCTATGTAATTTTCTTTTTCTTGGTTGCTAGGGTATTGGAATAGCTAGAAGGAAAGAATTGAAATGATGGAACTGTAACTCATAGTATCCTTTGAAATTTGTTCTATAGCTACTTGTTAAATTGTAATTTGAAAGCTAACACCTTTTTGAATATATGTTATATTTCACATTAAGGAAATAACTGAAACTATGGTACTGTAACTCATAATAACTGGAAATTTCCTATGTAATTACTGGTTAAATCATATTTTGAAAGATACCATTTTTTGTATATTTAAAAAAAAAGAAAATACTGATGATCCTGGGTTAGGCAAAGATTCTTGGATATATAAGATTGCATAATCCAGAAAAGAAAAATATGTTAAGTTGAACTTCATCAAAATTCAAAACTTTTGATTCAAAAGGCACCAGTAAAAATGAAAAGAGGGAAGATTGTGGGAAGCTGGTGAAGTAGGAAGCTCCAGGAATCAGTCCCACTACGAAAACAACTATTAAGCAGGCAGGAACTGTCTGAACCAACTATTTTGAAACTCCCGAGTCTAGTGGAACGCTGCAGCATCTAGGGAAAAGTGAAAGGAAAAGGCTGGTAAATTGCAGTGAATATCAGTAAATTTCACTCTTCATGCAGCAGCTACCATCACCCATCCCACAGCCTTGCAGCAAGCAGCAACGTGTTCCTCAACTCCAGGACATGGTGCAGCTTGCCAGTGCCAGGGTGTGATAAAAAGATCTAATTTCCCAAGAACCAGGGTGTGCAGGCTGATCACTGATCACTGCTTTTTATCAACCCACTACAGGTTGCTGGGGCCCCAGCTTTAAGGACAGCCATTGTTCCAACCTGCTTTGGGCAAAAGTGGCAGTCATCTTTAAGACAGTACCTTTCCTCAAAACTACCAAAAAAAAAAAAAAAAAAAAAAAAACAAAGGGCTTCATTTACTGGGCAAGTGCCAAATCCAGAAAGTGCAGCTTCAAAGTACCATAGGACAAGCTTCTGACACCCTTGCTGGTCCCTCCCTACCCCCCACCCAAAACAATTCTCGAAGCTATGGTTTTAAAGATATTGGGAATTTGACAAAGAGGGAAGTGATCCCTGAGAGACGGAGAACAAATAATGTAAGTTCTACAATTGCCCAATTTATTGTCTGAAGTAGTTCTAGGTTATAGCTCAGGGGAGAGGTGGGAGTGTGAAAGATATAATTAGCCATCTCTAAGTATTGAGACAGACCTGTGGGTCTGGTAAAACCAAAGTAGCTAGAGTTGATAGGACAAAATATTGGTGAGAAGATAGCTGCAAAGAGAAAAAACATTGGAGATCTGGAAAAGGTGTCCCTTGAGTCTTCAGTTGAGAATTGATCAGTGTTTGAATATGAAGACACTACCTGACTTCATTGGAAGAGCCACCTGAAAGGATTAGTGGATACAATGCCCAGAGCTCACAAGGCTCTAAATATCTCTTGTTGCCACCAGCCAGAGTATAAAACATTATAATTAGTAGCACATCAGTTATTCAGAAAGGTTTTACTTCAGTAATGGGCAAAAATTAGCCCTTGACTAAACATTGTCCTTTGTCTTGCTAAATAAACTTAAATCCAGACTCAAAAAAATCAAACTATCCAAGTAACTTAAATTATTCCCAGAACAATGTCCCCAAATATTTATAGGAATACAAAAATGTTCATCACCAAAAGGTAAAAATAACTGTCTATAACCAAAAAATTACCAGACATGCAAAATCAAACCTAAATATGAGAACTGGGACTTATAAAACTCCTAGAAGAAAATATAGGGAAGCATCTTCAGGATCTTGTGTCAGGCAATGGTTTCTTAGACTTTACACCCAAAGCACAAGCAACAAAACAAAAAATAGATAAATGGAACCTCATCAAAATTTAAAAACTTTTGTGCATCAAAGGACTTTATCATGAAAGTAAAATAACTCCCTACACAATGGGAGAAAATCTTTGTAAACCACATATCTGATAAGGATTTCATATCCAGAATATATATAGAAATCCTACAACTCAAAAATAAAAAAAGACAAACAACCCAATTATAAAATGGGCAAATAGACATTTCTCCAATGTGGATATACAAATGGCTAAAAAGCACATGAAAAGATGCTCAGCATTATTGCCTATTAGGGAAATACAAATCCAAACCACAATGAGAAACCTTTTCATACCCAATAGAAAGGATACTATTAAAAAAACAGAAATACAATTGTTGGAGTGGATGTGGAGAAATAAGAACACTTAACTTATTGCTGGTGGGAATGCAAAACGGTGCAGTCGCTTGGAAGACAGTTTGGCAGTTCCTCTGAAAGCTAAGTTTCAAATTACCATATGACCCAGCAATCCCACTAATAGGTATATACCCCCAAAGAATTGAACCCAAGTATTCAAACAGATATTTGCACACTTATGTTCATAGTGGCATTATTCACAATTGCCCAAAATTGGAAGCAACCCAAGTGTCTATCAACCTATGAATGGATAAACAAAATGTGGTATATACAGATAATGGGCTATTATTCAGCATTAAAAAAGGAATGAAGTGAATGAAAGCGGATAGAGGTGATGGTAGCACATTATTGTGGGTATAATTAACAGTGCTGAATTGTGTATGAATATGGTCGATAGGGGAAGTTTACAGTCATATATGTCATCAGAAGGAAAGCCAGAGATTAAAACTGGGACTATATAATTCAGTAAATCTTGCGGTGGATAATGACTATGTTTAACAGTAAAAATATAAAAAATTTCTTCCTTAAAAAAAAGGAATGAAGTTGATTCATTCCACAACATGGATGAACCTGGAAGACATTATGCTCAATGAAATAAGCCAGACACAAAAGGACAAATATTTTATGATCTCACTGATATGAAATAATTAAAATAAGCAAACTCGTAGAGTCAGAATCTAGAATATAGATTATTAGGGGTTGGTTTGGGGTAGGGAATGAGGAGTTCATTAATGCTTAAACTGTACAGAATTTCTACTTAGGTTGATTACAAAGTTTTGGTAATGGATGGTGGTGGTTATAGCACAACACTATGAATGTAATTAACAGCACTGAATTAAATATGTGAATGTGGTTAAAAGGGGAAATTTTAGGTCTTATATATGTTACTAGAATAAAAGTTAAAAGAATAAAACATAGGACTCTACAACACAGTGAACCCTATTTTAAACAATGGATGATAGTTAACTGTACAATTATAAATATGTTCTTTCATGAATAATAACGTATGTACGACACTAATGCTAGGTGTTAATAATAGGGTGGTATATGGGAACTCTGTATTTTATATATTTTATGCCTATTTCTGTAAACCTACAGCTTCCCTAACAAAAAAAAATTAATTAAAAAAATTACCAGGCATGCAAAGAAGCAAGGAAAATGACCCTAAACAAGGAGAAAATCAATTGAAACTAACCCAAAAATTATGTGAATTATAGTAATAGTAAACAAAGGTATGAGAAAAATTATATAATTGTATTCCAATTGAGAAATAACCTATGGGAAGGATTGAGAATGTTAAGTAAAGATATGGAGACTATAAAATAGTCCCAAATTGAACTCCTGGCAATGAAAACTACAATGACTAAAATGAAAAATACAGTAGATGCAATTAAAAGAATAAACATTGCCAAAGAAAGTATCAATTATAAGAATGTTCTTTCATGAATAATAAAAATGTATGACACTTATACAAGGTGTTAATAATAGTGTGGTGTATGGTAAAAAATACACCTAATATGAACTATGGGCTATAGTTAATAATACAATTTCAATATTCCTTAATCAATTTTAACAAAGGTACCACACTAATGCAAAGTGTCAACAATAGGGGAATATATGGGAATGTTGCATTTTTAACATGACTTTTCAGAAGATCTACAACATTTCTAATTTTAAAAAATAATAATTAGAGAAACATTACGCTAATTTAAAGAAGCCAGACAACAAAGTACTACATATTGTATGGTTCCATTTATATAAAATGTAAATGTAAATAAATTTATAGACATAGAAATAGATTAGTGGTTATGTAGGCTGGGAAGGATAGAGGGATTAAGAGGTGACTGCTAAGGGGGATGGAATTTTTCTTTTTGAAATAATGGAATTATTCTAAAATTGATTGTGGTGATGAATGCACAACTCTGAATATACTAAAAGCCACTGATTTTACACTTTGACGGATTGTACGATCTATGAATATACCTCAATAAAACTGCTTTAAAAAAGACGTATACATGAGAAAATAAAGGAAATTAGTTTACTTGAAGACACTAAACTTTCCAAAGTTAAGCAGAAAAAAGAAAGTCATTGGAATATCTATGGACCCAGGAACCACTTCAAGTTGCCTAATAATATACTTGTAAGTTCTCAAATCCAGAGAAGAGAGAGAAGAGAAACAGAAAGATTATTTGAAGATATATAAGGAATCTCAATAAACCCCAAGCTTGGAAACATGAAGAAACCTACAACACATTTCATAGTTGAATTGCTTAACACCTGTGTTAGAAAAAAAAATCTTAGAAGCATCCAGGGAGGAGGGGCAGATACGTTATGTACAAAGAAGTAAAATAAGAATATCACAGTTTTATTCTGAAATAATGCAAGTCAAAAGACAGTGGAGCAACATCTTTAAAGAAATAAACCTAGAATTCTGTACCAAGCACTTTTTTTCTTCAAAAATGAAGGTGAAATAAGCTGACAGAAATCACCATAGTCTGCCACTGCAAAAATATTAAAGGAAACTCTTTAAGGAGAAGAAAAGTCATACCAGGTGCAAATCTTTATCTGTACAAAGGAATGAAAAGTCCAAGAAATGGTGACTCTCTAAGTAAACATAAAAGTTTGTTCTTATTGTAATATATTTAAAAGTTAACTGATACTTAAAACAAAAATAATGACACTATCTTAGCATTTATAATGCATATACAAGTAAAATATATGACAAAAGCAGCACAAAGGACAGGAAGAGAGAAATAGAACTATACTGTTGCAAGGTTCTTATGCTATATGTAAGATATCACTTGAAGGCAGACTTTGGTGTTAAAACTGTATACTTTGAACTCAGAAACAACGAGCATAAGATGCAACAAAGATTTATAACTAACAGAAGTGGTTATAAATTACTAAAATTCAGTAAATTTGGTAATAAGTCACTAAATTAAGTAAATTTGGTTATAAGTTACTAAATTTAGTAAATTTGGTTATAAGTAAAAATGTGGGATAAATAGAAAACAAATAATTGCATTAAATGCAAATAGATTAAATAATCCATTTAAAAGACTGAATTGTTATTGGATAAAAAAAATCAAGGCATATAAAGAACAACTTGAAATGTAAAGATACAAATAAATCAAGATAGGACCAAATGAGTATCCCATGGTAACACTAATCAGGAAAGCTAGAGTGACTTCATTAATACAGACAAAGTAGATTTCAGAGCAAAGGGTATTATAAGAGATACATTCATTTCATAATGACTAAGGGATCAAAGCATTAAAAGGACATGTTAATCACAAACACATATTCACCTAATAGAGCATCAAAATAAATGAATCAAAATGTGCTAGAAATACAAAAAGAATAAACAAATCTGCAATTATGGTCAGAATTTTCAACATTCCTTCTAATTATTCATAAAACAATATGGCTGAAAATTAATAAAGTTAAAAAGAATACTTGAACAACACAATCAATTGTCCTGTCTGATATTTATAAAGCTCTCTATAACAGAATATCAGCATACACATTCTGTTAAAGTACATATGGATCTTTTACCAAAGTAGACCATATTCTAGGCCATAAAATCAGCTCCCCAGAATTTCAAAGTATTCAAATTCTGCTAAGTTTATGCTCTTACCACAATGAAATTAAATTAGAAATCAATAAAAGAAATACAAAACCACCAACTATGTTGGATATTAAATAACACTCTACTAAATAATGCATAGATCAAAGAAAAATTCAAAGGAAAGGTGAATTTAGAAAGTATTTTGAACTGGGTAAAAATGAAAACACAACATATCAAAATCTGGGATGCTACTACAGCAGTACTTTGAAGGAATTTTATAGAACTAAAAGCCTGTCTAATAAAAGAAGAAAGGCCTCAATAGTATCAGCTTCTAACCTTAGGAAATAGAAAAATAATAGCAAAAAATTTTAAAATTCACAATAGCATAAAACACATAATGTACTTTGGGATAAATGTGACAGAAGATCTGCAAGACCTGAGCTTTAAATGTTGCAAAACTTTGCTGAGAAAATTAAAGACCTAAATAAATGGAGATACATATCATGTTCATGGATCAGAAGACACAATATTGTAAAGATTTCACTTCTCTCCACATTTATCTATAGTTTCAAATCCCAATCAAAATCTCAGTAGACTTTTTTGTAGAAATTGACAAACTGACTCTAAAATTCTTTTAGACATGGAAAGGAATTGGAATAGCCAAAGCAAACATGAAAAAGTACAAATTTGGAGGATTTACATTGCCTGATTTAAAGATTTATTATAAAGCTACAGTAATCTATACTGTATGGTACTGGAATCAAGATAGATGAATGGAACGGAATGAAGTACCCAGCAGTGAGTCCACCACATATGAGCAATTAAATTTCAACAAAGCTATAACAACATTTCAGTGGAGAATCATCTCTTCAACAAATGTTACTGCGACCACTGAATATCCAAATGCAGAAAAGATAATAATTTTAATCCACACTTCATACAAAAGAGAACTCAAAAGAGATCATAAACCTAAATAAAGCCTAAAACTCAAAAATTTCTGGAATAAAATGTAAGATAAAACCTTTGTGACTTGTGGTTAGGAAAATATTTCTTAGATCTAGTATCAAATCCATGATCCATAAAATTTTTTAAAAATTGATAAATTTGGCTTCATCCAAATTAAGAACTTAGGCTTTTCAAAAGACACTGCATAAAGATAAGCCACTGATTAGTAGGAAACATTTGCACATCACAGATCTGATAAATGACTTGTATCCAGAATATATAAAGAATTCTCAAAACTTAATAAGAAAACAAACAACTCAACATGAAAAATAGTCAAAAGATTTGAAAAGACACTGCATCATAAAACATATACAGATGGCTATAATGTAAAAAAGAAAATAACTTGTTATATCAAGTGTTGCTGACAATAGAGTTCCAACTGGAACTCTCATACACTTCTGGTGGGAGTATAAAATGGTACAGGCACTTTTGAACAAGTTTTCCATTTTCTGAAACTGTTAACTAATTACTGGGCCATGCCACTGCTAGGTATTTACTCAAGAGAAATAAAAACATTTGTCCAAACAGATGTTTGGACATGAATGTTCATACCATTTTAATTTGTAATAGTATAAAACTGGAAGTAATCCAAATATTCATCAACAGGCGAATGGATAAACACACTGTGGTATGTCCACACAGTAGATAAACCATATTAAAAAAGAATGAGCTATTAATACATGGTAAAACATTGGTGAATCTCAAAATGGCTGTACTGTCTGAAAGTAAACTAGACCAAAAGAATACATACTATGTGATTCCATTTATATAAAATTCTAGAAACTGAAAACTATTCAAAAGTGTCAGGTAGCAAATGAGTGGTTAACTGGCAACAGTGAGATTGGGCCAGGATCAGAAGGAAGGATTACAAAGGGACAGGAGGATATTTTTACATTGAAAAATATGTTTATCATCTTGATTTAATGATGATTTCATGATCATATACATATAGCTGAACTTATCAAATTTTGCACTCTAAATATGTACAGTTTATTATCAGTTGTAATGCAATAAAAGCTTTTTAAAATATCAGTTTGAGAGAAAGAACAGATACATTCAAAAGCTTATAACTTATTAAGAACAACTACAAACAATTTAAGAAGATAGGAATATATGCTACGTGCTGAAAAACAAATAACTGCCAGTGTAGAATTCTATGCTTAATAAATTTGTCTTTCAAGATGGAGGATAAAATAAAGATATTTTTAGATAAAGGCTGACAGTCATCGCTGATAGATTCTCACTAATGGAAATTCTAAAATAATTATTTCAGGCAGAGTGATAATGATCCCAGAAGCAATTTCTGAAATTCAGAAAGGAATTTTGAGAAAAGTATGTGCTAAGTACACTAAACGTTGGCTGTGAAAACAGGAATAAAGGAGTCTAATTATTGCAGGCTAAAAAAAAAAGAAACAATATTAAACTAAAATACTGGACAAATAGCATATAAATTTTGGTGGTAGGGTAACAGATAAAGTGATTAAACTTTGTTGCTAAAAGTGTAAATGTTAAAATTTTAGGGTAACCACTAAAAGAGTAATTGTGCAGAATGATTTTTCCAGTCTAGTAGAGGAAAAAAATGAAAAGAGTTTAAGGAAAAAAAAACTCAATCCAGTCCAAAAAAAGAAAAAAAATCACTGTTTCCATATATCAGTCAAAATAAACTAGACTAAGATGTCATTTTTAGACGATCACATTCTTAGCAATTGCAAAAACAGAAGATACTTAAGAGATAAAATTTACTGAAGAGATGCAAGAACTGTATGGATAAAATTAAAAAATGCAACAGAAGAAAATATAAGCACTAAATAAAGATATTTGTTGATACATGTCATGATTTTGGATAGGTAAATTCAGTATCTACAAATTCAAAGCATTTCCTCTCAAAATATCAACAAATTTTTAAAAAATGAATCCAAGAAGCTTATTCTAAAATTTACATTGAAGTGTAAAGAGGCAAGAACAACTAAGACAATTTTAAAGCAGTAGAATAGGAGGGGAATGGAACTTAAACTTTCAGATATTACGTCTAATTATACAGCTATAGAAAGAAAAATGGTGTTCTATAGGCACAGGAATGAAGAATCACCAATGGAACAGCACATGAAAACTCGGTATTTGATATGATTATATTAAAAAATTAGTGAAGCAAGGATGGGCTATTCACCAATTGTTATAAAAAATGACCTTCCTTCTGTATGGTTTAAAATAATATTGGATCCTTACCACAGGCAATACGTTATTATGTTCCAAATTTATGAAAGCTTAAAAGTGCAAGGGAAATTATGAAAAGCTTTGTGAAAAAATTAAAGACAAATATTATTCTGAAAAGGTAAAGCATAATGAAAAAGGTTGATATCTTTTAGACTACATCAAATTTAAAACAACAAAAAAAGCCATGAACAAAACAATCCAATAACTGACAAATATTTACAACATAAATATAATTTGAAAATATTAATATTCAGAATATATAATATATAATTCAGAATGTATAATAAATCAATAAGAAAAAGACAACCCAGAAGAAATCAGAGCAAGAACATGAAATGACTATTCACAGAAACAGAAATTAAGATAGTAAGCAGTGAAATGAAAATTAAAGCAATAAAATACAGTGTCTACTTATAAAAATGGCAAAATTTTCATAATTTACACTCCAAATGCTGATTACAATATATAGGAATTAGAACACTCATTCACTGCTGATGGTAGTGTAGTGGAACAACTTCTTTTGAGACATTTTGTAAATGTCTACTTAATTTGAACATGCATGTTCACTTTGACCCAGTATTTCCTCTTCTTTGTACTTACCTTGGAGAAACTCTTATCCACATGTTCAAGGATGTTCTTTGAGCATTGCTTGTATGCAAAAAGTTGAAAATAACTAAATGTCTAAAATAAATGAGAAGATAAATTTATCATATCATTTTCATATACCGGAAAACTACAGAGCAATTAAAACAAATGAATTTTGTCAATATGTATCAACATGGTTGGATCTCAGTTATACAATTGTGAATTAAAAACACAATTTACAGGAATACATTTTTATCATTCCGTTTTTGTAAATCTTAAGAACATTATAATATATTTGGAATGTGTATATATATAACACAACATACACACACAAATATTCTAAATGTTTAAAATTTTGATGGGAAACCTAAACACCAACTGGGTAGGAAGGATGAGAAGGGGACTGTGGAGAGGTTGCAGTAGATTTCAATCTTTAAATCTATTTAAAAATAAAAAATATGTGTTAAACATGACAAAATTTTATCAATGGTTAATTCAGAAATGTGAAACATAGATAGGAGTTAAAGTAATCTCTGTAAATACTGTGTGTCAAAAATAATATATTAAATTAAAAAGGAACAATTTTGGACAGCTACAATACATGAAAATCACCAAAAGGATGAGTTGATAGTCATACAATTGCTTTATGTTTTATCTATCTATTTACCTAATAAAATAGGTCTGTTGTGTGTGTATCTATCCAATAATCTAAAACAGTTAGGTCTGCTCAAGAGCAAATTGATCTGCAGTGACAGCTACCAGATGTTAAAAACAGAAGATTAAAATAAGCAACAATAAGTGAAAGTAGTTCATAAAGGTAATTAACTGTTTAAAAAGTAGACTCTGTTCATCAATCATAGTATGTAATAATAAAGTAAATATAACTTATAATATGATGAGTCCCCTGGCATACATAAACCTACATGGTAACTTTTTGAATGGGTTTTAATAATTTTTGAGCAGGTTACAGTCTTGAGTCTAGAGGTATAAATCATTAACATGGAACTTTACTATACAACCTAGCAAAGATTACTAGCAAAGCATACTTTATGTGTTATGAAAACCTGTTTCTAACCAGTTGAGGACATAAAACACAAGAATGAGAATGCAAAATACACAGCATAGTCCTTGAATCTTGCTACTGTAGCATAGTTTTTGTGTTCCTAAAAGCATCATATTTTGGAATTTTTTGTAAATTTTAGCAGGATCTATGAGAAAAATACAATGGGCAAACCCCTATGGGATGGATAAGTTCCTGTGTCAACTTGGCCAGGTTATGGGGTCCAGTTGTTTGGTCAAGCAAGCTCTGGCCTGATTGTTACTGTGAGGATATTTTGTGGATTAAAATCATTAATCAGTTGATTGCATCTATTACTGATTACATCTACAGTGAACAAAGGAGATTGCTTTCAGCAATGAGAGAAGTCTCATCCAATCAGTTAAAAGCCTTAAAGAAATACCTGATGATTCCAGAGATGAGAAAGAATTTCTCTCTCTACTTCAGCCAGTCAGATTCCCCTGGGGAATTCATCAAAACCTTCATTGGAGTTCCCAGCTGGCCGCCTGCCCTATGGATTGTGGCCTTGCCAATCCCCATGGTTGTGTGAGTCAATTCCTATATCATCATTATATATATACTATATATATAATGACTGTATCTATATATATGTGTGTGTGTGTATATATATATATGACTAATATACCCACCATGTCCATATAGTTTCTTGGGTTGCCTGCAAAACCCACTCACAATAAAAATATAACCACAGTTTTAAACATTTTTAATTCCTAACATGTAAAGAAATACTATAGTACTTACCTTGATAAAAGTGATGAAATGTGACTTTGAGTTATGAACAAAAGGTGTATGGTAGCTGGTCCTCAAAGACGCCCAGAAGCTCTGCCTTCCCCAAACAACCCCCTTCCCCATGTGTGCCTGTTGCTCCTCCTCTTAAAAAAAAAAAAAAAAAAAAAAAAAACCACCACCACCAACAACAACAACAAAAATGAGCCTTAAAAGAAATAAAGGAAGAGAATAAAAGAAAAAAATGAGATTTACCCCCCCATGTTGATATGGACTTGGCCATATGAGTGGTTTTGGCCAATGAGATATCGGGAAACTGATGCAAGTGGAGACTTGCTAAGTACTTGCACACTGAAATTGATCCTCTTGGAACTCTAACTCTTGGGATTTGTCCTCTCAGATACCATTCACTATGCTGTAAAGACCCAGCTTAAGATAGAAAAATGTCACCAAGACACTGGCCATCAGGACAAGCTGAACTCTCAGCTAATAGTCAACACCAACTTGCCAGCCATGTGAATGAGGCCATTTTGTACATTTTCAGCCATCTGAGTGACACCACATAAAGCACAACCTCCCCATATATCTATAGAAACCTGAGATAATAAATTTTTGTTTTAAGCCACTAAGTTTGGGGTGGTTTGTTATGCAGCAGTAGATACCAAAACAGGGTGGAAGAAAGGACATTATCATAGTTAAATCTAAATGTGTCCCTGAGGGGCATGGCAGTAATTGTTTTATTTTCTTTCATTGTTTTATTTTCTTCTACTCTGGCTTAAATAGAAATCTAAATTTTGTTGTTTTGCTAGCTTCCTCGTTTTTCAAAGCAGCTGTTTAAATGGTTTCAAATAAGATGGAGACAGTGAATTGCCTTCCTGATGCTTTTGGCATTATAGTCTTCTGGAGGCTTTCCATTGGCCAGCTGTGTCATAGAATTATCCTTATTGTTCCCAAAACGGAAACCATCATGGGTTTCAGCACCATTTGTTTCCATTTGCCTTGGCTTGTCTCCTCTGCTTCTGTATTAGTTTTTTATTGCTGCTGTAACAAATTATCACAAATTTAGCATTCTAAAGCAACACTGTTGTTTTATTTGCTCACAGTTTTTTAGCTCAGAAGCTTGGGTGTGCTTGACTGGGTTTTCTATTGAGTTCCCCACGATGCTGAAATCAAGGTATGAGCTCTTATCTAGGGGCTCTGGGGAAGAATTGCCTTCTAAACTCATTCAGGCTCTTGCCGGAATCCAGTTCCTTGCATCTGAGGTCCCTATTTTCTTGCCAGATATCACCAGGAGGCTCTTCTGCTCCTAGAGGCCATCCACATTCCTTCTCACTTGACCCCCTCTATCTTCAAAGTCGGCAGTGAAGCATCAAGGCGTTTTCATCCTAGGAACCTCTCTGACTTCCCCTTCTGAATCTATAGACCATTCAGCATCCCACTCCTACCCCATCCCTTGCCATTTCCCTTTGCAGATTCTGCCCCAAGATTCTTAGTCAAATGTTGACTGAATAATCACCATCATGAAAATGATATTACTGTATTATGACTGAAAATACAAATATTACAACTACTAACTGATAATACTACATGTTGAGCACTTGAAGTATATCAGAAACTTTGCCAATTCCTTTATTTATATTCATTCCAGTTTTCAAAATTCTGACAATCATTAACGATGAGAAAAATGAGGCTCACAGTGGTCAATCAACTCACCTGGCTCACACTGTTACCTAAGCAGGATTGTGTATCCATTGTTAAGCCTCAAAGTCTGCTGGAATCTGTTGTGCAGCTCCACCACACTGGAATCCAGAGATGATCATGGAGGTCCTGTGCTCACTGCAAGTCATTCTCACAATTCATTCCACCAGGGTTTAAAAATCTCTGTACTGTCCATCTAACTCTCAGATTGTAACTTAACTCACCTTTCTCCATGTTGGATCAATCCATGGGGCAAAGCTAAGATGTGGAGCACTCAAGTTAGAAACCCCAGTGGGGTAAGAGAAAGGATCCACATGGAAACTAACAGGGTTGCTACCATTTTCTTTATCTACATTAGTCCCCAGTCAAAGCTAGAGTGATTTTCCAAAGTTATTGATCTGTCTGATCAAAACCTCCCAGTGACAATCCATCTACAGATTAAGTTAAAGCCTTGCATGGCCTACAAGGCCTTCTTGTCCTGGCCTTGGCTGACCTCTCTTGTCCATTTATCAAGTTTTTGTGAATCTTTGTACATACCATGATATGCTTGCAGGACAGGCATGCCTAGGCACATGCGTTTACCCTTCAGGACTATGTTTCCTCCACTTCTCCTTTTTAATCTAAATCTGACTCAGGTTCAAAGATCAGGTCAGGTTTCATTTTCAGGAAGACATCCCTAACTCCTCAAAATCCAATTGGATTAGGTATCACACCTCTCCACACCCACAGGGCTCTGAGCTTAACTATCATTGCATTGCCAACTCATACTGGAATTATCTATTTACCTGTCTGTCCCATCTGCTCACAAGCATTTCAAAACCAGGAATGCTGTTTTTCATCTTTATATATTCATCAATTGCCAATAATGGTGCAGTCAATATTTTTGAAGTCTTCTTTAATATTTGCTAGTCTCTGAACTTCTAAATTATTGTTAGATGCACTATCTTAATAGTAATGACACTCCTTTTGTGTTACCACCATCCCAACACATCCATGTGCCAAACACAGATTCATAGAACCCAACAGATCTCTTTAAATGATAATAATTGGCAGAGTTATGATTATACTAATAGGTAAATTCCACAGCTACTCTCTTCTCACTGTTCAGAGGTCCAGAAAAATTTTTAGATAATTCATTGTAAGATCAGTTAACACCACACAATTTAGCTTTCTATTAGGAAATATTTTTGGTGGAGGAAGAAATTTCTATTGAATTTTTAATGGAAAGCACATAACATCTTTTATTTTCAGGTTGGACAAGTCCATCGAAAGTTACTCCTTTACCACCTCTTCATGAAGGATGCTCAATAAATCACTTGTTTACATTTGATGAGGAGCCAACATGTACAGTAAGATTTTCTTAATGGAAGGTGTTACACAATATTTATCCTTAATTTATTTTGTTGTTTGTCTATTTGATATTTTATACATTTGACCATAATAACAATATATATATTTTATAAAGGGCTTCCTATATGCCAGGTGCTCTGTGAATCTTTACATTCATTGTATACTTCATCATATGGTGTTATCTTATGCCATCTCCACAACAGTACTAGACAAGAGGGGTTAGTAGTAGGTGCTGGTTGTGCCCCACCCTTTACTGGCAAGAGGGCCATTCCCTAGGGGTAGAAAGTGATGGCCACTAAAGTCTGATAGTCACCTGCCTGCAGAACTTTGCCCTCCTGCCCTGTGCTCCTCAGACTTTGGCCAGTGACTGACTTTCCTAACGGAACAGGCTAAAGCCAGTTTCTATCTAAGACCACATTCTCACCAGCTTCTTTCCCTTCACCCATCCTACTATCCAAGACCACATTCTCACCAGCTTCTTTCCCTTCACCCATCCTACTGTCCTCGATGCCCTTCAGCTGGGAGCATGCCCACATTCTATCATCTGACCAACAGTCCTGTCTCAGTCTCTGCTTCTAGAAAAATAGTGTTTTTATCCCCCTAGTATATGAGAAACCTGATGCCCAGTGATGTTAAGTAACTGGCCCTTGATTTCATAGATAGTATAAAAGCCAAATTTAAACCTACATATTTTTTGAATATCAGGAATATGTTCTTAATCATTTTGCTATATTGATTTTATAGTCCCTGAACCCATGATATTTAAATTAAGGTACTTGAAGACTTTCCAAGGGGTACAAAGATACAAATATTTAACAGCTTTATTGAGCTATAATTCCCATACCAAAATCTTCACCCAATTAATGCACACAATTCAAAAGGTTTTGTAGGATATTCATAGAGTTATGCAGCCATCTGCGCAGTCTAATTTTAGAACATTTTCCTTACCACAAAAAGAAAGCCCATACTCATTAGCAGTCAATGATGTGAAAAGTTTTTAAGGAATCAATTTCTATTTCTGTAACTCCCATGTGCACTCCTTCCTAAAATTGATGTGCCTAAGAACTTTCTTCCAGTTAAAGTGTCATGTTGATTTCTTCTTTTCCCGCCTCTCCCTTCACAATTGTCCTCTAAATTTAGCGTGAAATAGTATGGAGCATACCTCTCACAGACCATCAACTGCACCTCGATAACTGGCAATGAAACAAAGAGCATGGAACAAAAGGGCAGTTCAAAATAGGAGTGTCATTGATGCCTCCTTTACCCAAGACACCACACATCCACGTTAGGGTTTCATGTCTTCCCTTGTCTTATGCATTTTCTTATTCATATGAAAATCACAGCATTGGAAATGGGAGTACTTTGACCTGATCTGGACTATTGTGAATTAAGGGAAAATGCAAAATATAATTGCAATAGTAATAAAAATGTGTATTTACTAGCCTTACTTCTTCTATTCACAAACTCTTATGAAAGAATCCACTGCTCCTGTAGGTAGATCCTGTGAAATAAAATCAAAGTAAACATTACAAGAAATTGAAGTCACTGCTGCCTTTTTTCATCTAAGCTAAAAATTTATGACCAGGCTTATGTTTTATCTAATTATCTATTTTAGAATTAGAATTCTGAAGCAGGTATTTGTCATGGGAATGCTTATTAGCATATTTATTCAAATTTAAAATAAGATTAGACTTTTTGTGACAGAAAATAAATCTGGATCTTTTACTTCCAGTAATGGAAGCTAGTAAAATGGGCCAATACTTTCACTGGAAAAACAATTGGATAAGTACTTAGTTTCTTTCTTACAATATCAAAGAGCTCATAAGGTAGATAGAAATTCCTGGGTCAAAGAGAAGATAGGAACTTTAACATTTGAGCCATGCACTTAGGTAACATTGGCTTTCAAGGCATTTGCATTCCTGGAAGCAAACAGTGTGAGCAAAAATTATGATGCCCTCATGGGGCTAAAATATCAAAAGCTGGAGTTGATCCTTGAAAACCATCCATTACTTTGTACTAACTACCTAGAAGCCTGAACCCTTGAAGTAAGGGTAAATCAATAGTAAAAACACCTTGAAAAGACTACAGCCTGACTTCTTCAAAGTAAATGAGAAAATGTCAAGTCTTGAACTGGGATGAAAGTGGCCCTAGATTGTTATCATTCCCAGGATGCAGGCAGAAGCAAATAAAAATCTTCTACGGAGGAAGAAGATTTCTATCTTCTCAGCTCTCAAATTATTTCAATAAATAACTTAAAAAATAAGATGTCCAAAACGCAACAGGAACAAAGCCTCTAAAGAGAAAGAACAGCATGAGCAAGAATCAGTAGAAATTAGAGAAAGCAGACAATGTTAATTCCAGAGGTAGGAAATATGCATAAACAGTCAAGAAGATAAAAGGTAGGTTTGTAATTTTTGTACAGAAAAAGTGAATTAGAAAATTGGGGAGGGGGAAAGAGTTTCTGGACTAACAATTACAATAACCAAAGAATTTATTAAATGAGTACAGTAGCAGGTTAGACACAGCTGAAGAGATAACTGTAGAACTGGTAGATACATTAGAAGAAACTATCCACAAAGAAGCATATAAACACAAAAAGACAAAATACAGAAGTAAGATAATGAGAAACATAGAAGTTACAGTGAGAGACAATAACAAACATTTAATTGGAATCCCAGAAGTAAAGGAGAGAAAGAATAGGGCAGAAATAATATGTGAAGCTACAATTGTTATATCCACTGCTGTGTTTATTTCTGGGTTTCCCTGAGGCATGTGCTTGTATTCCCCACTGTGCACTGAGCGTGAGTGCCATTAGCCTCATTAGAAAGTCCTAAGAAATATCTTGAGTCAAAAGTACAGGTTTCCATTGAATCCAATCCCAAGAACTCTAAATATGAAGCCAAAGGGAAAAATTTAACCCCTTCTATGAAATAGCCCCTGAACACAAGCAGAGCACAGTAACAGAAGGAAAAGGCACAGGCAAGAGTGTAGCTACCAGAAAATTAAGATTTACTTTTAGGAAATGGTGTAGAATATAAATGTGAGGACTTGGGAATGGAAACATTTCATAAAGAAACCGAAACAGAAGTTTACAGTGTGCACTACTATAACCAGGAAGTGGAAGAGATGATGTATTAGCAGGAAAATTCAGATTACAAAGAAATATTCTACCATGATACCCTTGATATGAACAAGCCTATGAACCACCAGAAAATGAAGGTACATTAATATCAGATACTGCTGCAAAAAACACAGGTTCAGAAGAAGTAATAGTCCCTCTAGCAAAGAACAACAGATACTGTCAGCAGATTTCAGAAAGATTGTTACGTAATCTTATCTACATATTACCCACCAACCTTATCTACATATTTCCCCTGGAAAACAGGTGATTGTGACCATCTTGTTAATTACTGAGCAGGTCAAAATCTAAGCTATTTTAAATGAGTTGTAGCCAACTGTAAATTCAGAATATTTTTTAGAAACCAAAAATTGATGTGATTTTTGCATTCCTGCATGCCTCCTTTTTGACAATAGAACCATTTGTTTTTTGATTTTTGATTTTTTGTTATTTCACTTGTTTGTTCTGTCTTCAACACAGGTCTTATTCTTACCTATGCATTTTTTGTACAAGAGATAATTACATTGACAATGGAGCAACAATAGACTTGGCAAGGATTTCATATTTATTAATACTGTGTAAGTCTAACAATGTTAGACTTATTTGGGTGATCTCTATGCTAAACATGATTTTATCTGCTAAGACATTAAAATAGTTGTAAGAACTCTTGCAGATAGGAGTTATTATAAGGTGTTATATGTTGGATTGATTACATCTACAGTATTATTTCTGTCAACAAGTACTATGATAGCCTAAAATATACTGGTTAAGAGCACACATTTTGAGATTTTGTAATAGTTAGCTGGTTATAAGACTTATAAACATTTCAACAGGAGTTTCAAGTTATAATGTAATTAAGTGATTTTTCAAAATTTGGGGAGTAAGACTATAAAAGACTTCTTAGGACATAGACAAAATATGGTGTGTAGTACAAAATACACTTCTCAGCATATCAAACTCATCATATCAGAGCTACAGTAATTAGGCGTTTATTTAAATTTTGGAAAAACTACATAAATTACTGGTGCTTAACTTCAAGCTTGTTTTGCATTAGGCCAAATAAGCAATTACCTTACGTTAATAGGTTAAGTACTGCAATGTTTTTACGAAATAAAGCCAATAATTCCTGTCTATTTGGATTGATTTACAGTTGTGGTATGTGTATTTATTCATGGCTTACAGATAATGTCTATGTTGAAAATATTTATGTTTTAGAAAAGACTCTAGATAAAACTTCATCTTGAAAAAACCATGACCTTAAAGAGTGATAAGAAGCATTTCCTTTAAATGACAGGGGTAATGTTGGATCATGTCGACCTTGATTTAAAATAAGAAAACTATACTTTTACTCTTTGGGTCAAAATCAAAGATGTTTTGTATTTTTTCTCATGTGTATCTCAAATTTCAATTTGATAATTTCTGTATGCTGACAACTCAATGTGTAGCATAACTTCAAAAAACTAAACTGGAAAGAATAACTATAATTTTTCTGAGGCCATGATAGTGGTGATTCCCAGAATACTGGGAATTGAGGATCAATTCTGCTGTAGTTAATTTTTAATATTTTATAATTCCAAATATGTGAATAAATGAATGTTGTTTACTATCACATGCCAAGCTGTAAAAAATTAATGGACTTTTAAAAAGTGATGAACAGGTTCTTTGTTTACTATTATTTGAGTACAAGAAAATACAGAATAATTAATGAAGTAGTGATTGATAATTTTTGTAAATGTTGAAGGCATTGATCCAAAGATCCATGAATATGAATAAATGCAAGCTGAACACATTCAAATACTTTATACCCCAATCTACCAAAGGGAAACTGCAGAAAACCAAAGACAATGAAAGTATCTTTAATGAAGCCAGAGAAAGACAGTTTACCTTCAAAGGTTTGACAGACTCCTTTCTAAAGAGCACCAATGGAAACTAGAATATGTTGCAATAATATCAAGATGTTAAAAAAAAAAAAGAGAAAGAAACATTACTGTCACCTAGAATTCTATATCCAATGAAAATACACTTCAAGAATGGAAATTAATGAAGACAATTTTAAGCAAACAAAATCACAGTTTACCAAGAGCAGACAAATACTAATGGAAAATTTTGAATGTTCTACAAGCAGAAGGAAAAACACACCAGGTAGAAGATCAGAGATGCAGTAAGGAATAAAGAGCAAAGCTGCAATAAGTGTATGGTTAATAAAAGTGACTATATAAAATTAATATTAATGTCTTATGGGATTTAAATATAGGTACAGATAGAATTAAAATACACAACCATAAATCTGGAGTAGGATAAATGGAGATAAACATTTAATTCTTGCCTTTTTTGAAGGGATAGTAAAAGTACTGATAATTGTTTACTTTGATAATGTACTCATGTTGTAATTTGTCGGATAAGCACTAAATAGAAAAAATAAGTAAAATTGATATAATAAATGGAATTACAGAAAATTGATCCAAAAGAAAGGAACAAAAAGAGGAAAAGCAATACAGAGCAGGCTGAACATGTTCGCGGTAGTTTTTAAATTCAAATTAAATTCTCAATGTAAATTAAAATTCTCAACGTAAATGTTTAAATGTTCCAGTTAAAACACAAGATTGTCAGAATGGATCAAAATAAAACATCTAGTTGGAGGCTCTGGCGGCGGCGCCATGCTGAAGCGCTCTCGCAGCTCCCTCCCCTCTCCTGCTCCAGGCCTGGATGCGCCTTGTTGGAGAGCAGAGTTCCTGGGCTAAAGGAGGAGAGCCTGCAGGGCTCTTGGGTGGAAAATAATCCTGCTGGACTCTCAGCATGAATCTGGCTAGAGCAGCTCCAAGAGCTCTCACTGTGACAGTGCACCTCGCCCACAAAAACCTAAAATGCTAAAAGAGCTTCTGAAATACAACCAGAGCATTGGGGAGAACAAACAAACAACAACAACAACAAAAAAACCAGTTCTTAGTCTGGGGAAGATTACATTCAGAGAAGAAGAGAAGTTGAAAGCACTTTGAAGAAAATCTCAGATTGGTTTT
This sequence comes from Choloepus didactylus, assembly GCF_015220235.1. NCBI lineage: Eukaryota > Metazoa > Chordata > Mammalia > Pilosa > Megalonychidae > Choloepus > Choloepus didactylus. The sequence goes on along the minus strand of NC_051311.1, from coordinate 158,596,370 downwards.
AGGATTGGTCTAGTTGTAGAGAAAATATTCCCTACCCCCCACCCCGGAGGAATTCCCCTCAGAAAGGCGCACAGCCAGCCTTTCTCAGTGTGAGAAACACAAGTGTGATGATGAAGAAAGGGGACATTTTCTCAGCAGAATTTTTAAAGGTTTTCCTTCTATATCTGCTGCTCTCTCACGTGCTGGCTGCTGGATTGGGGTTCTATTTTGGAAGGCACCTGACCACTCAACCCAGCGCCTTTTGATGAAGAATTAGAATGCTACTTTGTTCACATCATGGGGATTTATTCCTGAGCTTGCAACCTGCTAACTGGAGAGAGATCTTGAACCTTTAGTGGCTGCACGATTGGTATTTATTTGTTGTGTAAATCCTGTGTTCCTAATTGAGTGAAGTGAAAGGATAGACACCGAACCTGCACTAACCTGTGCTCATATACAGGGAGGTAGCAGGTCAGATTGGTAATACTGACTGTGATATTTGGGAATCAGTTTTCTTTGGAAAAATAAGTACAAATAACTTTAATACTCTGGCCACAATAAATGTAGTACTTTAACAACACTCATCTGTAAATGCAATTCAGTTAAGATGCTTCATATTTCAAGAGAATTAATAATGTCGGTATTAAAATAATGTTGGTATTACATTAAGGGGCTTGTCCAAAATAAATTTCGTAGCCCTATAGTCTCACACTATTGTAGAAAACATTATGTGCTCAATTTAAATGGATGCAGGTTGTCTACTAAAGACTACTCTTAAGTGTGCTAATTGTTCTTTAAGTAAGAAATAGAAAACCAAAGCACGAACACAAACTCTGCGATGCAGTTTACACACCGTGTTTGCTTTTGCAGTGGAATGACTTCAGCCTCCGGTTGTTAAAGAATCATCTCCAGCAATCCCTTTTCTGTGGAAAGCACCTGCTCACTGTTTTGCTCGTCATCAGTGTTAACTGATGAATTTCATCTTATCTTCTGTGTGCTCTTAAAAGACTGGAAAGAGAAAAAAATAAATCCTTGGCAAAAACCAATAAATAAATAAATAAATAAGTAAATCATCTATTTACTATTTACTGAAAACCAAAGAGCACATAAAAGTTGCAAACAAAATTATGGAAAAAGATATACTATGTAAGGAAATTGGTATAGCTATATTAATATCAGACAAAGTAGAATTTAAAGCAAAAATCATGGCATAAAATTAGGATTATTTCCTAGAGAAAATATGTTAAATTAAGAAATAAGGGATAGACATTTTACATGTGAATGTACTTAGTGGAATGATCACAAAATATATAAACCAAAATCTTAAACTACAAGTAGAAATATAAAAGTTCACAGCCATCCTGGGATATTTTAACATATCAATCTTGTTAATAGAACAATAAGAAAAAAAATTCTGCAAAGATTTCATTAACTTGTTTAGACTATGCTTTGCTGTTGTTTAAAAGGAAAATTCCCAGACCTCAGCAACTGAGCATAACAAAATATTTACTTCTTACATAGAGTCCATTGCAGGTCTATGTGCCACTCCCAGACAGTTTTCTTCAGGCAGTGACTTAATTATCCATTTTGCTTTCATCTTATAAATTTTCCAACTCAAAATGGGAATTCCAAGTCTGCCAAGGCAGAGAAAAACAGGAGAATGGTGCCTTAGTTTTCCTTTCACATTTAATTTACCAGACTAACTTCTATTGCCCTTCCTAATTCAATGGTGCTAGGAAGAACAGGAAAACAAGATATTTGAGAATATAGTATATACAGCACTAAATATAGTAGATTAAAACAACATAATTAACAAATTGACCTAATAAACATGTAAATATACTTTGTCCAGGTAACATTTATAATAAATTAGCATAAAGCATGTCTCAACAAATTTGAAATATTTTAAATTATGCAGAGTATACTTGATACAAGACAATTATGGTAGAAAAAAGAACACCCTAGAAAATCCTTACATAAAAAATATATTTAGGAATGAGTCATGGGCCAAAGAAGAAATCCAAAGAAACTAGAAAGTATTTTCAACTAAATGATAATAAAATTACCATAGTAATATCTGTGGAATACAACTAAATTAATATCTGGAGGAAAATATATATTCTCATTATGTTCTAAAAGAAGAATACCTGAAAAATCAAGACCTAAGTATTCTTCTCAAGAAGATAGAAAACATGGCAAAGTACATGTTTTTTAAAAGTTGAGAGAAGAAAAGATTAAAACAGAAATTGAGCAAGTGGAAAACAAGTCTGTAGTTTTTAAAAGATCACCAATGTCATCAGCTTGTTCTCTGAAAAGAAGTTAAATATCTTCCAAGAGCAACCAAGAGGAGCAAAATATTAAATTTTGAGAGCCAAGAATAATGATGGTTTCATAAAACTGAGCCCCTCCCCGCCAGCCTCATAAGCAATGCTGAAAAAGAAAACCAATACTATACAAAAACTATACTTTCAATATAAGTAGAAGACAGAGAAATTCTACCTTCAAATCCATGCAAATAAAAAGAAAATACAAACTTCTAGCAAGTGATGTCTCGAGAGCTCAACAGAAATCTTTTCTGGTGAGTGAAGGCAGTCTTTGTAAAATTTCATGGTAGATATGTGACCATGTGATTGTGAAAACCTTGTAACTGACACTCCCTTTACCCAGAATATGGGCAGATGAGAAATAAAATAATGAGAAAAATATATATATAAATAATACTAGGGGTTAAGGGGTATGGGATGGTTTGGGTGTTCTTTTTATTTTTATTTTGTTCTTTGTGTTGGAGTAATGAAAATGTCCTAAAATTGATTGTGGCAATGAATGCACAACTATATGATGACACTGCGAGCCACTAATTGTATCTTTGGATGGATTATGTGGCGTGTGAATTTAGCTCAATAAAATTGCTTTAAAAATTTACATGGTAGAGAGTAAAAAGATTTCAGTGGACCTAAGATTGATGTAAAAACCAATGCCACAAAGATAAAGTTATCTCCAATTCTACAGGGAAGAAACTAAAAGTACAGTTGATTTGAGGTGGTAATTTATGAAGGCACTGATTGTAATGGAGAAGTTTAAAAGGAAGGTGTGTCACCTTTTGGAGATTGGGTATGATGAGGAAAAAAAAGGAAAATGAAAAATTTAAGACACTGACAGGCAAAGGAAAATTAAATGATTGGAGGTGACACTGACTCTTAGATCAACATCAACAAAGGGGAAATAACTTTATTCAAAAATCTGTACTCTGCTACATTGACAGAAGAGGGCACCCTTAAATTAACAATTTCATAAACTGCACCAAATCCATAAAATTAATAGATATGGAATGAATCTATCCAAAGCTACTTTAATAAATAGAAAACAGGAATCAAAATACTTCAGGTGATGAAAATTCCTCCCCAAATCAACCATAAAGCAGAAAAAAAAGTATAAAACAACACTCCAAACTGGATTAAACACTTTCAATCAAGCATCTGAGGATATGAGAACTACCTTCATTCACAAGTCCAAAAATTAAAAACAAAACAAAACAAAGTGGGCCAATGAAATAAAAGAAAAAAACAAAATCATCTTGGAAATTAATATTTAATTACATGGTGCCTAAGGGAAAGGGGACTGTGCCAGTTTGAATGTATTATGTCCCCCAAAATGCCATTATCTTTGATGTAATCTTGTGTGGGCAGACATATTATTGTTGATTAGATTGTAATTCCTTGATTGAGTGTTTCCGTGGAGATGTGACCCATCCAACTGTAGGTGGTAACTCTGAATGGATAATTTCCATGGAGGTGTGGCCCTGCCCATTAGTTTGGGCCTTGATTAGTTTACTGGAGCACTATATAAGCTCAGACAGAAGGAGCGAGCTTGCTACAGCCAAAAGGGACACTTTGAAGAATGCACAGGAGCTGAGAGAGGAGCTGCAAATGAGGAACAGTTTGAAGATGGCCATTGAAAGCAGACTCTCGCTCCAGAGAAGCTAAGAGAGGACAAACATCCCAAGAGCAACAGAGAATGACATTTTGAAGAGGAGCTGTGGCCTAGAGAGGAATGTCCTGGGAGAAAGCCATTTTGAAATCAGAACTTGGAGCAGACACCAGCCACGTGCCTTCCCAGCTAACAGAGGTTTTGCAGACACCATTGGCCATCCTCCAGTGAAGATACCCAATTGTTGATGTGTTACCTTGGACATTTTATGGCTTTAAGACTGTAACTGTGTAACCAAATAGACCCCCTTTATAAAAGTCAATCCATTTCTGGTGTTTTGCTAAAAGGCAGCATTAGCAAACCAGAACAGGGACTAAAATAAAAATTTAATGAGGGAGCAAAAGTTAAAGGTGTCAGAGAGAATGTAGTTGAAATGGAAGATAGGCAAAGAAGAAATATATATATATTATATATATATATTATATATATATATTATATATATATTATATATATATAATATATGTATAATTGGACTCCCTAAAGAAGAAAAACTGAAAAATGGAACAGAATTAATATATTAAATCTTTTCTCAAAAAGGTAGGTTATGAACAGCAATGTAGACAAGAAGAGAGACCAAATACAGAAATAATAAAGATAAGAGCAGAAATTAATGAAGCACAGGTAATGAAATAATAGGATCTGCCTTAAACAAACAGAAAAACAGACAAAATATGTGAAATAATGTTTTCCAGACTTGTGACAAAAAGCCATAAAGGACTGTAATCTCTAAGGAAGGGGAACTTACAAGGTTAACCCTATGATTACACCAGCTTATGGCCTGGTGGCAGGGAAGGGAAATCCAAACACAGCTTTACATTCTTGTTGAGTTGAGGAGACAGAGATTGGAGGCCAAATTATCAAAAATTTTCTGAATAGCACAGCAGAAAAGACAGAGCTACACATAGACATAGGAATTTGGAGATCTACAGAAAGATCTGCTGAAATCTTTGAGAAGCATTCTCAGCATAGGAGAAACTTCTGAAGCTGGGGAAAGAATCACTGGAAAGAGTACACATGATCATTACCTGGAACTGAAACAGAGCTGAGAATGGTCCATGTTCCCAGACTAGAATGGAAAGAGTTTGTAAAACACGGGGCATCAGGTAGAATCTTCAAAAGGGTATCATCTTTGTAGTCAGACTTAATTAGCCCTACTCAATAAGTTCTTCAGGACCTGCTTGAACAAAGGTTAAAAGCAATCCCCAAAAGCATCCAGCTAATTCCAATTACTTAACAGTGTGCTGGGAAAAATTTCAACAATACTTAAAGAATACAACAAGGTCCAGAACTAACAAAATAAAGTTCAAAATAGGTACTTAATCAAAATTAATTTTCAACCAGAAAAGCAGGAAAATATTACTCCTAGACAGAGAAAATATAAATCAATAATAACAGATTCAGATGTGATATATATGAAGGAACAAGCAGAGTGATGTGTTCAAACTACTTTTATTAATATACTTCATATGTTCAGGACAGTAAAGGAAAACATAACCAAGATGAGCAGAAAAGGGATGATATAAACACAACATTCAAAAGGACTTCTAGAGATGAAAAACATAATATCTAAAATGAAGAATAAATGGATATTTTTAAGAGCAGATCAGACACTGTTGGAGAAAAAATCAGTGAACTTGAAGATATGGCAAAAGAAACTATCCAAAATGAAATACAAAGAGAAAATAAAGTTTGGAACTAAATAAAAGTCTCAGATAGCTCTGAGACAATGTCAAGCACTCATTTTATTGGAGTCCCATGGAAAAAAATAGTTTCTCAGGAAGAGAAAAATATGTGAACAAATAATGGATAAAAGTTTTCAAAATTGTTGAAAATTATTAATCTATAGATACAAGACACTCAACAAATTTCAATTTGTATAAAGATAAAGAAAACTATGCCAAGGCACATCAATTAAATTATTTAAAACCAATGAAAGGGAAAAGCATAAAGGAAGTAAAAGAAAGAATGACACATTATGTACAGAGGAAAGCACATAAGAATAGAAATAGGATTCTTGTAAGAATCTGTATGAGCCAGAAAAAAAAAAAAAAGGACACCTTTTAAGTACCAGCAACAACAAATTTCAAAAAAAGGCAAACAGCAGATGTTTTCAGAAAACCAAAGATGAGAAAATGCAGTGCCAGTAGACCTGAAGGAAGTTCTTCAGGTGGTATGAAAATAATACATGTGGAAATGTTAGTCTACACAATGGAATCAAAAGCAGCAGAAATGGTGAAGATGTAGCTAAATATAAAATGCAATTTTTCATTTTTGAAGTTCATGAAAAGTTACCTGTTTGAAACAATAATAATGTATTTTCGGATTTTAGCACATACAAAGTGGTGTAATAATATATACTTTTTAAATGCAATTATATTGAGATATATTGTTTAAACCCTAGAGTTAAAGATGTATATTGTAAAGATGCATACTGTAAACCCTAGAACGATAACAACAACACAAAATGCATCAAAGAGGTATAGGCAATAGAAATGGGGACAGGTCAAATGAAATAAAAAGAGAAAATAAACTCAACAATTTTAAGAAAAGTAACACAAAAGGAATGAAAACCATATGAATTTAATGAGAAACAAATCCAGATGGTAGATTTAAACCAAACTTTGTCAATTATTAGATTAAATCTGATTTAATGTAATTAAATTAAAAAGCAGAGATTGTCATGTTGGATGAAAAATCAGTGCCCAACCATATGCTGAGCACAAGAAAACCATGTTAAATAAAAATAATTGAAGTTTAAGTTAAGATAGGAAAAGATATACCATGCAAAAACTAGGCAAAAGAAAGCAGGAGTAGCTATATTATTATCAGACGATATAGATTTCAGAAGAAATTTACCAGGGACACAGATTGATATTTTATAGTGATAAAAGGGCTAATCCATAAAATGTGTATGTACCTAATAACAGAATCGAAAATCCATGAATCCCAAACTGATAGAACTGAAAGGAGAGATAGGCAGATTCAGTTATAATTGGAGATTTCAAAACACCCTTCTCAGTAATTGAGAAAATGAATAGAAAGAAAAGCAGTAGGGATATAGAAGACGAAAAACAATATCTAGCTTTACCTACTTGATTTATAGAATGGTTCACACAATAGCAGAATATGAATTCTTTTCAAGAGCACATATAAAGTTCACCAAGATAGATTATATTCTGGGCCATAAAATAAATTGAATGAAATTTAAGAGAATTAAAAACATGTAAAGGTTATTCTCTGATTGCACCTGAATTAAACTAAAAATCAATAATGTAAGATAGCTGGAAAAGACTGAAGGCACACACACAAATTCAACAATATAATGATAGCATCACTGCAGATCCTGCCTATATTAAAATATGAATATATTATGCCAATAATTTGAAAAGTAAGACAAAATACACAATTTTCTGGAAGAGTGCAACTTATGAAAATTGCTAAAAAATGGAAAATCTGAATGTTTCTATAACTATTAAATGTATTGAAACTATACTGAAAATCTTTCACAAAGAATATGCCAGGCCATATAGTTTTGAAGGAGTTCTAAAAAAAATTTTAAAAGAAAAAATTTCAGTTTTATAAATACTTTTACACATTAGAATAAAGGAGCCTACTCTCAAATTTTATGAGGCTAGATAAAATTTAATACTAAAATCTGACAAGGACAGAATATGAAAAATTAAAGTCTAATTGAAGTCATAAGAAGAGCTGTAAAAATCCATGAACAAAGAAAATGTAGCAATAAATCAAATGTTTAATACATCATGATAAATTTGGACTCATCCTAGTAATTTAAGATTGTCTTAACTGTAGAAAATGAATGTAATTCACTGTATCAGCTGATTAAGTATAAAAGTCATATACTCATCTCAATATGTGCAAAAAAAAAAGGTTTGATTAAGAGAACTGAAGATTATCCTTAAACCAATAATGAGCATCTACTGAAAGGTAAACCAAACTTGATATTTAATGATGAAATGTTGAAAACATGCCCTTTATAATTAGTAATAAGCAAAAATGTTCTTTCACCTCTCCTTTACAACTTTGCACTGGAGATCCTAGCCAGCCCAAACAAGCAAACACAAAAATAATATAATATTTGGAAAGATGTAAGCAAAACTATTATTAATATTGAAAATATTATTATGCAAAAAGTCCAAAGGAATCAATAGTCAAATTACTAAAATTAAAAAGAAAATTGAATAAATTTCCTAGACATAAACATTATTGTAAAATCATTAATTGTGTTCAAATTGCCAGTGAGAAACAGAAAATGAAAACTAAATTAAGCACTCCTTAAAATTACATCAAAACTATCATCTACTGAGGAATACATCTACCAAAAGGTATTTAAGAATTCTGTGGCAAAATTAGTATAAATATGGAGAGAAATAAAAAAAAAGCTAAATAGAGAAATATATTATCTGGATTGGATGGCTAAATATTTTTAAATATTTAAATTTTCCCTAAGTTGATTTATACTTCCAATGCAATCCCATTCAGTATCCCAACTGTAGTTTTATAGAACTTTTATGAAATGGATACATAAATGCAAAGAGTTAGCAATAGCCAAGTATCTCCTTGAGAAGAGGAATTTGATATAGGGCATCTATGAAAAATCTTTGGCTATAAATAATATTTAATGGTAAAATATTAATATTTTCTCCCTAAAATCAGGAACAACAAAAAATTGCTTTCTCTTACCACTTCTATTTCCCATTTACTGGAGGTGAAATCTATTGCAATAAGGTAAGAAAAAGAAACAGTCATAAATTTTGGAAAGGAAGATATAAATCAATCTCTATAGAGATAACATGAAGATTTTTATGGAAAATCCTCAGGGATCTACAAAACTAGAAGTAATAATTGAATTTATCAAAACCATAAACACATTGTTAACATACAAAATCAATTGTATGTTTACATGACGGAAGCAAACAATTGCAACACTAAATATTCCATTTACAATGGTGCCATAAACCCACTTTGGATTTAAAACACATGCAAGGTTTTTTTCTTTCCACGAAAAACTGCAGTACCTTGTTCAGAGAAAGTTAAAATAAAAAGACTTAATAAACAGGATGTAAACTACGTTTCCAACTCAGTATTCTGAATATTTCAGTGCTTCCCCAATTGATCTATAGATTGAACACAAACCCAATCAAAATTCCAGGAGGTTATTTTGTAGAAATTGAGAAGTTGATTATATTAAAATGCAAAAGTTATAATAGATAAAATAATTTTTAAGACAGAATAAAGTTGGAGGAATTGCAGTAACTGATTTTAAGTTTTCCTATAAAGCTTACTATAAAGTAATCAGTACCAATTAGCAAAATGATTGACATATAAATCAATGGAATATAATGGAGAATTCAGACCCATCTAAACATTGCCAATTGATTTTTTTTAATGAATCAAGGGAATTTAATGAGTAAAGGAAAGTCTTTTCAACAAATTATTGGAAGAACTGCACATCCTTTACAGGAAAAAAAATCAAATTTTAATTCACAGATACACAAAAAATAGTATTTGGGCATGACAGACCTTTATATAAAAGCTAAACTTTTAAGGATTTTTAAAAATATCTGATTTTCAAAAGACATCATTAAGAAAATTAAACTATAAGCCACAGAGTGGAAGAAAATATTCACAATCATATATGTGACAAAAGACTTGTATCTAGAATGTATATAAACTGCAAGTGAAAAATGGGGAAAATAATTGTACAGATACTTCACAAAAACAAAAAAGAATGGCAATAAGCACATGAATAAAACATCATTAGTCATCAGTAAAATACAAAGTACAACAAGCCATCACAATGGCCAATATTAAAAAGACTGAAAATACAAGTGTTGACAAGGATATGGAACACTGGAATTTTCATACATTGCTGGTGGGAACATGAAATAGTGCAATTACTTTAGAAACTCTTTAGAATTTTCTTAAAAAGATAAATATATACCTATCAAGTGACCCAGCCATGCTACTACTTCATATTTACCCAAGACAAATTTAAATCTATGTCCACACATATAGTTATACATAAATGTTCAAATGAGCTTTATTCATAATAGCCAAAATGGGGCAACAATTCAAATTCCCATGTGCAAGTGAAAGAAGGAACAAATCATGGTATAACCATACATGGAATAGTATTTATCAATAAAAAGGAAAAAAAACTACTGATAGATGCACAACATGAATGAATCTCAGTATCATTTTACAGAGTGAAAATAGTGAGAAAATATTGTATAGCAATTGATTCCATGTATAAAAAACTAAGAGTCCAAACCAATCCCAGCCTGGAGAGAGAGCAGCAGGAGATATGGATGGCAAAGGGTCATGGGAATCTTTTGGGAAAATGTAAATGCTCTGAATCTTATCTGTTGTAGTAGTTTCATTTCATGAGTGTACATAACTGTCAAAGCTCATCAAATTGTACATTAAAAGGATTCATTTTACTGCATGTAAATTACATCTCAATAGGGTTTATTTTTAAAAGGTAAGGGATATTACAAAGAATCTTATGTCAATGAAGTTGACAACTTAGATAAAATAAACTAAATCCTTAAAAACACAACTTACCAAAACTGATACCAGAAGAAAGCCTGAATTGCACTGCATGTATTAAAAAACTGAATTTGTTATTCAAAACACTTTTCACAGAGAAAACGCCAGGCCTACATAATTTTAAGGATGAACATGATCAAATATTTCAGGAAGAAATAGTGTCATCTTACCACTCTTGCAGAAATAATATTTTTGACAAAACAGGACAAAGATATTACAACAAAAAAATTGCAAACTAATGTGTCTATGAACTGACCAAAAATATCCTTAGCAAAATTTTGCCAAATTGAATTTGGCGGTATATAAAAAGGAGAATATATCTTGACAAAGTGGCGTTTATCCTCAGAATGCAAGTTTGGTTTAGCATTTAATAATCAGTGAATGCAATTCACTAGACTAACTATATATATGCATATGTTTTACAAAATCCAACATCTATTCATGATTAAAAAAAACCTCAGCTAATTAAGAATTAAAGAAAATACCATCAACCCCCAAAAAAGGCAATGATTAGAACTTAAAGCTACCATTCAACTTAACAGTGAATCTATGAATGTTTTTTTTTCTCACTAAGACCAGAAACAAGCCAAGGATGCCTGTTCCTACATCTATTTAACAATCTACTAGAAGTTCTGGCCCTTGTAATTAGGCTAAATAAATAAACAAATATCAAAAGAAAAGAATACTCCTTATTAGCCAACAGCATGATATTTAGAAAACCCTGAGAAACTTACAAAATATTACTAGTATTAATGATTAAATTTAGCAACATACAGGATTCAAGGTCAGTACACAAAAAATAGTACAATTTCTAAATTCCTGCAGCCATAAATTGGAAAATGAAATTATGAAAACACCACTTAACAATAACATTAAAACATTAAAAACATACTTTGGGTTAGATTTAATCAAAGATACGCAAGATCTATACTAACAACACCAAATAATGCTGAATCAAATTAAATAAGATCTAAATTAATGACATTATATACCACGTTCAATAAATGGAAGACTCCATATTTCTAAAATATTAATTTGCTCTAAATTGAGTTATAGTTATAAATGCTCTCCCAAACATAATTTTGCTAGTGTTTTTTCGTACAAAGTTATTTGTTTCTCTGAAATTTACATTGCATTGCAAGTGACATAGAATGGCCCAAGCTACCTGGAAAAAAAAAAAAAAACAATAGAAACCGAGACTACTTGATTTTAACATCTACAATAAAGCTACGGTAAGTAAAACAGTATTTTGGTGTAATGATAGGAAAATAGATTAATTGAACTGAATTGAAGTTGCAGAAGTAGACCAATCTTATACAAAGGTGACAAGGCAATCCAATGGAGAAAGTCTTTCCAACAAATAATCTTTGAACAACTGGATATCCATATGGAAAAATAAGCTGATACCTTCCTAATACCATCCACAAAAATTATTTTATGTTGGGTCACTCTGTAAAATCTAACATTAAAGACTTCTATATAAAAACATAAGATAAAACATCTGTAACCTTGGGTAGAAAATATTTATTAGAAAGGATTTAAAAATAACTGTCTTTAGAAACAAATGGTAAATTGGACTTCATCAAAATTAAAATCTTCTGCTCCTCCAAAGACACTGCTAAGAAATTGAAAATGCAAGCCAGAGATGGAAGAAAATATCTGCAGTACGTATATCTGTCAAAGGTCTTTTAGCCAAGATATATAAACAACTCCTACAACTCAATAACAAAAATATTTTTAAAATCATTAACAATAAGATAAACCCCTAATAAGTAAAAGACTGAAATAAATGCTTCACCAGAGAAGATATGCAAATGGCCATTAAGCACATGAAAAGGTGCTCAATATTATTGGTCATCAGAGAAGTGCAAATTAAAACCAAAATGGGATACCACTGAATACCCACCAGAATGTTTAAAATTAAAAAGTTTGACAACCAATACATTGGTGAGGACAGGAAGAAACTGGGTTTCTCATACATTTGGCAGTGTCTTAGAAAGTGAAACTTACATTTATCTGATGACCTAGAAATCCTGCTTTTTATTTACTCAACAAAATAAAAATCTGCATTCAGAAAAAAAAGATTTATAAAGGAATGCTTATTGCAGCTTAATTAGTAGGAGATAAAAACATCCATCAGTAGGAAATTGGATGAACAAATCATAGAATGATGGAATAGTACTCAACAGTAAAAAAGAAAGACCCATTGATACACAACACAAAGGGAAAATCTCAAAAATCTTAAAATTTGAGCAGAGAAATCCAGACCCCAAAAAATACATACTGTATTACTCCAAATACATGAAGGCAGAAAACAGCAATGTTGCTAGAAAAAAGAATAGTGGTTGCCTATGTGGAGTGAGGACTGACTGGAAAGGGGAATGAAGTAATTTTCTTGGATGATGGAAATGTTCCATATTTTGATTGAAATATTGGTTGCATGGGTTTAATTCAACTAATCAAATTGTACCATAGTCTATATATTGCATACATATTGCAGTATGCAAAGTTTATCTCGATAAAATGAAAAATAAATATAAAAATAACACAAAACATAATCACTTAATGTTGGTAACTACAATATAATCAATGAAACCAAACCAAAATTTTTAATTCTAGAATTAGTAATTTAATTCTATAATTAGTAAATTCTAATTGACAAAACAAATTCATGCTTTAACATCTTTTATGAGTTAGCAATTTATCTAAGAGTAAGGCATAGGTTGGTAATGCCTACAGCATTCCAATCTGACTGTGGCAATTCTGGAATTCAAGATTATAGAAAGCTCATATCCAGAATTGTCACAGACTGAGCTGACCCCATAAATTTTCCCTGTCACCTTCACATATATTGAAATGCTAAATATTCTCTAAATTAAATATATAGCTAAGCTCAAAAACAAGAAAAGGGAAGGGAAATCCCAGGTGCCAGAAAAGCAAAGGAAATTCAATGCTAAAAACATATGTGATGGCTTACACTAAATATTTCCATAGGTGTAGCAGTGGGTAACAGAGACCCAAATATGCTGTGATTTAAACAAGATGGAAATTTACTTCCCTTTAGCATGATAGTCCAGAGGGCCCGGATTAGACAGGGGGTGATTTGTGTGCTGCCTGGGCATCTATCTTCCTTTGGCTAAGCCACTTGCCTCCACAATGACCTCTGGCCTAGTTTCCATCCCTGGAACATAAACTTCCCCAGAGCATCTGCAGCCACCACTCACACCACCCACACAACTCATGCAGAAATGATAAGCTAACCATCCCCAATGCCCTCAGTCCTTTTCCTTTTTCATGCTCATTTGCTTGGAGCTAACCAATCATTGACTCCCATGGGAAATCTAATGTCCACCCCTGGTTAACAACAAAGGCACAAACCCTCAGGTCCCTCTTTCTTTGCTTGTGTTCTCCCCTCTTGCTGGTTGAGCCACCCAAACCAATCGTTCTTCCCATTGACCTCTCGCAGTGCCTCCTTTCTCAGCACCTGTAAGTAACAAACTATCTGTTCCCATGCCTTATGTCCTCAGCTCCCCATTGTGGTACACCTGGCCTCCATCCAGACCCAAATTTAAAATCCATCTTAATTAACTAGAAACAGAGATTGTTTTGCTCCATGAGATTGTTTTGGACCCAATCTATCTTGCTACTCAAACACACCTAAATGTATGGCTGCTACTTGAATGGCCCAAAACAGGGCATATACTAAGCATCGGAATGGGAGAAGGGACAAAGAGACACCCACTCTCATTTTAATGATTTGTCCCAGAAGTTTCACACAGCATCCCAAGTCAAATTGACAGAACATAGTGAATAACTACTGCCAGTTGCAAATGTGTGAAAGAGTTATCTTTAATCCATGGTCATGTGCCCAAATAAAATGTGGGTTTATTTTACTGGTAGGTAATGGGGAATGAAACTGGTTTGATCTAAAGGCAAATAGTGCAAAGACTAGGATTTTATTACCCACACAGGAAAGGGATTTGAAGCCTCAGTGTCTCTCATGGTAAATATTTGGAACTGAGTTTTCCATCTAAATTCAGGCACCACAAAAATCTATGTCATTAATGAAATGGAGACTTGAATAATCCTTATACACAGGAAGGAATCTGAACAACTGGCCAGGACAATAAATTGGACAATATACTACACTAACCATGAAAAATTAGAACCTTTAGGTGGATTGTGATTTCTTAGTATACGTATAGCATGTGCATGCCATATCCTACATTTTAAATAAAAAATGGTTTTGGACCTAGAAGCTATAAACAACTATGAACATTTCCCCAAAGAGAGACATGTAGGATCCCACAGAAAACAGCTATCATGATGAAAAGCTCACAGTCAAAATTATAATCCACATAAGAAAACTATCAATTATGAAAGGATTTCTAAATATCTCAGATAATAGAGAAACCTGAGATAGACTTTAATGTTCAAGAAGGTAAAGTAAGAAATTTTGTTTCAAAGGCAAAGCAAAACTTAATGATAAGAACAGGTAGATACGAAAAGGAGCCAAATGAGAGATTCTGTAACTGAAAGAATTTATTAAAATATCTGTTAAAAATCTTTGTTTCCTCTGTGGCAGAGTAAGTTCCTAACAAACTAAGCCTTCCACAGATAACAACCATGAACTCAGACAACATACGATTAAACTTACTTGAAGGCTGTGGGGAGTGAACAAAATCAGTCAGATTTCAGAAAGGAGTTGCAACTTAAAGGAACAGAGCGAGTTTCCCATTTTCAGGGCTTTGGCTTGAAGGTGGGCTTCAATAAAGGAACAAGGGATGGTTAAAATTTCAATAGAAACCTCTGTCTTTTCTGGCCTAAAATAAAATAACAAATGGAGCAATGGGAAACCATTGCCACATAAAGGAAAGAAAATTTCTAGGTGGGAGAGAGCGGGTTGAAGGGTGCCACAATTTCTATACATGAACTCAAGACCCTTGCTCACAACAGACTCAAGGCAGTTTGCATCACAGGCAAAAAAGAAAATGCTGACCTGAGATTTTGACCGCTACTCGGAACAGGCAAGAATAAATTTGCCGTATTAGTCTAGTCAGGTTAATTGCCAACTAACACATCAACACCCTCAAGAGGAAAAAGAGAATCCAGTGTCTCCATTACAACAGTGTCTCCATTCACAATGTTGGGAATACAATCCAAAATTACTCAAAATACAAATACCCAGAAAAACGTGACCCAATGTCAAGGGTAAAGATAATCAGCAGATGCCAACCTGACATGATCCAGAAGCTGGAATTAGCAGATAAGGACTTCAAAGCAGCTATTATAATTATGCTCAATGACATAGTGGAAAATATGCTCATAAAATTGAAAAGATAGATGTTTTCATTTTCTGGCTGCTGAAGTAAATACCATGCAATGGGTTAGCTTAAACAATGGAGAGTTATAAAAGCTCAGAGTTTTGAGGCAAGGAGAGGTCCAAATCAAGTCCAAATCAAAGCCTTATCAAGACAATGCTTTCTTTCCAAAGACTGGCATTCTGGGGCTGGCTGCCAGCGATCCTTGGACCTTAGCTCTTCTATTACAAGGCACTGCACATGGCAGCCTTTTCTGGTTTCCCCCTCTGTTTTGGGTTCTGGTGACTTTATCAGCTCTCTCTGTGACCTTCCTATATGACCTTCAATAATAGGATGAGGATCCATCCTGGGCCACACCCTATCTACAATCTCATCAAAAGGTCTTACTCACAACAGGTTCACACCCACAGGAATGGATTTAATTTAAGAACATGTTTTTCTGGGGTACATACAGCTCCAAAACCACCACAATGGGAATCTTAGCAGAGAAATAGAAAGCATGAAAGAATTACCAAATGGAAATTTGGAGACTCAAAATCTCTAAATCATAAATAAAAATTGTCTGTATGGGCTTAATAGCAGAATGATGATAACCAAGGGAAGTATCCAGGATTCAGAGATAGATACAGAACTTATTCAGAGAGAGAAAAAAAAATTTTTTAAATAAATGAGCAGAGATTCTGGGACCTGTCAGATATTATGAAAAAGACTGAAATACATTAATTAGAGTCCCAAAATGAAAGGAGAGAGAAAATGGAGCAGAAAAATTATTTGAAGAGTAATCATTGAAAACTCCCTAGTCTTGGTGAATGACATAACTGTAGGGATTCAAGAAGTTCACTGAATTCCAAACAGGACCAAAATAAGAAACCTGGGCATATCATAGTCAAATTGCTGAATACCAAATAAAAAGAAAAAAAATTGAAAGCAGCCAGAGAAAAGAGAGGTGAAATATCACAATAGTTTCATCAAAACTATTGAGGTGGAACAAGGGAACAACATATTTAAAGTACTGAAAGAAAAAAACTTGTCATCCCAAAATTCTATACCCAGAAAATCTATCCTACAAGGATGAAAATTATATTAGTTGTCTAATGCTCTTGTAACAAGTTCCCAAACTTAGGGTGTTAAACAATACGTATTTATTATCTTAGAATTCTGGAAGTCAAAAGTCCAAAATGGGTCTCACAAGACTAAAATAAAGGTGTTGAGAGGGCTGCCTTCCTTCTGGAAGTTCTAGAGGAAGAATTGGTTTCCTGCCTTTTCCAGTGCTAGACGCCACCTGCAGTTTTTGGCTTGTGACCCCTTCTCTATCTTCAAAGCCAGAAATGGCAAGTTGAGTCCTCACATCAGATCATATCACTCTGACTAACTTTTATGCCTTGACTGTCTCCTTTTAAGGACCCTCGTGATTACATTGGACTAAGCTGGATAATTTTCAGGATAATCTTATCCTATCTCCAGGATAATCTTCCTATGCTAGGGTCACCTGATTAGCAATTTTAATTCCATCTGCAACTTAAATTTCCTTTTCTACGTAAGGTAACATATTCACAGGCTCCATGAATTAGGGCATGGACATATTTGGTGCTCATTATTCTGCCTACCACAAAGGCTGCAATGAAGAAATGTGTGTACATTTAAAAAAATGAAGGAAATGAATTGCCAAAAAAAGTGCATTACAAAAAATTCTGAGTAATAAAAGACTACTTTTTCCTTTTAATTTCTATAAAATACATGTGACTATTTAAAATAAAAAATACAACATTGTGCTCTGAAGTTTATTGTGTATGTTGATGAAATACGACAACTATAGAATAAAGAATGATAGGGATGCTAAACAGACATATGGTTGCAGAGTTTGTACATTTTATGTGAAATGGTATAATATTAACTCTAAGTGGACTATGGAAAGATAAGAGTGTATATTGTAATCTCTAGAGCAACCACTAAAATGTAACACAGAGTTATGGTTAAAGAACCAATTGATGGCTTAAATTGAAATTCTAAAAAAAAAAATAGATTTAAATCATCCAAAAGAAAGCAGGAAAAGGGGAACAGAAGAGCAGAAAACACAGGGAGAAAACAAACAAAAAAATCATATGGTACACCTAATCCAAATAATTAGTGAAATGGTAATGTACTAAAAATTCTGATTGAGAGGCAGAGGTTATCAGAATAGATCAAAACACAACACACAACACAAATACATTCAAAGTAAATGAAGGGAAGATAAATACCATGTAAACAATAAGCATAAAAGGCTTTTAGTGGTTATTTTAAGAACAGATTAAATAAACTAAAAGACAAAGAATATTACAAGATATGAAGAGAAACACTTCTTAATGATAAAAGGGTCATTTGTCAAGAAGACCCAAAGGTTATAAATATATGTACATCGGGTAAGAAAGATTCAAAACACATGAAGCAAAAATTGATGGACTCAAAAAATATAAACAGACAATTGCACCAATTGCATTAGGAGATTTTTAACACCCTTCTCTCAACAATTGACAGAACAACTAGTCAAAAAAACTTCCTCAGTAAATATATAGATATGAACAAAGCATCAACCACCTTCAGGTAACATTACATCCAACAAATGCAGAGTATGTATTCTTTTCAAATGCACATGATGTTCTTCCCATGATAGATTACACGGTGGGCACAAAACAAATCTTAATAAACTTAAAAGGATAGAAATGATTCCACATATGTTCTCAAACTACCACAGAGTTAGATAAGAAATTTAGGGAAACTTCCAATATTCAGAAATTAAACACTACACTTTTCAATGATCTATGGGCCAAAGAATAAATCATAAGAGAAACTAGAAAATATTTTAAATAGATGATAATGAAAATACAACATATCACATTTTGTATAGTGCAGTTAAAGCTCTGCTAAGTGGAAAAAAATGTTAGCCTTATAGGCTTATATTAGAAAAACGAAAAATGTTTAAAATTAGTGAAATGTCTCCATCTTAAGATTAAAGTAAACTTAAAATAAGAAGGAAAAAAAAATAAAATGATAAGAGCAAAAATCCGTGAAAGAAAACAGATGCATGAGAAAGAAAATTTTAAAAGCCAGAAGTTCTTTTTTTGAAAACATCAATGAAAGCAATAGAATTCTCATTAGTCTGATCAAGAAAAAGAGAGTATACATGTTACCAATATCAGAAGTTAAAAAGGGGTTATTTCCTGCAGATCCTAAGAGAAAAATAAAGTAATATTGCAAACCACTGTATGCTAATAAATTTGAAAACTTAGATAAAATGTAAAAATTGCTTAAAAAAACATAACTTTTCAAAATTGACACTAGATAAAATAGAATGAATTAATGCTTGTTATCTATTAAATAAATTGAATTTTTAATCAATAACCTTCCCACAATGAAAACCTAGGCCCAGATGGTTTCACTTGGGAATTTTGTCAAACTTCAGGAAGAAATTACACCAACTTTATATTAAATATTTCAGAAAATAGAATAAGGAACACTCTTCAATTTGTTTTATGAGTCCAGCTTAATCTAAACAAAGATATTATAAAAAAGTAGAAATTACAGACTAATACATCTCATGTACATAGACTCAATAATCTTTACTAAGTACTAGCAAATCAAAACCAGTAATTTATAAAAAGGATGACACACCATGATCAAGTGAGTTTTATTCAGGAAATGTAAATATTGGTTTAATGTTCAAAAATCAATCAATGTGATTCACTATATTGACAGAATAAATGAGAAAACTATTTGATTATTTTATTAGTTATAGCTTTGATGAAATTTTAAAAATCATTATGAGCAAGTTTAAATGCGGACTAAAAATAGGTTAATTAGGATTTGGTAAACAGGTTAAGTGGAAGATAAATATGGATGTCACAGATAAAGAGATGCAAAAGTTAAGAGATTTGGATGATAGAATGAGATACTCCAACATTTATCTAATGGGAATTTCAAAAGAATAAAATAAAGAGAGTACATTGATAACAAACAGGTAAAGACTGAGAATAGTTTAAGTTGTTGGAAGTCACAAACTCTTACATTGAAGAAGAATAACAAGTGCTAAACTGGATAAACAAAAATATATCCTCTCCTAAACAAATTATATTGAAACTGTAAAAAAACTAAAATGAAGAAAATATTCTAATTACAACTGAAGAGGAGGTAAAAACCCAAACACACAGAAAACCTGCAAAAAATTAAGCTCAGTGAAATTTCAAAAGCAACAATACAGGCCAGAAGTCAATGAGATTCTTCTAAGTTACTAAGGAATCATAACTATTAAATTAAAATTCTAAACCTAGTTAGAGCATTATTCAAAATTGGGGGTGACCTTTTCACATGAAGAAGTTAGAATAGTCATTACCCTGATATCCCTGAAGAGTGAAAGAATGATCAAATTAGAGGAGGGGTTGTAACTGCCAGGTTCGGATTTAACAAATAATTATGACTGCTGACTCATTATATAGATATTTCTTTATAGTGTCTAGTGTATTAAATTAGCCAGAAGGAAATACCTGAAATTTTTGAACTATAATCTAGTAACTTTGACCCTTGACAATGACTGTATAACTATATAGCTTCCATCTTGTGACTGTGATTGTAAAAACCTTGTGACTGACACCCTCTTTATCCAGTATATGGTTAGATGAGTAATAAAATAAAGATTTGCAATTTAAAAAAAAGAGCTAGGATGGGGGTAGGAAAGGGAGTTAATGGTTAACTTGTGCAGTGTTTCCACTCTTATTGATGGACAAGTTTTGGTAATGGATGGCGGTGATGATAGTATAACATTGTGAACATAATTAGCAGGACTGAATCATATATTTGAATGTGGTTAAAAGGGGAAATTTTAGGTTGTACATGTTATTAAAGCATGAATATCTTAGAACTCAAGAGTTTTCTTGAATTCATGAATATCTGAATTTCCATGAACTTTAATATACATGTTGTAAAATGTAATTTAACCACTCAAAGATTACAAACAGAATATAAATTTCTAACGCAAGAGAAGACAAGCAGGGAAAAGTTAAATCTTGCCAATCCCACAGGTTCTATGAAAGAAGAAAAATGAAGAAAGGAACAAAGCAAGTATGGTGAATGAAAAACAGTAGCAATTTCCATTTACATCTGGTCTCTTCTAACTTAGTTTCTATGCCTTATGCCCCCTAGGAAGATGGTGAACCCCTTTTTCAACGAAGCAAGAAATATAGTGAAAAGGATTCATTTTACAAGTCCTCTACACAAAAGTAAGCATTTTTTTCCCCAGTAGAGTTTTGGTTTAAAAATATGATTATCTATTCTTAATGACACATACACTTCTTGTCTGCAATATCCCGAATCCTACAAGTAATTCAGAGAACATCAGACATAGTATTTATAATTAGGGCACACTAGTTGCTAGGGAATAAAAGGTCAAGGCAGATTCTTAGAGAACACTCATGTTTACTAGAGTATCAAAACCAAGACAAGAAAGAAATGTTCAGGGAGAGAGGAGGAGACAAGAGTAAAGAGTCATAGAAAATAAAGAAGAGAGAGCATAAAGGAGCAGAATTAATTTGCCCATTCCACAAATATTTATTGAGAATGTACTATGTGCCTATATTGTAGGTTCTGAGATTCATCAGTAAATAAAACAGAGAGTGATCTCTGCTCCCAAGGGGCTCCCATTGTGTAGGGAGACAATGAGCAATAAACATAATAATAAAATAAGTAGATATATGCTAGAGTAGATAGAGCAGTATTTTTTTATAAAACAAATATAGAATTGTGGTGTTTTGTAGTCTCTTTTTAAAAGACTTATGTAAGTCTTTGAGAAAAAAAATGTGTACAATCTCCATGGAAAATTCCGTAAGGTAATTCCTGAGATACAACAGTCTTAAAAAGTGAAGTATCTTGCAAACTTTGATTCAACTTGCAGACCAATTCTTAACACACTTCTAGTCAGTGTATATAGTATCTCAGAAAAATATATCATTTAAATCTTTTGTAAAATTAAAATATTTTATTAGATTTATCATTTCCTTAAAACAGTCATTTCAGAATGAGTGGTTCAAAATACACACATAAACACTGCAAACTCTATGAACCAATCACTGGTTGACTTTAACTTTACTGATCTTTATTTAATCCTCACAACATTCTATGTGGTAAGCATAATTTTAATTGTAGTACTTATTCATTCTTTTATCCTTAGACCCTAGCACAGTGCTTGAATTTCAGTAACCTCTGAATAAATATTTGTTGAAGAAATGTGGTGAAAGTTGATTTTTTGCAAACTGACTGTGTTAGTTAGGGTTTTCTAGGGAAACACAATCAATGAGAGATATCTATAAACATAAGTTTTATAAAAGTGTCTCACGCAACCATGGGTATGCATGAGTCCAAATTCCATAGGGCAGGCAGCAAACTGGTGACTCCAATGAAGATGTTCGATGAACTCCTCAGGAAACGAACTGGCAACTTCAACGAATGTGTTTGCTGAACTCCTCAGGAAATGAACTGGCAACTTCGACAAACTCCTCAGGAAACACTTCGCTGGTCAGCCGAAAAAGAAGTGAAGGTCCTCTATGTGTCTCAGTTGAAAGTCTTCAACTGACTGAATTAAATCCAGCTGATGGCATTCTCTCATTGTGGAAGTCATGCCCTTCATTGATGTAATCAGTCACCGCTGCAGCCAATTGACTGACAATTTAATAAACCAGCCTGTTGGTTTATGAAGCAGCCACAAATATCTTTGCAGCAACGGTTAGGTCAGTGCTTGCTTGACCAGACATGTGGGTACCATCACCTGGCCAAGTTGACACATGAGCCTAACCATCACACTGACTTTGGTTCACACAGGACTATCTGGAAGGTTATGGCTTGCCCACAGAATGGAAAGATCCAGTTGAATACCAAAATTGGACAGGGCAAGGACAGGCATAACTCCAGGGATTCAGGCAGCAGGATTCCAGGACATCTGTCCAACTATCCTGTCAGGACACAGTGTCTGGAATAAGAATTGTTTGTTTTTTCCATTCAGCATCAAATTGGAGTCCTGCCGCACTGTATCTGTCATACATGCCTGCCAGAAAGAACAGCATCTTTTGAAACTCCAAATAGAAGGCAGTACCTTTTGATCCAAATCCTGATATACAGTAATTGTATTTAATTAGATGTCTGGAGTTTTTGTACCAAGGTATCACGATTTTTATAACTTGGCTGCATTGATGTGGAACACTGGGTATGCTGCTGACTCTACAGAGAGAGATAATCTGGATTTGAGTCATGATTTTAGCCAAAAATAACTGAGTGACCTTAAGCAAACAAATTTGGTTTTCCAAGCCATGGTTTATTGATTTTTAAATAATCTTCTTGCCCAGCTATGAAGGTCAAATGAAATTGTTTGGCAAACTTTAAAACACATATAAGTATATGCATTAGTTTTCTATTGCTGTGTAAAAAATTACCTCAAATTTAGCCTTTTAAAACACACCCATGTGTAATCTCAGGGTTCTGTAAGGGCAGGCATGTCCGATCATGTCTTAGCCAGGTTCTCTGCCCAGGGTTTCACACATCTGGAATCAAGGGGTAGGTGGAGCTAGGTTGACATCTTCCAAGCTTATTCAGGAGGTTGGGAAGACTCAGCTCATTGCAGCTGCGGAAGTCATGGAGACTTGTTTCTTTGGGGACAGCTTAAGAGCATCTGCTGCTGCTCTTTGTCTCTCTTAGGTCCCATATTTTAGGTCAGGCCCACCCAGGATAAACTCCCTTTCGGATTCATTCAAAGTCAACTAATTACAGACTGTAATGACATGCACAAAATCCCTGCTGTATAACATAACATGATCACAGTAGTAATATTCCATCATCATCATCATTCCTGCCCACATTCGAGGGAAGGGGATTATACAGGGTGTGTACACCAGGTGGCAGGGATCTTAGGGGTCAGCTAGGAACTCTGCTGACTATAGTACATGATATTGTTATGAACTAAGTTATTTGAGGATTTATCTTTTCATCAAATGTCCTAATTTGCTAATTTCATAGAGCTTACGAAGATGTTCCTTGGGACAAGATGCTGGCACCAAAGCTTGATCCAGTAGAAACAACGCTGGAAAAAGCTGCTGACCTCGTATCCCAGTGTTTTACGCTGAAAAAATATGAAAGGGCACCAGCCATCACTCAGGTCAGTGAACATTCCTGGGTAACAATTCATTATTTCTGTTGCTGAATAGAATCCCCAAATTTTAAGTCTCAGTAACACTTATTTTATTTTTAAGAATTACTAAAAGAATCAAGTAAATAAACACACACACGTATATATGTCTATATATACATACACACATATATATGTGCATATATATATAATGAGAGTTGTATATGTGTGTATATATATATAAAGTTGAAAATGCCATAATCATAAAAGTCACTGATTATTGCAAGTATTTTATTATAAATAATACATTAAATAAAAGTTACATATTACAAATATATAAATATTATAAATATTTTATTTATTATTTAGAGCTAACCACTTTCTCAAAAGTCATTTGAGTAGCTTACAATGCAGTACACAGAGGGAATAACTGCATTTATTTGAAAAATTGCATGAGAACAAGTAAATAATGAGGAGGACAGGGATAGATGATTCCATCAGAGAACCTATGTTGAGGATAGGTCCTGAAATTTAACCTAGAGCTTAGCTCTGCACTTTTCAAGGCAGAATGGGAACACGAGTCATATAGCTCTTATTTAATAAAACAAGCATACCAAGTTACCAGTAGAGATGGTCATTCTTTTCATCTCTTTAGAGATGAAAAATCCATCACCTGGATTATTACATGCACACCGCAGCCAGTTATTTTTTCCAAAGCATGAATCTGTTCATGTTATTCCACTGACTAAAATCCATCATCACTCTTAAAATCAAGTCCATTCTTCTTGAATCAAGTCCACTCTCCCCGCCAACCTTCACCCCACACACTATATTCTATCTCTGCCAAACTTCTCTCAGTTCCTCAAATGTGCTATACCCTGCCTCAGTTCCTATCTTTTGCAAATAGTGTTCCACCGTCTGCAACAATCTCTCCAACTGTTTTTTGCCAAGCTAAATCCCAAGCATCCCTTTAGGTTTCATCTGAGGCCTCACTTTTGACCTCCCAACATTAAATTATGTCCCTGCCCTGTGCTTGCCATATCTGCCTGTTAAGGAGCCTGGGTAGGCCCTTAGACTACTTCTGATAATGCAACTCTTGAAGACACAAAATATATAGGGTTAAAAAGGAAAAAAATTATGTCAAGTACAGTTCTAAATATTGACCTTTAGCAAGTCCATGGGCCCCAAGTTAAGAAGTTCACACAATCTTATAAAATTTCTTTGACTTCTTCAGAGAAAAACGATAACATAGGGGAAAATATGGGTTTAATATAAAGACTCAAGCCCAAGATTTTCACATAGCAAGCAAAATCATTAAAGGACAAAAAAATATGGTGGTTCCTTGTAATTATATTTTTAAGGTGAGATCTCTCAACTACTTCCAATATTTTTATACTCTGTGAAAATTGCTCATCTCATTCAAATCTAAAAGTTTACCACCTATTCCTTGGTGTTAAATTGTATTAGTATCCAAAGTCCCTTCCCAGGCAAGATGAGGTTCAAAGCTCAGGATCTGGGCTGGGCTGGAAATGGGGGACTGGCCTGGGGCTACAGAGAGTGGGCCAAGCAGATAAAGGTGAGAAGAGTTTCTATTCTTTGCTTGTCCTCTCTCCCCACCAACCTTCACCCCCCATGCTACATATAGCATTGAAAACTAGAAGCAGACCTTTCATCTGGGCTTCAGTCTGCAGGAGTTGGAAGATGGGGCAGCTTCCAGCTATGGCACACCAAACTGAAATCGGAGGTCTGAGAACAGAGCTGGAGACTTGGAGCAAACCCCTGAGCTGCTAGGGATGTTTGGGCGGTGCTTTTCCTAGAGACCCTGGGATGGGGCTATGCTGCAGAGAGGGCTGTGAAGAGCATGGGAGCACCTACATTAGAAATTATGATAGCTAGTTCATTAACTGTCTTATAATTTATTTTGATGATGATTTTAGATGGTTGGTGGACTCTGGGACAGATTTCAAACAAGATCTTTCTTGGCACCGGTCAAACCAATCAATTTGTAAGTTTTATCTCCTAATGTTCTCATTGCTAGATTTTTCACTATCACTCACTATAAATAAGAATCAGATGCTCTAGCATATCCTCTGCTGGAGAGCATCCAGAGACCCTAGGACATCCATCCATCCTTGTGATCTGAAAGGTTACTCAAATCCCATTTCAATTGCTTTGTGTGGACTGCTTTTTCTCATTTTCTGCCTCCTTAAAATTTACCCTATTAAATGTGCCATGATGATTTAAAAACAATGAGTACTTTGTAAATAATTTGATATGAAGAATTAAAATGTTGCAATATTCATGGAAGTCATATAAAAGGAATTCTTGAAGAGTTGTTTTCTACCAACTTTTGTATCACATAGTTATTTTATGTTGTATTAGGACTAGAAACTCTGGGTTTATTGTTAATAATTCCACATTTTGTATTTGTATTGTAAATTCCACATTAGGAATTTGTAATTTTGCGTATTTAATCTAAATAAACTTTTGTTTCTGCCTTTCTATCACCATTTTCTGTCTTTATTTTTGTTTTAACCCCAGCCCACAACCTAGGTCATCTCTGTTTTTATTTTTTAATTACTTTTTAACATTTTGTATATATAAAAAATGTTTAAAGAATTATATAATATAATCTGTATATTTATTACCTAGCTTTAGAAATAAAATATTATCAATACAATGGAAGCCCCTTATGTACTTCTCTCTTAGAATACATACTTTTCTCAGGGATCACCACTAGTGTGGATTTGCTATTTCCCATTTTAATGCATTTCTTTAGTCCTTTAAAGCATATGTGTTATTTTTAACCAATATATGGTATTGTGTTCCATGTTTATAAACTCAGTATGTATTGTCATATATATATCAACACATCTTAATATTTTTGATCCGTATTGTGTTTGCAAAATTCATACACATTGGTCAGTGTTTCACTAGTTGTTAATTTTCCCTGCAGTATAGTCTTCCATTGAATGGATCTACCACAATTTATTCATCCATTCTCATGATTAAGTTTTGTCTGATTTTAATTGCAATCAGAAACAAAGTTCCCATGTCACCATGTGTCCAAGAGTAAAATATTTCTGGATTACATACACACACACACACACACACACACACACACACACTTACACACTTACATCTAGAATTCCTGGGTCAAGAAGTGTGCACTTCTTTGCAACATAAATATTGCCATATTCTCAAAAAAAGTTATGCCAGTGGCCTCTCCCACTGGCAGTGCTTTAATTCCTATTACTGCACATCCTGTTCGGCATTTGGAATTTTCAGATTAAAACAAAAAAAATTGCCAATCCAATAGGTATGAAATTGGGTTTCATTATGAAACTTACATAAATTACCTGATTGCAAATAAGCATTTTGTGTAAGTATATTAGTTATTTCGGTTGTCACCTCTGTAACATTCCTGCTCATATTTTTTGCCTCTCTTGTTTTTTTGTCTTTAGCTATTGAGTACAGAAACTTTTATGTTTAATATTATGGATAAAACTATCTTCTTGGTAATATGCATCAAAGTAACTCCTTTTAGTTTGTGACTCTTCTGTTTATATTATGCCCTTTGTTGAAACGCAGATTTGAATTTTAATGTAGTTGAATTCATCAGTATTTTCCTTCATGGTTTGTGCTTTTTGTGGTGCTTTAAATAAATATTTCCCTATCCTGAAGTAATAAAGATATAATCCTTCTTTTCTATAAATTTAACATTTTTTATTTTTACTGTTTCTCTTTAAAACACCTGAAATTGACTTTTGCTTATGGTATGTGCTAGGGCTCCACTTTTTCCATATAATAACCAATTATGCTAGTCCAATTTAATGACTAGACTGGTGATTTTTAGCCTGTTGGCTGCAAACAATTAGTGGCAAGTCACAAACAGCATTTTGAAAAGTTAAATAGGATAGAAAATAAATACATGGTACTTTAGATGGAACTGTGTATTTCGCAACAAATACTGCAACTAATTATGAAGAATAATGTGAGACAGACAGATATAGAAAGAGATAAACATGTTGTCCAGGAAGAAGTCATCCCATCTTTCGCTCACTGGGACCTCATCTGATTTCCTGGTTTGGGGAGACTTAATGAGAGAGTTAGTATTGTACTTTTAATTTTATATTTGCATAATTACAAGTAATTGCAAAGACTTTTGCCCACACTCAGCAAAATTAATGAGAATTTTTACTAAACTGCAGTTATAAAAAACAACATGAAGGATAACATTTTTCAAGTCTTTGGTAATTGCACCACTTCAGTAAAACCGGTATAAATTGCTATTTAAAAAGGAATTGTTTTACTATTACAAGAAAAGAGCATAATGGTGTGGAAAGATACAAAGCCAAAATCAAGTTTGGCTGCTAAATATGGAAATGCAAATAGTGACAAAGTTGACAAAAATACCAGGCCTTGTAAGAAAAAGTTGATTTTATTGAGCCATATTCCAAAAATAGTAACTGTAAGATTTTTATAAAGATTATGTAAAATATGGTTTTACCAAATATGTAATACAGTCCAATATAACTAATAGACTCCAGTATATAAATTGAATTGTAATCATTCAAATTAAAAGTTTCCTATATTTTAAAAATTATAAAACCTTGTAAAAACAACAAGCTGAAATTATTGATAATCCTATTCAAATATTTTTAATAGAATAGGAATGTAAATTTGTGGGTATTAATTCCTAGCAGTATGTGAATGTTTGTAAGAAAACTTTATCAGCATTGATTTAGTTACACATCATGTAATAAAATGATAAATTACTCACCAAGAAGCTAAATTTTAAAATTTCAGTTTATATGGAACTTTTTTTGTTGATGGTAAATTAGCAGATAAATTAAAAGCTATGTCTTATTCAGTGTTGCCACATCTCACAACTCCAGAGAGTGCAATTCATCCTGGAGCCTGCCTCTGAGTGACTGTTTCTTCCAGGAGTCCACAAGAAAACCTGTGTGTGAATGTCTATAGCAACTTTATTCATAATCACCAAAACCTATGAACAACCAAGATGCCTTCAACAGTGAATGGACAAACAAACTGTAGCTCATTCCACACAATGGAATACTATTTAGCAGGGGAAAGGTACTCTTGCAACAGAAAACGATGTGGATGAATCTTAAATGCATTTTTCTAAATGAGAGAAGCCAGGGTCCGACCCATAAGGCTGAATATCGTATGTTTGCACTCCTATGACATTCTAGAAAAGTCAATACTGTAGGGGTGGAAAACAGATAGGCTCTCTAAGTGCTAGAGAAGGGAGGAGGGGTTGACTACAAAGGGTCCACACAAGGGAATATTTAGGATGATGGACTGCTCTCTGTGGGACTGTGGTGGTGGAGACATGAGTCTACATTTCTTAAAACCCATAGAACCATATACATCACAAGGATGAATTTTACTGAATGCAAAGTAAAAAAAAAACAAAAAAAACAACAAAAAAAAACCCAGGATGTTGTGGGAATCCAGAACGGGATTCAGATTGTGACAAACAAATCTAATTGTGTTACAAATAAATGGCATAACTAGACTTAAATAGGTGGGGGAAGGGGAAGGAGTTGACATCAGCAAGTTTGGAAACAGTATTGAGACTGGATACTGCAAGACTAATGACAAAAAGGACTGTATATAAGCACTATCCTCTGGTTGGTAGATTGTTTCTTAGGGGGACACAGGTTGCCAATTTTGAAACTACTTACATGTATACTAGCATCGAACAAGTAAGTAAATATTTCCTCAATATTTTGTAGATAGTGGGAGCCAGGTTTCTTCCCCTAAGGGGACAGGAAAAGGGAGAATAAACTGTGATGTGATTAGAGTAGGAGATATCCTATGAACTCATGCTCATTTTAATTTATATACAATTGGATAGACACAGAAATAAATATGTCCATATACATGGGCTCAGATACATACATATATCTCTAGCTTTGTTTGCTTGAAAGGGCCTAGAAGCAGTGGTACCCCATAGCCAGAAACAAACCCAACACCTAGATGTTGGCTTTTAAACGCCATTCTCCAATAAAAGGAACCAGACAACCTCAAGAACTGACTGATTTTAGGGCTAGAGAAGGGGGATGGGGGGTGGGGAGATAATCCTGGAGCTTCTTGTAATGCCAGAAACAGCTGTGCTCTTAAATAAGTTAACTTCTCTGTTCTGTGGTTGTCTTATCTCTGCAAAGGGGCATTAGACTAGATGGTCAGTAAGAGCTATGCAAATGCTAAAATTCTATATGCCTCAGAAAATAAGTGGTCCAACTGCACCAAAGATAGCCTGTCTAATCATTAATAAGAATACAGCAAAAGAAAAGTCCAAGAGGAGAGGCTTTCAGAGACAGACAAACCATAAGGGAGTCAAAAGAGAGACGTATTTCAATCGTGACTTGGGGTCAGTTTGTTCTGTTTGTGATTTTTATCGCATAAAAAACTGACATCTTTAAATGATTTTTGTTTAAAATTCCAAACTTTTGGAAGCTAATTCCTATGAGATATTTCTGAAGACTTTTTAAAATTTAAAATTAGAAAATATTGTATTGTGCTACTTTGATGTTTATTAAATTAATAATTAATAATATGATTGCCCATTTTTTTTCTTTTTCTAAGCGTGAGTC
The DNA here is from genome assembly GCF_015220235.1 of Choloepus didactylus. Lineage (NCBI taxonomy): Eukaryota > Metazoa > Chordata > Mammalia > Pilosa > Megalonychidae > Choloepus > Choloepus didactylus. Next base: position 158,565,744 of record NC_051311.1, on the reverse strand, counting down.
CAAGTTCTAGAAGTAAATACATACCACTCTATACGTAAGTCATGTTTCGTAATGGTTTTTTGAAATCCTAGATTTACATCTAAATTGTAGTTGTTTTCAGCTCACTTATGTCTGTAGTTCACTTTTTAAGATAACTTATGTGTGCCTCCACATATTTCTAATGTTTGCCTAGCATAGCACCTGTTTAATGTCAAGAGTTTCATCAAAGGTTTGTTAAAGATTTCAGTAAAAGAAAGAAAGGAATAGGGGTATTTTTATGTCTTCCTAAATTGGTTATTTCATGAAATAAAAGTGCTTGGAGGCTAGCACTATTGGGTGTTGGCAATTGGAAACACTGTTATACTTGAGGTGATTGCTAATGCTGAAATGCAGGGAATATAGCATCTGAGTTCTCTGTATTTAAATTGAGCTTTCCTTGGGGGACAAAAAATGCATTACTGGCGATTCTGAGGCTTTTGCCTCTGCTTTAGATTGAATAATGTTGGAACAAAGTAGATCCAAAACAAGGAAGGCTCTAGACCCTTGATCCAGCCCTGTCCCCATCTCTGCCAAGCCTCCGTGGCTCCGGCAGGTTACCTGGGTCTCTGACTTGCCCCAGGCCTTCCTCCTGTCTTCACAGAGTTGTCATCCTGGGTCTGCAGAAACAGCCTGTTCCTTTGCTCAGAAAACATAAAACAGCCAATGCTCTCACTCTGGCCCAAACTTAAGAACACAAGAGCCTGGCACCCCTGACTCTGAAGGAGAAATGGTCACCTTTCCTGATTGTTATTTTTAAAGGCACATTTTTCCGTCATCCAACCTCATTTGCAAGAATGGTTTAGTTTTTGCATTTTGAGCTTTTGATCTGTTTTGACAAATAAGATTTCCATTGGAAGTTATAACACTAACTAATAGAAGCACATATTTCTTCTAATTTTCTTATAAATGTACATCCATCTTTGTGTTTTCTTTTCCCCCTAATAAATAGATGCATCTTTGTTTTTTCTTTTCCCCAGTGGTTGTGTGGAGTCCACAAATGCTGATGATGTTGACAATCCCTACGGCAACATCACATCTGTAGGCAAGCCTCGGGTGTCTAGACTTCTTTATACAAACACAAGTTGGTGAGTTACATTCATAATCAATTCCTTTATTTTTCTGTTACTAAGGCTGATGGATGGTGATTGATTTCATTAAAAATGAAGGAATTTAAAAAAATGGTCTTACTAAGCAGAGCATAAGAAGAAAGATACTTGTCTCTTGAAAGAAATGTTGTTTGTAAGAAAGGAGATGACAGTTTTGGAAATGGACTTACCTATGGGCCTTGGACATGTCACTTCTCTAGAATGTCAGTTCCTTCATTTGAAACCTGGGGAGGAAAATGCTACCAAACAGGGTGATTGTGTGGAGGATCAAACTTTGTAAAGCACCTGAGACACAAATGATCAATAGCTAATGGTGATTAAAATTGGTGAAACTTGGCTCTTTTCCAACAACAAGATATGCGAGTTTTTCAGTGCTATAATATTGCTTTCCAGAACATTGATCCAGTCGGATAGCAAGTGCAATCGTCCAGCAACTTGGGAAGTGTTTGTTTTCAGGGGCAAGGAGATAACAGCAAGATGAGATGTGCACTAGCAACCTTTGGTTAAGGAAGGATCCCTAAGCACCATGATTTGATATTTGGGATTCGTCACAACAATCTTTATGTATATACATATGTGTGTGTATACATATAATCACAAGACAGACAGACTTGAAGTCCTGTCTTTTTTCATCATACCTCTGACCTGCCAAATGTCAGGGACATTACCATCAGTTTCTACAGTGATTGAAGTCACTTGCAGAAGATTTCATGCAAGGTTACAGTATCCATCATAATAGGATTTTAAATGTTTTTCTAATTTCTACTTTTTGAAAACATCAGTTGTGTCCATGAGACAAACTCGTCAAACTTCACATTAGTTTCCCTCCTTCAGACATATTCTGGTTTGTTGAGTGCAATATTATGTCCTACAATAATTTTTAAGTTTTTCTATGTTTTCTTAACTATTCTAACCAATTCTTTTGATGATTTGCCCAAACAATACAACGTATTTCAAAAATAACCAATTTAAAAATATAGTTATGTAACCTATCTCAATAAGGAATTAAATATGTCTATCAAGCCCCACCCCCAAAATATATTGAACACCTAAAATATCCTAGGTAATGTGCTAAAAGCAATAGAAACATAAAACTGAGAAAATGCAAAGAATTTGCTGTCAAATAGCTTTAAAATTTGGTGGGTAGATTAGCTATGTATACAAATAATTATATTATAAAACTGGATGAAATAAATTCTGTATAAAACTAACTCAGTGTGTCTGAATCATAGTCCAGGGAGAAATTACTTTCACCCAGAAGACTTGAAGCCTGTGGCATTTTCAGCTGAGTCCCATAGAAGAAGTCAGTATGATTCTTCTGTAAATTGCAAGGAAATCAATGTTATTAAATATAGTAATCTTAAAAAACTTGAATGATATTGGGGATAAAACAAACATTAAAATATTCTATGACATCACTACTTAATAATGCTTCATCTTCGAAATGTATATTTGAATTTTGAGATATTTTATGAGACATTCTTGCTAAAGAATCAAAATGTATTCTTTGGGGCCGATCTTCATAGAGCAGCCTGGCAACACTTTAAAAATGTAATGTAAAAGTACCATTTAGGGTGAATAAATTTGTGAGTACGCTATTCTACATCATCTTGCTGTTAATTTCTGTTTTTAACGATGTGAATAAAATTATGAGTGGATAATGTAAAAGAATTGAAGACATTAACTGTGCTTATTCGATTTGGGCACTAGAGGGCCTCCGAGGTTGCAAAATTTCTTCTTTTGCTTAGTTTTCCATTTTTAACTGAATCGCATCCTTTTAACACGAAGAAATGTTTTTCCATTTTTATTATGAAATGTTGATTGATCCAAAAATGTGCAGCATTAAATGTAATATATAAAGAAAAATAATAGATAAACGGCTTTGTGCTCCTTGCCTAGCTTAAGAAATAGAATGTTACCAATATCTTTTAGGGCCCCATGTGTCCCTCCCAATCTCATCATCCCTTCCCCAATCCCAGAGTAATCACCATCAGATTCTGTGCTTATCCTTCACTTGTTTTTCTTTATGGTTTTACTATGTATATATAAATCCCTAAATAAAATATTGTCATTTCCACAATACCACATTAAGCAAGATACAGAAAAACACATGCAATCCAGCATTTGCATGAAGTTCAAAACCAAGAAGCACATAAACTTGCTAACTTTATGCCCAGCGGAGAATAGGACACCATCCTATTCAGAAGAAAATATGACTCTTCCTTTAGTTTCTCACTGTAAACTTTCTTAAAGAGAAATATGTTTGTGATATTATCTTCAGCGTTTGCCTCATGATTGATGTTATTTAAGCATAGTGTGCAAGTCATGTCATGCCTCTACTCCTTTAATGGAAATATTTCAGGCAAGTGTTGAGGTCACTGACTGTTGAGTTCAAGGGATTGGAATCACCAATTTCCCTGACAAGTGAAAGTTTTTCAAATTTCTCTCATTCATTGATTTCCTTTGTTGGTCACCAAGTCTTCTGATACGTCCAGTGGTTTTCATATTGGTGGTGATTGTACCATTATTTTAAAAAATAGTTTGGCATTTTTATTGTAGAACTGAATCTGAAATCATTATTTTTAAAAGTAGAGAACAATTAATAATAACAATACACAAAAACATGACCACTATAGGCACATTGGTATATTTCCATCTGTCATATTCATTTTGAGTCTTATTTTTGTACATTTATATAGCTATGAACATACAACATATAAAATTTTTATCACCTCTACATTGCAACATAATTATGGGTACATATTATGAACTCATCATAGTTTTTATTTGCGTGTATGTGCTATAATTAAATAGTTAGCTTAGGTTACATATGTAAATTTTTTCCAGTTTTTGTTACAATGAATTATGCTTTCAAACATGCTAACAGGCATCTTTTTCCTGATTTGGATTTTTTACTTCAGAAAGAGTCCCAGAAATGAATTATCGGATCAAAATTTATAAACATTCTGAAGCCTATTACCAAATTATTTTCTGAAGGTATCATATCAATTTACAGCAGAATCAGTGTTTATGTTCTGTTTTTATAATCACCTTCAGTGCTAGCAATAACACTCAATAATACCTTATTTTTTCCTTGCAAATATGTTCATTGTAAATATAATTCAAATATTTTTAAAGTGTAAAAAGATGGCTCTTCCATTTTCAATTCCATTATGGAAAGTTTGATGTATTCTTTTAAACATTTCCCCCATGCTTCTATGAATGTTTGCACTGTAAATATATGTATGTGTATATTGTTGTATTTGAATGCACATATATTGTGCATGTGAGATTGAAGTATGCACTGTACATTTTTTACTGACATTATACAGGGCTTCTAAAATCTTTTTAATTGCTGCATGTTATTCTATTCCATGGCTACATCATAGTTTAGATAAGCCAAGTACTTACTAACATTTTTTTCCCCTATTGTAGATAATACATCGATGAACAACCTGTACATTTGCCTTTGCATAATTATGCATATTTTTCTGCAGAATAAATTACTAATATGGAACTGTTGCATGAGTTTTCTCATTAAAATTAAAAATATTTTCCAATTTGATAGGCATGCTCAGCCATTTGGGGCTAAGGAACTCAAAATATTAATGCAGTTTCCACTGCAGTTCCTAACTTCTAACTTGAGATTGGTTTAGGAGCTAGGAGAACCCAAAATATTCATAAGTTTCAATGGGATTTATTGAAGGTCAGGATAGTTAAGCAGCTTTTCCATTTCTTCAACAAATATGTGCTATTCGGGATTTTATATATATATGGTGAAACAAAGTAACCCCCACTTATAGTCTGTGTCAAATAGAAAAGTTAAGGTAAGATACACATAAGATCCATTTTTAAAAAAATCTGACTTTTTATCCTTCTCTTCAATACAAGAGCCATTTTCTTTGAAGGAGCTTAATGACAGTGTTAAAGAGAAGTCCATTTTCTTTAGTAATTATTTTATAGTTCTATGTAGTTTCAAAATGCTTTGCATTCATCAGTCGTCAGTACAAGATGCATAATTATTGAATCATGTATAACAGCAAATCTGTGAAAAGTCAGAACCTAAAGCATTTAATCCTTGTCCTTGCCCTTTCCAAAGAATATGGAGAGAGCTGCTGAAAGTGCTTTGGCTTTGCTGTTGACTCTAGAATGTTGGAACTAAATGGTATGTTAGATACATGCATCTCATTTAGTCTAGCCTCTTATTATACCAATGGGGAAACTGAGGCTCAGAGCAGAAAGTCATGCCCCAGGTTACAGAGCAGACTGGAGCAGAAGCTGATCCCAAACACAGTGCTTTACCAGGCAACATTTGCCTATTTTTTTGTTTGTTTTTTCCCCTCAAAATAAAACAGGTTCTTCCGCCATACTGTCTTCTACTAAGTTGTAATCTTTTCATATCAGGACTTCACTTCATTTCCTACTTACTGTGCTTTTGCCTTAATGACTTCAGTAAGGAAACATTTACAAGTAATGAGTTAAATGTCCAGAATGGACCCCCAGACAGCCGCTGGTCAAGTTCTGAGATGGGAAGATGGGAGACCAGCCTGCAAATCATTGGACTCTGTAGCACCTTTTATTTTTTATTTTTTTTTTATTTTACCACAACCCAGGCTAAGAATAACACTATGAATAGTAGTTCCTTACATTAGCCCAACACTTCTGCCTTTGCAGAATACTTTCACATCTACTTTCTCATTTGATTTTCAAAATAGTGTGATGAGGCCAGAAGTGCGGGAAAAGGTTCTATTCCCATTTTACAGATGAGGAGCCTGAGGCCAGAGTAAATGATGTGTGGAGCCCAAGATCACTCATTTCAGGAGTGGCTAAGAGAAGCCCATAGAGGGGGGTGCCTCACCCCCAAAGTAAACTCTTATTCTTAAGCCACACTCAACATGACTTTTGCCTTTGGCAAGTCAGTGGTTCCTTAGGCTTCAGCCTCATATATAAAAATAACAGCTTTGGGTTATATTATTTCCATGTCTTCTTCCAAATGTAAGAGCTGAAGATTCTAAGAACACAGGAGGAAGAAAATGTAACCACTAGATAATAATAATAATAAAAGACTATAATTCCCGAACCATCCTTGGGGCCACGACACATTATTACATTCAGAGAAACACAGTCCTGTGACCAAAAGTCATTACAAAACAATTCTAGTCTTATTTACCCTTCTCATTGAACAGTATGTCCAAATTCAGAACTCACAAAGAACTTCTGTTTCCCCCCTCTAGCTGTCTCCCATCCTCAGAGTTCTCTGGAGCTTCAACTTCCACTCGCAGAGCTCTAGGCTTGATTCTCCCAGAAGACCAAGCTTTGACCCTTTCTGGCTCTGCATTTCCCCTCCTGCCATGCCTCTAGCTGCCATCCCATTCCTTCTTGCATTGCTTCTGCACTTACTGTGGGCTAGGCACTAAGCCCAGCTCTTTAGCTACATAACATCAACCTTCCACCCCCGAAACCCTGCAAGGCGGGGCACAATTACCCTGATTCCTGGATAAGGAAACTGAGGCTCAGACGATATAAACTCCATGTTTTCGCTCACACAGCAGAGGAAAGCCAGCCCCAGATGGCACTGCCAACCGCCCTGACCCCACAGGCTCTTTTTGCATCCAGTCCATCTCAAGCTCCCCCTCTCTTCCTTTGCATCTGTGGTCTTTGCCCCATTTGGGGTGGTTCAATCTCTAGATGTGCATTTGTAAAATTTACACACTTAATGTGAAAACTCAGGAACCAGGCCTGCTTGACTTCTGACTCGCACTGGACTTGATGCAAAATAGCCCTCCATAAAAGATTGTCAGATTGCCTTGAACTTGCACTGACAGCCATGTTCTGCAAAGACAGCCAGAATAAAAGCCGTTGACTCTGAACTAGGAAGACGCTCCTGGCTAAGCTAGAAGTGTACACATGTAAGAGCACATAGGGGTTTCCCAGCAATGCAAATGGTCCTTCCAAAGTAATCTCACCTTTAAAACCTAAAAGTGGGATGTGAATCCTACAGCTAGATTGCCTGAGTTTGGACCCAGTTGTACCATTCACTAGCTCCGTTGGCTGTGGACACATTATTTAAATTTTCTGTTTTACATGCCTCATCTATAAAATGGGGTTGATAATAGGACCTACCACCCAGAGTAATTGTGAGAGTTAAATAAATCAATAAATGTAAAGCATTTACAAGGATGTTGGAAATATAGCATGCTGTCAATAAATATTAGTCATGCCTATAATAGAGAGAGAGAAATTATGTGGATAGCTGAATTTTGATCCACATATACACTGCATGTATTTTCCATTTAACATGGTTTTTCCCATGTTCTCTTTATTTTCATTTAGCTTTTAATTACATACCTTCTTTTCACTACTTTTTTTCTAACTCATCTACTAAACATCCCTATTTCCTGAAATTTATTTCTAGTTTATTATCCTTTATTGAGAAAAACCAGTGACTTGTAAATTTAGGCAACAGGCTATTCAAAGTTACCCATTAGAGAACAAAATCCAGTCTTACTTGGGAATAGAGCTACAAAAGAAGGTATTCAAAGGACTGGAACTTTGGAGAAAAGATACAAATGAAGGCTTCTCTAATTTTTAAATTGGTTCCTTTTCTCTGCTTTCCTCAAATAGGGGGTAGGGGAGAGTCTTTTAAAGTGTAACTAATCTGGAAACCCATTTCAAAGCCTGTGCGCTCCAGTATTTTTACTAGCTTTATTTCCTCCAATGTTATCAAGTATCAGCAGCAGGTCTGGAAAGAGTACATCAGAGAATATTATTCTCTTTTCAATGTACAGTCAATATGTTGCATTTATGATGGCAAAAGTCCCTTTGCAATGTCTCTGCATATGGGTTAAATGGAATAGATTTAGTGGCAGCACAGTGAGGACTTTTCTTTCCCCAAATATTTGGTAGTTTATTATGCAACCGAATTTATTTCTCAAGGCTAAGCAGTTAATTTTTATCCATTCTGTTTCATTGTATCTTATTATTAGATATGACTAATACAATAAAATATAATGAAATGAAATAAAATACATTACTATACAATACAACAGCATAACATAACATAACATAACAACATAACATAACATAACATAACATGACATAACATAACATACACCATTTAACATCCACAACCTATATGGCGTGGGGCACACAGAGCTGTATGATATTTTATATCAATCAAGCCCTTTATATGATGAACAAATCACTTGCATCCCTCTCCCTGACTCGTTCGCTGCTCTAATGGAAGAAGATGATTTTAGAGGCACTTTAACTCTGCAGGTGTTTTGAGGCAGTGGAAAAAACCACCCACACAGATGAAGGGGATTTCCTCTGTAACATGCATGGAAGCTTTAATGAATGCTTGGGGGAGAGACATATACATCTGTAATTTTGCTCCATTTGTTGCTTCTCTAACTTGCAGCTACATTTCTTCAAGAAAATCCCAGGCAAACCCGAAGGGTCCTGCTGAGAACGTGGCAGCTTTGCTTCGCTCACCTGGGTCCCTCCAAGAAAACGCAGCTCAAAAATAGAGGTTTCCAAACTTTTCTGCCCTGTAGAATCATCTGGAGATCTTTTGAACATCCAGATTCCCAGGTCACACCCCATTACCAAAGAAATCAAGAGTGTCTGGGAAGGTGGGGTCCAGGCATCAGAGCCTTTTAAAGATCCCCATGAAATTCCAAGGTGCAATAGCGTTTGGAAACCACCTTCTTAACAGCTTTACAGCCTCTGAGCTGGATAAACCGCATTCTCACTTACACAACTCCTGTCAATACCTTACGTCTTTAAATCTTGAATGTCAACTAAAACTAGTTGAGCACCTATTAAGTGCTAACGATGTGCTAGCTGCTTTCACATTTGCCTGATGAGGTGAGTGCGATCTTTATTCCGCAGTTGACTGAGCTGGGGCTTGGAGAGCTTCCTTCATTTGAATAAAATCTCACAGTTGATCAAGCGGAGAGTCAGGATCAGAACGGAAGCCTGGCTCCCAGTGCGCGGGCTTCCCCTGTGCTTTAGCTGCCTTATTTACCTACTCTTACAAAATCCGTTAATTTGCACCGTTTTCCATTCTGGCATTGCCCTTGGTGTAATTACCCTTCAGTATCTTAGTTTTGGGATAGCCCCAATTTTATTGCTTCCAAGTCAATAAGACATCACCTATGGAGACACAGAACTACACAGCTGGAAGAGACATTTGAGGTCTGTTAGTGCAACTCCCTGCCTGATAACAGATGTATTTTTTTCTCTAACCTTCTGATACCAACACATAGACAATGCATGGAAGGACACCAAGAAATTGCAATGTTAATGGCCACCTTTATTCCACTAGATCAGTCACATGTTTTGTCTTCCCCACCCCACCCCAGTCCCTTAGGTTGGTGTTATTATCCCCTTTGCAGATGAGGTAACAAGAGATTAATTCAGTGGTCCAGATCTGAGAGCTGATGAGAGGTGAGCAGAGTCACGGGCCTTGAACCTTAGTCCTAATCCTGAGTCCACAATGTTATCGCTCCCCCTTATCTCTTTTGTATACCTCTCCACTTAACACTGTAAGAAGGAACAGCTTCCATTAACCTCTTTATTTCAAAACTCGCTCCGAAGACAAGACAAATGGTTCCTGGAAAAGGTTTTTTTTGGCTTAGTAGGTGTGTTGGAAAGGTTGTAGATATAACCAAGAAATCCAAAGATGAAGCATCCCTTTGCCTTTGGCAGAGGATCAATTGCTGCTGCATTGCATTTTGTCTGTGCATCAATTTAGAACAAGGAACCATGCCAAAGGGATGTCATGCGCTCAAAGGAAGGCCTCACTGGTGGGAAGCACAAACCACTGAGCTGAGTAGAAGTTGCAAACTGCTGTCTGGCTCTTTCCTTACCATCAGCCCGACAGCACCTTGACAATGGCGGTGTTCCTCTTTCCCTTTCCAAAGCAGGCACAAGCCAAGGCCGGAGCACTGAAGTGATACTACAAGCTGACTTCCAGAAAAAAAAAATGTTTTGTTATTTGACTGAGGCCCATTATTTGTATATAGTGTGTTCTTGCTCTTCGAAATATAGTTTAAATCTTTTCTCTTCCTTAACTCCTTGAGGTGAAGGCAACATGTCCTAACAGCACACAGGACTGGCCCTTGTCCAGGGCCTCAACCTGTAATTCAGCCTCTCCTACCTCAGGATTCTTGTACCAATCAACAGAAATAATCCATGGAAAGCATTCTGTAGAATAAAAATTTGATATGAATATTAACTTTACTTACTTAACATTTCTCTGAACCACCTATTCAAATATTTCTTTTGAATGTTTTTCTTTTATACACTGATGTTTATATTCATGCTAAAAAACCTTCCCCATTCATTTTAGTGTTTTTCCTTTCCCCCACTCCTTCCCCTCTCTGGTGGAGAAAAGGAAAGGGGAAGCAGAAGAGTAAGTGAAATTAAGCTCAGCAATCTAATAGAAAACAAATATGCCTGATCCAATTTGTTTTTAATGTGTGCAATTTTAGGAAATTATCTGAAATCAGTCATAGAGTACACTTATGGTGATAAGAAAGAAATTTTATAAAACACACACAGTTGCAAATGTAAGAATTCCATTTGCTAATACTGAAATTAGCGTTACAGAGTGATGTGTGGGATATAGGTCTGCTGCTTTGCAAAGAACTGGTCCCTCCAAGCTGAAACAGATCTGGAGAATGAATCACATATGTAAAATATATGCAAATTTAAAATCATAGCAAAACATGGACTCAAAATAGGTGTCTTTAATCCCAGAACAGAGCTTGTATCTAAATATCTATGCATCACTGTGCCCCATGCCTGCTTTCTTTCCTGTTTGAACATACCAAGTTGCTGCCCTAATACAGGAAAAAAATCAGACTGGATCCCCCTTTCTGTCTTTCATATCTGGGTGTTAGTTACCATGACTATTTCACAAATCATTATTTTAATTTCTCCTCTCTTCCCTATTTTAACTCTTTACTTTAGCACTGCAAATATTCCAGGATACACTGGCAAGGTTCATTTCACATCCACCCACCCAGCAAATTCTAATATTCCATCAACAACCCCATCACCAGATTCAGAAGTGCACGGGTAAGTCTGAGTCCTATTACTCAATTTGCTCGGATACATTAGAGGGGAAATCATAATTATAGTTATTCCATTAAAGAACAATTAAATACTAGGAGTACATTTACTTTGTTTAAAAAAAAATGGAGTTGTCAAGCCCAAAAAAGAGAGAAGAGCTCATTTTCCTACAGGCAGGAACTCTATTAGGGCCTTCACTCTTTTTCCTTTTTGAATCTTATACAAAATTGCACTGAAAAAAAAAACATATGTAGATTAATGTTAATATTGATATTGTGGGAAGGAGCATGTTGAGATATTCAAGACTATTAGATGGAGAGCATCCTACCTCCTGGACTCACAATTTTACATGCATATAATCCTTCTGTACTATCATCAGGAGCAACACGTTTCTTGGATGCATGGAACATATTTACATGAGACACATATTTTTTTCTTGTGAATGCTCACCTCATTTTTTTTTTTTTTATAAAAGACAACATTCTATTGAAAATGACATATACTTTTAAGCACCACTTTTGCAAATTGAAAATAGAATAAGTTAGATGCAAGGTTATTGAAGTCTCCTTTATCTGAAGCTGCTGGTAAGAAGCATCACATTATTGTTCATCATAACTCAAATTTGAAAGTGTTGGGTGGAAGCTTTGGCCTTACAAATAAGATGACACAGTTTTGAAGATGCAAATGTGGTCTTCACTGTGTCTAGATGCTGGTCCAGGACAGAAAAAATAAACCATCCAGGTAGGATGGTGGGTGGAGGGGTGGGGAGATAGTTCTCACTCCAAAGGATACCTTTTTTTCCTAGATCAAATTATTTTGGTAAAGAATCCTTCCTTCCTTCCTTCCTTCCTTCCTTCCTTCCTTCCTTCCATCCTACCTTCCTTCCTTCCTTTCATTTATCAAACATTTACCTAACGTGCATTCTCGGTCAGGCACTGTTAAAGAGGTCCCAACTATCGAAGCTTATGTTCCATTGTGAGAGACAGTAAAGAAGTCCTTAAATAATTTAAAAAATAAAATAATTTTGGAGAGTGATACATGCTGGGAAGAAGAAAAGACAAGGTGATCTAGTAGAGGGTGCCTGGGAGGGTTCTAGTTTAGGTTGGTGGTTAGGGAAGGCTTTCTGGGGAGGTGACCTTCCAGCCCCTGCTGTGATGGATTTCTTGAATATTCCGAAGGACAGCTGCTGTGAGTGGGCTTCTTGGGCCACGGTTCACAGTTCATCCAGCTGTTTATTCCATCAGGCACTCATACATTTGCTTGTTAATTTATATGTCTTTCATTGAGTCAACAAATTTTTATCATGCTCCAGTAATTCACAAAAACTAGACCTTGTTTTCAAGGAGCTCACAGTCTAGTGAAGAAAAAGAAATAATCAAATGACTGTAGAACACGTGACAAGCATCATCATCATCATCACCACCACCACCTACATTGACCAAGTGCTGCTTGTAGGCCAGGGACTCCTCTGTGTATCCATTTAACTGTCCAAGTAATCTTGTGAGGAGGATACCATTATTATCCCCGTTTTAGAGGCAAGGAAACTGAGGCCTACGCAAGCTCTCAATGTGTAAAATGGGAAAAGAATCTACATGGGGACACCCAAGAAGACTTCACAGAGGAAGTGAGTCATGTGTTGACTCTTGGAGGAGTGGGAGTTTATCTCACAGCTATTTGAGGGTCCTGCAGTGAGTAGGTGGGGTTTTCACACCCCAAGGAGCCCACCCCAATCAGCACCCCTCCTCCTGCAATAATGGGTGACTCCTCAGGAGCCTTCTGAATGAGGCTGTCTAGAGAATTCTAATTGATTCCACATCCCCAGTTGTGCATGCCCCAGTTCTCAGGGCAAAAGGGGCTAATTAAAGGAAAGAAAAGGTATCTGATGAGGATGTGAGGAGAACTTCACTACCTTATTTAAAGTTTTAGTTTGATGATTATCTAGAGGTTCTAGGCCATCTGATGAGAAAAAAATTTTAAAGAAAGTCTTTGATTTTCTAGGCCAGCATTTTGCATTCAGTCAATTTTCTCTAAAGATACATCTTCAAATGTCACAAATCCACTTCCAAAAGCGGGACTGATAGATGTTTAGGCAATTAATGTATTTTATTTCATGTGAAGGACATAAACAATCTCAAAATTAAATGCATCCTTATATCCATATTTTAGGACTGCTTTACCAAAAGAGGTGAGATAACATTCTGTGAATTGATGGCTAGCGATTACAGAAGGATCCAACTTAAAGATGCTTTGTCAGTACAAATGGCAAATCTTTCAAATCCCTCTTTTTCTTTCACAATCCATCTTCTCATGCCAAACAGCCTGGATCCCACTCCCTGACATTCTGTTGGTTTAACCTGTTTTCACAGCCACATAATCCAGCTATGCAATAGGCAGTTAAAACGTCCCTACTACCTTTGAGAGAAATCTTTATTTCCTAACTATAAAACCATCACCTACTGCTACTACTGGAGAAAGAACTTGAGTCTTTCGGCAGGAAATTCATTTAGGCCAATTACTGAATTGAGAGATCTCATCTCAGACACACATCTGTCATCCCCTGCCCCAAGCTGGAACCAAAATTAATCACACAGTGCCCTCTGAAATGGCTTCTCTGGAGTCTTCTCCTCAGAGTGACCTAAGGCTCTGGAGACATGCAACCGGAATGTCACCCTGTAACTAAGACGTGGGCTGGTGTTGGGCTTTAGAAATCCACCTTTACATTAAGCTGGAACAGTAGCTCCTGACAGGTGGTGATTCTCAGAATGAGAATGCACACATAGGGGGTTCAATTAAAAACAAAAGAAAACCAAAAATCTGGGCTAACTGCTAACATGAGTGTGAAGCCCTCTAAGCAGGAAGGCCTGGGGTCTGCATTTAGCCTGGTCCTTCTGCACACAGAAGAAAGAAACTTGCTCCTTTTAGGCATTCAGGGTTCTTCATGATCAAGTATCTTCTCTGACCTTTTGTGACCCTATATGTAATGTTACTTTTGCTAAAATTTCCCAGTGAAAGTGTGAGTGTAGGTCTCTCTCTGATGATCACCATAACTCAGTGAGCTAACTTCCTCCTGAATGTGCCCATCAGAGATGATGCATTTGTTCCTCTTATTTCTAAGAAGCTGTCTACCCCCGGGCATCCCCTGGGAACTCCTGAAGATTGGCTCAATTGTACCCTCCCTTCTCTTTTGTAATTCATAATCTTCTTATTACACACCCACACTATTCCCCATGATGGCAGTATCCAAATTTTTCTGGCCTACCTAAGCTGCCAATCCCATCCTGTCCCTGAGATGTGCCTCAACAGAAGTTCTCGCCTTCTGCTTGCCGGGTTGCTCAAGATGTCTCAGGGTGATCTTATTTCCCTGTTACCGTGGCTGCCTCCTCACCACATCACCATCTCTACTTCCATCACTACCTTTCTTCCTTTCCTCCAAGGAAGGCACACTCTCACTGTTTTGAAAAGGTTAATCCTCCACCTGAGCTGTTTCAGCTGTTTGACCCTGCTCCCTACCTACTTGCCATGCCACATTCCTGCCTCTTCCAGTTGGTCTGCTGCTTCTGGAGAGACCCAGTCCAGTCTCCCTTTTGTACCAAGCCAATGTGTTCCCCTCTGAGTTACCATCCCGGGTCTCTCCTTCCTTTCACTTCTAAACTTCTTTAAAAAGCAAAAAGCCACTCTCCTTTCACTGTCTCCACTTCCTCTCAGCCCACTCTCTCCATAACTTCTTGCAATTTGAATTCTGACACCACCAATCAAGTGAAAGTGCTCCTGCTTGCCAGATCATAGACTGACAGAGCAAAAAGGAGAGAAGGAACCATTGGCATCCCTTCATCCAGAGGGTGTGGCGGTTGTATTCACAGTGGATTCTTGTGGACAACAGGGCTGCAAATGGGGGTTTGGGTTACATAGATTAAACCAAAGGGGTTGAGAGCCATGTGGTCCCCATAGTACAGTTTGAGCAGAGGAGTGAAGGACTGCAAAGATGGGTGCAGAATAGATTGGAAAGAGATTATTGGAAGAGATCCCAAGTGAAGAGATAGCAAGGTGCAGGAAGTGGATAAGACAGGATTTTTTCAAACCTTCAAATTCATGAATGAGAGAAGGTGCATTCAAGTCTCTTTCTCCCAACTGATATTTCCATTAGAATCCAGTGTTTCTTGCTTATTTCCTCTCACCTTTACAGGAAGCTTCAGATCTCACTGTAACGGCCATTTGCCAGAGCATAAAAAAGCAGGAAAATAAAAGAAAAAGCAAAAAAAAAAAAAATTACTTTGTGGTAATCCCTGCATAAAAATAAAACTCTTTTACATTTGGTTGCTGTGCGGGAATTAATTTCACACACGTAGCTTTGTAACTTGCTGCCACATAAAAGCATCACATTGTGTGTGGGATTCCAACTTACAGCAAAACAATTACACGTCGTGGGCTGGTGGGGGTGGCTCTCGACAGCTGGCATGATGTGTGTGAGAATGCTGGTAACCCAAGGTGATGAAACATCGTTTGCATAGTATTCTACATCTTCACTGTTATTTTCTTTAATTCTCAGAGCAAATTTAGTTGGGCAAATCTATTCCCACTTGATAGATGAGCAAACTAAGACAAAGCGAGGTTACGAAAACTGTGGGAGCTGGCCTTAAGCTGGTTGGAAGCTCCCCGTTGCCTGGGGGATAACACTCAGACGCCTCAGGCCAGCCCAGAGCCTCTCCTGAGGCTGCATCCCAGCCCTCCTTGCTCTGCTCTCACCCATTTGTCTTCCCCTCAGATGCTCTGTGCCCTCTCTCTCCTGAATTCTTCATGCACATCACCACTTTTCCCTTTTCCCTCCTACATGACATAGCCCAAGGCAGATGCCCTTTCTCCACCCATTGAGGGGGTCAGTGCATCCTCTGAGCTCCCTGGCACCCTAGATTCACATCTATCAGAGAGTCTTTCTATGGGATTCCTCTAGGATTATTCAGCTGCCTGTGTACACACCCATGTACACATCCATTTGGCTGTATTTTCTGTATTCTCAGCACCTAATGTCATTCTGGACACATAGGAAGTCTTCAGTAAATGAAACTGAATGATAAAAGATGAGGACCGCACACAAGGACCTCCCATTTCTCTCACAGCACATTTATCATTAGTTGCAAAGTAGATGAGGTTATGTGTTTTCATCTTTATTTAATGTATTTTTGTTTGTTTGTTTGTTTGCTTCTCCCCCTTTTCTGCTACAGCGTCTTACGGAAAGATGCAGAATTTGACCTCTTCCGTCACCAGGCACCTCTGTCTCGAATGGTTACAACTGTCAAACCCTACAACCCCTTCAACAAGAAGGAAAAGGAAACCGTAGGCTACTAAAGCATCTGTCCGGCTAAGAGAGACCTGGAGGACCTCAGTCTCAGGGGAGGTGTTGCTAAATACCCAGCAAATGTGCTCGCAGGATGGGGAAATAAAGGGCCCAGGCACGTTCCTGTGTGTCTGCATGAGTTGGGTGAAACCCAGATGCTCTTTTCCACTGAAGGCAGAGTGTTGTAGACCCCACCCTCGGCCTGTCTGCTGAGCCCTAAGGTGATCTGTCTTCTGAGCCCTGGAATACCCCCTTCCATGCTGGCAGCTGAGACTTTCTAAAAGCCACCAGCCACAGGAGGTTGATTTTACAAAATTTCTCTGAAGGGTTGGAACACCAGTTCTACATATTTGTTTTGTGTCTTGGCCAAGTTAATACAGGGATTATAATTGTAGGGTATAGGTCATAGAAAGCTGGAACAGAAAGGGACTGCAGAGATTAGCTAATCAACAATTCCTATTTTCTCAATGGGAAAACTGAGAACTTGAGAGAGAAAGTGACTTAGGCTCTCGCTGAGAGCTGCATTATTCTTTCCACCTAAGGGACGACATCACATAGGATGATATCGAAGGTGCAGATGGGACAAAACGTAAAGAGGGTGGCATGATTGGGCCACAACCAAACAGAACACCAGCACGCTGAACCATGGATACAGGCTGTGGGAGAAACTTCCACCTTCCCAAATATGTTTACAATTGTATACACATAAATATGTACACACAGAGCATATTTACATTTGTATATGCACAATATGTATACACATAAAGTGTAGTCATGGGTGCATAAACATATTTACAGAGCTTTTTTTATCGTTTACAAATTACATTCATAAACCTTAGCACATTTGATCCTGTAACCCTATAATGAATTCAGGTATCAGGTATTTTTACATTATCTTACTATTTTACACAAAGATAGACTGAGGTTAGGAGAAGAGAAGTATGTATCTAAGTCACATGACCAAGTGATAAGCACTAGTATCCAGAGTTCCTGGATTTAGATGTAGAACCTCCATTCTCACACACATCCATTTTTTCCACAGATTGGATAACGTTCAAAGACTTATCCAAAAACTAAACAGAACAAAATAGAACAGAAACAAGCTCCCTGTGATTCTAGACATTTTTTGGCAGCCTTTCTTTGGGTTTTACCTGGCTTCTCTTTCTCCCAAGAAATTCGGAATAAGAGGGTTATCCCACGGAACACCAAGCAAATGCTTAACTTCTGCTGGGGGTGATTTGGCCCTGCTTACAAAACAGATAGGGAAGACCAACTATTTTGTCTTGAAATCACTTTGGTTGACAACTACATAGATTTTGAAATTGAATATTGAGACCATGTCTGTGCTTTGCTCTATGGACCTGCCTTCCAGCGGTGACAAACAGGAAGACAAGCAGCCATCCATCTGTCCTGAGCACCTGACGTGCCCCAGAGGAAAAGGAATGACTTCACCTCAACCTGATCTCCTTGTCTAATTATATTCAGAAAGAGCAATTCTATTAAAAGTCAGACCAAAATAAAAATCTTTGTCTCTGGAAGACTTTCACCCAAAACACAAATGGAGAGTATTAACACCACCCAGGAGGTAGACTCATTTAGTTACCTGAGAGTACGTTGTCTGGTAAACACCCCACTTTGTCAGGAGGTGTTTCTGCTCAGAATCTGAAGCCCCTACTCATCATTCTGGGCCCTTCTATGGCAGGTCATCAGTCACACACGCTCTTGACATTTCTTGCAGGCTGAGATAATTCTTCCCATGGTCTACAGTACAGGTTTCTGGTCTCCCATCTGTGCACCTGAACACTCCAAAGCCACTTCCAGAAGGGAATAATAGCTTTACTTGTAGCATACCTGGGCCACATTCTAGAGAAGAGAGAGGGTGACTCTTCCTTTGCCCTTTAACTTAATCAGACTTCTCACCTTTGAAGATAAAATGCAAACCCTGCTCCCCACATGCCTAGTATCCAAGGTCAGCCTGGGGTTACCAGGGCTCCCAAGAGTGTAAGTTGCCTTCTTTGGGCCTCTGTGGTCAGAAGCCCAGCTGGAAAACACAGTAATCAAGGAGGATAATCTAGGAGATATGGTTTGCCTTTTCAAGCTCTAAATTGTGGTCTTAGATTATTTTGTTGCTCCATAAGCCAACATACCTGCTTCTCTTTATTTTTCCACATACCCTACAGTCATTCACAGCGAATAATCAACTGCTCACAGTACCATCATGTCGTTGTGCATTCATCACTAAAACCAACTTTTGAACATTTTCCTTATTCCTAAAAAATAAAAGTAAAAATAAAAGTAAAAAGGAACACCCAAAACATTCCATCTCTTTGGACTAGCTTCTTGCTTCCTCCCCAAAGCAAAATCTCCCCTACAGTGTCTGGTTCTCACCTTTATTTGCCCCCAGAGGTGATTCAAACACTGACTTTACAGAGAATCTTTGTGGTTTTATTAAAACTGATGTGGAAGGCATTGTTAGAAAGGATTATCAAGTTCACCTGTAAAAGAAAACGTTTTTTTTTTTTTTTTGGTCAGGCAGATGATCAGAAAAGAGAGCAAATATGCTTGTATAAGGAAGTTAAAGGTGCAGCATTTTGTTTAATTGAGAGAAATTTGGAAAAACAATTTCCATCAAGAGAAAATTTGATAAGTTGTGTACACAAATATATTGAAATACTATATATGCATTTAAAGAATAAGATACCTCTCTATTTATTTTCATGGAGAGCTATGCATGAAATATTGGTAAGTACAGGAGATTTTACAGTAGTATGTATTTTAATTTTATATATATGTATATGATAATGTTAATATTTATTAATTTTGGGATTACAGGTGATTGTACTTTTTACACTGTTATCACAATGGGCATGTATTTCTTTAAATCAAGAAAGTTTAAGAAGTTATAAAAATGTAACCTCCTTAGGGCTTTTCTCAGTTCCTTATATAAGAAATTATCCAAAAAATTCCTTTTAAAGAACTTAACACCAGGAAAACATCCTTCCTAAAGAACTGTTATCTGAGTATAAGAATTACATAAACTGTCCACCTCAATCATTTCTAAAATTTGCTCTTCTATAATATATACAAGGGTAAAATTTCACAGGAAAATGTGCTTCCTTTTTCCTGCCTGCCAGGAAGCTCAACGCTGAGTTGAATCAATATATTAACTTAAAGACTCTAACAAACTTTGGCCAGGACTCCATATTCAAAATTGATGTTTTACTAAGCCTTTTGAGTCATTCTGATGTACATTAAAGTCTGAAAACCACTGCTTTCTGGTTGATATAACTGCTTCCCTTGTCCCTATCCTACATGGTTTTAGATTTTTCTATTTCTATTTTGAATCCTTTAGTCTTATGAGGTACCTCAAGTCCTTGGGGAAAGTTGATAGGATACAGATTACATTAAATTTTAAAATGTTTCCCATTGGCGTTTCATGCACAAAATGGAACACTGGCTTAAGGAAGAAAACAACTTGGACCCTTGTAGAAAGAACTTTCCTAAAAGCCTTCACAGTGAGCAACGTCCAGCCCTCCTAGTGCAGGCTAAAGCACGGGTCGGTGAGTGAGGCAGGAATTACCCAGTGACAGGGTTACCAACCCCCTCACAATCCAGAATTATTTCCAAATAAATGAGAATTCTAAATTAGATCCATTTGCTCTGTTTAGCTCAAGGTAGACTGGATTATTTAATCTCTGGAAATTACAAAGCTCTGCATTTTGGTCTATCAGTGGTTAAATATAAAAGGCAAAGAAGGAAAACAAAATAAAATAACTGTAATTAAATAAGGAACAGGCATGTTTGCCTGAAAAATACACTATCAGGATTGATTTTTTTTTAATGTATCTACTTAAAAGCACTGTTTCGTCATCACTGGTCAGATAATACTAGGGGAGGCAGGGCAACATAGAGGTTACAAGCCTGGGTTTCAGAATTTGTCTCAATTAAGTCCAACCCTGGCTCCCATACTCTCCAGGCAAGCTACTTCACCGTGCTGAGCCACAACTTCCTGTTAGTGAAATAACATTCACCTGATAATAACTTAATAAATACTGTGATGGTTATCATTATAAGCATAGTAATAAAGATGACCCTCATGTTCTCTAATGTTCTCTGATGATCTCACTACCTGAGAAGACACATGAAGGTGATTTACACATTTCTGATGCATGTTCATTTGTTCAACAAATGCACTGGGAACACAACGTACTAGATTCCTGCATGTCATGTATTCATGGGGGCAACCCACAATATTTAAGTCAATGAGTAAATAGGAGGTAATCAATATAGAGTCATTGAGCAGCAATCATGCCAAGGAGGTTTACAAGGAACATCAACACGCATGATCTCTCCACCCAGACAAATACATGAGATAAATCTTTAGTAAATTGAGCAATTTTCATAAAAATAAACCACACCACATTTTAAAAAATAAAAATATTGTACCCTGGTATAAGATATATGCACTTCAAGGTGCACATGTGTGCAAATATGCTTAAGGGATAATTCAATGAAGCTACTGATAAATCTTTGGGAAGACCTTGGCCTATCTAAATTAATGCTCTTTCTGAAAATGAGTTACTCAATTATATTGGGTTTGGGGAATAAACAACTGCTAATCCAGAGGGTGCTGGACATATAGTATGTGCTCAGTAATTTGCAAAAAAAACCTGCATGAAAATGCAAGAATCTGGGGCTGGGTGCCATGGTTCTCAGTGCTTTCTTCTGACTTTGTATCACAAGAAATGTGCATGCATTCTATCCAAATGGAATTCAGAAACAACACAAGGGTTATATTTGATGCACATGATTGCGTGTGTGTGTGTGTGTGTGTGTGTGTGTGTGTTTATTATGCATGGTTTTGAATATTCTACAAGATAAAGCAATTCCCATTTCACCCTCTATGAATGTAGATTCCTCAGAAACTGGTGAAAATGTAGATTCCTCAGAAACTGGTGAAAATCACCATTGGGAAGCCACTCCAGACCTATTCATTTAGCTACTGATTACAGGTGTACAGGAATGAGACTGACTTCCCAGGTGCCACACTAGACATCTCTGGTTGCCCAGAGTGGGATGCCAGTGCCAACCCCACCGGGTCTGGTTCATAAATTGTAGACAAAAACAGCTTTACTTTGTTGCATTCACATTTTGGAAACAAGGCACTACAAAGTGTTTGGCATAAGTCTATTTTTTCCAGGGCTGGTAGACCGTTTTTATAGTATCTTCTGTGGGCAGAGCCGCAAGATGTGAGATAAAGTGAGCCGCTGCAGCGGGGCTGGGGGGAAGGCAGGAAGAGGTGTCTGGGTGGGGAAGGGGCCTGGAAGAGGAGCGGACGGTGGAGCAGCATGCAGTCCCCTTCCTGTGCCCAGAAGGGTGTATGCACGTGGGGGCGGGAGGCGACAGGGGAATCAAGGGGGTCTGCCCAGGATGGGGAAGATCACAGGGCTCTGGGCAGTGGATGGAGGGCTGTCTGCCCTCGGGAAGGCCACCAGTGGCTGGATGCTGTGCCTGGGGTTCCCATTCAGGATTGCACGGCACGCCTCCATCCCAGGTGGGAAGTGTTTTCGGCAAAGCAGACATCAAGGAGAAACCCAGTCAGACAGGCTGAGGGTTATCGGAATACTGACTGTGTTGTCTACATTCCTGCTAAGAAAGAATGCCTGCAGATTCGCATTCCAAAACCCAGATCAGTCTGCGGGGTAACTATTCCCCAGTAGTTAACAGCTAGGAATGACCCCTCTATACTCAATTCCTTATCTAAGAGGACAAATGCGAAGTCTTCTTGGAGGGGTTGGCTAGGAAGTTATGTTGTTTCAAGGTAGACATTCTGTGGGACCTGTACCAAGATGGTTTTAAGACCAATGTGAGAAATGGTGGATGTCGTGTTCAAAAATTAAAACTAAATAAACTAAAACTATAATTGCCTTTTTATATGCTATTGGAGAGAACCCAGCCTGCTGCCTAAAGAAAATCTTGGCCCTCTGCTCCTGGCTGGCCCTGAGGGAGGGTGGTAGGGCCTTCCATGTGGTCTCAGAAGCTGGTGAGGAGGTAACGTCAACCCTAAGCTAAGCCACGTTCTGCCATGTGGGTCATCACAGAAGAGTCAGCTTCTGCACTTTGGTGCCCCCAAACCAGCCAGTCCTTCCAGGGAGCAGGTTATTGGTCCTGGATCAAAGCCAGGTATTGGCAGCAAGTTTAGCTCTTCAAGGCGCTGGCTGCCACAAATACCCCTTGGTGGAAAGGGAGATGTATTCAGCCTGACAAGCAAGCAAGGGTGCTCAGGGCTGTGGGGTATGGCTGCAGCTAAGCTCTCTGAACTCTGAGATGCCTTCTTCCTCCTACCTTCTGTTTTGCCCTCCAAATACCAACTAATTGTGCTATCCTTTAAAAACCCAAGTAAATGACATATGACATATTATGTAATTTAAAAGTGTATTGAGTGCTACTTTGCATTGGAAGATGCATCTAAATTCACATCTGCAAAATACTGGAATAAATATATGTCATGATTCCACTTGAACTTACCAGGTCTCCCTGATTTTCTCTTTCCTTTGGAGAAAGACTCATCTCCAAATTTGCTCATCAGACCAGGGTCAGAAATGTGCATTTTAGGTTTCTGGTTTTCTTGGCTTCGCTATTTAAAAGAATATGTCTCAACTGCCATCTAGTAAAGGTCACAGAAATATTAATATAATTCTAAAACAAGAAGATCCAAAAACTCAGCTTTCAACATACGTTTAAGTGTGGTGATGCAAATTGCAGAAAACCAGTGGCCTGTGTCTCTCCAAGAATTATTTAATAATGAATATACCAGTTGCAAAATAAAAAGGGCCTCTCTTGGGTGAGTTTTATGCACAAACAATTGAAGTATCCGGAGGGCCATAAGAGCAACTTGACTTTCCAAGAGATATTTGGAGAACACAACTGGCCACCTTGCAGTGTTCACATGTCTCCAAGGGGCAGGGGGTAGGGTGATCAGGGCATTAGGTGAAGAACCAAGGAAAAGACCAAACCAGTTTCCTGAAGGAGCATGTGCTGAAGAAGAGCCAGGAAAAGGAATGACCCCTGGAATAGTGGGTTTTGTTGCATCAGAGACCACCTCTCTGTGTTCCTGACTTGTGTAAAAGACTCTGCTCAAGGTACTTGATCAGAGAGCAGGCTGGCTTGCTTCATGCAGACCCAGAAGAGGTTCCAAGACAACCAAAGAAAGTCCAGCTGCTCCTCTGTGGCCACTCGGATTCTTGGTGCAATGAAGTCAGTTCTTGGCGCCAATGAACAATCGAGCAGAGGGAAGGTGCCCTCCTGCCCTGCAGAATGGAAGGTGCAGGATCTGTAAACACAAGTCCCTGAGGACTGATGGCTGGAGGCTTTGCCAGTGTGCAAGCAGCCCTCCCACAGTGACTCGGGCACCAAACCCTCACGTTGAAGCAGAGCTGCCCCTCAGGAGGGCTTCCTGGAGGAGCTTGGGTGGGGAGGCCAAGGAATGGCTGAAGGGAAAGCACCGGGCATTTCTTCAAATCATGGCGACCTTTTCATAACATTTATCCTTTTTTGCTTCAAAGATTAGCTTAGAAAAGGCGGGGGAGTGACGTTGTTTGCCTTGGTGGGGAGAGGATTGTGGTTTGATCATAGTTCCTTTGAATCCTTTATGGTTTGTCCTTGAGGGTGCCTAGAGGCTTGGGATCCTAAGAGAGGGGTGTTCTTCAGAAAGCCTCTGCTCTCTTAAATCACAGTGACAACACCCCTTCCTTTCTCGTAGACCCTACAACGAGGTAACCCCTTCCATCCCAAGCATCCCCTGTGAGTGAATGTCACATGCTCATTTCCTGGCTGAGAGGAGAGATCTGGGTAGAAGGAAAGCAGTTGGATCTGGAGTGGAGAAGGTGAGGGGAAGGAGGAGGAGATGGCTTGCTGGGGTACAGAAGGAAGAAACGATTTTGTGCATGGAGAGGACCTGGAACGTGCAACTTCACCACAATGGGTGCTCCTGCAGCCCTGCCGCTGAATGTGCGACCAGGACATTTGCTCACGCTTGGTCCAAGGTTTTCTCCTAAGACTTAATTTCTATTTTCTAAATTTGTAAACTTTCAAAACTCACATGTATATCCAATGGCAGCTATGATTCTATTCCCATGGAAAGGTGTTATCTGGTCCATTGTGCCCTATCCCTTAAGCCAGCTCCTAGTCCACGTCAAAGTCAGCATTTGGCTTGTGGCATAACTCAATCTCTGCCTCTGTCACATGACTGTCCTCTCTCTCTATCTTTGTCCAAATTTTCTCTTCTTATAAGAACACTAGTCATCTTAGATTAGGGCCACTCTAATTCAGTTTGGCTTCATCTTAAACCAATAATATCGTCAAAGACCCTATTTCCATATAGGATCACATTCATGGGACTGGGGTGAGCACTTGAGCAGGTCTTATTAGGGATACAATTCAATCCATAAAACTTGGTGAGGAATTTATGTCCTCTAAGCCTCACATTTCCCATTGGGATCATGGAGTGTTGTTGTGAGCAGTGAGGAGAGAACACACACGAGTACCTGGCATTCAATAAATATTAATAGTTATTATTAAAAATAATGTCCTTCTGAAATAGAGCTTGTCCACTGTGTTGGATTGAATTGTGTACTCCAGTTTAGACATGCTCTTGGTCTTGGTGGGTGTGGACCAGTTGTAAATAGGATCTCTTGAACGTGTTACTTCAGTTGAGGTGCGTCCGCACTGAATCAGATTGGGCTTTAATCTGGATTACTGGAGTCCTTCACAGAATGTAATTCAGACAGGGAGTAGCCACCACCAGTAGCCAGGAGTTGGATGTCAACAGAACCCGGAAGAGAAAGGAAAAGATGCAAGGTGATGGAAAAGCCAGGGACCAGCGATCACCAGCAGCCAGCCCTAGAATGCCACACACTTTGGGGAGAAATCACTGCCTTGGTGATGTGTCAATTTTGTCCTAGCCGAAAAACTGTGAGCCAGTAGATTTCTGTTGTGTAAGCCAACCCATTGTATGGTATTTGTTTTAGCAGCTAGGAAGATAGAGCAGCACCCTTCTTAGGATGCATGTGCTGTCCATATAACCATTTTCCCCACTCTGCCAAGACTCTGGGATCTATCACTACTAAATGTGTGCCATTACCCCCCAACCCTGCTCAGCCTTCAGCAATCCTGATGAGCCAGTGATACTGCAACTCATCCAGACACCAAGCCAGAAACTGACAGTCATCCTAGATCCAACTTGAAGTCTACTTTTTCGCTCCATTAATATAGCTCTCAAATAAATCCTCGTAACACTGTTCCTTCTAATATTGCCTTCGTTAGGTTTTATATATAATATATTATAGCAATTATCTCATTGTATTGAAATGATCAGTTCATGTATTTTCCTTTCCCATTCTTTGAAGTCTGAAACCATGTTTTATAAAACATGGGATCAGTTGGTGTCCCGTACCCAGCCAGGCACATATTACGTACTTAAAAGTATCTGTGCAGTGAGTGAGTGAGTGAATTGATGGATGGATGAATGGATGGATAAATGGATGGATAGATGGAGGATGGTTTATTCAGGATTCCCAATAATCCCCTTAGCAGAAGATGAGTATTTGAACCTACAACTAGTAAAAGTGAAAATAAGGGATTTCTTATTAGCTCTACTCTCATATACTTGCACTTTTTGTTCTCTACTTTTCCTCCTTCAGAACTCCTCCCTTGTCAACTTTTCTCCTACTTGTCTTTTGCCTGCCTCTCCCTCTCTCCCAAACCCCACCCCATTCCATTGCTTACAATTTCTGTCTGCTGCTGTGGACATGCCCATCAGCCAGCATGAGTGGGTAGCATCTAATCTGTGCATAGAACCAGAAAGAGATGTGTGTTTCTCCCTCCCATCTTGACCTCTGAAATCACATGCTAACTCTTCCCTTTGTGTGTGTTTATGCATGTGTATCTACATACACACACACACACACACATATTTTGGGGAGGAAGATATCTGGGACACAGACAATGTTAAATTCTGGTTCTTCAATTGAAAAATCTTGGTTAACAATAAGGTTGTATATCACTAAAGGCTAAATTACTTGGTACAGATTATATGCCTTCCAGGGCCCCAGAGAAAAGAAAGAATGGGGCAGGCCAGGAAAATCTGGAAAGACTTCATGAAAGACATGGAAATGTAGCTGGATCTTGAATGAAAATATAAAAAGATCACAAAAGTCAATTATTAGATTTTTTAAAATATTTGTATCCAGTATAATCTCACTAATTCAGGCCTAATTCTCGAGATTTTAAAGTACTTTTATTTTACCTGTGCTGAATTTGTAAAGTGGTGACACAAATAAAATTACAAGAGAAATACCAGGATGCTGATTTCAAGTAAGAGGATGCTGGAAAAGACAGAAGAGAAGGGAGGCAAGAAATGAAAACATTTTCAGTACCTCTTACATGACAGGTCAAAGTAATATTTCATTTAATGGTTCCAACTATCTTACAGAGTAGATGTTATTTTCTACAGTTTACAGATGAGGAAACTAGAATTCAGAGGACATGAGCAAGATGGTACAATTAGGTGATGGCAGAACAAGAAATCCAGTGGAATATAGCTCCTTCAAAACCCTTGGTCTCGGGGATGTGAAGGGAAATGAAATAAGCTTTGGTGGCAGAGAGATTCCAAAAGGAGCCGAGAGGTCACCCTGGTGGGCACTCTTACGCACACTTTAGACAACCCTTTTTAGGTTCCAAAGAATTGGGGTAGCTGGTGGTGGATACCTGAAACTATCAAACTACAACCCAGAACCCATGAATCTCGAAGACAGTTGTATAAAAATGTAGCTTATGAGGGGTGACAAGGGGATTGGGAAAGCCATAAGGACCACACTCCACTTTGTCTAGTTTATGGATGGATGAGTAGAAAAATAGGGGAAGGAAACAAACAGACAAAGGTACCCAGTGTTCTTTTTTACTTCAATTGCTCTTTTTCACTCTAATTATTATTCTTGTTATTTTTGTGTGTGTGCTAATGAAGGTGTCAGGGATTGATTTGGGTGATGAATGTACAACTATGTAATGGTACTGTGAACAATCGAAAGTGCGATTTGTTTTGTAAAAAAAAACCCTTGGTCTCTCTACTCTGTCTCCTCCCTTCAACCAGACTCAGACAAATGATAATCTGATGGCAACTGATTGGGAACTATATTTACTCAAGTATCACTTGTTCTAAATATCACCAAAGGGGGAAGAACTATTTCTTTGACAGTAACCAATAATTCAGATTTTACTTGAGTCAGATGGAATGGCCAAACTCTTTCAAAAAAGTGAAGTCATACTGTATGTGTGTATTCCCACTCAGAATATATGACTGTTCTGTGGCTGCTTCTCTGGAAATTCATTATATCAGCCTGGACTGAAATTCACCATCTTTCCTTTTAATCTAGCTCTCCTGCACCCCAGCCTTTAGCTAAATCTGAGTGCCCCAGGGCAGACTTGTCCAGTTACTCAGTTAATGCACGTAGAAGGAAACTTCCTCCAAAAAAGCTAAGTTCCTCCAGCAGATGTGATGTGCTCCAGTTGCAGAGCTAAATGACGTAAGGCAAGGCAATCTCTGAGGTGATATAGATTGTGGTAGATTCAGTTATGTAACCAAGAGAAAAAACATGTTCTTAATCTTAGTCTGCATTCCTGTGCGTGTGAACCCATTGTAACAGGTTCTCTTAAAGATGTTATGTTTTAGTTAATGCAAGTCCCCATTAAATGAAGGTGGGTTTTCATCCAGATAACTGGAGGCCTTATACAGAGATGATGATCAAAGTCAGAGAAGCAAGATATGAGAGAACATCACCGTGTGGCAAGAGGGAGAGATGCAAGCCAAGGAAACCCAAGGATTGCTCGCTGCCAGCACCAGCACCCCACAGAGTTTGGGGAGAAAGCATAGCCAGTACCTTGATTTTGGACTATTCCTAGCCTCAGAATCATGAGCCAATAAATTCCCATTGTTTAAGCCAACCCATTGTGTGGTATTTGTGATAGCAGCCTGGCAAACCAGGACAAAGATGTAACTAAGAAGCAAAAAGAGAAGGAATGAAGGCCCATTTTCCATGGGAGAACAGGCAAAGCTTACCAGGATCACTGATGTTTGAACTGAACCCTAAGTAGTACTTAGGAGTTCAGTAAAGGAATAAGAGAGGAGAACTTTCTAGACAGCGGGGGAAGTAGGCGCAAGGAAGAAATGAACATATCTTGGCTGGAGAAATGTGAATTAATGCCTGTCTCCATAGTACAGAGTGGCAGTTCTCAAACATTAAGTCTCAGGACCCCTAAACACTATTAAAAATTATTGAAGTTTCCAAAGGGTTTTTGTTCATACATGTTATATTATTGATTTTTATCATATTAAAAATTGAAGCTAAGACATTTAAAAATCTTTATTAATTCATTTAAAAATCATCATAAAACTGCTATATATTGCACATAGAAAAGCATATTTTTTGTGAAAAATAGCTATATTTTCCAAAATAACAAAAAATGTAATAAGAGTATCACTGTCTTACATTTCTGCAAATCTCTTTAATGACTGGCTTAAAAGAATACAGCTAGATTCTCATATCTGCTTCTGCAGTCAATTTATGGCAGTGTATTGTTTTGGTTGGAGTAGATGAAGAAAATCCAGCCTCACACAGATAGTTTATAAGAAGATGACTATTTTAATAGCCTTTTCAGAGAATTGTGAACGTTCTTTTTTGGTTTTATACCAAAAATCAACAAGTGGTAGTTTCTTAAAGAACAGCTGCAATGTCAAAACTGAAACCACGTGAAATGAAAACTCCATTGTTTCATCTTGTACTTTGTAATGGCTTTGGGATGTGTTATCCTGGCTAGGCAGAATTCTTTCCCCAGAATTCCCTTTCTAGTATATTTCCAGTTCAAATGGGCTTCAGAAGACAACTAAATACCCTTTTTATGTACTTATAATCAAGTTTTCTATTTCTCTAAAAAAAATCTTTCTTTAATAAACTTTACCACTCATTCCTTCTGAAAAAAAAACTCTCCCTTCTGGGCTATCAGGAAGATGTTCTTGGGAAGAGTTAGAGGGCAAAAAGGAAACAATAGCCATTTTGTAACTTACACATACTTTTATTCTAGTTATTTAATCAAACACTAGTTTACATGCTGCTGTGAAACAATTTTACAGACATAATTAAAGTCCCAAAGTGCCAAATCAGTGAGCTTGAGTTAATTGAAAGTAAAAATATTCTGAGTGGGCCTGACCTAATCAAGTGGGCACTTTTTTTTTTTTAATACGAGGAACTAGGCCTTCCCCAAGGGTCAGAGACTTCATGTTGCAATGTGGAAGAAAAAATTTAAATTATTACCATATTCAGGGACCTCCACGTTTATCATTGTTGCTTATTTGCTGATTCACTGCATCGGCGTGAAGCTGCAGCTGGGCTGGCTGCCACTGCTCTGTCTTCCCCATGGCTTCTCCTACAGGTTCTCTGACTCCTGGGCCAGGTATGTGTGTTCCACTCCCTGATAAGAGCCCCAGCTTCTGCAGGATCCCCTCATCACCTGGGTCAGAAGCAACTGAGAAAAGGTGGATGGAGTCCATCCTTGTATGGTCCCAGCCCGTGCATGATCTTCCTTTCCTGCCTGCCTGCCTGCCTGGGGAATTTGGGCTGCAGCACTAGATGTGGAGGTGGCTTTACAGTGACTGCTTAGCCAGTCCCAAATCCATTTAAGAACAATCTTTCCGCACCTGGTCTCTTTGCCTAGCATGTCTGCCTCCCCCACCAACGTCCTCTCCCAAAACTTAAGATGTAATGAAAATATCTCATCCTTCGTGATGCCTTCCTAAACATCTGGAGGATTAATTACTCCTCCTGCATTGTTCTGATTGTACTTTGTACACATATAACTACCAATTTCTTAAATCATGTCATGATAGTTTATCTATCTGCCCCACTGTCTTTTAATGCCGGGCTGGAAGCTATGTCTATCAGGATAGATGGTAGAAGCATTGCCTGATATATATTGGGAACTCAACTGATATGGGAAGAAGTAAGTTAAGGTTCATATATATGAAATATAGAAAATGGTACCCATTTTCTATAGAGATCTACTCTACCATCTTATCCAATATGATTCCAAAGATGTTGCAGCTGAATGGGAAAAATTATAAATTCATTGACGACTCCAGCAAACACTTATTAAATACCTATGATGTTCCTGGGAAAATCAAGCTATATTCTGCACCCTTATAGAGTTGAACCCTTAAGATTACCATGGCTTAAAAAGAATTCTGCACCAGGGTCACATGAATAGGCATTTGAAAATGATTTTGCATGGAATGGACAACAATCGTGTGCTGACTTATCAGAGAAATTTGCACCCTGAAGAAGTTCACGAAGCCATAAGACCAGGAGGAGACAGCTGTCTGCCAGAAAAGAGCCTGGGCCCAGCTTGGTTGTGAAATCCTTCAGGCCAGTGGGCTGCTGAGGAAGCTTATTTTAGAAGTACAGCATCAGGACCTCTGGAATTTCCCTTTCTACATCTGACAGAGAGACCTAGTCAAGAAGGAGAGGAAGCTGAACCAGACAGGAGGCGTTTGGCTTCTGATGCTCTCTGCTGATTGTGAGATGCGACTTGATTCTGGCTCAATTTTGCAAGCATTTCTCCTGTCACCATGGAACCCTATCTCCCATCTATGTCATTGGTTGTTTGGGAAGGAGAATATGTCACTGAACTTTCTCATATTCCTGTGGTTTGAAGTTGATTTTCTGTGATCTTAACTCCGAGGAAGTGTTCCCATGTGTTCATTAGCTTAAAACCTGCTCCCTTAGTTTTATCTCTCAGGCAAGAACTCTTTCCAACATCTCACATCACACCCTAAGTTCAATTCGAAGCACAGTGAGTGCTTTTCTAACATTGCCTTTGCTTAGAGAATAATTCAATACTTTGTGTGGACTGCCACTCTATCAAAACTTTTTCCCCCAGCCAATCAAATAATTAAATTTTAGGTAAGTAGCCCATAATTATTTAGGCAAAAACATGTGATACAATAAGCATGCATTATTTTACAATGGTCTCAGAAATCCTTCAACCATGTCAGGTGGCCTCTAAGTGGTAGTAGGAGAAGCAATGGACTTGGAAAGTATGAGCAGGGACAGTAAGTGGGTACTTGGCTCTGAGTTCTGCCTTCACCCAGCAGCATGAGTTCAAGTAAGTCCTGGGGCCGTTCTGTGCCCCAGGTGCTTCCTGGCAAATTGAAGGTGTTGATTTCAGGATTTCCAAGTTCTTTTCCATCTCTGATTTTTAGGGTACTGTGAATAACCAGAACGTTCCTGATCACATGGGCCAACCACAAAGCACCCGTAAGGGTTGTATGGACCACTTCATGGGGCCTGTGGGGTTGATAGAGAAACATGACCAATGGTCCCTTCAATGTACTCTGTCCTCTTTCTCATTATCCATCCATCTCTGCAAACAGAATTAGGAGGAACTCACCCACAGTCTGTTGGTTACAAGGCTGTTCTGTGAACTTTCACCAGCTGCGGTCTTCAGTTCACACATTCTCAGAAGCTCTCCAGGCTGTGGGTTGCAAAAACAAGGTCTTAAATACCTGAGTTCCACACAGTAGCTTCACCGGAATCTGTCGCCATCAATGATTACAGATTCCACAAAATAATCCTTTTCTTAGATTATAACTCTTCATGCTGAAGGATTTAGGGGGACAATGGCCCAAGGGTATTGGGTTAGCTCCAGCCCATGGTGAACTCAAATTGTTCCTCGAGAATCAATGTCCCAGACCTGGAACCCCGGTGAAGACAAGACCGAGCAGTGAGTTTGGTGAAAGCTCATTGCCTGTGTTCGTCCAGGTCTACCTGCCCAGGGCCCAGCCTTCTACTTCTACGTGCTGCCTGCACCGTCTTTCCTGGGAACCCAGGGTCTTCATTCAAATAGGCTTCCTAGAAGTTAGCCGGGGAATAGCACGGTTCAGGGTGGTTGCTGCAGAGTCACTTCACTCGCTCTGACATGCTCCTGCTTCTTGCCTGTTCTCAACTCTCAGTTCCACTTCCTGTTTATGGCTCCATCCTACCCTTTGGGTGACCATTTGCATTGAACCTCTTCGATTTCAGTTCTTTCACCAAGATTGTGGCTTGGACTTGCTGGGTCATGTTATCCCGATTCAGATGTTCCTCCTGCCCCAACTCCAAAACGGTTGATGGGAATATTCAACACGGTTAACAAATGCAATCCCCGTGAATCTTCGCTGGGATGACAAGGTCCCACAGAAGCTTCTCACAGCATTGTCACTGGCTCCTCTCTCCTGGCTCTCTGGAAATATCAGTCAAGGAGTAAGAGTCTGGTCAAAATTCGAGGCCTTCAATTTAAGGGAATTGTGGCGCAAACTCAAAGCATGCATGCTTTTCTCTTTTCAACTCTTTGGAGGTCTCTCTATTTGTGTTCAATTTGCAAATATTTGTTGAGTTAGGAGTTAGTGTGATCAAATAAGGCAGGATGAGATTGTCTTCACCCCACAGAATCTCCTTCTCATCTGTAAACTTTCCCCTTTTTGTGGTAGATTGAATTACATACCCCCTCAAAGGACATGTTCTAAACCTCAGTCCGTGTTCCTGAAGGTGTGAACTTATCAGTAAATAGGACCTTTTGAAGATGCTGTTATTAGTTAAGGTGTGGCAGACTAAATAAGGGTGTCTTAATCCGTATTACTGGAGGTCTTATAGGGAAAAGAAACCAGAAGCCAGAAGTTAGAGAAGGTCACACAGGAAGAAGTCAAAAGTCAGTGGAGGCCAGAAAAAACAGACAGATCACCATGTGACAGGAGGCAGAGATGCTAGCCAAGAATCCCTAAGTATTGCAGCAAGCCAGTGCTAGAATGCTACAGTCCTTGGAGAGAAAGCGTGGCCTTGTCAACACCTTGACTTTGGACTTTTTCTAGATGCAGGAATCTAGTACATTGTGTTCCGAGTGCATTTGCTAAACAAATGAACATGCATCAGAAATGTGTGAATCACCTTCATGCATCATCTCAGGTAGTGAGATCATTAGAGAACATGAGGGTCATCTTTTTCTAGCTCAAGACCATGGGACAACAAATTCCTGTTGTTTAAGCACAAACCAGTTTGTGGTCTTTATGATAGCAGCTCTGTCAAACTAAGACACCCTTTAAGGGAAAGATGCATTTCACAAGGCAAAAACTAAGTGCCAAAAATTGTCATCATAAAACAATTATTAACATTACGCTGTGAGAAATGAGCAGTATTGCTAAGAGGAGGAAAGAAGAAGCTGAAGTGCATTCAGCTGCCAGTGTTTAGATATAAAGGAGACTTGCCCCACCAGAAAAGGAAATAAATATTGTGCACCATCTTTTGAACACATTTTATATCCATGGTCACCTAAGAGTAAGATGATTTTCTTTTGGGTACTAGTTTACACCAGGACAGACTTTCAGAGTAGAATATATGCGTCATGCCTTCAAATAGCTAACTCCCTGAGGAGACAGACCCATATTCAGCCAGCCTGCAGCTTTAGTTCATCAGTGCTCTTACGGAACTATAAACAAAGTACAATGAAAGTTGCCATTTTCCCTGAGTACGTCAGAGAAACATTCACCTTACAAAGGAGCAGAGAATTTGCAGATAAGAAAAGGAGAGAAACGTGCTAAAGCATACAGGACATAAGCTGTGCTTGGCCAGGAAATGTTGAATGGAAACTCTGGAGAACAGTTTGCAATTCCTCATGGCCAGAGGAAGTGGGATGAGATGAAGGACAAGGAGGACCTGGAGACCAGAGAGTGACAAGCCTCAAAGCCATGATGAGGATTGAGCCCAGGGTCACAGGCTGTGGTTGGAGACACTAAAAATCTGAGGCGGACACGGGCCCAGCCTCTCTGCCCAGTGCCGTGACCACCCATGGCAACCCAAAGAAGGCCTGCACTTTCTCTCACAGTTCCCCTCAGGGGATGCCATGGATGTCTGTGACAAATGAATTATGTTTGTGTTCCCAAAATTATCACTAGAAAAATCATCTTGCACAACCCTGCATTTGGTTATTCTAGAAAAAAATACACTGCATTAAGAGGCATGAGTTAGGCTGATGGTTTTTCTTTCCTCAAGTTAGTGATCTGAGTGTTTATCAGTCACTGCAACACTCAGGGTTCCCTAGAGAAACAGAACCAACAGGATGTACATATATACACAAACATATATATACACACACATACACATATATATACACAGAGACATATATACACACATGAAAACACATCTATACACACATGCAAACACACACACACATATATACACATGCAGACACATACACACATGCAAACGCATATACACATACACACATAGACACATACACATATGTGCACACACACAAACATACATGCACATATATACATATATACACATACATACATGCACATATATACACATACACACACAAACATACATGCACATATATGCACATATACACACACATACATGCACATATATACACACATATGTGCATACACATATACACACTCAAACATGTATATACACACTAACAAACATATACATATATACACACACATACACAAATATACACAAACACATATATACACACATAAACATATACATGCATGCATACACATATATACACACATATACACATGCAAATACACATATATACACATACACATGCACACACATATATACACACATATACAAACTTGCACACATATATGCACACTTACACATGTGCACACACAGGTAAATATATATACATATACATAAATTTATTTATTTATACATTTATTATAAGGAATTGGCTCATGCAACTTTGGAGGATGGCAAGTCCAAGTTCTAAGAGCAGGTCAGAGGCTGGAATTTTCCATGACAGTGATACAGAATTCTTGAGTTTGCATTCCTTAGGCTGGAGACTCTTGATGAAGTGGAGGGTGGAATCTTGAGGCAGAATTCCTTCCGATCTTTGGAACCCTCAGTTCTTGTTAGCAAGACCCATAAGTGATCAGATGAGGCCCACGCACATTATCCAGGGTCATCTCCTTTATTTGAAGACAATGTCTGTAGATGCTAATCCCATCTACGAAACACCTCCTCAATAAACTCCGTGAGGTCATGCCTTCATTAGAAAGCCCATTTTACAGACCAGGAAACTAAGACCTTGAAAAGTTAAGTGACTTGCTCAAAGTCATGCAGAAGTCATCAGTCACAGAGCTGGTACTGAAACCAGATGGCCTTAGTAATTGCAAAGAAAAGAGCGGCCTTCTTTTGAAATGAATAGCCTGTGCAAAAGGAAAAGTCCAAAGTCATGACCGGGGGGGCCTCAAATGGAGTACTTCTGGGGAGGCCTGGGAGGTGCACGAGATGACCATGGGATGGTGGCTGCTCAAGGCCTTGAAAGCCAACTCACACATTTTTCATTAATAATTTACGTCCAGAGATGGGGCAGCTTTTCTCGCAATTTCATGGGGATTGTGTGTGTGTGTGTGTGTGTGTGTGTGTGTGTGTGTGTTTTAGCTTTAGCATTAATTAAACTAATGTGCTGGCTGTGATAGCCATCCAATTATATCTCCTAAGTGCTTTTACACACGGCTGAGTTTAACAACAGCAGATTAACAATTCGGTCATCCACTGTACAATCAGTGAGAGTCACACACAGAACTGAAGGGTGTCTTTCCCCAAATTGGCTACGGAAGAATCTAGACGAGAGAACTTGGAAACTGGTGGCAACATGACCCCCTGCAGCGGCCCAGGCTCCTCCACACACAGGCTTTTGCAGAGCCCTGGTGGGTTCTGGCCTCAGTAAAACCACAGGAAGTGCCTCAGAAAAACCCAAAAGACAAAGAGAAAAAGAGTGCACCCCATCCTCTTGTGTTACTACATTTGTCAGTGTTACTGCATTTGTCAAACTTTCCAGGAAAGAAGTCCTGTCAACTTTGCCAAGTTCCTCATCTATCCAGACATTTCCGTTAGAAATGCGTTTTTGTGTATAATAAATTGATTCTACTTGGCGGAAAATCATTTTTCCCCGTTATCTCTGTGATCCGTTACTTCTCCCGTTCTTTAATGTACTTCACCTGATTATACGACTAGTCATTAAAGGCTCAGTCCCCAGTACAATGGTATCTTATGTAGAGTGATCCATGAGAGCTTATGGAGGCTTACCAGCCGCAGCCTTAATTTTACTCATTCGTCTTAATTTTTTGTAATCATTTTTTGTAAAGAGGGTATAATGTCAGGCTTGCTTCCCTGCTACTGACAGATCCAATCTAGCAGATAATTACCATAAGGAAATTGATGCTTTAGTGTGCAGGAGAGAATTTAATTTACTCAGACATCCTACAGTACAATGCATTCCAGAAGATATGAGGATTTAAGTTTTTAAGAAATTAAATTTTACTATTTAACATGATTACTTATGTTGAACATCATTAACTAGCTTTTTTTAACTGTTTGAAATAATTACAAGCACACTTGCTATGTCTAAAACCCAGAGTCTGCATTAAATATGGGTTAAGGATCCATGAAATGAAAAGAAAAACTCACACTTTTTTTTTCTAATTCTCCAGTTTTCCAAAAAAAAGCCTGCTCTTGACAAACCCATGCAGGAGAACTGAGAAGATGCCCACTTGGAATAATATATTTTCTTTTTCTGCATGATATTTTAATATGTATTTTAATAGAAGGTTATTTATTTCAATTGATCTAGCCCGGAGCAAGGTTATTGGTGTAAAGGGTCATAAGAAATGGAAGAACATTCTGGGAGGAGTAGGGTGGACGTGGTTACTTGGATGCAGTTTGCAAAGGCTTGAGTGTGCATGCAGAGACAAACCACTTCCAGTATTTCTTTTTTTTTTAAACCTGGAGAGAAAAAAAAACACAACAGTGCCAAGGGCACGCTTTCGACCACCAGAAAGTTGAGAAACAAAGACAAGTTGTAAGACAACCTCAACCTCTCAGAAGCGTTCACCTCTTTCTGCATTAACCAGGGTTCAGCAGTGGGTGCTCTGAGGTTGTAAACCCTTGTTAACTAGATTCCCGAGGGTTCCTCAATCCTTTCCTAAACGTGAAGTGAAACACTCGATGGGAAATTTCTGGACGAAGCCTGCCCAGAAGTTCCGTTTATCCAGCACCTCTCCCCTGTCACATTTCCTCTGAGGAGAAGATTTCAAAGAAGCCTTCCCTGTTGTGTGTCTGCTGCAGACCCTATGACCGTTTGGGTAACAGGCAGGGGATTGCCCAAGGGTCCCAATTTAGAATTCCCCCTCTGGCTACTGGAAGGAAGCTAGGGACTGGGTTTTGACTTCTGTGGTGGTCCCAGTATGAAGGGGTTTCTGGAATACTATACTGCAGACCCCCTCACAAAGCTCCAGCACTCTGCTTCCTCCACCAGGGCGTTTGTGAGACATTTCGATTTCAAATGCATCGATGCCTGGCAAGAAAACGATGCTTGATCTGGTCTGTTAAGGCCCCAAGAGGGAGGGCCGTTCCAGAAACCAGGAAGATAAGTGCAAATATTCTTTAAAACTGTAATTATTAGATACAAAGATAGTGCAGTCTTTCCTTAATGAACAATTTTGTCTCTTCTTGGTAATTACTCAATTATTTGAAACTTTAAATGTAATTTTATTTGGGTGAATATTCCCAGTTTGTGTTTACTTTTAAGTTGTATGGGAATAAAAACAACAATGCAGGTGATCTAAATAATATGCAAAATTTGTAACTAAGTGGTCTAGGTCTGAAAAAGTCAAGTGATAAACACTGAACAGAAGTTTTGTACCAGAAGTTGCTACAGCATTATGCCATTTATTGGTTGCAGCCATTCTGTGAAGGAGATATTCCTAATTTATATTTTACAGATACGGAAGTTGAGACTTAGGTTACATAAATTCCCAAAAGTACACTGCTACCATTACAATAGTAGTTGTTAATTTCAGAGAGCTTGCTGTGTGTCAGGCATGGCTCTAAGCATTTACAAATATTAACTCAACACACACACACACACACACACACACACACACACACACACAGTAGCTATTACCAAGCAAAAGTACAGACAGTTTAGGTAACAAACTCAAAGACCCACTCTTAGCAAGTGGCAGAACTGGGACTTGAACCCAAGACAACTAACTCCAAAGTCCACGTTCTTCTCTGTGAGGCTATGCTGGGGTGGGAGCCAGGTTGTGCTCCAAGCCCGTATACATCTCTATTGTACCAAAGCCAACCTTAGCAACTGGTATTGCTTCATTTATTTACTATTATAATCAAGACTCCATGATTTATTCTATTATTCCATCAGTCAGTCACTTATTCACAAACATTCACTGACCCCTGCCAGGCCCTAAGGAGGGCAAAGCCATTAGAGATGGTCAATGAAAATCCTTGTCTATGGTAATATTCACAGTTCATATCTGCAACAAGACACATACGTCACAAGAGGCCATATCAAGATGTTTAGCTCTCAAATGACTTTATTTTTCACTGAAAACACAATATGATTCAATCTCAAGGGTTCTGGCAGTTTCTTTCCCAGCCCTCCATGCCACGCACCTTCCCCCATGCTGACCGCACATGCACAAGCCAGAGCTTCCTCTTTCTGCCCTGGTAGCGCCTTTCCAGAGCGCGGTCTCCTTACTTCTGCTCCCATGGAAATGCACAGCACTCAGGCCATCCAAGGTTAACCACTCATTGCAGGGTCGAGTCCATAGTCATAAAAGTAGATCAATCTCCCTAATTGTCTGAAAGGGTCAGTTTTGTGTTCGAAATCAGCATAGCAGCCAGAGAGGGGCAGGCTGCAATTTCCGACCCACATCTGTAGCCGCACAACTAGTTCTATTGTGCCCAGGCAGGTGGAAGGCAAGGCCACTGATGTGCTTCTGATCTGGGCAGAGGTCACTCAGATGAACAGCTGAGCCTGTAGAGCGGAAGGCATCAGGGACTTCATGTGGCAGGGAATAGGCACCAAAGACACATTCATGCATAGAAAAATACCACAAGGTGGTGCAAAATTCATTACCGTAATTTGATGGATACACTAGAAGAAATGGCTGACTGAAGAAAGAATATTACCTAAGACCCGTGCTTGCCTCACCCCACTGTGCTTTGTGGCAGGTGCAAGGGACACTGAGGCGAGGTTGTTAATATTTCTATTTGCAATTCAATTATCTG
Organism: Choloepus didactylus; assembly: GCF_015220235.1. Classification (NCBI taxonomy): domain Eukaryota; kingdom Metazoa; phylum Chordata; class Mammalia; order Pilosa; family Megalonychidae; genus Choloepus; species Choloepus didactylus. Next base: position 158,526,016 of record NC_051311.1, on the reverse strand, counting down.
GGATGTAGTGAATCGCAACCATCTCTAACTGCAACCATCTCCACGTTTAGAATTGTCAATAAAAATTTTTGAAAATTCAAGAGCTGAGGATATTCTAGGAAGTGACCGGTGGATGATAACCCAGTCTACTGCACTTTCCTTCTCTGATCTGGTTTATTTATTTGCAACTATTCTTAAGAACATGAGTTCCATGAAGTAATTGTCTTGTCCATGGCTGTGGTCCCAGGGCCAGCCATAGACCTTGACACATTATGGGGACTCAGAAAATAGGAGTTGAATGAGTGAATGACTATGAGAAGATGATGACTTTTTGTTTGTCCTGCAGATCAGCAGTTTTCAAAGCCTGGATGCTCATCACAGATCCTGGGGAGGTCTTTTAAGAATTCAGACATACTGCATCAGATAAATTTGCTGAATTTTCCTAGAACATGGAGACTCTCGGAGTTCAGTGGTTTTGTCCCAAATCACACAGTCAGTAACTTTTCAGGGCTTGTCCCAAATCCCAGGCTTGTTGACTCTTTAATTTAAGCTTATTCCACTAGACCCCACCATCATCACTACCCCCCTTTCATCATGCACTTGGCTCATTCATTGACTCATGCATTCAGTCTGCAAATTCAAATCTCAGTGACTGTGTGCAGGGCCCTCAGGGAGCCCCAGGGAAGCCATGACATGTACCATCAACAGCACTGAGAACTACTACCAGAGATGAACTTCCTTTTAAATTGTGGGGAATTTAAATCCTTGAAATTGGTTTGTATTTTGCACTCAGATCATATTCATGCACTGTAAAGGTTAATATTTTTCACTCATTGAAAAATAGTTGGTTTATTTTGCTTCAAAAATGTAATGTAAAATGTATATGTGTATACATATAAAATATATATAAATATAAATATATATATATACGTATATATAGAAAGCACCTCAATCTTTTCCAGAATGGGAAGACTAGATCACATCACTCTACCTGGCTCCACTGAACTCCTCTGCAACTTCAAATTTAATACCCTTCCCTCCATGCCCAATCCTGTACTTCCTGTATGTGTCTGTTCTAAATGCATATGGTATTGCAAGCTCTGCTCACATTTAGAGTCAGGGAGAGACAAGAAGAAATGGACTTTACACCTAAATCCCAGTATTAGCCAGGACCTAGAAAGCAGATCTCCAAGCTCATGATTCTGACAGTGTTTTAGCTGCTCTGAGTCATGCCCCTCTTGAGGCTGGGGTTTCAGCTCTTCATACCTGTGAGCTGTGCTAACTAGTATCCTTCAGATAAAGTCCTTTTTTTTTTTTTATTTTTTTTGCTTAAGCTAGTTTCTGCTGCTTGTCATGCAGAGAACTTTAACTCTCCACCCCTCCCTCCCTCAATACCCAATTGCTTAGTCTTCAAGTACTGATATTCTACTCATTAACTAGACCTCATCTCTCCATTCCCATTGCCACTGCCTTAAAGACTTCCCCCTGCCTCACCTGCACCATTGCAAGTGCCTTGTAATTGATCCCCCACACCCAGGTCTCATGTCTCCAGCCCACCCTGTTCCACCAGGCACACAGCCACAGTGAGCTTCCTAATCGGCACATCTGATCACCCCACTTTGTTTCTTCAAGGGCTCCCCAACACTGACAGGCTCCAACTTCCAGCCTCTGCTTACCCACAAGGTCTGCCATGACCTGACCCCAGTATACGCTCTGCCACTTCCCCTTCTCTTACAGCCTTGCTGCCCCCACCCCTCACCAGGAAGTTCATTCCAGTAACACTACTTGGTTCCCCAAATAAGCAATGACCTTGACCACCTTCAGGCTTTGCTGCCTTTCTCTTTCTCCAGCTTGGAACCCTCGTGTCTTCTTGTTCATCTGGCAAATTTTTACACAAGCTTTAAGATTCAAATCAAATGTTACCTCTTCCTGTACAGCCTACCCTTGGCTTTCTCAGCTGGATTTTGTACTTTCTGTTTGGACCATCTGTTTGTCTCCCATCGTCTGGAGATCAGGATGGTGCAATGGTTGAAAGAAGATGCAGTGCCATCATACCACTGAGGTGCCCGTCATGGCTCTCTCACCTGCTGGACAGAGTCTAGAGGAAGTTATTTCATCTTTCCAGATCTCAATTCCAAGATCCCCTTGAAAAATGAAACTGTATTAGTACCTGCTTTGTAGAATTCACTGTCAAGATTAATCGAGATTATGTGTGTGAAATACTTAACACAACAGCTAGCACATAGTGTTTGATAAAAATTAATTAAATATCGTCATCATAGCAATGGTCTTGTATTGTCTGTACTTGCATTTTTGCACTACACTGTAGGCAACTCATTGACATCAGAGGCTGGGTCTTTCCTCACGTGTGTGCCCCGAACTCAGGGCACATAACATGCTCTCAATAAATGCCACTTAAATGTCCAGTCGAGGCAAAGCTAGGCTAGCTGACACTAGTAGACTTTGGATGGACTTCGCAACTTGCTGAAGCACAACAGAATGACCCAAAGAGTGAGAGTTTTAGGTATTCATTCATGGCAGTCTCTGCCACCATCAAGAGGCCTTCAGAAAACATCAACTAGGAAAGATGACACCTAAACTTTAGCCCCCCATAATACTGCAGAACTTTTGCTCATTGGATTTGACAGCAGAGGGGGAACCCACCATGTTTTTGATGACTATAAGGTGGCATCAGGGAATCAGCTCTGGGATAAGATCACAGCAGTGGGCTTTGGATTTCTTGGATGGTATATAGCCAAGGCAAAGGGAACCGAAAAGGGTAGTGGTTGCATGACAAACTGAGCTTGGCTCAATTCATTTTCCTTTTCTGGAAATCTGTGGAACGTCATGCATTTTAAATACTTTTCTAGAAGGGTAAGAAGCAGAAACGACCCCATTCTCCCTAGACACATGGCCTGGGACATCATCGTTTTAAGTGCGCGGGTTGTAATATCAAACAAAATTCCAATCCCACCACTTAAACTGTAGGAATTTGGGTGTGATTTTAAATATCCTTGAATTTCAGTGTCCTCATATGGAAAATGACTTAATAATACCTACTCCATGGGATTGCTGAAAGAGTTTACTGATCTGCTGTACAAAAAAGAATTTGAAGAGTGTCTGTCATGATCTGAAAACTCAACAACTATTCATTATCACAATTAATACATGTTCTAAGACATTTTCTGTAACTAACATATACTCTAGATCCAGTGGGGATCTCAAAGAGGCTTGGGAAAAGGAAATGAATATAATATAAATCTTATTTATATATAAATTTAAAAATAAATATTAAAAAAATTCTTTTGGTGGGCAGCTTCAAAAATCACAATCCGCTTAGGAAATGGAAGCTATTTATTGAGTATTTGTGTTTCAGCCACAGGGCTAGGCACCCAATGAGTTATCAATGAGTTTATTTCCTTGACATCCAAAGGTTAAGAGCCAAAGTATTCTGATGACCCTTTTCCTTATGGAAATTCTCACCATCAGAGATGCCAGACTCTGCACATCCAATCACACCGGACAAGGATTTTTATCAGAACATCCCTGTGCATTGATCAGCAATAACGGGGTTAATGATGCTTTTATTCAAAGAGTCTCGATTATGTTTCAACATTAACACCCATTAAGATGAATGACAATGCATTTTAAGTAGTGTTTCAATTTGAAATTGAAATTGTATCAATTAGCCTTTAAACTAGCCTAAATAAATTCCGTTTGGTAGCTCAAAAATTATTCAAGTGCCATGATTTTGAATAAGAGACTTGAAAAAAGTTTTTTTTTCATTTATCCTAAAGATTCTTACTAATAATAATCATATCTGCTTCTATCATCTCTTGCCTTCAAATAGAGAAGGAGTAATAGGGACCGTCAACTGGTAAATCATCACAGCCTGATTGTAAATGGGTAGCAATTATGAGAATGATTATTTCCCAAAGGGGGAAACAAACACAGAGGAACAGACTGCTGTGAAGCAAGATAATTTTTAAATCTGGGATGGATGAGGTACAACCATTTAATGGGTCTATACCACCCAAAGACATTTGAAGAATCACTGGCTATAACCTCTACAGGGTCTTCAGCCAGCAGCCAGCAAGGAACAGAGCCTCAACCTGGAAACAAGAGGTGGCATTCCTTTTCTCAGTGCCTACATGGCCCATCCTGCCCCACTTCGCTTCCCCTATTCTTTATGCACAAGTCTATCTTCCCTGTTTGAGTGTAGGTGCAATTAAAAACAAAAACCTGATCTTACTCATCTCTCTAGCCCCCTCCATCTCCCAGCATCTAGCAAACTGCTTTGCACTGATGACATATGACTATTGAAATAAAGGCTTGATCCTTTTAAACAATGTCCCAGTTCCTTGAAGTTTTGCACCCCAAATTGCAACCTGAACAGTGTTTGCCTCTTCAAGAAACTGCAGAGGAGAAATGACTTTCTCTGCAACAGCTTGTCCCAGGTGCAGTGCTCCCAGCGTTTCTAACCCTGCAGTGGACATCAGCAAAATGTAGCTAACATTTGCAAAGACTGTAAGGTAGATATAAGATACGCATGCTAAGGGCCTGAGACTATGTCTAGCAGAGTGAGCAAGAAATAAAAAATGCTCAAGACACGCTCGTTCCCTCCCCTCAAATGCTACAAATGTGTGGTGATCATGGGTTCCTTTCGCCAGTGGGAATTTCAGTGTCTTCTCCCTGCCCTGTAGCAACTTTTCTGGCCTCTTTGTTACTACACTCAGCACAGCTCCCCCCGATAACAAACAACAGTGACTAACGGCACTAACAAAACTGGCATAAAGGGGCACACTTTTCTCATTCTTTCGCTTTTCATCCAGTCTAATGGCCACACTCAGACCGAACGTTCCTTCCAGACAAAATTTAGATCATGTCACTCTCCTGCTTAAAACCCTTCCACAACCAGCCTCCTCCACCATCTTAAGGTAAATTTACAATTCCTGAGTCAGAACCCAAAGCCTTTCATGACCCGTCCACACCACCACCTTAGTGGTGTGATGGTTTGAGACTGAATGGTCACCATTCCCTTCCATCCCCTCAGCCCCCAAAGCCCTGCCTCCCTCCCCCATCACTCTGCTTTGCCAACTGCATTCAACCTTCAACTCAGTTTGCTAAGTCCTCTCCACACACTCAAACTTCACCCTAAACATTTGCATATGACTTCAGGGATTCCCAGCCACTGAAGCCAATCCACTGTCAAGCAGGAACCTTGCTCTAAAGCAAAAGCATTTTCTTCACTAGCAGGCATTTTGGAGGCATGCCAATAGGCCACCCTTTGTCTCACAGACTTTCCAGTTTTGTAAAATTATCTTTTTAACCTCAGTAAGTCGTTTGCTTCTCACCTCTGTTACAGAAAATAAAATGTCCTGTCACACTTAATTCCCAGCACAGGATCAACTCTCTTTGTGACTGACCTTCCTCCTTTCTCTTCTGACTTCTGCTCTCTCTCACTCTGGTGCCAGATTGCCTGGGTTCGAATCTCTGCTCTGGCAAAAACTGATCTTTTGTCTTTGGCATGTTTTTTTTTAATCCTTGAAAGTCTTATTTTCCTCAGCTGTAAAATGGGAACACTAATTGTACCTATCTTGAGGTACAAAAAAGATATTCCAGGCATATAGCAAGTGCTCAATCAATATAAGCTAATGCTTTATGGTAATGACTACTAAGTCTTAGATATTTGTATTGCTGTAGCACAGGGACAGCTGTGTTGTCATAGTGAGAAGGATGGTTTTTGAGCCAGAGAACACTGTTCCAACACAGAGCTATGAATTATGGGATGTGAATAAATGATTTCATCCTAAAATAAGGAGTAATTTCTCTCAGATTTCTGCCATTTCTTTTTCTCTCCAAAGGCCAGGTGGAGTTAGCTCTGGCTCTACAGCCAAGCAGACTGATCACCCCATGACTCTGGTTACAAAACTAACCCTCTCTGAATCTCAGGCTTATTTATCACATGGAATAACAAGCCTTACGCTGCAATGGTTGCTGTGGAATTATATAAAATGTCTGGCACAGGAGTCTGATATGTAGGAGGCATCCAAAACAAAACAATACATGACACAAAAAACACAATGGTACATAAAATCATCGATGAAAGCAGGAAACATCATCACAGTTCTCTGTGCTTTGTGGTGGCATAAATAGAGCATCTTCTGGAGCAAGACGCAAAATGAAAACAAAGAAAAAGTATTAGTGCATTTTCATGGGAAAGAACTATGACCACTGCTTTTCCCATTCCCCTTCTCCCAAACCATTTTAAAGTTCACTGCTATCTAAATAGATCATGTGTTTGAAATTGGATAGTTATATTTTTTCCCTGTGTGCGCAGTGTTTTATTATTATTTCTGAAAGCAGTTTTATTGAGATATATTGACATACCATACAATCCATCCAAAGTGTACAATCAGTGGCTATTAGTATAATCACAGAGCTGAGCATTCATCACCAGAATCAATTTTAGAACGTTTTCATTACTCCAAAAATAAAAATCCCATACCCCTTAGCAGTCGCCTCTCAATCCTTCTATCCTTCCACACCCTACTTAACCACTAATCTAAATCTGTCTCTATAGATTTGTTTATATTTACATTTTATAGAAATGGAATAATACACTATGTAGTACTTTGCATCTGGTTTCTTTCACTCATCATACTGTTTTTAAAAAAATTTTTTTTTAATTAGAGAAGTTGTAGGATTACAGAAAAGTCATGTAATAAATACACCATTCCCATATACACCCATATTGTTGACACTGCTTCAGTGTAGTACCTTTGTTACAACTGATGAAAAATATTAAAATATTACTGTTAATAATAATCTATACATTAGGCATATTTTCCCCATACACCACCCTATTATTAACACCCAGCAATAGCATCATACATTTGTTATAATTTATGAAAGAATATTCTTCTGCTTGTACTATTAACCTCAGCCCATCATCCACAATAGGGCTCACTGTATTATACAGGCCAATGTTTTATCTTCTAACTTTCCTTCTAGTAACATACACGACCCAAAACTTCCCCTTTCAACCACATTCACAAACATAATTCAGCAATATTGAGTACATTCACAATAATGTGCTAACATCACCATTATCCATTTCCAAACATTTACAATCAACCTAAACAGAAACTCTGAACAAATTAAGCTTCAGCTCCCTTTTCTCTTCCCCTATCTACCCCTTGCTAATCTATATTCTGGATTCTGACTCTATGAGTTTGCTTATTATAATTGGTTCATATCAGTGAGATCATACAAGATTTGTCCTTTTGTGTCTGGCTTTTAAAACTCAGCATAATGTCCCCAAGATTTATCCATGTTGTTGCACACATCAGGATTTCATTCCTTCTTACAGCTGAATGATTTTCCATCATATGTACATACCACATTTTGTTTATCAATTCATAGGTTGATGGGCACTTGGGTTGCTTCCAGCTTTTGGCAATTGTGAATAATGCTGCTAGGAACATCCGTGTGCAAATATCAATTTGAGTCCCTGCTTTCAGTTCTTCTGGGTATATATCTAGCAGTGAGATTGCCAAATCATATGGCAATTCTGTACTTAGCTTTCTGAGGAACTGCCAAACTGTCTTCCATAGCATCTGCACCATTTTACATGCCCACTAGCAGTGAATGAGTGTTCCTATTTCTCCATATCCTCTCCACTACTTGTAATTTTCTGTTTTTTTGTTTTTTGTTTTTTGTTTTTTTAATAGCAGCCATTCTAGTAGGTGTGAGATGATATCTCATTGTGGTTTGGATTTGCATTTCCCTAATAGCTAGTGATGTTGAGCATCTTTTCATGTGCTTTTTGGCCATTTGTAATTCCAATTTGGAAAAAAATGTCTATTCAAGCCTTTTGCCCATTTTTTGTTTGGGTTATTTATCTTTGTATTGTTGTGTGGTAGGAGTTCTTTATATATTCTGGATATCAAACCCTTATCAAATATGTGGTTTCCAAATATTTTCTCCTGTTGAGTAAGTTGTCTTTTCACTTTCTTGACAAAGTCCTCTGAAGCCCAAAACTTTCTTATTTTGAGGAGGTCCCATTTACCTATATATTTTTTTCACTGCTTGTGCTTTGATTGTAAAGTCTAACAAACCATTGCTTGTCACATGATTTTGAAGATGCTCTCCTACATTTTCTACTACGATTTTTATGATCCTGACCCTTATATTTAGGTGTTTGATCCACTTGGGGTTAATTTTTGTATAGGGTGTGAGATAGGGATCCTCTTTCATTCTTTTACATATTGTTACCCAGTTCTCCTAGCAAAATTTGTTGAAGAGACTATCCTGCCCCGGTTGAGTGGACTTGGCAAACTTGTCAAATATCAATTGGGCACAGTTGTGAAGGTTTATTTCTGAACTCTTATTTCAATTCCATGTTCAATATATCTATCTTTATGCCAGTACCATGCTGTTTTGACCATTTTGACTTTGAAGTATGCTTTGAAGTCAGGAATTGAGAGTCCTCTTACTTCATTATTCTTTTTCAAGATGTTTTTTGGCTATTCAGGGCCATTTACCCTTCCAAATAAATTTGATAATTAGCTTTTCCATTTCTGCAAAGTAGGAATTGATTGGAATTTTTATTGGGATTGTGTTGAACTTGTAAATCAATTTGGACCATATCGACATCTTAATATTTAGTCTTTCAATCCATGAACATGGAATGTCCTTCCACTTATTTAGTAGGACTTTTTTTTATATCTTTTCGCAAAGCTTTTTAGTTTTCTGTGCACAGGTCCTCTACATCTTTAGTTAAATTTATTCATAGATATTTGATTCTTTTAGTTGTTATTGTAAATGGAATTTTTATCTTGATTTCCTACTTAGATTGCACATTACTAGTGTATAGAAACATTGCTGATTTTTGTGTGTTGATCTTGTATCCCACCACTTTGCTGAATTTGTTTATTAGTTCTAGTAGCTTTGTTGCAGATTTTTCAAGACTTTCTATACATAGGATCATGTCATCTGCAAATAGTGAAAATTTTGCTTATTTCTAATTTGGATTCCTTTTATTTCTTTTTCTTGCCTAACTGCTCTGGTTAGAACTTCTAACACTGTTGATTAACAGCAGTGACAGTGGGCATCCTTGTCTTGTTCCATATCTTAGAGGGAAAGCTTTCAGTTTTTCACAATGATGCTGTGGCATTTCATATATGCCCCTTAATGTGAGAAGGGCGTAGAAGTTTCCCTCTATTCCTATCTTTCAAAGCACTTTATCAAGAAAGGATGCTGCATTTTGTCAAATACCTTTTCTGCATCAATCAAGATAATCGTGTGGTTTTTCTCCCTCGATTTGTTAATGTGGTGTATTACTTTAATTGATTTTGCTGTGTTAGTCTGTCCTTGCCTACATGGTAGGCATTTTACCATGGTGTATAATCCTTTTAACGCGCTGTTGGATTTGATTTGCAAGTATTTTGTTGAAGATTTTTCTCTAATATTTATTAGAGAAATTGGGCTGTAATTTTCTTTCCTTGTCATGTTTTTATCTGGCTTTGGTGTTAGGGTGATGTAGGCTTCGTAGAATGAGTTAAGTTAGTATTCCTACCTCCTCAATTTTTTAGAAGCACTTGAGCACAATTAGTATGAATTCTTCTTTGAATAAATGGTAGAATTCACCTGTGAAGCCATTTGATCCTGGACTTTTCTTTGTTGGGAGGTTTTTGATGACTGAGTCATTCTCTTTGGTTTTAATTGTTATTTTGAGGTCTTCTATTTCTTTTTAAAGTGTTGGCTGTTTATGTGTTTCTAGGAATTTGTCTATTTCATCTAAGTTATCTAATTGTTAGCATACAGTTGTTCACAGTATCCTTTTATGATTCTTTTTATTTCTGTAGGATCAGTAATAACATACTCCATCTAATTTCTCATTTTAATTATTTGCATCTTCTTTCTTTTTTTCTTTGTCAGTCTAGCTAAGGGTTTGTCAATTTTATTGATCTTCTCAAAAAACCCACTTTTGGTTTTGCTAATGCTATTTTTTTACTCTAAATTTCATTTATTTCTGCTCTAATATTTGGGATGTTTGCTCTGGGATTTGTTTGCTGTTCTTTTCCTAGTTCCTCCAGATGTGCAGTTAGATCTTTAATTTTAGCTCATACTTCTTTTTTAATGTAGGCATTTAGGGCTACAATTTTCCCTCTCAGCACTGCCTTCACTGCATCCCATAAGTTTTGATATGTTATGTTCTCATTTTCATTCATCTCAAGATATAAAGTCATTTTTCTCTTGCAATGTTTTCTTTGACCACTGATTGTTTATGAGTGTGGTGTTTAACTTCCATATATTTGTGAATTTTCCAGCTCTCATCTGTTATTGATTTCCAGCTTCATTCCATTATGGTCAGAGAAAGTGCTTTGTATAATTTCAATTTTTTAAAATTTATTGAGACCTATTTTGTTACCCAACATGTGGTCTATCCTGGAGAATGATCCATGAGCACTTGAGAAGAGTGTATATCATGCTGTTTTGTTGTGCAATGTTCTGTAAATGTCTGTTAGGCCTAGTTCATTTAACCTATTATTCAAGTTCTCTGTTTCCTTATGGATCCTCTGTCTAGATGTTGAATCTATTGATGAGTGGTACATAGAAGTCTCCAACTATTATTGTAGTGATGTCAATTTCTCCCTTCAGTTTTGCCAGTGTTTGCTAATGTATTTGAGGTACCAGGATTATGTGCATAAATATTTATGATTATTATTTCTTCTTGGTGGATGGCCCCTTTTATTATTATATATTGTCCTCCTTTGTCTCTTACAACAGTTTGCATTTAAGGAATATTTTGTCCTATATTAGTATAGCTACCTCTTTTTTGGTTACTGTTTGCATGGAATATATTTTTCCAGCCTTTCACTTTCAATCTATTTGTCTCCTTGGGTCTAAGGTTAAGTCTCTTGCAGACAGCATATACATGGATCAAACTTTTTTACCCATTCTGCCAATCTGTGTCTTTTGATTGGGGAGTTTAATCTATTAACATTCAATGTTATTACTTTAAAGACAGTATTTTTTTTAACCATTTTATCCTTTGGTTTTATATGTTATATCTAATTTTTGTCTCTATTTTTAACCTTTTATTTCCCCTTACTGATAATCTTCATTTTTGCACTTTACTCCAAGCCTCTCTCTTCTGTCTTTTTCTTTCAGCTTGCAGAACTCCTTTTAGTATTTCTTTTAGGACAGGTCTCTTGTTGATGAACTGTCTCAGTTTCTTTTTATCTGTAAATATTTTAACTTTCCCTCATATATGAAGGACAGTTTTGCCAGGTAAATAATTCTTGTCTGGCAGCTTTTATCTTTCAGTACCTTATATACATCATACCATTGCCTTCTTGCCTCCATGATTTCCAATGAGAAATCAGAATTTAGTCTTGTTGCGGTGACTTTGTAAGAGACAAATAACTTTTCTCATGCTGTTTTCGGGATTCTCTCTTTAGCTAGGCATTTGACATTCTGATTAGTTTGCGTCTTAAAGTAGGTCCATTAGAATTTATTCTGTTTGGAGTATGCTGCACTTCTTGGACAGGTATATTTATGTCTTTCATAAGAATTAAGAAATGTTGTACCAGTATTTCCTCAAATATTCTTTCTGCCCCTTTTCCCTTCTCTTCTCCTCTGGAACACCCATAACATGCATGTTTGTGCACTTCATGCTGTCATTAAAATCCCTGAGACCCTGCTCAATTTTTTCCATTCTTTTCTCTATTTATTCTTCTGTGTGTAAGAGTTTGATTATCCTGTCTTCTAGCTCACTGATTCTTCTGCCTGTTCAAATCTGCTGTTGTATATCTCTAGTGTATTTTTAATCTCTTCTATTGTGCCTTTCATTTCCATAATTTCTGCTATGTTTCTTTTTATAATTTGAAAAAAATTTTTTATGCTTGCCCAATGTCTTCTTAACATTCTTTATGTCTCTAGCCATATTTTCCTTCATCTCTTTGACTTTATTTAGGACATTTGTTTGAATATCTTTGATTAGTTATTCCAAATTCTGTGTCTTCTGTGAAGTTTTAATTTGTTCCTTTAAAGGGACATATCTTCCTCTTTCTTAGTATGGCTTGTAATTTTTTGCTGATGTCTAGGCATCTGACTATCTTGATGAGTTTACTCTGAAGGTCAGTTTCTCTCTTACTTAGGGTTTTATTGTTGATTGGCTTTGTGTTATGGCTCTTTTTTGACAGCTGGATCAACTTATTCTAGACCTTTAGAATTGCCCATGTTTAACTGATCAGATTTTTTCAGCTTTTCTTCATCTGATTCTTGCCCTGGATGTATGGTACAAGTTTTAAGATTGCACTATTTGTACAATTGTTTCACCTCCAGGAGAAAGGTTCCTTTCCTCTGTTTTGTCTCCAGGAATCTTGATTTGTTCTGTTGGTTTCATTTTGCCTCTACAGTTGTTTTAACACTCCTTTCATTTCCTCTAGCTGCTTTTGCCTGGAGGGCAAATCCCAGGAGAAGAGTCACCCCAGACAGGACATTCCCAAGTCAGTATTTTCCAGTCAGAACAGAGCCAGGAACCCATGAAGGGGGCACAGACCAGCTCCAAAGAGCCACGGGAAGAGGGTCAGGAAAGACGCCAAAACATTTTTGACAATTCCCCAAAGCTGTGCTTTCCTGGCCTGCCCAGCAGTTGGTGCCCTTCAGCAAATTGTTCCCCACAGCCCAAAGGAGACACTGTATCTCTAAACTTCCATCACCTCCACCCTGTCAGGCACAGGGTTGAAACAACGGCCATCTGGGGTGAACTGGAACAGCAGCTCGGAGCCAGGATCCAGCAATCCAAATTTGCTGATCAAAAGCTGTGATCAGGGCTCAGCCATGCCCCACCCCCATCCTTGGGGAAAAGGATTTCCATAGCCCTCTCCATCCATAGCAGCCAGCCGGGGACCAGACCTCTGGGCAGCCCACCTTGAGAGTGTCACAGAGTGAGCTAACCACAGTTTTTTACCACAGCTTCTCAGACTCTTCCTCCCACTCTTCACTGGATGCTGTACACAGCTCCCCTGGCCTCTTTGGCCCCAGAACAGTAGTTTCAGACTGTTCCTGCCCATCCACAAGCTGATTTGGAGGAGGAGTGAGTCCTGGAGCTCCTTCATCTTCCCCAGAAGTTCAAACAAGATAGGTTTTTGGTTTTTTTTTTTTTAATTTTTTATTAGACAAGTTGTGGGTTTACAGAACAATCTGTAAAACACAGGATTCCCTTACACCACTCCACAACCTACACTTGCACTGGTGTGTAAAATTTGTTACAATTGATGATCACACTTTTTTAGTAATTCTAATCTTTTTTAACAGTAGTTACATTTGTTACAATTGATGAAAGATTATTAAAGTAATACTATAACTATTGTCCATAGTTTACATTGGGGTATTTTTTCTTCAGATTCATGACCCATCTTTTTTTCATGCGTGTCTTTATTTTATTACTCATCTACCCATACGCTGGATAAAGGGGGTGTCAGTCACATAACTTTTACAATCGCATGGTCACATGATAAAAGCTATATAGTTATACAATCATTATCAAAGATCAAGGCTGCTAGATTACAGTTCAACAAATTGAGGAGCTTCCTTCTGGCTGTTCTGATACACTAGAAACTAAAAGGAACTGTCTATATAATGTCAGTAGTCATAATCATTTGTTAAATTCTAATTTCTCAGTTACACCTCATCCCTCTCATTTGATCTTTCCCTCAGTCTTCAGGGCAATGACCATTTTTAGCTTCTCATGCTGGAAAGGGGTGTCAACCTTATGGGGTAGAGGAGTGAAACTAATTGATGTTCTTGGAGAGCCTCGTACTGCTGGATTTCAGGGCATAATTGGCATAAGAACAATGGGATAGGTTTTATTTCAAAATATTTTCACCAACCTGCTGAAATATACATGAGCAAGCAGCAATCTTATTCATTACATAAAACATGATAAATTATTGCTACATAGAAAAGATGTTTTCAGATTTCCCAAGCAATTCCAGTCACCCTTGATCTACCTATAACCATGAAGAAATTGCCGTCTTTAAAAGAGAATTCCCTAATTGTGTGCAAGCCTGATGATGGGTAACAAGTATGCTGTGCCCACCCTCCTTCACCTATGGCAGATGTGTCCCACATATGTGTTGACCCACCTCCCACCCCTCAACCACCTTTTCCTGCAGGTGATGCTGATAGCACCTGCCTGTGCTTTCCCATAGTACTCTCACTTCCTACCCTGGGCTTCTCAGAGGCAGATGGCACCCAACTTGGAGTGTGAGGGAGGTAGAGCCCCAGGAGGCACCACTTGAACAGCAGGGGATTGGAGCCAGAAAACAAATGTCCCTTTATTGTAGCTCCTGCAGACAATTCTGAGCTGCACTCAAGAGCTGCCCGAGGGCTACAGCCAGATCAAGTCCCAATGCCCACAATGGTGGTAAAATTGTTTTGACTTTGCCTCCTTCCTTGTTTCATTCTTCCCCATTCTTAATCCTTGGGATCACTTCCCAAAATACATGACCACACACTAGCCCTTGCCTTACTCTGCTTTCTTCCAAGATTCCAGGCTGCTTCTATGAAGATGATTTGGCAGCTCCTACCCGTGATGCTCCTGGTTTCCCCTTAGCTTCATAGGGTCAGGGCTCGCTGGAGCTCCCCAATAACTCACTGAGAAGACAGTGCCTCATATAGGACTACAATTTGACTGGAGAGCTCCCGTTCCCTGTCTCCATGTTTTCCAGTTTGTTAATGCTGCTAGAATGCAAAATGTCAGAAATAGATTGGCTTTTATAAAAGAGGGTTTATTTCGTTACACAGTTACAGTCTTAAGGCCATAAAGTGTCCAAGGTAACACATCAACAATCGGGTACCTTCACTGGAGGATGGCCAATGGCGTCCAGAAAACCTCTGTTAGTCGGGAAGGCATGTGGCTGGCATCTGCTCCAGAGTTCTGGTTTCAAAATGGCTTTCTCCCAGGACTTCCCTCTCTAGGCTACAGCTCCTCAAAAATGTCACTCTTAGTTGCTCTTGGGGCATTTGTCCTCTCAGCTTCTCCAGAGCAAAAGTCTGTTTTCAAAGGCTATCTCCAAAATATTGCTCTGTAAGCTGCAGCTCCTCTCTCAGCTCCTGTGCATTCTTCAAAGTGTCCCTCTTGGCTGTAGCAAGCTCGCTCCTTCTGTCTGAGCTTATATAGTGCTCCAGTAAACTAATCAAGGCTCATGTTGAATGGGCAGAGCCACACCTCCATGGAAATTATCCAATCAGAGTTATCATCCACAGTTGAGTGGGTCACATCTCCATGGAAACACTCAATGAAAGAATTACAATGTAATCAACACTAATACTCTGCCACAGAAGATTACATCAAAGATAATGGCATTTTGGGAGACATAATGCATGCAAACTGGCACACCACATTTCAAGGCAATATTCTAGTGGAAAAAGTCAAGCTTAGGAGTTAGAACACTTAGATTCAAATCTCAGCTCCATCATTTACTTCTGGGTGAGTTTGGGCAGATTGCTTAACCTCTCTGAGCCTCACTGACCCCACCTGGGATAATAATTCCAGCTTTGCTGCATACTTAGTGGTAGTTATGTTAAATGATTTATGCAGAGGGTTCACCTGACAAGGGGTGGCTAAGATCACGATGAAGGTGGTTAATATTATTAATCTGAAGTCACTCAACAAATATCTCTGATGACTGCACTAATATTGTTTCTTTATATAATCTGGGTTTGCTTTCTCCATTTACTAACATAACTACTTTTTCTCTATCTCTGCTCTCCCCTTGACATTTTAAAGTACTAATAAAAAAATCTGATCCCTTTTAACATTCTTTCTTATTTTGTTTTTTCTCCCATCTTCCCTCAAGCCTTAATTGACCCTTTATTATTCTCTTGCTCCCATCGTTCCCCATTTCCAATATAGTTCCAGGTGGGTAACTCTAAAGCTACTGTTTGAACCTGTCTAACCATAAATACAATTTGACAAACTATTTCCAAGCAGTCAGTAATGTGAGAAGGGAATTGATCCTTGCTTCTTTTCTCATTCAACCTCGCACATCTTTTCAAAGTAAACGGCACAGCCAAGTGCAACAGCAATATTATTTTGCTCAGATTTCAGACAATAAAAACTGTGATCATCAACCTGGGGACTGATTTTCAAACTTGCGTCTTCTCATAGCTGATAAAAGGCCATAGCCCTTACAAGAAGGATAGTGCAGGCTCAGCACAAAGACCTCTGAAACCCATTCCTAATTTATACAGCCTTGCAGGATTGCTTGCTACCGAGGAGCTAAGGGGATTCAAAGAAGATCAGGAACTTGGCTTCTCATTATTATCCCATCATATTTAATGGGAGAGGGTGGAGCAATATCAAGGGGAAGAGATGCAGGCAGGTAGTAGACACATATATTTAATCCTTGCTTACAGGTTTTTAGAAACATTCTTAGTTGCCAGGGCTACTGTAATAAAGCACCACAAACAACAGAAATGTATTTTCCCTTGGTTCTGAAGCCCAGAAATCAAGGGCCACGCTCTGTCTGAAACCTGTAGGGGAGAAACTGTTGCCTCCCTGTCTCCTGGCTTCTGGTTATGACCAACTCTCCTTGGCTTGTGCCTCCGTCGTCTCTCTTTCTCCATCTCCCTCTGTCTCTTTGTCACCATCTCTCTGTCTGTGCTCAAATTTCCTTTTCTTATAAGGACATCAATCATATTGGATTGAAGGCTCACCCTACTCCCATACACCCTCATTGTAACTTGCCTGCTTCCACCTGCAAGGACCTTATTTCCAAATACAATCATAGTCACAAGACTGGGTGTTAGGAATTGAACATGCCTTTTTGGGAGGACACAATTCAATCCATAACAAATACCCACAAATAATTCCTTTGAATGATACGGAAGATGTAAGAATACTGACTTTGCATCCATCTTTCTCTAGATTGTGAGTGACTATATTTCACTAGCTGGAGCTGAAGAAGCAAAGCTAATTTTACACCTTGGAGTGAAAAGCAATTCCAATTTTTTTTTTCAGGGGCGGTATCTGATCAGTATGTGACCTTCTTCATCAGCTTGTGGTTCAGATCACATCACATTTTTAAAAATTTCTTGAGTTTCCCTCACCCCCGGCTGCCCTTTTAAGCAAGAAAGCCCATGTTTCTCTCCTAAGGCTCACCTAGTCCAAGGGAATCAGTCCAGCTTCCACTTCCTAAGCAGAGAGACAGAGACTGGAACATCTGGTCAGATCACCAGCCCCTTTCCTTGAGCTGCTCCCAGTCTGAGGGCTGCCCATTCGCTCTGCAGTTATTGCCAGGCTAGGTAAGGCAGAGGAACAGGCCAAAAGGGTGTCCCCCACCTGGGCTCCCCACTTATATCTCTCTGGGCTCACCCACCCACTGTTTCCAGGAAAGGTCTCCTCCAACCTCAGCCACGGGCCGGCTGGCCCAGCGGAAGACCTCGGCACTCCAGGCCCAGCTGCCTGCCCCTGACTTCCTGCAGAGCTGTCCCTTCCAGGCCCTGGCTCCTTTGCTGATGGGGGACTTACTTAACCTACAGCTTCAGTTAACAAGGTTGGGGTTCTCATCCCTCCCCTCAAGTCTACACCCTCTCCCCAGGACCCTGAACACTTGGGAAAGAGACCAGATTTTTAAGTCAAATGAAAAATTTCATATATCATTCTGCAATTTAAGAAATTTCACTTAAATAATTCCTTATTTAACCAAGAAGGTCTTTTCTAAGGTGACTTTATGGCTCTTTCACATGAAGTTGTTTTGAAATAAATTAGAAACATATATACTGTTTAGATACTGTTTAAACACTCATGCCCTGTTACATATAAGAGATATCAAAGCTTTGTTAAGACTCTTATTTACTTCCCCAGCCCCCTCCGAGTCTAGGCAATTCTATTCATCTCTCATATCCTTCCCATAATTTTCATGGATGTTTCCCTAGTCAGATTCTTACTTTCATCAGCTACTTTCCTGGTCTCCAGCCTTGATTCTCCAACCATCCTCCACACTGCAGCCCATTCAGTCTGCCTACAGGATAATACCAATCAAGTAGTCCATCACTCAAAAACCTTCAGCAAAGATAACTTTCCCATCAGCTTGGCAATTAATTCAAAGCCCTCCATGTTTTGACCAGAAGCAAGAAATTTCAATGTGGACATTTTATGGTAACCAATGGGTATAAAATATTTTAATGTGGTCTAAGGGGTAGAAATCATAACAATCATTATTATCATTTGTTTAATGCAGGGTCACTCATAAAGTAAGAGTGAGAGATGGGTTAGAGAGCAGGGTTGGGATAAGGCTCAGTGTTGAAGTAGAAAACAGATAATGAGGTATGATGGGGAAGAAGTTAGAGATAGAACCACAAAATGGGTGTGAAGCTCAAAATATTCCCATTGTCGAAATTGCCATATCAATATGGCAATCAAAATGCCAAATGTATTTCTATTAGAGCAGCCTTCCATTTCAGGAAATACAATACCACTAGAATACCCCATGCTTTAGTGAAACAGCTCTAATTACCTGTCTAGCAGTTAGCATTTCTCATGCTACTCACTTCTCCAGGAATGTCTTCCCCAATTTTCATCTACAGCTACTGAAAACCTTCTCCATCCTCATTACTCCTGCTCAAATGCTATGTCCCAGAGAGAGTTTCCACTGATTCCCTCAACTGGATGTTGTATCATCGGACCTTAAATATCAGCATCTTTTAAAATGTTTTGTATTTTACAAGATTGTAAGTAACTTAAGAGCAAGATTATGTCATCTCTTCCATGCAGCCCTCTCAGGGTACTGGCAAGGTGTCAGGCCCTTAGTAGGGTGAGGTTTTGAAGTTGTTATGTATTCCAGAAATGATCAGTTCTGAAAAGCTAATCCATTCCTGTGAGTGTAGACCTGCTGTGGATGGGACCTTTTGTTTAGGTTATTTCAGTTGAGGCATGCCCCAAGTGGGTCATAATCCTCTTATTGGAGTCCTTTATAAGAAATGAAATTTAGAGAAGCACACAAAGAAAGACACAGAAGCTCAGAGAAAAAAGCCAGAGAAGCTCAGAAAGGACACAGGGAAAATAGAGAGAAACCACAGAAACAAAGGAATCCATTGAAGCCAGAAGCTGGAAGAAACAAAACCTGGGAGAGAAAGGAGAGACCAGCAGACGTCACTATGTGCCTTGCCATGTGACAGAGGAGCTGAAGATCAATGGTAGCTGGTCTTTGAAAAGAAAGTATCGTCTGGCTGATTCCTTGATTTGGGCATTTTTTTGGCCTCAGAACTGTAAACTTGTAAGCTAATAAATCCCCATTGTAAAAGCCAACCCATTTCTGATATATTGCATTTCATCAGCTTTGGCAAATAAAACAGTAGGCATTCAAGAAAATAGTTGGACTGATAATGATTTTCTGGGCATGGATATTTCCCCAACTTGGCAGTAAGGATTGGAAATTGCAAGGCTTTGCACACCAAGTTAGTCATCCAGCAGGCACAGCTATAATCATAAAGTTTTTAAAATGGGCAATGACAAGTGTTGGCAATGTTGGGAAGATATTGTAACTCTCACACATTGTTGGAGGGAATGTAAAGTGGTATGACCATTTTGGAAAACAGTTTGGCTCCTCCTCAAAAGGTGACCCAGCAATTCTACTTCTAGGTGCATGTCCACAAGATATGAAAACAAGGCAGTCCCAAAAGTTGTACATGAATGTTCACAGTAGCATTATTCATAATAGCCAAAAGGTGGAAACCACCCAGATTTCTATTGACTGGTGAATGGATAAGCAAAATGTATTATAACTATACAATGGAATATAATTTCACAATAAAAAGAATGAAGTGTGGATACATGCTATAACGTGCATGAGCCTTGAAAATATTATGCTCAAGTCAAAGAAGTCAGTTAAAAAAGACCATGTATTGCATGATTCCATTTATATGAAATGTCCAGAATTGGCAAATCTGCAGAGACAATAAAATAGATTAGTGGTTGCCAGGGGCTGGGGGAATAGTTGGGGTATAGGGGTGGAATGCTAATGGAGAGTAACGGCTAGTAGGTACAAGGTTTCTTTTTACAGAGATGGAATGTTCTACACTTTTAGATTGTGGTGATGTTTGCACCACTCTGTGATATACTTAAAACCACTGAATTGTACAATTTTAATTGGTCAGTATTATGACACATGAATTACATCTCAATAAAGCTATCATAAATTTTAAAAGGATAAAGATAATACAGAAGGGAAAAAAAAAAAAGAATGATACCCATTTGTGACCTGGGCAACTGGGTAGATCTGTTTATTGAGACAGGCAGATCTGCCTATTGGAGGTGAGAGCAAAAGGTTCTGTTTTGACCATGATGAGGTGGAGAGACCTATGAGACATCTGTGCAGAGAAGTGTGAGTCTGGATTTCCAGGGAGAGGCCAGGGAGCAGAAACAGAACTGGGGTCTTTAGCACAAATATGGTGTTTAAATCCATGGAGCTGGATGAAGTCAAGGGGAGAGCAGGTAAAGCAGTGAAAAGCCCAGAACAGGGCCCTGAGTCCCACCAATAATTTTGACACTAAGCAGAAGGGATTGGGAAGGAAACAGGTAGGTGGAAAACCATGGCAGTCGGGGTTCACAGAGGCTTGGAGAAGAAGCAGTTTTAAAGAGAAAAATGGTGCCGAACACTGACAACAAGTCAAAGGAGATGGGAATTAAAGTGTGACCTTTGGGTTTACAGCATGATGGAAGGCATCAGTGCCTTCCTTGACAAGAGCCATCTCCATGAGGTGGGGAGAGGTAGTGGCTGGGATGACTTGAACAGAGAAAGCCAGTGTGACCCTGTGTCAGTAACCGTGAACTATCCTTACTGGAAGTTTTGCTGTGAAGACTGGGAGAAAAATGGACCAGGAACTAGAGGGGGAATATAGGATCAAGGGAGAGGTTTTGTTTGTTTGTTTGTTTTGTTTTGTTTGTTTTATCATTTGTCTTTTAATATGTGAGTTCCTAAAACATGACGGTATGCTGATGTCACTCTAATAGAAAGCAGAGACTAATAATCGAGTTGGGGGAGGGAGAGGACATTTTAGTTTCTGTGTCGGTTTGGATATATTATGTCCCCCAGAAAAGCCATGTTCTTTAATGCAATCTTGTGGGGGCAGACTGATTAGTCTGTTGAT
Organism: Choloepus didactylus; assembly: GCF_015220235.1. Classification (NCBI taxonomy): domain Eukaryota; kingdom Metazoa; phylum Chordata; class Mammalia; order Pilosa; family Megalonychidae; genus Choloepus; species Choloepus didactylus. Next base: position 158,504,869 of record NC_051311.1, on the reverse strand, counting down.
TAGGGTGGAACCTCTGATTAAATTATTTCCGTGGAGGTGTAGACCCTGCCCATTCAGACTGGGTCTTGATTAGATCACTGGAGTCCTTTATAGGGAGCCCACACAGAGAGCAGAGAGGACAAAACACCTCAAGAGAAGCTGAGAGAGACATTTTGGAGATGGCTGTCAAAAGCCAGCACTTGGAGATGCTTGGAGATGCAGACAGAAAGATGTTTGGGGATGCTAAGCTAGGAGATGAAGCCCAGAGTTTGCCCTGGAGAAGCTGAGAGGACCCCCTGGCACTTAGAGAGAAACGTCCTGGGAGAAAGAAGCAAGGATGCAGAGGAGCTGAGAGAGAGGGGCCAAGACAGATGCCCAGAGACATTTTGGAGAAAGCCGTTTTGAAACCAGAACCCAGGAACAAAGGACAAGCAGATGCCAGCCACGTGCCTTCCCAGCTGACAGAGGTGTCCCAGATGCCATCCGCCTTTCTTCAGTGAAGGTATCCTGTTGTTGATGCCTTACTTTAGACACTTTTATGGCCATAGAACTGTAAATTTCTGATGCAATAAATCCCCTTTATAAAGCCAATCCACTTCTGGTATTTTGCATAATGGCAGCATTAGCAAACAGAACAGTTTCCTGCCATGACAAATTATTACAAACCGTGGCTTAAAACAACACAACTTTATTATTGCATAGCTCTCTAGGTCAGAAGTCCAGGTGGACCCAGCTGGTTCTCTGCTTAGGTTCTCACAAGGCCAAAATCAAGGTGTCATTTCTTATCTGGATGCTCTGTGGGAAAATCTGCTTACAAGCTCATTTAGGCTGATGACAAAATTCTGTTTCTGTGGTTGTGAGACTGTCATCTGGGGACCAGTCTCTGCTCCTACAGGCTACCTGATTCTTTCGTATGATTTCCAGTTGCCCTTTCCAGCCACAGTGGTCAAGTCTCACTCATGCCTCGAATCTCTCTGACTTTATCTTCTGCTGCATCTCTCCTCCCCCTAGCCAAAGAATGTTCTCTGCTTTTTATGGCTCCTGTGTTTAGACCAGGCTCACCTGGATAATCCAGGATAATCTCACTAGTTCAGGCACTAATTAGTAACCTTAATTACATCTTCAAAGTCTATTCTGCTATGTAATAAATCATGGTTATGGGTTCCAGGGATTAAGGTATAAACTTCTTTGGGGAACAGGCTGTTCTACCTACAGCAAGGATGGGGAGGTGCTATTTATGTCTTTGTGTTTGTGTGCATACACATATTTTGAGAATTATAAAATTATGACTCATGGGTGTATTAACATTGGCTCCTAATGCTCCTTGTTGTCGGTGCAAATTCATTTTCATTGATTTTATTCAATATGAAAATTTTGAAGTAACTAAAATCAACTCTAAACACACACATACACATGAACACACAGAGCTGATGAAATTCCTCAAATTCCTAATTTCCCTAGGATTCGATGAATACCTTGAATAACTTTGGATCTTATTATTGCGTGAAATGGCCATTCCTGTCTCCTTAGATTAATTATTCCGATGATTCTAATACGATGAAAATACTGGCCATTCTCTCCAAAATTTCTGATACCATTGCCAAGTTCATTGATCCCAATTTTACCATCCCTGATATGGTAGATCTTCCCATTGTTTAGGTAAAGTGCATCTTAGAGTGTTGATATGCCCAAGGCTACATGCTAATCCATGGCAAATTCAAGTTTAGCACCCAGATCCCCCAACTTTTGGCTGAGCTTTGTATATGCCATGTGGATCACTCACCCTGAAAGGGCTTCCAACACAGGTGGGCGCACGGGGGACACTGGATGACAATCCCTATGGGAGGGATGGATGGAATGGGTAGAGGAGAAACAAGAGAGTCAAAAATTTAGAGAAGTGCAATGAGTGCACAAAGAGTAGGCCAGGGAAAGTCAAATATTCAGAGGACAGACATGGAAACATGGTTCTTTCTATAATAGGCCACTTAATTTAGGTGGAAATATCAATTTGCTGAGGCCATATTGTTAATATTTAAACATATGGCAGTTTTCTGGGCTGGTCCTTCTCCTTTTCCTGGTGGTTCTTGGCCAGCCCCTCCCCAGGCTGGCCTGCCTGTCCTCCTAGCTGCCTCTCAAGGCACACCCTCAGGCTGCAGGTCATTTCTGCTTTTCTGGTTCATATTGATCTTCAAATAATGTTGTCTTAAGCTAGTGCTGATTTTCCAGGGTTATATATGAATAGACTTTACACTTAGGACATCTTGACATCTGATCTAGAATAGATTTCCTCTAAATTGCACACAAATGATGCATGCATGATTGCAACCTGACTGCCCCAACTTTTCTACCATCCTTTGAGCAAGGCCTGATGGCAGCAATTTGAGCCCTGCTCCAAGCAGCTCTCTTGGAAATATTCATTCCCTTCAGATCCATCCTCATGGTGGGTTGTCAGCTCTTGTCACTCCTCCAGGATTCTGGAAATCTTCGGTCTGCCTTCAATGGGATCACCGTCAAAGTTTATCCCTCTTAGCCCCAAAGCTAAATTCAAAAGCTGTCACTTCTATCAGACTCAACTCAGGGTTGAGGCCAGCACAAGAGGATTATAGTGCAGGAAAGGAAAACGTAAAGCTGGCATCAGCTTCTCCCGGCATCTCTCAGCTTTGCTGCCTACAGCCTGCCTCTCACTTCTCTCTCTCTCTCTCCCCCCACCCCCCATCCCCATTGCTCTTGGCCTCAGTTCAAATACGGCTGCAAGGTTTCCTGGCATCCACTCCTTCTGTCACAGGATCCTGCCCCACCAAGCTCCATCCCTGTTGTAACAAAGCACCACAAACTGGATGGTTTAAAACCACAGAAGTCTATTCTGCCACAGTTGAGGGGGCTAGAAGTCTGAAATCAAAGTGCTGGAAGGGCCATGCTCCTCTGAAGTCTGGTAGCCCAGGGGCCCCTTGGCTTTAGAGGCATCTGCTTCAGTCTTTGCATGGCTGTCTGCTCTCTCTTTCTCTTTGTCTGTGTCCAGGTCTCTCCTTCTTATAAGGGCACCAGTCATATTGGCCCACCTTAATCCAGTTTGTCCTCATCTTAACTAATGTCTTCAAGACCCTATTCCCAAGTAAGATCACATTCTCAGGACAAGGGGTTAGAACTGGAAAAATTTTTTTGAGAGGCACAATTCATCCTATAAACACTCACCTTTACCCATGGACTTAGGGGACAAGATAATCTCTTAGCAACATCATTACCTCGACATCAATGCACTCAACTTCAAGGAAAACAGACTTTTGATACTATTACAAAATCCTCATTGTCTCAGTCTGAAGCAACTACCTGATGAAAAAAACTCCTATCTCATCAAATTGTTTTGCCCTCAAGAACAGAGGAAGAACCTACCCTGAGACTGATTTACACCTGATGAACTGATCTCCATTTTAAAATATCTCATTTGCTCCTGATACAGAGAAATGAGAGGCCTGGTTGGCTATGTGCTGTGAGGGAGGCAGAAACAAAGGGCCTGGGGATTCTGGGATGGGGAGGCAGGTCAGGCCAGGCTCTCAAGGGGGCTGGACCTTGGGGGTGAGTCACTATACCAAGAGGACTGGGTGCTGAGCCTTGGGTGATATGATCAAAGCTGTGCTGTGACTCAGTGATCTGCCTTTCTGTTCTCTGGGTGGGAGTAGGAAAATGGATCTTCAAAGGGATCGCCATGACTCACGGAGGTGGTTGCCAACAGCCTCAGTACTCAGTTTTCCAAAGAAAAGTGATGTTTTGATTCTACCTTCTTCTTTTTTTTTTTTTTTTAGCTCAAAATGCTGCTGGATATGCAAATTGAGTCTTGAAACCTTACATGTAATTTCCAAATTGCTGAGAAAAATTTGAATCACAGAGAAAAAAAAAAGATGCCAAGTTTTTCTTGTATCTTTTATGATAAGGGATGCTACATGAGTAATTAAAAGAGTTTCCCTTTTTTGTCTTTTTGCAGAAATAGATTCAGATGAACCTTTTTTGAAACACAGTTCTTAATTATTAAGATGTAGTCTAATGGGAGAGAGGAAGAAAAAAATGAACTAGAATTTGATCTCTCCATCTTTCTCTCCCAAGGAGTACCCTTGAGAAGTGGTGATTACAATTTTTCCAGGATATAATAATTAGCCTGAATTTTCAAGTCTTTTAAATTACTAGGAATCGTTTCAAAGTAGACGTTAAGTGGACTTGATTTTGATTCTTCTTGTTCAAATATCTGTTCTATGAGGGCAGGTGCACAGTCCGTCTTATGAATGGACTTTACTTCAAGATGGTAAAGCTCTCTATTTTGGTTCACTGCACATATCCAGCTCTGCCTTTGCATAAGTGCTAACAGGAGCTCCACCCTCACCAAGTGGACCTTCTCATCACTTCTGGACTCCACACCTCTCTTCTATTCCATCATCTTTGCTCACACTGCCCCCAGTCTAGAATCTCAACTATCTTAATCTTAATTTCTTAATCTTCTTCATTTTCTGATTCCCATTCCCATTTTTTCTTCCCCCTTTAACTTGCATAGATCTTTTCCTTTCAATGTTTGACCCACAATTCATAAAATCCTCTGCTGAACACCCACAACATGGCATCATCACAATAGGCATTTTAATATGTGATCTCTTTTGGGTGAAATAAGATAAGGAGGCACCTTTCAGGGGGATGTGTGTGGAAAAGATCTGGTTCATGTGCTGTGACAATTGAAAAGAGGAAGAGAAAATAGCTTCCTTGAAGGAACCTTTGGACAGGGCTTTGAAAGGTCAGTAGGATTTGGACAGGCAAGAGGACAGGAGCTTTCTAGAGAGAGGGAAAAGGCTGAGTCAGGCAGTTCAAGTCTGCTCAGTGCAGAGTGGACAGAAACACACTGAGGCTCCAAGACTAAGGAGCCCTGCACAGAGACCTGAGCTTGGACTTGATGATCTTCACCTTATATATTTTCTGTTTGACGAAAAAATCTAAACTTTTGCATGTTATACTATGAGTTCAAATCAACGGAGTTATTTCTGATACTTCTGAAACAGATTGTGGTAATGTAAAAAAGTGTAGGCCTTGGCACAAAATGCATTTGGGTTTTAGTCTTGACTTTGCCATCAATTAGCTGGGTGATGGTGAGATTAACTCACTTTATTTGAGCCTCAGGTTCTTCTCGGGCAAAATGAGAATATTGACATCCACTTCATTGGGCAATGTGTGCGCAGAATGGGAGGACATATGCAAGAACCAGGATGACTTCTGGCAAATCGTCTGTCTCCATGCTCTGAATGGCCTGTATCACCCAACTGTGCTGCCCAGGACTGAATTGCACCGGGAAGAGAGCACGAGCTTTAGCCCAGACAAGCTGGCAGGGAGACCAGATGTCATCTCTGAGGTTTTTAACTGAGTGGAATTTTTTTTTATGCAGGAAAACAAGGTAAAAAATTTCCCAAGGGGTTTCTACAAGATTTCCAGCACTTCCTAAATTAGCCCTGACCAGTAAAACCACGAGAGAAGACTTCCTGGCAGGGCCTGGCACTTCCATTTCCAGTCCCAACTGAAAGCAGGAAGCATCGAGACAAGTCATAATTCAACTCTGCAGTTGGCTTCCAAAATTATCCACATGCAGGTCCCTTGGCATTTGCACCACAGGTCAAGAGGTATATTCTAACTTTATCTGTTCCAGATTATCAAGTTGTTTTCGCCTGAACCAATTGCAGAATCACTTCTACCTGTTGGAAATAGCTTTATGTCTTCCTCATCACCCCTAAAATCTGCTAAGCAGACCTCCTTGTGAAGCTCAGGGTCATACAAAAAGCAAGAGCCCTTCAAGCCTGAGGTCAAACGTTGTTAACCTGGAGAGAAAATACTTCCCCTTGCTTGGATTCAGAACCCCTGAATATAATTCCCAGCTCTGCAGCTGCTCATTAGCTGAATTATCTTAAGCAAACTGTTTATATTTGCTAAGTCTTAATTTCCTATTGTATAAAATGAAAAAGCTCCTTATTTTCAAAAGCAGGATGGAAAAACCAAGCAGTACTGAGCCATGGCAGTTTTTTCTATACCAGAAATTCTGTTGGGATTCAAATTTGGATACTAGGCAGACAAATAACCATACTATGCTGTCACAAGACATGAAACCACACTGGTTTGGCGAATCTAGTGTACACAAGATGGGCTTTACTTTAGGGAGGCAAACCCTCCCTGGAAGACACTCAGCTCCAGTGATCCAGTGCCTCGCTGGTTTGTTTGGCTTTTGGATATCGGGCATGTGATGCTTTCTGGCTTCTCTGATGAATGACACTCAGACCTCGCTCCCCTTTCCCACTCAGACCCTCCTCCAAGAATGAGTCCATAATCTTATTTCTGAGCAGATGATTTGAAAGACTGTGATGCTAGTTCTAGGTCTGTCTCACCAGTTTTCCTCAGTTATTTTCTTATATTGAGTTGTATTCCCTGCCCCCCTTTTAATTTTCTTTTTCTTTGGCTTTATTTAGATGATTCTGCCTTTTGTAATACTTTGCTCAAAGAACGACAAATAGACTGGGGACATGTTCTACCTTTATCAACTAGGTTTACTTATAAAGGCAGGAGAGTGAGGGCAGCACTGTGCGTGTGTGATCTGGGGAGATTTTAGAAGAATTTGATAAATCCACCCATCCTGCCAGATGGCTGGGGTACACTGGCAGGTCTCAATTGAAAGGAAAGGGGAGTGTGCAAGTACAGTGAGCAACTTTTTGAGTAAAGACTTGAGATGATAGACGTGTCAGATCATTGATTGCTAAGCCAGTGGCTCCCTTTCCTTTTGGAAAATACTAAATGCTTTTGAGGCTGATGTAGACACTTAGAAAAGTATGGGGTTTTTGGTTGTCATTTTGGGGACATTGGAGACCAGTGAAATATTTTTTCATTAATTGCCCAGATAATTCCTTCAACGTGTTTTCATTTTCCAAAGATTAAGTTACCTCCTTAGAAAACCTTTAAGTTGTCACTGAGCAGAAGTCACAAGTCATGTAGAGTACTATTATGCCATCATTCATTAGTGGGGACAGAGATGATTAAACATCCCAAAAGTATTTTGGATTATCATTGCTGATATCTTTTGTTAAGGCAGACATGGCCCTATCCCTGCATTGGGGGTGCTGTTGGAACAATGGGGTCAGCAACCTCCACAATGAACTCCCAAAATCCCCATCTCCTGGTGGTCCTCTCCCACATGGTACCAGGAATGGTTTGTATGATCAGTAGGGAAAAGTGATGCTACGCCACTTCCAAGATGTGGTTATAAAAGATTGTGATTTCCATCCTCACTTGCTTCTCCTTCTCTGTCTCTGTCTCTTTCTCTGTCTCTGTCTCTCTCTCTCTCTCTCTCCCCACACCCCCACCCCTCAATGGCCCTGCTGTGAGCAGCCCTATGGAGCTTCCCATGTGATGAGAAACTGAAGCCTGCTGCCAACAGCCACGTGAGTGAGCCTGAAAGTGGATGCTTCCACCTCTTCAGTTGCCTGCAGCCCTGGCCAACACCTTAACTGCAATTTTAACATGCACTTGGCTCCCTGACCCTCAGATACTGTATTAGATAATTATTGCTTTAAGCTGCCAAGGAATAATTTGTTACACAGCAAGAGCTAGCTGATGCAAACAGCATGAGGAGTATTGTGATTAGCTCCATTTCTTCAGGTTGCACCAACCTTGCAAGAAAGCCCAGAATGTTGACTCCTGTGTTTGTACCCATCAAACCCAATAGAACTCTAAGCCTTTCCCTTTTGCCTGGAGGCTCCCATGTTATCCCTCAACCCCCTCCTCCCAACTGATGGCTTTTATTTTGTGACCAGAAGAGTTAAAGCCATACTGTAGATAGGGAGCCAAGCCTCTGCTGCCTGCACTGTGCCACCTGCTGTCAGGACTCCCATCTCTGTGGTTTGTGAAGGGCAAGGACAATGGAGAGGAAGTGGCCTTAGGCATGAGTACCTATTCCAGCTCTGCCACGTAACTGGCTCGGCATCATCTCTCTGAGGCTCAGTTTCCCTGTCTGTAAAATGGCAAAATAATAAGAAATTTGTGGGGTCGTTGTGAGGTTTGAATAAGAAGATGCAGGTAGAGTATCTGATGTGAAATAGGCCTTGTTTTAGCAAATTATGGGATGTATAACCACCCACCCCATAACTTAGTGGATTAAACAATACTGAGTCATTATTCCTCATGATTCTGTGGATAGAGCTGAACATGTGTGGGGTGGGGGTTCTCTCTGGGGTTTCACTGGCTCCTCCGTACCCCAACATTCAGTTGGAGGATCAGCCAAGCTGGAAGCTCATGTGTCTGGAAGCTGGTGTTGGCCTCTATTCCTCTCCATGTGATCTCCCATCCTCCAGAAGACTAGGCTGACTTTTTACTTCATGGCCTCAGGCAGAGCTTCAAGAGGGCAAAAGCAAAAATTGCAAGACTTCTTAAGGTTTAGGTTCTGGAACGTGCACACTGTCACCCCCATTGCACTTTTTCAGCCAATGCAAGTCACAGGCTGGTGTAGATTCCAGAGGTGGGGAAACAGCCTCCACCTCTTGATGGAAGTCCCACAAAGGCACGTTGCAAGGGGACGTGCATACCAGTTGAGAAAGTATCTGTGCACATTTTTCACAATCTACCATAAGCAAGCAACAAACTGTATAATTTTTTTCCCCTTGATGCTACCAGGGTAACTATTTGGAATAAAACTCTCGAGCCTGAACGATCTGAGTTTGAGTCCCCACTTTCAAATGTTACACCTATGTGACCATGAGTGAGTTATTTAGGCTCTCTTGGTTTTACTTTCTTTATCTAAAAATGTTTCCACTCCTGCTTTAGCGAGCACGTGGTGGAGGACTCTTTTCTTTAACTCTCATGCTCTCCTCCCTGATGCTACCTACTGTTGCACGTGGTCTTCAAAAATGAAAATAGAGGAGATGGAGATTGGGGACGGGCACGTGGTTTCTCAATCTTGGAATCAGCAGGCCCTTGATCAACAGCCTGCCCCTTGTGAGCATCCATGAGAAACGCACATACAGAAGACGAGCCTCGGCAAAGTGTCCATATGTGTCCCAGTTGGCCTGGAAGCTCCAAGAACTCCATTTGCCTAGGCTGGAGAGAGGCTCAAAGCCCCAAACACCCTTCCTTCTTTGATTTCCTTGGCCCAGGCCTAAATTATTATCCTTATCCTTTTGATGGTAAGGGGGAGAATGCTAACTGAGAGGAAGCAAGTAATAAAACACAGGGACCAGGGCAAAGGAAAGGAGAGCATTTATCCCAATAATATATTTTGTATCCCCTTTCTTAATGCTCCCCATGAAACATGGCCCTATAGGCATCCCTGGGCTTGACCAAACCAAAGGCATTTATCTCCCGGGGATAAGGTAAGGAATGGGAAGCAAAGGAGGACCTGCGAGGTGACCTGCACAAGGGGCCAACTCCCAAGGTTAAGCAAAGGACCTTTCATTCACTCATTCATTCATTCAACAAGTATTTATTGAGCATCTGTTATCTTCCAGGCATTGTTTCTGTTGTGGATTCCTGTGGTGGAGGTGCCCCCATTTCGATTGTAGAATTCTCTCAGTGCGATGTTGGACGGTCTGCCATATAGTGCCCATGGCTGTCCCCTACAGACAGCAATCGGCCCAGTGTTTGATATATGTTCTCTTCCAAGGAGTCCAAGACAAGGCTCCCTGGGAGAAAGGCAGGGACACAGGGCCTAGCGCCCCTGTGCTCCAGCCACACAGCTTCTTTCAGATCCTCAAACAGGCCTTTCTTCCTCCTGCCTCAGAAACTTTGCACCTCCCTGCCTCTGTCTGGGACAGTCTTCTCCCAGCTCTTCACCGAATTAACTCCCTTTAGTGCTTCAGTTCTGAAATCAAAGGTCCCTTCCTTAGAGAAGCCTGGTTGACCTTCTGGCCTTGTAAAGTTCCTTTGCTATATGCTTTTGCATGGTATGTTATTTTCCTTCATAGGAGTCTCAGTTTGTAATTACTCAATCATTTATATGACATTTTGATTAATTGCTATCTCCTTCCACCATGCTATAAGCAATTTTAGAGCAGGGACCAAAGCCGTTTCATGCTCTACATTAAATGTGTACAACTATATGCTAAGCACCTAGCATAGTCCTTGGCAGTAGGATGCTCAATAATTGTTGAATAAGTAAATGGATGAGTGAATAAAGGAATGAATGAATCTTCCATGTTGTCTGCAGACATATCCCCTGATCCAGCTTTTGGTAAAGTCTCATCCTGGGATATGATCTCACTGAGAGTCAGGTTCTTTCCGAGATGACTCAGAGCCATCTTTGTTTCCCTTCCTCCAAGTCTTCAACCTGGTACCCCAGGGTTCCCGCTTTCCAAGATTTCCTTCTGCTGTTTCTTCCAGGAAGACCAGGAAATGCTGGTGTAAACAGGACTTCTGCAGTCCACCTCAGATATCCCAAAATCCCAGATTCAGTCTCCATCAGGGCCTTGCTATGAGAGAAAGAGAAAATCCAAAAGGCTTTTGCATAATGTGGTAATGCTACATTTGGATTGTTGGGCATCTTCCAGCAGGCATAGAAGTGATTAGCTTAAGACAAGAGGGAGAATAATTGACAGCTGAGAGCTGCTGTCAGAGGCAGCAGAGTTTTCCGGCAAAGATAAATCCATGCCCAGAAGAAACTCAGACAAGATCGGACTTCCTGTTGGCTCCTTTTCTAGACAGTCTGACCGGATGGTGGATGGAATCTGGTCTTTGAGGGGAGTTTCAATCCTGTGTTGAAGGGCCTACGTCATTGTATAAAGACCAAAGAACAAGAAAACATGGTGGTTGTTTTCTGGGATAATGGCTAGGATGAGGAGATGGGACCAGTGGGCTCAGAAAGGAGAAACTGGCAATCACAAGGAAGGATAAAGCAAACACAGTATCACTGGTTGGGCTTAGTTTTTCTAATACACATTTTTTGAAATGTCTTTGTTTTGGTCTAAGTGAAGCCAAGCGCAATATTAAAGACCTAAGGCTGAGCTCAAGCTGGAGATCTCTGGCCCTTCCTCCCCGACCCACTCTTGGATCCTGTAGTCGAGGTTCTGGTAGCTCTGGTAGTCTGCCTATGAGCTTCTCAGCTCTCCTAGGAGATTTCTAAGTGCAGACAACCAATAGGTACCATTTATTTCCACAAAACCAGGCTATTTCTCAGCCATGAGTTATCACTGTGGTTTCCACAATCGTTGGGCTGGGAGGTAGCTAAGGAGAGAAAATCAAAGAAGGAAATTTTCTCCCTAGATTGTGAACACTGAAAAAAAACAAAAAAAACAAACACACACACACACACAACACACATCCACAAAACACACACCAAAAAAACAGAAAGCAATACTAATTACAGAACCACCATGCAGAAACTTTGATCTGAGAACTCAACCTGCAAGTGAGGTAAATGGCCACCAGGTGGAAGTAGTGACTGGGGCGTTGCCTAAAGCTCAAATCAGCCCATCAGGAGACAACATACAGAGCAGCTCTGCCTCTCACCTCCACTCCAGATGAGGAAACTGAGCCCCAGTCTTTCAGTTAGCTAGACTGATCCTCTGTTCAGCAATTTTCCCATCATATTGGGATGAAGGCTATCAAGTCCCTGACTTCAAGGAACTCACAGTTTCACAGTTGTGCAAGCAACTTCTATTCTTTCATTTAGCATGTAGATTTTGGGCACCCACTATGGGCTCGGGGTTGGGGATCTCACAGGGAACAAAAACCCAGTTCTTGCTCTCCTGAAGTTGGCAGTGTAACTTGTTTATTACAATACTCTGTGGGTGCTACCCACTTTGAGGTCTTACCCAGTTGGTTAGAGAGTTCAAAGAGGGACCGTGTCTGCTCTGGATGGGGGAGGGCAAGTCAGGAAGAGGGAAGGTAATGTTCAAAGAGGAGGTGACATTTGAGTTGTGTTTTGAAGTTGGTGTGACTAACATTTGCCTGCCAGGGAGGAAGATGAGGTTATTCCAGGCAGAGAAGCAGCAAGGCCTTCGAATACTCACCCTGCCCACCTCCCCACCCCCAGTGTCCCAGCCTCTTACAGAAATAGTGTGAGGGCCCTGCAACGTGGAATGTGTGTGCAAAGTGGGTCATGGCGGGTGGAGTTAAAAATAAATGTGGGGGCAGCTTGGAAAGGCCGTGAGTTTGAAAGCAAGACACTGGACCATTGTTCCTTAAACAGAAGAGGGAGAAGACAATAGCACTGTTCCTTCTGTGTTTTGCACAGATCGTTCTGTGGGCTGGCAGGGAAGATGGTGACTCATGAGGGGTTGGAAGCCTGGAGCAAAGGAGAATGAGGAGCTGGACCAAGACCGGAGTGGTGGAGAGGGAACTGAAGGTATGGACTAATAGATGGATCTGGGAGCGAATCAACCTCAGACTCACTCATTCTGCCCACCCTCCCACAAATCTGCATTAGGGACCCCTCTCTGGAATTCCCCAGCACTTCCTATCATACCTCTTCCCTCACACCACTGTAACCAGTTAACTTCTCTTTCTCATGGATTATGCTGTAAACTGTGGGAAAGCTAGAACTCTGTTTTTGGCTCTTGCTTCTCCCTGTTGTCTGGCTCTATCTCAGTACCCAGTGTATAATAGGTCATCAACGAGCAGTTCATGCATAAATGGATGAGGAAAATGGAGATAGAGGAGTCAGTGAGGGCTCTGAGCTTTCTCAGTTAGGCTGGAGAGCAGATGATGGTGCCATTCCCAAGAAGTGCAATTTTTAGGAGGAAGGCCGCACATACAGATAGGTGAGGGCTCAGGAGCAAGGAAACAGATCCCCTCGAACCCATTGGGTTGGAAGACCCCGCAGGATGCTCTGCTATCCCCAGAAGGAGTTGGAAGTAGAGGTTGGAGCTCAGGAGTGAGGCTGGGCAGAAGCCATGGAGTTGTCAGTGTGTATACAGAAGGTGAAGTCTTGGAGATCATGGACTCTCCCAGAGAGTGCGTGAAGCAACAAGAATGAAGGCAAAGGGACAATCTTGAGTGGAAGTGGAAGAAAGCGTTGTGGGAGACTGAGATGGCAAGCATGATCAAGGAAAAGAACTGACCAGCACAGAGAACGAGCAAGGAACTTAAAGAGGAGAGTTAGAAAAAAAAAGGAGAGGGTGCATTCACATCACATTCATTCATTCAGTGCCACTGAGTGACATTGTTCTGAGCACCAGGGGTAAAAGAGTGGAAACATAGACCAATCTCCCTCAAGGAATTTATGTTCTAACTGACCATAAAGAGAATACCAGGGAGAGACGCAATGTGATTTCAGATGTTTTCTTTTCAACTGACTCTGGGTAAGAGGAGAGAGTGTGGGGTGGGGCTCTTTCTGTGCGGTCAGGGAACGCCTCTTTAAGGAAGTGACATTTGAGGAAGACTTGAATGATGAGGAGCAACCACGCCAGCCAGGGAGAAGGCCGAGGGGCAGGGGGAGGAAGAGCAAGGCAGTGATCAGAGGCCAAGAGAGGAAGGAAAGGACATCAAGGGGCAGGCAGGGTCGACATCAGGTGGGGTCACAGGCCAGAGACGGGCTTTGGATTTTACCCTAAGGATGAAGGGAGGTTTTTAAGTAGAGAACGGCACAATCAATTGACTTGCAAAGCAAGCACTCACTCTCCTTGCTTTGTAGATAATGGACTTTAGGTGGCAAAAATGAAAGCAAGGGAACAGGTTGAAAGCCCATGGCCATGGTGCAGGGAAGAGATGATGGAAGATGGCGGGAGAACGGTGGGATGGAGGTGGGGAGCAGTGGGTAGGATTTGATATTTTTTTAAGATAAAGCCATCAGAACTTACTCATGGATCAGAATGGGGGGTGGGAGGGAGGAGAGGAAAAAGGGGAACTAACTTGGATGAAAAGACACTGATAGATAGATTGTGTGAAATTGGAAATATGTGCCTGGAGATAGCAATTAGGACGCATCAAAGTCCTCCAGCAGTTCAGTCTAAGTTTTCTGGCAAAAGCCAGATTCCAACTGTTTGAGGAATGAGTGGGAACTATGAATGTACAGGTAGGTAGAAAATGGCACATGATCATAAGCCCTCACTGGCTGGATATTCTCTAACTTCACCGTGATTCTTACCACGGTCTCAAACTTCTGTCTAGATCTAGGTCTAATGCATTTGACTTAAGAAGCCCTTTTGAGTTAGAGATTGTCAGCAGCCTTTTTACTTTCTTGATCTTAGCCATTTGTGTTCTTTTCTTTCATTATGTTATTAGCACTAATTAAAATCTCAGTCTTCTACCCTCTTTTTTAACTGAGAAGATGTCAACGTGTTCTGAGTTCTTTCTGACAGCAGCAGAAGAAAGAACTGCTTTCTTCTGTGGCCACAATTGAAACAATGGAACCGTCATATTGCCATCAGAAATGGCTCTCTTTTCTCTCTTCAAGGAGAAAAACACAGCCTGAAATGCAGCCGCTAATTATTCTGCTAAGAGTTTCCAAACCCTAGCCCTAATACCGTAACCACGGTCAAGGTTTCCCTCATCAACATGCTACTTCCATGACTTGACTCACTTTCTTTATTTTCTCAAGAAACTGTCCACTAAAATGAGGGTATCTATTTATCAGGAACAGAGTGTTTTCAAACATTTTAACAGAATCTTAGAAAGGCTGTAAGTTAGAACTTTAAGGTGGTTTCCTGTTAAGGGGGGAAAGCAAATACATGAAACCCAATCTTTATTTTGGTCACAGTAATATCTTTTGGAAAAAAATAATACTTTTAGATTGCTGCATTCTAGATATCCTCTCTAATTTGGTGATTATAAAATAAGAGGCAGGTATTTTACAAATGGGACAATGCAAATGATTTGTCCAAGACCACATGGCTTATAAATGGCAGATTTCAGGTTAGAGGTGGGACTTCTACTGCCTTTCCTCTCCAATCTAATGTTTAACAGCTGCTCTGGAGTCTCAGAACCTTTATGGATGAACTAAAGGAGAATATTCACCTCCATAAATGTCTGCTGGAAAGACCTTTACATGTTTCCTTCAGGGGACATAGATTTTGGAATTATTTATCATCAGCAAAGGGCTGACTGCTCTAATTTCACATATTTTTCCGTGAAATGGAAGGTCATGTGAGCAAGAGAATCTTCTGACTCATTGCAGATTCATTAGCTAATTAATTAATCAGTGCCTCACCCTAACTTGTGTGTCCTCTCTGCCATGAGAGATGCTACCACGTGGCAAGTTTTTTGTAGCCCACGGGACACCCCTAGTTTTCTCTGTAGCTTTCATTGCCATTTTCTTTCACTCGCTGCTGTAGGTCCCTTTGGGGGGCTCTTTTGGTTTAGATATTTTCATTCTGTGGTTCCTTTGAGTCCAGCTCAGGAAGTTCCGTACATCCCTCTTCTACACAAACTGACTCTCAGCAGACCCTTTTGAAACGTCAGAGATGGATGAGACTTAGGAAACATCCAGCCCAATCCTACCCTTTCTTCAGATGGAGAAAGGAGGTTGGGCAAGTAAAGTGGGTTTGTTCACACCATCCTCTTGTTAATGACCATCTCCCATGACAGTGATCACAACCAACTCACTTTGCAATTAAGTAGCAAATATGTAAACATTTCTCAAGGAATAGCAAACATAGGTGCAGAACCCTTGTCTCAGAGCAGTTTGTTTTCCAGACAGCTCCCTGGGTAAAAAGAGCTGTGAGAGCAATAGAATCAACAGATTTTCCTCAAAGGGCTCTTCCACTTGGCACAGATTATCTTTTTCCATCCTCACTGCCACCCTTTGAAATAAAGGCTGCTACTCTGATAACAGTTTCCAAATGTGGAAACCAACACTCGGAGAAGTTAAGCTACCTGTGCGATGTCACACAGAACAAGACCAAGTTGGGAATTGGGCCTCGGTGACTCCAGACCCCGTATTCTCAATAATGCTGATCAAAATGGATCATCACCTGCCCATTGCACTCAATCGCTCGGTGGATTGTAGTCACTGCATTAGAGGGAAGTGCAGGGAGTCAGTGACTTTTCATTGAATTCTCTCGGCTCAGCAAGTGATTTCATAGCCTGTTAGTTGGGTCAAATTGGAATGTGTGCAAGTTGACCGAGGGACTACGCAAATCTCTCCTTATCTGTGTGGGTGGCCCCTGTGCAATAACTGTGTCCCCAGCATAAGCCAGAGGAGCACACTTACTTGATGGCTTGACCAAGCCAGCCCTTGTGCAATGGGCTGCAGTATGCAGTATCCAGAAATCTCTTGCCCAAGATCACTTTCAACCTTGCTGTGTTTGTCTACTGGAGAGCAACAAGGGCCAGTGCAAGATCAAGAGGGGGTGGTTCAGTTTGCCATATTGGAAGAAGCACTAGAGCTAGACACAGAAGTTCCTTCTTCACAGGCAAGGATCAAATAAGCTGGTAACTCAATGAATGCTAAGGGCTAGAATTTTGTTTGCAATAACATCAGTGCATTTGTCTGTATCCTACCTCTGCTGTACTGTAAAACCTTGGGTCATAGAAGTCCTCAAGCCTAGCATTAGATGCTCTTTGCCCATGGGAAACAAATGTTGGGTTCTGACTTGCCTTCTGATTTTACTGATTATCTGTTTCCCTTTTTCTTCTTCACACCATTTCAATCCCATGTTTTATGATATTAGGAAGAGTTTGTATGCATTATAGTAAGATCTGGACATGGATTTGGTTTTGCTATTTATTTGCAGTATCAATTTCCTCTTTTGTAAAATGGGAATGACAACCCCACATTGCAGGGCTCTTGTGAAGATTAAGCAAGGTTGTGGATTCGAAACATTTATATTGTGAAGTGTTAAACAGATATTATGCATTGTTTGTAATCACGAAAGGTAGTTTTTTAATTGTATCTATTTGATATTTATTACATTCCACTAATGATATTTTTCACCTTGAAATAGTTTAGTATGTTTTAACAGGTCTAAGTTTCACAGTATTAAAAAAAAGTGACTTTTATTCATATTTTCATAAAAGAAAATTACAAAATAAATAGTGATATCTGATTAAGGATAACTCAAATTCATAAAATTAATGTTTACTTGTTACTAAGTTTCTGTTTCATGACAATAAAATAAGACCTCTAAAAGACAGTCATGTCATTAGGATTAAAATGAAACGAACTTTAGATGTTTATATTATATGTGACTATATCTCAATAAAATTGCAAGGGAAAAAATCGTACACTTTATGTGCTAGGCTAAGGCCTCAAATTATACAATTAGAGAATTCTTTTGATTTAAAAGTTTTGTCCTCTATTGAGATAAAAAAAAAAAAAGTTAAGTTGGGAATAAAGAATTTACTTTCCATAGAAGTCACTAATAAAAAAGAAAGAAAGAAAGAAAGAAATGAGCTCTCTGAGGTGTGGGAAACACAAATGCTCACTCACACCCTTGCCCCCACATTTCCCTCTTTCTTCATTTAATCATATTTACTTATAGCCAATATAGTCAAAAGATGTGTAATGTTTTGCCAAAAAAAGTCATTCATTCATTCATCCATTCATTCACGTACTAAACATCCTTGAGTTCCCATCATGCCAAACTCTGTGCTTGGTACACAGACTGGGGCTGGTCAGGAGGAAGAAATGATGCTAGGGTTGAGACTTACTGGAGAAGCCCAGCTCAGAGGATGGGCAGAGCCAGTGGGAGCAGAAGGATCCAGAGCCACGGCCCAGGAGTGAGAACTAAGGACCAACAGCAGGCAGGCATCAGCAGGAAAAGAGGCAGACCCAGGCCATGCATATCCTGCTAGGTCCTTCCTAACACAGTTATTTTTTTTTTTCTCCTTATATAAAGAAACAAATGCATTCCTGGCTAGGAGTAAGAGCAAGAAGGCTTCTGTTTGTGGCTCTTGGGCAGGACTTCCAGGCCAGGATGGAGGCAGCAGTGGGAGGTGGGAGATGGTGCAGGGGGCATGGAAGGAGGAGAGAAGCAGGAGGCAGGTGGAGCAGGGGGTAGCTCAGAGAATCTGACTGGGGATTTGGGCCGGGTTTCCCCATCCCCCTCCTGGGGCTCCAAGCCAGAGCTTATCTTTAAATCAAGCGTGTATGAGGCCAGGATACATATCTTTTGGGGCCTCCAGAGAGTTGGAAACCACATCCGTACCTTGGCTTCTAAACGAGAGGAACTGCCCAGGGCTGGAGAGTGCATGGTCTTCACCAGCTGCCTCTGTTTCCTCCCAACAGCCTCGGCTTAACGCGGTGGGATCTGCTTTTCTCCTCTCTGGCTGGAGAGCACGGGCCCTTCTACTATTCTCGTCCACACTTAAATTTTCCACATGTGCACATTTTGTCCCTCGACATTTTAGAGTCTAAAATGAAGTTAGCCCCGCTACCCCCAACCTGACCCAGCACTTGTGTTATCCTGGTGCTTTTTGTCTACGTGGTGCATAGCACACAGCACTGGCTGGTGCGTGAAAACAGGTGGGCAGAAAGCTAGAGCTAGAGGGAGGGCTGACGTCTGCTCGGTCTCCTTCCTTGTTCTGGATGCTTCCCATGCTCGGTCTCGCTCCATCATGTTCTCTTCTCTCCTTCTTGCACATCTGTGTGGTTCTTCATCCACAAGCTCCTTTCAGTTTTGCCAGCATCAAGCCCAGAAAGGGTGTTAAAGTGTCGAGGTGAAGAGCAGCCTCCTAGTATGTGGCCTCAGTTTCCCCATCTGTACAACAGGGAACAGGTCTAGGTTTCAGCAAATGGAATGATGAAATTATCACATTTCCTGGCTTATAGCTGCCATCACGTCACTATTAGTTCCTTTTCTTAACTGAGTCCTAAGCCTCACTGGCTGGCCTGGGCAGGCAGGTATGGGCCAGCCTGGAACCAAGTTGGGTCAAGCCTTCATTTCAAATCCCAGGAGTCATGGTGGGCAGCTTGGAGAAGGGGAACGCTTAGAAGCCAAGAGAAACAAAACAACGCAAATTTTAGCAGGTGATCAGCTGGTGCAATTGAGTTGAAGAAGGAACACTCTTGTATCTGGAAAGAACATTTTATTGAGTGGCTGAAGGTCCAATGTGTTTTTTCCAAGGACCTTCAGGTTCGGTCATCATGTTTCCTTGGGAGGACACTCTGGTTGACCAGCTGTCCCGAGGTGTTTGCATGGCAGCAAAAAGCCACTGTGTGTTTGGAAATTCCCCAAGCTCTTTGTTAGCGTGAATGGGGAGCTTGGGAGATAGGGCAGCCCAATGGAGAATCACCCCACAAAACTGCTCCTGCACATGGCTGGGGAGTGTCGGTGATATCTTTAGGCCTTACCTCTCCCTGGAGGACTGAAGCACCTCCTGAGCAGAGGGCAGGGGGACTCTGACTAACACTTGGGTGCGGTGATCTTATCAGCTGTGGCTGGTACGTTTCCATGAAAGAATCACCTTTGCAACAAAGATTGAGGTTGAGACAAGAGACACAGCTGCCGAAGCTCCTCCTGGCTCTGGCCAGGCCTTGCCCATTGAAAAGCCTCTGAATTGGTCTCTCTCCCCTGTATATTTTTCCCTGAGGCCTGTCCTTTTCTAGATAATGGGAGTCATAAAATTTCCTTATCTTTCCCAGTGGTACCCCAATTTTTCCATCTGTCCCCCTAAGATAATCTGAACAGGGATTCGATCAATACCAGTTATATCAACTCCTTGGGCCCTCTGGGTCCTTGTCATCACCAAACACCATTGCCTGCATTTTCGGACCCTGGCACAGATGTTCTGGGGCTTTGGTAACAACCGTTAGAAGAGGGATTTCTGAAACCGAAACCAAGTTCTGCGTGACCAAAAACTCAAAAAAGCACATGTCTGAATTAGAACTGAAGGGCAAGATGAATCGATCAATGCTCTTTCACCATTCAGGATTACTCATTAATGAATGGACTCGTTAAGGAGACGGGACTGAGAACTCATCATGTCTCCATCTTTGTGTAACTCTAGGGGTAGTGAAGGGAAACCACAGGCCCAGAGCAGACCATGTGCTCAGTTTGCTAAGTGCTGTCTCAAGGCTCTCCTCATGGCTCCTGGGATGAGAGAGCGTACAGGGGAGGTCTAGAGGAGTGGCTGCAGCCAGGGCTTGCAGGGCTTTGGAGCTATGCTTCAGGATTTGGACTTGATCCTGTAGGTTCTGAAGAGCTGTCGTAGAGTTAAAACAGAAAGGACAAAGCTTGACCTGCACTTTAGAAAGGTCATGGGGTCAAAATGCAGAGAATGGATTAGAGAAGAGGGACCCAAGAGGCAAGGAGGCCAGTTAGGAGGCCATTCAGAAATTCATGAGGCAAAGGACAGGGGCTGGAAGGAAGGCAGTGCAGCGTAGCAAAGAGCAGGGCTTGGGGATTTGGTTTCCCAGTAAGCATGAGAGACGAGTCCAACTTCTAGGTTAGCGATCATGAACTTCGAAGCTCCTGGTCCAGATGGTGTCCGAGGTTATGTTGTGACAAAGTCCTATGTAAAGAAAGAAGGCCTCCTTCCTCCTTCTCCTGGTGCCAGCACACTCCCACACTGGCATACCATGATGTCTCTACCCAGAAGAGTGAAGCAAGTCCATGAGCTTCCATGGATGGTTACTAGTGCAGGGGAAGCTCCAGAGGACAGAGTGGGCACTGTAGGAAAGCAGGCACAGGGCCCAGGCTGCGGGGAGCTGGGGGGAGGCTGTGACCACTTCTCGCCTTCCCTTCTCCCTGGCCTGTGCTCCTATTGGTTAAATGGAAACGATGGAAGGCCAGGGTTGTTAAGTACTTGGAGCTGGTGAGGCTGCCTGGAGTGTGGGGGGGGAGGATGCAGATCCCCAAATGTAGCAACACTGATGGGCTTGTCTGCCCAGGTTCCAGGATCCTCAGGACTAACCTCCAGTGAGCCTTTTCTAAAACATGCCCCTGCCCCCTCTACCACCTGCAGCCACAAGTGGTTGGGTTCAGGATCAACACTGCCAAACTCCCATAAATTTGCAATTGGGATCAAGAGAGTCTTAGGGTGACTGGATCTATGCAATAGTTTATCATGATTAGTAAGGAGTAAAGAACGCTGGACTGTAGAGGAAAAAGAGCCAGAGAGGTGTGTGTGTATGTGTGTGTGTGAGAGAGAGAGAGAGAGAGAGGAAGAGAGCAAAGAAAGAGAGGCAGAGAGAAAATGAGAGGGAAAGAGAGAGACAGAGAAACAGAGAAGGGGGAGAGAGAGGGAGAGAAGGGTACAAGGAGTGAGAAAGTAAAAGACCAAGAGAGACAGAGAGAATGTGAGAGAGAAAGAGAGTCAGATACGGGGACAGACAGAGGCAGGAGAGAGGCAGGGACAGAGAGCAAACAAGCTGACGTCCCCTTCCACAGGTTGCGTGAGAGACCCCTGTGTATCATCATAACAAACTCCCTGTCTGGCTGACACTGGCTAGAGGTGATTCCTGACGTGGGCCCAGGGCATCCTAATTAACCTTCCTCGGCAGCCTGATTGCCTGCCCGTACCCCTGTCCAGAGCAGGTTCTCTCTGTCCCTGATGGAATCCAGTGGGGAGTGCACAGGCCCGGCATCTTCTCAGTGACGCTGGGCAAACCACTTCTCCACCTTGTCCCAAAGCTTCCCCTTGTCTGAAATGGGAGGTGAGCCCCCATAGCTGTCAGTTCTAAAGAGCCTAAACTGAAGCCCTGACCCTTTGGGTTTTATTGCCAACAGAGGGCTTCACCCTACCAATATCTTTTATCATCCTTTGGGGACCTCTTGGACTCCAGAGTGAGTTTATACTGGGGCATGTCATAGCTGTTTCCAGGCATGGCCAATGTGTTGCCCCATGGCTGTGCATCGCACCATCCCAGAGGTCACTGGTCCCACACTGCACTGGCAGTGCACCCCAGGACAGGCTAGCAACCAGAACCTTTTCAAATGTCAGGTTCCCCCATAACCAGGGAGTTGGGAGCTTAGTCCCAGTTGTTCCTAACTGGTGTAATCATGAACCTTCCCTCACAGAGCCACATTTCTGAATCTACACCATGAATAGATAGTCTCTGCGACACTTTGTAACACTAAGATTCTCTAATAATGATTACTCAGAAACAATACTGTGGGTGAATAGGTATGTTCTAGAGAGCCTTATACTGACGTTGCCTTTTGGATAAGTTGGATAAAGCATTCATAGGTCAAATTTCTCTGCAGAAATTCTACCACCATTCAGAAGGGAGAGACATCCTAGAAAGAAGCCAGGATTACTGTTCCAACCAAGCAGTTCAGGGAGCTGAGCTGTAACTTATACTTAGGTTAGAAACATTGTTTTAAATGACCTCCCTGCATTGAGACTGTGTTACCCGACTTAAACCTGAGTAGATTAAGACTTCAACAAAATGATTTCTCTGTCACTTCCACAAGACATTAGAACAACCATCATTTCTGAAAGGTCGGGGAAATTCACAACTCAGCTTTGCTCCCCTTAAGTTACTTTCCAATCTTAGAGCACATTATGGGGATATTTTGCTACCACTTCATCAGCACTGATGACAATAGCAATAACTTGGCAAATCTCTGTGCTCATTTCACCAAGCGATATGAGAGCCAAAGTTTAAATGCCTGAGAGAAGAATCATCTGTGAAAATACACGGAGAGGCTGTGATGCAAACCTCCTTATCGAGGTTGCATTGTGTGCTTGGCATCGATTTCATTATCTCCCATTTCCTACTTATAATGTAATGACCAGCCTTTTCCTGTTACCCAAGGGTAGCAATTTCCACTTTAGAGAACACATTTCTTACATATCCTTTGGTAATCATGGACAACTTAGTGATTTCTCCTTGTTCTCTATATGAGAGCATCCTGCTCTTTTTCAAGTAGAAATGCCAGACGCTCTTCTCCCTCACAGGCAGGAAACTTATGGCCAAAGCCCTGCTCGACAATCGAGGATTGCACATTTCAGGTGGCAACAGAAATTGAAGTTGTCTGTGAATGCCAGAAAAGAACCACTTCCGAGGTTGTCATCGCAACTTGCTCACTTTCTACAGAGAGCAGGCTCGTTGAGGTGGAAGAAAGTGCCAGCATGTAGTGAGGGTCCAAGCCAGGTTCACTGACAACTCCAAGATCAAGAAGATCCCAGGGGTCAGGAGCTGTGGCCCAGGAGTCAGGGCAAGGGTGAATAACCCCTAAAAACAGGAGCTGCAGCCAAACCCTGGGGCAGGTTGGTGTCTGAGCAGACTGATGCTTTAGAAAAAGCCCAGGGAAAAGCTGTCCTATATCCTGCTTGTGGGATCATTGAGATGTAAACACCAGAGATCAGCTGGAGGGCAGATTCAGATGAGGCTAGAAGGGAAAGACCTAGTAATCATTAGAGATAATTACCGTAATTATAGTGCAGACACTATTCAAGACATTATACAAATATGAATGTATCATTTTTCATGTATATGTATCATGTATGATTTCCATCATCACAAGAACCCTGGGAAGTAAGTAGTATCCCTGCTATGCAGACACAAAAGCTGAGGCTCAGAAAGGTTAAGGAATTTTCCAAACATCACAAAGCTGGTATTGGAGGAAAATGAGATTGCCACTTGGAAGCATTAGGCTCTGAAGCCCATGATTTCCCCACTACAGCCTTGTCACTACAAGGTCCGGGGAGCAGACTCTATGTCACCTAGGAGCTTGTTAGGAAAGCCAACTCTCCAGCTCCACCTCAGACCTGCCAAGCTCAACTCTGCATTTTAATAAGATCTCAGGTGATGAGTGTGCATTTTATTCCTTGTGGATCTTCCACGAGCGCATTGGGTCACATTTCAGACTCAAAACAAGGTGGTTGTCTGTCCCCAGCTCAGGAGGAGGCTGTGGAATCCCTGAGGTGGAAGCACTATGAGACACAATAAACAAAATAGTTCATAAATCATGCCCCCAACTAATCAGTGCTCTATCTAGATAGGATAATAAAACATAAAAGGAAATGACGGTAAAGTGAGGTTTCATGAAACACACAAAAATTAGATGCCCCATCTCTAATTGTTTTTGAACTTATGAGCTCTTTCTCTATATTTACATCCAGTCATTCAACAAAATTATTGATGATGTAAAGTCTTAGACTGATACAGGTTCTATCAGACTATTGTCTCATTTCCCCTGCTTGATCAATACAGAGGAATTAAAAAGCATGCCCTCAGATTTAGGATGACCTTCTCAGGTGAAATTACCAAAATTGACACATATTTTACTACTGAGCAATCTGTGGTCATCTTTAGGAGAAGGGGTATCTCCTAAATCAAAGCAAGAAAGGGTTTTGCCAAAATCAAATGAGGAGACAATAGTTCAATAGATGGTAGTAATAACATATCTAAGGACAGGGTATCAGTAGAAGGAAAATAGTTTGGAAAAGGTAGGAGGGGCAAGAGTGAGGAGGTGCTTTGCAGTAGTGCCCAAGCGGAAGGATGCCAGATGGAGTAGACATTAGCAATCTAGAGACCGAAATGGTGCCAAGAATTGTTCTGGGAATTTTCCCAGGGTCCTCAAATAGCATCCATGTTGTGTGCTCTAATCCTACACTGTGGTAGTTATTGATTTGGAAGCAATACCCAGGGTCGAATGCTTGAAGGTCACATGCATTAACAAAAGGACAATTTTAGCTTATGATTTCACCTCTTGTGAGTTTGAATATCATCAGTCAATTTCTGAGAATGTGGTCACTTCTAGGTGCACTGACAAAATGGATTGTGTTCAACCTGAAAAATTGGAGGCCTAGAACCCTGGCCTGGAAATTTCACCAGACTATTCAGTGTCCCACCCTGGTGATCAACTAGTCCCCTCTCCTGACATGATCTATAACCTCACCACCTGTGTCTGTCTTCCCCACTTCCTGCAATGCAATTAAATAGTCCTTTTGCACCCAGTTGCCAAATCCCTATCCCACCTAATTCCTGAATCAAGTTTGACTGACACAGCCAGTGCATTGAGTTCTGTAACCATCTCCTTCCCCCGTCCGAACAGGTAGGTTTTAATATTGTCACTCTCCTGGCTAGGCCCGAATGGGTAGTTCAGGTTCTCGTCTCCAGTCACCAGCTCTCCTTGCCCAGCCTGTGGACCAGGGCTTTGTATGCCCTTCTCAGTATCCATCCAGTCCTCCAACCACCTTGCTTATGTTAGAGCTCATGCTTCTAAATATCCCACCAGGTGGCTAGAACCCAACCTCCAGGAACGAATTTTCCAGAAGATTCCATCCCACATGGCATCATTTAGCTGCTATGTTCCTTCTAGCAATAGGATCCTGATACCTCCTGAACCCACCCTGGTAGAGATTTGTTCCAGTTTGCTAATGCTGTCACTTTGCAAAACACCAGAAATGGATTGGCTTTTATAAAAGGGGGTTATTTGTTTACAAAGTTACAATCTTATGGCCATAAAGTGTCCAAGGTAAGGCATCAACAATGGGATACCTTCACTGGAGAAAGGTCAATGGCGTCTGGGAAACCTCTATTAGCTGAAAGGCATGTGGCTGGCATCTCCTTCCTATGCCCCCAGGTTGTGTTTCAAAATGGCTTTCTCCCAGGATGTTTCCAGCTAGCTATGAGCTCTTTCTATCTGAGCTCTTATAGAGCTCTAGTAAACTAATTAAGGCCCATGCTGAATGGGAGAGGCCACACCTCCATGGAAATTATTTAATCAGAGATATCACCCACAGTTGGGTGGGTCACATCTCCATGGAAACAACCTACTCCAAAGATTCCAACCTCATCAACACTAATATGTCTGCCCCCACAAGATTGCATCAAAGAACGTAGTGTTTTGGGGGTCACAATATATACAAACCAGCACAGACTGCTGTGTCCCTTGGACACTTTCTTGTCCAGCCTCCCCTTCCCCTGACAGCATCTGCAACACTGAGGACCCCTGCAGCTCCTGTGGCTTGCTCTGATGGGCGAATCTTTTACCCTATACTAAAGCTAGTCTTACACCCTAAACCCACCTCTTGCCCTCCCTACGTGGCTGCAGATGGTGTTCCTTCCAGAAATGGCATCTACCAAATCTCAAGATAGAGGAGCCCCAAAAAGCAACAATAGTGAGTGAAGTGGAATAGTGACAACCTCATGGAAAACAGTTTGACACACGTCATGAAGGTGAATTAGGAAAGGCTAGGAGAGGGCCTCCAAATAGAGGAAGTGGGGCAACACTGGCAGGGACTAGGCAATCACCAAGCTCAGCAGGAAATGGAAAGGAGATTAGCTTGCAGGAAGGCACCCGATAGAAAGTGCAGAGGGTGGTGCTGCTGCCTGGAGAAGTGAGGCTCTCTCTGGGAACTCAGGGGCCTTCCCCTAATGGGGTGAGGATTACAGCAAGTTTCTGTGGAGCTCCCCTTTTGTCATGTTCTGCAATGAAGTCCCAGAAATGGATATTCATTTGTAGTTCTTCAGTAGAAAATTGAATAGCGAAAGCTAACCTATCAGTCCTCAAATCTTATGTCAGAGCTACTATGAAAATGGGAAGGGAAATAAGCAGCCTAACATGAGAAAATAATTTCTAAGTACTGTTTCACTGTTTAAACAGTGCAGCAATTCCAAACCTAGACATAAGTCATCCAAGGTCATCTGTGAGCCATCTCATATTTCTCAGCAAAACTTTCAAAAGTAGATTTATGTTTAATCATGTACACATTCAGATACACACACACATACATCTACATAAGTACATTTGTGTGTTTGCATGTGTACGTGTACACACAATTTGGGGGAGTAATTAAATGAACAAAGTCATGTGAGTACGTCCTCAAAAAATGTTGGAAGTACTAACATTTTACTTCTCAGTTACTAATTCCAGTTAATACTGTGATTAGAAAATGAATCCTAACATTTACTGGAATCTGACTTCAGCCACACATGATAAGACAGGCTCATGTTATTTTAAACAGGCTTTTCATAGATCATCCCTTAAATATATAGAGAAAAAGGAGTGGTAAAAGTCAAGACCATTCAAAGGCAAATTTACCACTTGATACGTATTATAAGTCTTGTGTAGCTGCAAAGCTTAGTTCTTATCTCTTTAGTCAATTCAGAAAGAAATTTTATAAATCGGATAAAATGGATTAAGGAAGCCTTAAATAATTGCCAAAGATAAATAGAAATCATAGTACATGCTTTTATGCTTCTTCTGCATTGTCTTACCATTTGAAGAAGTTTTCCTGGTAGGTTCGGAGATTTGGAATACTTGCTTCCTGGCCCTGCTCTTTGCCTCCTAAGGAGTCTAAAATCCCTCTTGCCAACAAAGACATAACAAGAAAACAATGGTCCAATTTTTCTTATTAATATAGATGCAAAAATCTTCAACAAAATCAAATCCCACAACATACAAAAAGACTTATATGCCATGTGTCTATACACCAAGTGGGAATTATCGCAGGAATTCAAGGTTGGTTTAACTACTGAAAATCATTCATGTAATATACTCTTTCAATAAAATAAAGGACAGAAACCACATGATATTCCCAAGAGATGTTAAAAAAAAATTGATAAAGTCTACCCCTACTTCATGATAGAAATAGTTAAAAAAAATATGAACAGAAGGGAAATTCTGCAACCCGATCTCTGACACCTATGAATAACTCACAGTTAACATCTTACTTAATACAAAAAGACAGAATGCTTTTTCCCAAAGATCAAGACAAATATGTCCACTTATATCACTTCTACCCAATATTTTACTGGAGGTCCTAGCCAGGGAAATTAAGCAAGAAAATTAAATAAAAGGTATCCAGATTGGAAAGGAAGAAGTAAAACTATCTCTCTTCATAGAGATAGGATTGTGTATATATAATATCCTAAAGAATCTGCTAAAAACTACTGGAACTAATAAAGGAGGTCAGCAAGTTTGCAGGATACAAGATCAATATGCAAAAAAAAATTATATTTCTATACACCAGCAATGAACAATCCAAAAGGAAATTAAGGAAACAATTCAATTTACAATAGTATTCAAAAGAATGAAATACTTAGGAATAAATTTAACCAAGGAGGTGCAACATGTGTACATTGAAAACTACAAAACATTGCTGAAAGAAATTTAAGAAGACCGAAATAAATAGAAAGACATACCGAGATACTGAATCCATGAGTTGGAAGACTCAACATTGTTAAGATGTTATTACTCCCCGAAGTTGTCTGCAGATTCAGTGCAATCCCTATTAAAACTCCAATGACCTTTGTGTGGAGATGTAAAAGCTAATCCTGAAATTCATGTGGAATTGAAAGAGACCCAAATAAACAGTCTTGAAAGCACAGAGTATATTTAGAGGTCTTACATTTCCTGATTTCAAAACTTACTACAAAATTACAATAATCCAAAGAGTGTGGTGCTGATTTAAGGATAGACTAATACATCAGTGGAACAGAATTGAAAGTTCAGAAAAAAAAAAAACAAACCCATACATATGTGGTCAATTGATTTTCAACAAAAGTGCCAAGACCATTCAGTGAGGTAAGAACAGCCTCTTCCACAAACAGTGCTGGGGAAACTGGATATCCGCATGCAAAACAATGAAGTTAGGCCCTTTCCTCACACCATAAACAAAAATTTAATTCAGAATGAGTCGAAGACCTAAGTGGAATATGAAACTCTAAAACACTTGAAGAAAGCATAGCAGTAAATATTCATGATCTTGAATTTGGCAAATGTTTCTCAGATATGACACCAAAAGCACACATAACAAAAGAAAAATAAATAAATCCAACTGCATCAAAATTAGATATTTTTGTGCATCAAAGGACATTATCAAGATAGAGAAAAGACAACTCATAGAATGGGGAAAACATTTGCAAACCATGTATTTGGTAAGGATATAGCATCAAGAATACATAAAGAACTCTTACAATTCAAAAAGTCAAAGACTAACAACCCAATTTAAAAATTGACAAAGGACTTGAATAGTCATTTCTCCAAAGAAGATAAATAAATGGCCAATAAGAACATAAAAAGATACCCAGTATCATTAGTCACTAGGGAAATACAGATAAAAAAACCACAAGATGCTCCTTCACTAAAATGGCTATCATTTAACAAAATGGAAAATAACAGGGGTTGACAAGGATGTGGAGAAACTGGAATCCTCATTTACTGCTTGTGGGATTGCAAAAGGATACCACCACAGTGGAAAACAGTTTGTTGGTTCCTCAATATGTTAAACATAGAACTACCATATGACTCAGCAATTCCACTCCGAGGTACATACCCACAAAGAATTCAAAGCAATTGTTTAAACAAAAAATGGGTATATGCATGTTCATAGCAGCTTTATTCACGATAGACAAAAGGTGGAAACAACCCTTTTGTCCATCAGCAGATGAATGGATAGACAAAATGTGGTCTGTCCATACAATGGAATATTACTCAGCTATGAGAAGGAATTTTACAGCATGGATGAACCTTGAAATCATTATGCTAAGTGAAAGGAGCCAGACATAAAATGTCATGTATTATGATTCCTTTAAATCCATAGAGACAGCAAGCAGATTACTGATTGGCAGGGACTGCGTGCAGGAAGGAATTGGGAGTGGCTGCTTAATAGCATGGGGTTTCCATTTGGGTGATGAAAAGTTCTGGAACTAGATAGTGGTGATGGTTGCACTATCATGATCTTAGTCGTCCATGACACTGTGGATGTACTCAATCCAACTGAATTACTCGCTTTAAAATGGTTAGGATTGTAAAATTCAGGTGTCGTGTATTTTACCACAGTGCAAAAGACAAGTATAATGACCAACATTTGTGTTATGCTTTTATATATTACAAGGTGTTTGCACATGCCTAGAAGTTTTATTTCATAAATATTTTGGGTCTTAAGAAGTAGCATCATTATAGTTTTATAAGAGGGAAAATGATGCAAATGTAGTATCTCATTTAGGGCCTAAATCTATGCATGAAACTTAGTAAAAACTTAAAAGGTGATTGAATAGCAAATGAATAAATGAAAAAAAATGAAAAAAATGAAAAAAAAAAACTTAAGTGACTTTCTAAGTTATCATGGTGGGTCTTTGAGCCAGAATGTAAAGCCAGCATTTTCAGACTCACCCTATGACACACATTCCACTGAAGAATGTTGTCTGCCAGAAATATATTACTGGCATTGTTTTTTCTGTATTTCAAGGAATTGTTAATAATTTAGAAAAATAAGAGAAACCCATCCATCATTCTCCATTAGCTTAAGCAACATAAAACAAAACAAAACAAAATCTTCTAGAAAAAAAGACCAGAGGGAAAATAAGGCTATATGACAAGGGTCATTTGATACACTAACAAGGAGAGAATTCCTTCAAAACGCAACCATGGACACAATCCTACATCCCCAGTCTATTGCTGCCAGGATACTGGGACATCCTGTGGCTCAGACATAAAGTGTCTCTCACATATTTCCATAATGCTGTACAATATTGCAGAAATGGCTATCATTATGGACTTAGTTGCATGTCACTTTGGCTCATGTATCATGACCTTTGAGCTTAGCTAGAGGTTCTTTCCTCAGGGTCCAAAACATCTGCTGGAAAAAAAATGTTATCTATATCATCAGAAGATGTGTTTAGTTGACACAAAATATGAATATATTTTTAACTTTTTGGATTAAAAGTCCTGCTTAATCTGGCTATTGAATCATAGGTGTGAATATTTACATAGAAAGACCTGGCATTAATTATTTAGGTAAGGAAAGAAATAATTCAGGATCCAACACTAGGGAGGCAGTCAGAGAATCGTGCGGGTCTGAAGTCCAAGAGCGAGAATTCGAATCGCGACCCCTGTACTTCCTAGCAAGATAATCTTGAGCAAAATTGACCTCTTTGTTCTTTGGTTTCTTCTTATCTGTTAAGTGATTGCACCTAATGCAAAGTATTGGAATGAGAATTAATATACAGAGCACATACAGAGTATGTCGCACAGGGCCTGGCAGATAGAAAACACTCAAAAAATAAAAGCTGTTAGCTGTTAGGAAGAATCACTCAAGAACTAAGCTGTTGGAATATGCTATTCATTAACTCCCATTGAGTAATGGTTGAAAAGAGCGTTAGGAACCATGTCTTGAGCGTCAGATGCACCAACTTACAAATGCAGAACTTTTCTCTGAAACCCAGACTCCTAGCTACAGTCTCAGTCATAGCCTCACAATTTGGTAAAAGGGAACTTGGATTTGAGTAATATTGTGGAAATGCGGGCTCGAGTTCAAACTAAGTGGCCTTTTGTTTACATATTTAGAAGGAATGCACTTTTCAAAGTATCCCTGTCAGGGTCAGGAGAGAAAAGAAAGAGATCATATCCCATGGTCGAAAGCTCTCAAAAGAAAGTGAGCTCAGAGGACTCGGGCAATGCTCAAACGTCTAGCAAGGACTTGAATTTTCAAAGAATGTGCACAATGAGGAGAAGGACCCATAATCGAGGGCAAAAATATGAGCTGAGGAGGCTTGTGAAAAATACCAAATACAGCAAAGACAACTCTTTAATCTGCATTCAGAGGAAGAAGCCGTCAAGCGTGTAGTGGCTACTGCTGGTGGTGGGAAGTGCAGAAAGTGTGGGGAAGCCCCAGTACAAGGAAAATTTAGTCCAAGATGGTTGGGGTGGTGGGAGCACCCAGCTGTGCTGAAGCCTTTCCAGTCCAATAAAATCACATCCCAGGGGACGGGGAAAACTAAGAAAGAAGCTGACTTAATTGCTGTTACTAAAGGTGAGACACTGAGATCACATTCCTGTTCTACCGAGTTCTGTTTCACTTTGGGCTAAAAAGCCCCAGTTTTCTTCACTTGTAAGATGAGAGTGATAGCATTAGATTGATGTGTATTTAATAGCCAATATTGGATCATTTTTATCTCCACAATTAGCAATTTAATAAGATTCAACATGATAGCTAATTTGCATGCATGTTGATGATAGTATTAGATAAATATAGATTAACCACAGTTAGTTCACAATACGTGTTAGGTCTCATTCACCTATAGCGGAAGATTTGACGAAATATTAGAAATGGGAAATATCAGCAAATGTCCTGATTTTCTACTAAATAGAATAGTAGTATTTTAAAAATGAGAATATTATAAATAAATCATTAATAATAATGTCACATATATCATAATACCCAGAGCAAATTTTCTATCATTATCCTATTTTTATCCTTTTAACAATCTTTTGAGACATGCAGCTAAATATTGTTTTTTTTTTTCCACACTCCCAGAAAGAGAGTGGTAGGTCTAAGGAAGACAGTATATAACTGGTAGGGAGACTTCCAGAAAAGGTTTTTGATTCCAAGTTCAGAGCTCTCTCCACTGTGGCATACTACATTCCATATTTACAAGTGAGAATTCCAAGAAATAGATCTGCAGCGCTAAAACAAAGCGAGCTCTTGGCCACTAGCTTCTATGCCCCTAATGCATTTGGAAAAGGGAGGTGTTGAGTTACTTGGTAATTGCATGAGTAAAGCAGGAATTCTCATTCCTTGCATAAGTGAGTGGTAAGTACCAAATATTTTCTGTTTGGAACTACGGTTTCCAACTTCTGGGGATTCTCACCAAACAGCCATCTTATCTGAGGGGCTCTCAATACAGAGGAACTTCTTACGTCATTATCTAGTGGAGAGAATCGGGATTTGGGTTTCAGGTTGGCAGTTCTTAGAATTAATTTCCTATTTTCAACTTAAGGTCACCTTCCCCATTTTGTTCTTTCTATAATAGACTGTCACCCTTCCTGACTTGCTCCTTTTGAAAATCAGGAAGGGAGATGGGGGTAAATATCATGTATTTAAATACGTAAGCATGGAACAACACTATCTGGGGATACAAGTGTTCTAACTGCTAGTTAGCATCAAGATCAACATTTCTATCCTGTCTTGCTTGTCTGAAATAATCTCATTACAAATGAAAATGAGAAGAGTATCCGTCTTGGCGCATAGCACATCGTGCCTCTGTCTTCATAATGTGGGTGGATATTTTGATTCCGCTGGCTTTCTGGAGTAACTTTCAAAACCCCTTCAAGTTTTACGGAGGGCTCAGAATTCCTTGTCATGGACCCACCTGAGCGAATGAGAAAGCTGTCAGCATGCATAAAAGCTGAACCAGGAGTTCCTTTAACAATGGCTAACTGTTGATCACTTCTTCAGTTTATTCATTTGGGGTCAAACAGTAAAATAATGACACAACACACTCAAAATCCTCCTTTAATACTTCATCTCTCCCTCACCCAAACTCGTCTTCAGCCATGGTCCAGAATTTTATTTTAATGTGTGTTTGTAGTTGCAAGGATTTGTGGATGTCCACTGGACTTCATCTTTGTTCATCTTGTTAAATAGTTTATTTTAAATTTCCACTAAAATCATTGTTCTTATTAAGTGGGGAAAGCAAAACAAACCCTTTCCAGTTACAAGCGTTCCTCTTTTCTCTAGATCTTCAGCAGTATTTTAGGGCTTAAAGGAAGCAAGTCTTGTCCAAAAATATATAGATTTCCCATCAACTCCAGACATGGCTTTGCCTTGAGGCTGAATTTCACAAACGGTCAAGAGTAGATTGATCAGTAGATTACATAATCAGGTTACTCTGTTAAGCATTCAATCATTCACATTCATAATCAAGGCAAGGCTTGACATGAGGGAAAAATACTCTATTTTCTTCATTCCAGGATGCCACCGATTGTAAAACTACCATAGACTTAATAACAGATATAAGTGTACAGGATGGGGAAATATTATAGACTAGTTTCCCACATATTAATTTTTCTGACCATGGAATGCATTTTACGATCAAGATTTACATATTAATCATATATTGATCCTGAAATGCATCCCAATAGCAGGAACGTGAAAATATGAGAAAACGTGCATCTTAGCCTTGAGAAAACATAGTATATGCTTGTACCTTTTCCTCAACTGTTTATTCAGTTTTTCCCCTCACCGCATCCCCGGTCTCTGTTATCGATGGAATAATAAGCACAATATCTTCTTTTCATGAACTTTTCAAATATAGATCTCTGAAATGTGGGTGAGGCACCCATAAGCTGGTAACTAGGGGGAGCACAGGAATGGATAGGTGTTCTAGTTTCCTAATGCTGCCAGAATGCAAAACACCAGAAATGTTTTTATAAAGGGGGTTTACTTGGTTACACAGTTACAGTCTCAAGGCCATAAAGTATCCAAGGTAATGCATCAACATTCGGGTGCCTTCAATGGAGGATGGCCAATGGTGTCTGGAAAACCTCTGTTAGCTGGGAAGGCACGTGGCTGGCATCTGCTCCAAGTTTTGGTTTCAAAATGGCTTTCTCCCAGGACATTCCTCTCTAGGCCACAGCTCCTCTTCAAAATTTCACTCTCAGTTGCTCTTGGGGTTTGTCCTCTCTCAGCTTCTCCGGAGCAAGAGTCTGCTTTCAATGACTGTCTTCAAACCATCTCTCATCTTCAGTCCTGTGCTTTCTTCAGAGTGTCTCTCTTGGCTGTGGCAACCTCATTCCTGTCTGAGCTTATATAATGCACCAATAAACTAATCAAGGCCCATGCTGAATGGATGGGGCCACACCTCCATGGAAATTATCCAATCAGTTATCACCCACAGTTGGGTGGAGTGCATCTCCATGGAAACAACCTAATCCAAATGTTCCAACTTAATCAACACTAATATGTCTGCCCCCACAAGACTGAATCAAAGAACATGCCTTTTTCTGGGGACATAATATATACAAACCGGTACAGTAGTGATGGTAAGAAAGCGCCTACTTAAAGATACTGTGTTCAGAAGGAACACCAGCTTGATCCAGGCTTGAGGCACTACAATGTGCAATCTGAGAGGAGTCAGAACTGTTGTTTTATTTATTTTTTTTGTAAGCCTCCAGAGTCAGAAGTCATCTCGGGGGGTGGGGGGAGGAAGGAGGTTTAATAAAGTGATTCTGGTAAACATTCAATTGTCTAGGGATCAGCTGGTTGCAAAGAGGGTAATTTCTATTGAGAAATGGAGAGGTTATTTTTTTGGACCTAGCAATAAAATATTCAGGATAGAAAGATACAAATTAGCTCACTTTGGAGGGATGTGGAAAAAAAAAGGCAAGTGACAAAAAGGCATTGCATTAATTTAAGTGAGTCTCGATTCAATGAATTATCTGTTCATGTATAAATTACCCACTGTAATTAAAACTGCCGAGTATTCTATTATCCAATATCCCTTCTTGCTTTAACTTCTATGAATGGCACCAACTGTTCATATCAAAAGCCTCAGCATCTTAATTTTCTCCTCTATCTCCATGGATGCTCATGTGTATTCAGTGGCCAAACCCTGTTAATTTACCACCTACTTGTCTTGCATCACCGTCTCTTTGCCTCTCAATTCCCGGGGGTGGGTGTTGGGGTGGGAATAATTATCAGGCCCTGGTTATTTCTTCCAGGAATACCCTGATAATTTTCTAATAAGCCTTCCTGCCTCCAAACCATCTTTAGTGCCTCCTTGCAGGGAAACACCAATCCCGGTGGTATTTTATTGTTATTTTATTATTGATGATTTCTGAGGCCAAGCTGTTCATCAGGGCCCAGACACAGTACTCTTCTGCTAAGAAATTAAGATATCTGTTAGAGTGACATGTGGCCCTGACCATGACATCTCACCAAAGTGAGAAATTCAGGAGCCAGATTGACCTTGAAGCTAGCCGTTTCTTAAAAGACCTAAATTTGCAATGATAAACTGCCACTAGCTGGAAGTCATACTGAACCGTGGTCTGGTAGTAGATGTTAGTAGAAATCTCCATCACGATCATTTGTAGAACTTTCTGAAAGGTGCAGAAGCCTGGCGCATAACAATAGAGACTGTGATTCAGTAAGTCAAACACCTATAATTTTTAAATAAAAAATAATACTTTTCCTACATAAAAAACAATAATATATCTTCCTTATAAACATTTGGAAAAAACTCTTAAAATCACATGTAATATCACCTCTCATAAAATTAACATATTATATGTTCTTTTACAGTTTTTTCTATGCATATACATTTTCATAATTAAGATACACATATGTATCTATACATATATACATTCCTACATATGCATATGTATATGTGTCTATATGTGTATCTATTCATCATTTTACTGCCATGCACATAGCAGGTTAATATAAACATCAGTTGAAAGAATTAAAAAATGAATAGATAAGAATCATAGAGTTAGAGAGTTTTAAAAGGAAAGAAGGAAGGAAGGAAGGAAGGAAGGGAAGGAGGGAGGGAGGGAGGAAGGATCAAAATCTTGCTTATGTGAAAAAAATAAGTACCAGACTTCTTTTTCCCCTTTTGGGCACCAAGTCTAGGCTATTTTCCTATCAGTCTTTAACATCAGTTGTGTTTCCTGAGGACAGATGAACTAAAAACACCTTGCTTTTACGGGTTTGGAAAGCTGGCCATTGGTGTTTGAACGTACAGATTGATCACTGCTGCTTCCCTACGTGGGAAACAAATGCTCACTTTATTTAGTGGACAGGCAAGCTCAGGACAGTCCAGTAACAAGATTAGAGAACGTGGCTTTTAGAACTTGAGGCCTAAATTGGGCTTCCTATTTCTTCTCCCATGAATTCTGAGAGTCTGAGTGGTTGATAGAAACCGTTTAGCGATTAGACCTCAGGCCTGGAAGTCAAAGCCTTCTAAGGGCCAGGTCTGTGTTTTTTTCAATGGTCCCAGAAGGTGGAAGGGTAGGTTGGGGACACCAGTCTCCCTAGAGACAAATCACATTCTAGGGGGAAGTGACAACTCATTTCTCCTCCTCTCTCCCACTCCTTCCCCTCCCTCCCCCCACCCCCTCAGCAAATCCCCACCTCATATTCTCTCTACGTCTCAGGTAGAACTGTCCTGATCAGGTAGGTCCATCTACCAAAGCATTTCTCATGTCTAGTAAGAAAGTCCTGATGTTTCCTTGTTTTGTTCTCACACATTTATTATATTGTTCACATTTCTGTGGTTGATCCCTTGTGAATGGGTCTTCTAAAATTTTTTTTCCAATTGTTTATTGCTAGTATTGAAGGAATACTAGTATTAATGTCTGCCCAATATACAAAACTCTCCTATTGGTTCTAAGAGCTTTTGCACTTAATTTTCTTGTATTTTCTAAGTATGAGTCATATCATCTGCAAATAACAAAAATTTTTTCTGCTCTCCAATACTTGAATACCATATTTCTGATTCCTCCCTTGCTTTATTGGCTTGAAGTTCTAGGATAATCTCAAATAAGGGTTGCATTTGTCATTTTATTTTTTTTTAATGTAGTCATTTCTATTGGGTGACTCTTTTCTCTCTCTCTCTCTTTCTCTCTCTCTTTGCCTATTCCCAAGAAAAAAAGGTTTTCTTTCCTTGTCACCTGGTTGCTGTAACATTTGTCACTGCCATCAAGAACCGGAGCTTGTGCTATTATAACATTTTTTTAAGATATAGATAGATAGATAGATAGATTTAGATCATCTTTGGATCAGCCTAGGACTGAAGCAACTGATTATGTCTTTGTTTGTTGGTGAAAAACATACCAAATGTTCTGGACAATTTAAGAGTTATGTTGGTATTTTTAACAGAGTAATGATACAAGGAAACTTTCAGTAGGCTGATATTTTGTGTTATTCAACTGAAATGTATATGTTTATATATATGAAATAAACATATATATATTTTACTTTTTCTTTTCTCTTTTTTCTAGATGACTGATCTACTGTCACCCTTCTAGAATGTATAGGTCATGGCCAGCCGATTTTTTTTTTTTTTTAATTTTAAATCCCCACAACTCCCCCAGCCCCCTTCCTCCAGTATGCTGGATAACGCTTAAATATGATATTGGCTGCTGAAATTATTCAGATAATATTTTTCATGTGAAAATATTCTTCTTCTTAACATACCAAGGTTTTTGCTTTTTAATTAGGTATTGAAGCTATATTTTTAAAGAACTTTTTTACCATATATTTCAGCATAACTTTTTTTGTTCTTATGTGATCTGTTGTATTGCATCATATTACAGGATGCCCTGACATTAAGCCATTCTTACATTTCTGAGAGGGAAACACTACGTTTGGTGTTTATTCTTGCAAGCATTTTAAATGTAGATGATTCCACTTTTTGCATTTATAGTAAAAAATACTCTTAGTATATACACGGTTCTTTGTGTTTTTTCATATATTGCTATCATAGTCATACTAGTTACATGATGTGATCAGTGTTTTCAGCTTCTTTGTTCTGAAGTAGATCATGTGGTATGGCAATGAAAATTCTTTTAAAATTATGAGATAAATTACCTATAATATCATATACATCTACAGAAAGGTTTTTGGTGGAAATTCTTTGAAAAAATTTCCCACTTCTTTTTTGACTATTAACTTACTTGAAATTTCTACTACTTATTTAGTCCAATTTGATGACATGCTTTCTTGGAATGTTATCCTCACTGGTAAATTTCCAAATGTATTAGAAAATGTATGTGTATAAAAGCATTCTTGTAATTTTTAATTGCTTCTCTATCTCTTTTGTATCTGAATTTTTGTTGCTATTTTTGCATGTTTCTGTTTTTCCCTTAATTTAATTTGTCTGAAATTTAATTGTTTTCATGGAATTGGTTCTTGGATTTTTCAATATAATGCTTTCTATTTATTTCATTTTTCAAAAAAGTTCTGCAAATAGCCCTTTATTTGAGTCCTCTTCTTTTAATGAACTAGATCCTTTAACAAACTTGCTCTCAAGAACTGTTGGATTTTACATGGAAAAATAAGCAGAGATATCAAAGTCCCAAATAATACAATTAATATTTTCCAACTATTAGATTTGTATAGAATTTATACACTCAAGAAACAGAGAATACACATTCTTTTCAAGTACACATAAAATATTTTAAAAATAGACCATGCATCAATCACCCTATAAAAGGAGCCTCAATAAACTCCAAAGGTAAGCTTGTTGGCTAGTGGTCAGCTAGCAGTTTCCACTACTATTATACATGTGGCTCCCAGAACTCCAGGTACATGCTTCTTACACTCTGCCTAAGTGAACCTGAAGGTCTGTCCAATTACTGCTTCTAACCCCAAGTCAGAATCTTTAGGTGCTGTGCGGTTCTCTCCATTAGGCTCCTCATATCTGCAAGACAATAAATAAGATGACCTTACATTCCAGTTTGCCCAAACAGTCCCTGTTGCCATTGTTCCTGCCTCCCATTTGGTAAAATCTGTTTAGATTTTTCATTTTTTAATGAAGTACTGGCATTATTACCAGTTGCATTAAAACAGGCCAGGATGGGATTAGTAGAAGTATATTTTCTCATTTCAGCTTCTGCTTCTGTTCACACATCATGAACAAAGTTTAACTTTAAATCTGAAAGACAACCAGTCATAATCTTTCTTCTCTTGAACTTTGTGCATTTGTATGTGTGTGCAGATAGTTCTACACAATTTTATCCCATGTGTAGCTATGTATAACTACCACCAAAATCAAGATACAGAACTGCACCACAAGGATCTTTTGTGCTAGCCTTTCCCTAATCCCTGGTGACCACTAATCTGTTATACAACTACACAATTGCATCATTTCACAATTGTCATATAAATGGAATCATAGAATATGTGTCCTTTTGAGATTGGCTTTTTTCACTCAGCATGATTCCCTTGAGGTTGATCAAGTTATTGTGTGTATCAGTAGCTTGCCGCTTTTTACTGCCAAGTATCCTATTCCGTGTACGGAGGTACAGATTGTTTAACCATTCACCTACTGAAGGACATCCGGGTTGTTTCAAGTTTTAGGCTATTACTAATAAAGCTGCTATGAACATTCATATACATGTTTTTGTTTGAATATAAGTTTTCATCTCTCTCTGTGATAAGTGTCCAAGTGTGCAATTGTTGGGCTGTGTCATAATTGCATGTTTACTCTTACAAGAAACTGCCAAATGGTTTTCCAGAGGAGCTGTAACATTTTACATTCCCACCAGTAATGTATGAGTGATCCAGTTTCTCCAAAAGCATTTGAAGTTATCCCTATCTTTTCTTTTAGTCAACCTCATAGGTGCACAGTGGTTTTTATTTGCCTTTCTCTAATGGCTAATAATGTTGAGCATCTTTACATGTACTTATTTGCCATCTGTATCTCTCCTTCAGTGAAATGTCTGTTCATGTCCTTGGACATTGGATTGTTTGTTTTTTACTGTTAGGTTTTGAGAGTTTTTGTACACTACTTTGTCAGCTATGTGGTCTTGCAGATATTTTCTCCCTGACTGTAGCTCATTGTTTCATCCTTTTAATAGGATCTTTTATGGAGCAAAACTTCTTAAATTTTGCAATATATCAATTTTTTGTTTTATGGCTTATGCTTTTGGGGTCAATTCTAAGAACTCCTTCTCTGGTCCTTGGTCCCAAAGATTTTTACTAATTTTTTTTCTAAACATTTTACAGTTTTGCATTTTACCCTGGAGTCTAAAATCCAGTTTGAGTTAGTTTTTATTTAAGGTGTGGGGCTCATTTTTTTTTTTTTTAAACCATTTGTTTAAAAGTCTATCCTTCCTCCATTGAATTGCTTTTGTACCTTTATAAGAAAAGGTTATTTGGGCTGATTTGTGTGGATCTATTTCTGGATTCTGGATTCTGATCCATTGATCTATGTGTCTATTCCTCTGTGTGATTTTAAATTTCTCTTTCTTGTCTTAATTCTCAATTACTGTAACTATTTAGTGAGACTTAATATCAGGAAAAATCATTCCTCCCACTTTATTCTTCATTTTCAAAATTATCTCGATTATTCTAGAGCTGGACCTTGTGACACAAGGAGGCAAAGTTATTTGGGGGAAATATGCCCAGGTTACCAACAATCCTGAAAATGATGAATGCATAAATGTAGTCTTACTCGTTTAACAGCAGTTTCATAAAGTAACTCCTTCTAATTGTTGAAGACTACATACCAATCAGGAAAACCACCATTACTCTCATGTTTCTGAATATTATCAAACAGTCCTACATTTCTGTAGTCACCAAGAAAACTATTTATGTTGTAAAAAAAAAAAAACATTAAAATTGCCCAGTTTTTTTAAAAATTTCATTTTCAAAATCATACTGATTATTCTATGCTTTAATAATTTTAGAATAAGTTGTCTATGTACAAAAAAGTCTTGCTGAGATTTTGTTAGAAATTGCATTAAACCTATAGATCAGTTTGGGGAGTGCCGACATCTTGATTGTGTTAAGTCTTCCAATCCATGAACATGGTTGGCCTCTTCAATTATTTAGGTCTGATATTTCTTTCATCAGCATCTTATTATTTCTAGTATACAGATCCTATACATGTTTTGTTGAATGTACACCTAGTTCATTTTATTTGGAGCAATTGTAATTGGGATTGCATTTTTAAATTTCCATTCCCTCTTGTTTATTGTTAGTGTATAGAAATGAAATTAATTTTTCTATCTTCATCTTATACCCTGCAACCTTACAGAACTCACTTATTACTTCCAAAAGTTTCTTGGTTTTGTTTGCTGTTGGGTAGATTTCTTAGGATTTCTATACAGACAATCATGTCATCTGTAAATACAGACAGTTTTAGCTCCTCTTTTCCAAACTGTGTGATTTCAAATTTCTCTTTCTTGTCTTAAATTGTTCTGGGTCTTCCAGTGTTGTGTCGAGTAAGAGTGGTGAGAGCTGATACCCTTGCCTTATTCCTGACCATTAAGTATTATGTCAGCTGCAGATGCTATTTATGAGGTTGAGGAAGTTCTCCGTATTTCTAGTTTGCTGAGAGTTTTATTATTGAAGGGGGTTAAATTTTGGCAAATATATTTTTCTGTGTCAATTGATATAATAATAGATGATTTTTCTTCTTTAGCCTGTTGGAATGGTGGATTACATTGATTGATTTTTAAATATTGAACCAGTCTTGCATACCTAGAATAAATCCCACTTGGTCATGGTGTGTTCAGCATTGCTAGATTTAATTTGCCAATATTTTGTTGAGAAAGTTTGCATTTAATTTTAATGAGAGATATTGGTCTGTAATTTTCTCTTTTTTGTGTGTGTCTTTTTCTGATTTTGTATGGGGATAATACTGGCCTCATAAAATAATTGGAAAATGTTCCCTCCCCTTCTATTTTGTAAAAGTGATCATATAAAATTGGTATTAATTCTTTTAATATTTGGTAAAATTCTCAGCTGGGAATTTGTGGTATGGACATTGCATTTTGGAGAGACTTTTATTTACAAATTCAATTTCTTTTAATGGCTAAAGGATATTTAGGGTAACTATTTCATCTTGGTTTAGTTTTGGAAGTCTGTGGGTTTTGAGTAATTGGTTCATTTCATCTAAGTTTTCATATTTATAAGTGTAAATTTTATCTGTAGTAACCCCCTATGACCTTTTCTCCCTTCCTCCCATCCTTTCCTGTAACTCTCTCTCTCTCTCTCTCTCTCTGTTTCATTGCAGAATCTCTGTGATCTGTTGCATTCCTGATACCATTTTTGTCTTCTTTCTTTTTGAATATTTGTCAGTCTTGCTAGTGGTTTATGAATTTTATTTATTTCTTTTTACAAAGAAGTAGATTTTTGCTTCATTGACTTTCTCTAATGTTTATCTGATTCCAATTTATTTTATTTCTGTGCTGCTCTTTATTGTTTCTTTTCTGCTATGTGCTTTGCTTGTATTTTGACTTCTTTTGCTAGTTTGTTAAGGGAGAAACTTAAGATTACTGATTTGAAATTGTTCTTCTTTTCTAATGAAAGTGTTTTTAGTGCTACAAATTTCCTTCTTGGCACTGCTTTAGCTGCATCCCTCAAATTTTAATATGTTGTATTTACTTCCATTCCATGTATTTTTGAATTTCCTTTGAGAATACCTTTTTTGGATGTGGGGTGGGGGGATAGGTTCCTGGCCAGCCCTGCTGACACTGATGCAGTGGTAGATGAGGCCAAAACTGCCCAAGGCATTTGCCAGGGATCCTGCTTCTCTCCTGCTGCTGACGTGACAGATCAGGCACTGTTACTCTGGGTGTTGGGAAGGGGTGTGTAGTCCATCATGTCTCCACTGGGCTGCCATGTTCATAGGCCTTTGACATAGGAGAGCAGCCCCCCCCTTCCTTCCTTCTTCCTTCCTTCCCTCCCTCCCTCCCCTTTCCTTCCTTCCTTCCTTCCTTCCTTCCTTCCTTCCTTCCTTCCTTCCTTCCTTTCCTTCTTTCTTCTTTGCACATATTGGTAGCTCCAGGTTGCAGGCCTCTCTCATGCCCATTTTAGGATATATGTAAAATAAATAGAAAAAAACAAGGGAGGACTTTTGAGCACTGAGATCTCTACCAATCTGCCTTCTTTCAACCTTTCCTTCTACAGTTGTCTAGGTTATTATGTTGTATTTATGGAGGAATCACAGAAAAGTATACCTAGGCCTCTTCTCTTGACATATTTTTCTTTCTTCTTCTTTTTTAATATGGAATGCTTCACAAATTTACATGCCATCTTTGTGCAAGAGCCATTCTAATCTTTTCTGTATCAATCCATTTTAGTATATATGTTGCCAAAGTGAGCAGTGTTTCATATTAAGATTATAACATCTTAAAATAGTCAAAAGAATCATGAATAGAGACAATTTATTTCATGAGTTTAGTTAATAAATGTTTATCAAGGAAAGTTACTAATGAACAAAGGCAAAAATAATACACATGAAAATTTTTGAGTTTAAACATTTACCCATTTCAGTAGTAAAATATTAGAATATTCTCCATCAGAAAATTCTTAAGCAGAATTTGCTCTAACCTAACAGATAGCTCAGGTTCTATGGAAAGATTTTTCTCAATTAAAATTATGATCTACAGAGGGAAGTCCATTAAAAGTATCAAAAATTTCAATTTATTAACCACAAAATGCATCTTTGAAAAAGAATTTATGCAAATTTATTTTTTAAATAATAAGAATATACTTTTAAAATATATGTTCTGTAGTAAAGCAAGTTTTTGGAATCCAGGAAGAACATTTCTAAATAAACTAAAGAAATATCAGTGAGAGTAGCATTAGTTTTCAAGATCTGGCCTACACAGTTTTTATTGTAAGTTGATATGGCTTGATTATGAACTTGACTTTAGATCAGATCAACCAAACAAGAAAAAAAAAAAAAATCAGTAAGAATTACTATGTTATACAAATTGTTCTAAAGAAAAGAAAAAAATGACCTCATTCCCATTCATTTTGTGAGGTTTGTAATTCCCAAACCAAGTAAGGTCCATGCAAATAAACAAACGAAAAATCTTTAGGTCATTTCATTTATAAATATGCATGCAAAACTCTTAAAGTGTAACTAACTGAATCTAATCATTTGTTTAAAAAAAATTTGCCATAATCAAAATATACCAGTGTTTTGGTTCCTCAGCTGCTAAAGTAAATACCATACAATGGATTGGCTTAAACAACAGGAATTTTGTGTCTCAGTTTTGAGGCGAAGAGAAGTCC
The DNA here is from genome assembly GCF_015220235.1 of Choloepus didactylus. Lineage (NCBI taxonomy): Eukaryota > Metazoa > Chordata > Mammalia > Pilosa > Megalonychidae > Choloepus > Choloepus didactylus. The sequence goes on along the minus strand of NC_051311.1, from coordinate 158,460,583 downwards.
AGAATCAATGTGTCAAGGTGATGCTTTCTCTCTGGAGACTGTGGCACTCTGGGGCTGGCTGCAGGTGGTCCTTGATCCTTGGCTGTTCTGTCACATGGCATTCCACGTAGTGAAGTTCTCTCCTTTTTTTCTGGGTCCCCTTGACTTCCAGCTTCTGACAGCTACTCATGGCTTTCTCTCTCCGTGGCCTTCTCTATAAGGCATCCAGTGATAGGATTAAGACCTGTCCTAATTCAGTCCGGCCGTGTGTTACCTGAAATAACCTCATCAAAAGGTCCTATTTGCAATGGATTCACATCTGCAGGACCAGGGTTTGAAACCCGAACGTGCCTTTGGAGGGGAATATGATTCAGTCTCCAATACTCAGGAAAACAAGTATGATTTGATATCAGAGAACCTATAATGTAATTTGCAGTTAACATATTAAAGAGAAAAAAATCATATTATTACTTCAATGAATGGGAAAAATTAATGTTGAGGTAGAACAGAACATCATAAATTTGATGAAGAATATACCCAAAACTTATAGTAAACATTTACTTGATGAACAAGTATAGATTCGCTTTATTTGAATTGGCAACAAGAAAATAATAGCCATGATCACCACCACTGTTTAACCTAGTGCTGGTATAGATTTGGGAGAGAAGACATAAACCTCTCCTTATTTGCCTATGACATGATCACCTATGTAGAAAAAAAACATAATAAACAAAAAAACTATTAAAACTAATAAGAGTGCTCAGTAATTTTGCCATATACAGGCTCAATCTACAAAACTCAACAGTATTTCTACACTCCAGCAAAAATCAATCACATGTATCTATATCTATGTATTTAACAAGAATGAATTAAGTATTACTTAAACGACATCAAAGAAAATAACTAGGGCATCAATGGAAAAAGCACTCAAATTCTAATAAAAGAAAATGACTCATAACTTTCTAATAAAATTATTCTAATAAAATATTCTAATAAAATAATTCTAATAAAATAATTCTAATAAAATATTCTAGGTACTACAAATACTACAAAGCTAAATAATAAATGCTGAAAGGCATGATAATAGAAAAATAGACAAATGGTAGAGAATAGAGTTTAGAGGTGGTGGATTCATGCTATGTGGATCATTAAAGGTGGCACATTAAATGAATGGGGAATGAGTTAGCAGATAGTTTTGGAAAAATTGGCTCATGACATGGAGAAAAATTAACTAATTCCCTAAAATGGGGACTTCAGATCAGCGCCACCCAAAAGAAATATAATATGCAGGTAATACATAATTTTAAAATTTCTAGTTGTACCATTAAAAAAGTCAAAGGGAATAGACTTAATTTTTAATAATATATTTTATTTAACTTAATATATCCAAAGTATTGTCATTTCAACATATAGTAAATATTAAAATATTGTTGATATGATTTACCATCTTTTTTTCAACTAAGTCTTTAAAATATGGTGTTTATTTTACATTTACAACATAATCTCAATTCAGTTTATCAATTTCATTGGAAATAGTTGATCTATATTTAGATTTTTAAAAATTTACAGTTGAATGATCAGATTCACATGCCAATTTTTTCCAAACATGCTTAATAATTTTGCAATAACTAAATTGTGCATGAAAAATCATTCTCCTTTAATACTTGCATGCACACTAAAAAAAAATTGTTCACCTATTTTAGAAGTATTGATTTGACTTTGGAGAAAAGCTTATTAGTGCCAATAGTATGCCCAAATTATATAAATTCTCTAATTCTTGTGTAAATTCAATACTATTAACATAGAGTTGAAAGACAAGTATTGCATAATTTGAAAAGTCATTCTAGATTTATCATAAAAACAAAGTATACATCAAATTTTTCTTATGATTTTGCAGCCATTTCACATTATGCTGATGATTATAATTGAAATCTAGTATATATTGATTCACATTGGGAAAAATCTGTAAATTCTTTACTGGGAATTTGTATTATGAAAAGTTTCAATTTCATACCCATCTCATAGCTATCTATCTAGGTTACAAATATGCTTTTTCTTCCCTTGGAGCTTCAAATTTAGCTTGTTCAAATGTAATGGGATATTAGGGGTAAAAAGTAAGCTACACTGCAAATTTTTGCCTCTGATTATTGAATATTTGGTAAGCATTACATTTGTTTCAAAAAATTTTGAATTGACTTTGACAGTAAAGTAAACCTCTGTAAAACTCGCCCACCACTCAACCAATTAGTATTGGTGAAGAACTCAAAATCATAAAATTCATTGTCTACTATTTCTTTCATCAGTTCCATAAATCGGTGATGATTCAAAGCATTTGCATGTATTTACTGAAGGATATTTTTTAATCTTTTTTAATGCAGTTTTATTGAGATATATTTGCATACCCTGCAATCATCCATAGTGTACAATCATATAGTATCATCATATAGCTGTGCATTCATCACCAGAATCAATGTTCGAACATTTTCCTTACTCAAAAAAAAATAAAAAAATAAAGAATAAAAGAAAAAAGAACACCAAAACATTCCATCCCCCCATCCCACCCTATTTTTCATTTAGTTTTTGTCCTCATTTTTCTACTCATATGTCCATACACTGCATAAAGGGTGTGTGATCCACATGGTTTACACAATCATGCAGTCACACCACGTAAGCTACAGTTATGCAATTGTCTTCAAGAATTAAGGTTACTGGGTTGCAGTTCAACAGTTTCAGGTATTTCCTTCTAGCTACTTCAATAAACTAAAAATTAAAAGGGATATCTATATAGTGCATAGTAATGCCCTCCAGAGTGACCTCTCAACTCCATTTGAAATCTCTCAGCCACTGAAACTTTATTTTGTTTCATTTCGCTTTCCCCTTTTGGTCAAGAAGATTTTCTCAATCCACAATGCCAGGTCCAGGCTCATCTCTGGAAGTCATGTACCACCTAGCCAGGGAGATTTACACCCCTGGGAGTCACGTACTACGTAAGGGGGAGAGCAGTGAGTTCACCTGCCATGTGGGCTTAGAGAGAGAGAGGGCCACATCTGAGCAACAAAGAGGTTCTCTGGGGGAGACTATTGGGCACATTTATAAGTAGGCTTAGCCTCTCCTCTGCACTAACAAGCTTCATAAGGGCAAGCCCCAAGATAAAGTGCTTAACCTACTAAATTGTTAGTCCTCAATTTTTGTGAGAATATATGCTGAAAGATATTAACAAATGTATTCACAACACTTTTTATAAAGTATGCTTCAAAAAACTGAACAAAAATACTTTCAATATGTCCCATACTGTTGAATGAAGCAATAAGGAAACTATCAGGCACTTGTTTTAAAATTTGAGTTGATCCTGATTTTTAACCCAACATATCTGAACACTGTCTTTTGTGATAGCAACTAATTTTTTATCTACCTGAAATTCTTCTTTGAAAAAATGTAAAAGTTTCAAATATATCTATGCCACAAATTCAAAATTTTAGATTTTGAATTGACAAAACTTCTATGTAAATTTGGATGTCCTTTGAAACAAAACATACACAAAGCATTAATTGAGCAGTGTTTCATATCACATGACTCATCTAAAACTGAAGAAAGAAAGATGCTTACAGTTTTTCAAATGTTGAATCAATTACTTTTTGATACTGTTAGCAAGGTATTGTATTCTATGGACAATTCTTTGGTGACTTAACTAAAGGTCTTTCACTTTTGATAAAATATTTTTTTTAGTATTTTCCTCATAACTGTCTAATAAAATTTCCATAACTGAAATAATTTTATTTACAATATCCCATAAAAATGTAATTTTTCTATATAAGAAGAATTCAAGCCATTTTATAGCTGGTCAAAGTTTTAAACTGTCATTGTTGCAAACAATATTTTTTTAATTATTAGGCATTTAATTCTGATTTCAGGTGATTAATTTTGTCAATTCTTTTTTGACTGTAGAGGGGAAACATCTCATTCACATGTATTTATAAATAAATTCACTATGTATTTGCTGAAAATGCCTGTTAATATTTTCCACTTTAAAATTGACATGACAAACAGGTTGCTTTTTTGTTTTCCTCTGCTGCAGCAATTTGCAATTTCCATTTATTGTGCAATTTGAGACATATCTTCCAATCTCTTTCTTATCTTTACAGTTCAAATCATAATAGTAGCCTCTGTATGTTCACTTGATTCTGCATCAATAGAATGCCTTCATGCTAAATCTAAAAATTTGTCAATACTTATATTTAGACTATAAAAATTTAAATACATTATAATTAAATAATACATTTTTAAATTTAATTTCCAATTAAAATATACATAGGTAACACTGTAACTCTTGCTGTTGGCATAATATATTAATGTAAACACATTAGAATGTTACTTCAGTGCATAGGAAAAAAGTCATTTTAACTAAATCAATTGGTTGACACAAACCAGATTGGTAGTATACATTTATGTGTAAAATTATTAATGATGCATATGCCTGACATGTATGCTACAATAAAACAGAATCTTATATGATATAATAAAGTGAAATGAACACCTATCATAACAATAAGATACAGATGATGGGAAAATATTTTATACAGCTTCAGTTTTTAAATTTAAATTCAAAATAATTCAAATTAAATAATATTAAAAATTCAGTTCCTCAAATGCACTGGCCACTTCTCAATAGCTACATATTATTAGTGTATAGCACAGATCTAGATGAATTAAAGCTCTAAATGTGAGAGGGAAAATTACAAATTTAATTGAGAAAAATATAGGACAATACTGCAGTAACATAGAAGAGTGCCAAAGCATAACATTTAAGTTTAAAACTCAATTAATTATATCATATAAAACTTAAGCACTTTTGTTCAAAACAGGGACTGTGGACAAAGTTAATAGGTAACAAAATTAGAAGCAAGAGAGGACCAAAAGTTGGTGGAGATGTGGTAGATAAGTCTCCTCCTGCACTCTTTGTAGGAGTATAGACTGATTTAGTGATTACAGAGAGCAATCTAGAACCACAGTCAAATTAAGTGCGTGCATAATCCAGTTACAACCCAGTGATTCTCAAAGTGATACATATGATGATGGCCCCTGCAGCATTGGCCATGGTGGTAGAGAGTTGGAAGCCATGTGGAAATCCATCTCGGATGGGTGGGAAGGTAAAATGTGGTAGATGTCTCCCATGGAGGATTAGGCAACAGTTAGGAGAAACAGATTAGTGTACACAATCAGATATGGAGAAAACTTTTAAAGTAATGCTTAGTGGAAAAAAGTAAGAAACAGAATGAGCTTTAGATCATGATATCATGTGTGAAAAAATTTTAAATGCACATTAGATGACAATACATATTTTGAAATAATACAATAGAAAACATATAATGATTATCCATAGGGGGATAGGAATGACACTGAACTAGACTAATGATTATTATGTGTCATAAACATAGGAGATCTTTTATTTTTGTAGATAAAGAAAATAGTTTTAAAATAAACTGAATTCCATTCCTGGTAGTATGACAGGGTCTCTTAAGATACCCTCTCAAAGAAAACAAAACAAAATTCTGCATAGATTAATTTTTAATATATATTTGAATATATTTCTCAGATACAAATAATGAAGTGCAAAAAGAATCCAAAGATGAAAGAAAGCACCCAAACCCTCTTTTCCTCAGAAGCATCAGCTGAACACTGTTTAAATTGATTTTCTTGTTTCATGTCTACACATGGAGCACAAGGTATAAGAGATAATCCATTACTCTCCAATGTTCAGGCATCTAAAGCTTACCTACTTAAAGTTGAAACCCCATGAGGTTAAGGTGATTTAGAAAGAAATTTACCTCACATGAGGACACAAAGAGAAAACTTGCCTACCTTGGCTTTGACACTGTATAGAAGAAAAATTCTGCCCTGAGTTTCATCACACCTAGATGGCTTTTGCATGCACATTTTCAACATAAAGTCCAGCTATCTCCATGGTTTGAAAAATCTCAAGCCAGGAATCAAGTGGTACCAGTTAGTAAGAGCCATAATTTCCTGGAAAGAAAGGCAAACCTCTTTCAGAAAATTAAATTTAAACCCAGTCATCAAGCAATTCCCACAGGTAAATTTCAAAGGAACATGAACTCTAAGGCGTATCATCAGTAAGAATAAACAGACAATAATATATGACAAGTTATATTGGAAAAAAGAAGCATATAAAACTTCTAAATATTAAAATATATATTGAACTTTAAAATATAATAGGTAGCAGATTAAATACAGGTGAAGAAATTTATTTTCTTGGCAATTAAATCTGAAAAAATTACTCAGACTGCCACACCAAAAGAAAATGAGATGCTGAATGTGAAAGTTAGGTTAAGAGACAGGAAGGATAAATTGTGAATGCCTAATATGCTTCTATTCATTAGTCTAGAAGGAGAGAAGTGGGGCAAATATCTTAAATAAGAAGGGTTGAGAATATACCAGAACTGATTATGTCAGCTCCCTTGAGATTTTGGTAGCTCATAGAATATAAGGCAAAATGAATGACGTAAAATTCATATTTAGATCCCAAATGTTGAAGTTTCAGGACACTGAAAATAAAGTGCATATCGGAAAAGTAGCTGCAGGGAAGAAAAAATATCTAAAAATAATTGATAATTCCGCTGACAGCTGACTTTGCAATGGCAATAATGGAAGCCAGAATACAGTGGAATAATATCATCAAGGAACAGGCAAAAAGAATTCTCAATCTTAAGAGCAACAATCAGATGCAGCCCCTTTCCTCATAATGTCAACACCCCATTTCAATACGAACAAGTTAGGGTGGTCACTGCCTAGACACTTCTAAAGATTGAGAAAGCAGTTAAACAAGAGGAAGGGGTAGCAACATATAAGAGAGGATTCAAAAAGGATTATGAATACTGAAACTTTATGTAAACGTATTTTTTTACATTCTAGTGTATTATAATAGCTAGAAGGAAACAACTGAAATGGTGGAACCATAACATATAACATTCTTTGAAATTTGCCCTGTACATATTCACTGAATTGTGCTTTGAAAGTTAGCACCTTTCTGTATATATTCTATATTTCAAAATAAGGAAAGAACTGCAAGTGGAACTGTAACATAACATTTTTTGAAATTTCGTATATAACTGCTTGTTGAGCTGCATTTTGAAAGTTAATACCCTTCGGCATATATGTCATATTTGACAATAATGGAAATTACTGAAATTGTGAAAATGTAACCCATAGCATTCTTTGAAATTTGCTCTCTAACTACTTGTTGAAAGTTATCACTGTTATGTATATATGTTAAAGTTCACAACAAAAATGCATAACAAAAGAATTGTCAATCTAGAATTGCATACCTAGTGAACTTTTTTCATGAACAGAGCAAAATAGAGATTTTTTTTCAGGTAAACAAAAAGGTTCCCTAGGAAGCAGCCCCTGAGATGGAGATTTGCATGCAGAAAATTTATTAGGGAGTGCTCTCAGGATCAACTCCTGTGGGGGAATGAATGAAGGAGAATTGAGCAGAAGGAGATTTTTAAAAATTTCTTTTTACAAACAAATGCTCCTTATTGCCCCTTGCCCTCATCCCCCATAAGTCTTCATGTTTTCTATCTCTGTATTTTTGTTTTTTCCAGTCATCTCTTATAAGTGATATTGTACAATTTTTGCCTTTGTGTGCCTTGCTTATTTCATTGAACATAATGTTTTTGAGATTCTTTAATGTTGCAGGATGTGCATTCATGTTTCAGCTTATTTCATAACTTGACATGAGGAAATACTGAGCTGTGAAGGAGTCACAACAAAGACTCAGCTAAACTCACAGGTATCTCTGGAGCTTGGGTGGCCCTTCAGAGATTTCAAATTCTGGGCAAGGAAACTGTCCTTTCATAGCCCTGCATCAACCAGTCCCTGTATGTGAGTTACCCCTGGGAAGGTGTGCCTGGGGCAAGATGGCTCTCAGCAGCTCTTAGCAATTCTGATAAGGGGCAGAACTGAGAAATGGCAGTCACCGACATGCCCAGAAGCTGGGAGAATAAGCGTTCCATCCTGAAGATTGAATCTCTTCAGTGTACACCAAGCATCCGTTACAACTAAGCACTGCATTGAAATATAAAACTTTATCAGAACATATAATAAAAAAAAAATCCAGTTACCTGGATTTAATAACATCAAAATAAAAGAATGGGGAAAGAAATACTATTCAAAAGAAAAACGGTCTAGCTATAATAACAATAGCTATAATAATAACAGACAAAATAAAGTTTAAGTCAAAGAAGGATTAGTAAGAGCAAGGAGAGTTAATACATAATGATTAAAAAATCAATTCACCAGGAAGATATAACAGCTCTAAATTTACCTAATCCCATGGACTCAAAATATACAAAGTAAATGCAAGGAGAAAATGACACATCTATCTGATAATAGTGGGAGATTTTTTAAACTCGATTATTGATAGATCAAGCAGAAAAAAAATTCATGAGAATATAGAAAGATTTGATCAAAATAATTAATGACTTCATTGAATCATGTGACACATTATGCTCAACAATTAGAGAATACATATTCTTTTCAGCCATACAGAGAAATTTCATGAAAAGTGCATGCACATTAACGGCATAAAGCAAGTCTCAATAAATGCTGACATAAATGGAATCTATTAAAAAGTTCATACTTCCAAAAAATTTTTATGTTTAAAAATAATGATGGAAAATATTTGGAATGGAAAATTATTAAAAATACTACATATCAGAATATATAGAATGCACCTAAGGTATTAATTAGTAGGAAATTTATTTCCTTAAAAGTTGAAAAAAATGAAATAAGTACCCTATTCCAGTTAAAAAGGGGCAACAGAATAAACTCAAATAAAGGAGACAGCTCAAAATAATGAAGATAAAATAGAAATTAATGAAACAGAAAATGAACAAATAATAGATAAGAACAATAAAAGCAGGTTGATAATCTTTTAAGTCTCACCAAATTAAGAAATCTAGTGAATTTTCTTTTAGAAAAAGAGAAAATGCACAGAAGCTTTTTTTAGAAGAAATTTTATTGAGATATACTCACACACAATATAATCAATCCAAAGTATATGATCAGTGGCTCACAGTATCATCATATAGTTGTGCGTTCATCATCACAATCAATTTTCAAGTATTTTCATTACTCCAAAATAAAGGGGAAAAAAAGAAAAAAAAATACCCAAACCATCCCATACCCTATATCCCCCCTATAATTTATATATTTTTGTCATTATTTTATTACTCATCTGCCTATGCACTGGTTAAAGGGAGTGTCAGTCACCAGGCTATCACATGGTCACATGATAAAAGCTATACAGTTACACAATTATCATCAAGAATCAAGTCTTATGGGTTACCATTCAACAGATTCAGGTACTTCCTTCTAGCTATTCTAATACACTAGAAACAAAAAAGGAATATCTACATAATGCATAAGAATAACCCTTTTGGTCAAGACAGCATTCTCAATCCCATGATGCCAGGGCCAGGCTCATCCCTGGGAGTATGACCCACGTAAGGGGGAGGTATTTGCAGAGTTAGCTGAGAGAAAAAGGCCGTATCTGAGCAACAAAAGAGGTTCTCTGGAGGTGACTCTAAGGCACAATTATAAGTAGGCTTAGCTTCTTTGTTGCATGAATAGGTTTCATAAGGGCAAGCCCCAAGATCAAGAGCTTGGCTTATTAAATTGGGATTCCCTAATGCTTGCAGGAATATCAGGAATTCCCCAGGAGACGAAGTTTAATATTTCCACATTTTCCCCAGTCCCTCAAGGAGACTTTACAAATACTTTTTTATTTTCTGCCCAAAGTGCTCTGGGGTGCATTAGGGTATCATTGTAAACTTGTACAGAATGACAAGATCTCATTCCCCATTCTAGGCTCCATGCAACCATGTTGTTTAAATAAACTGACCATATAGGTTATCTTAGAGAGCTTGCCACAGATAATATAAATTTTGTACCAAATAAACATCTCTTAAATAACATCAAAGCTCAGGAATAGATGTATGACTGCTGAAAGAACTTACAATCTACAAACCTTTACAAGGGTGTCATCGATTGCCCATCTCTGTCCACGTTCTATCCACTGGTACCTGTGCTTTCGAATTCAATTCCAAGCATTTGCTCATTATAGTAAGCTTATATTAGTGAGGACTTGCAATATTTTTCCTTTCATTTCTGGCTTATGTCACTCAACATAATGTCCTCAAGTTTCATTCACCTCACAGCTTCATTCCTTCTTGAAGCAGCTCAATATTCTGTTGTATGTATACACCACAGTTCACCCTTCCATTCACCCATCTATGTACACTTAGGCCACCTCCATTCTTTGCATCGTGAATACTGCAGCCATAAACACCAGTGTGCAAATGCCTATTCATGTCCCTGCTCTCAGTTCTTCCAAGCATATACCAAATAACAGGGTTACAGTATCATATGGCAACCCTATCCTTAGGTTACAGTATCATATGGCAACCCTATCCTTAGCCTGCTGTGGAACCACACTAATCTCCAGAGGGGCTGCACCATTCTACTTCCCCACCAACAATGAATAGGACTCTCCCTCTCTCTCTCTCTCCCTCTCTCCCTTTCTCTCTCTCTCTCTCTCCATCTTCTCCAGCACTTGTATCTTTCTGTTTATTTTTTAACCACTTTTATTCGCACACTGTGCAATACATTCTGAGTAAACTATCAATAGCTCCTGGTGTAATCACGTAATTATACTCACACCACCACAATCTATATGAGAACAATTCCATTTCTTTGGCCAAAAGAAGGAGAAGGAGAAGGAGAAAAGGAGAAGGAGGAGAAGGAGAAGAAGGGAAAAAAGAAATAAAAAAGAATAAAGAGTAAAATAAAGTTAAATTAAATTCAAAAGGAGAAACAACAACAAGAATCCCATACCCCTCCCTTATATCCCCCTTTGTTGATATTAGCTTTGGTGTATTGCCTTTGTTACAATTAATGGAAGAATATTACAAAGTTATTGCTAACCAGAAGCTTTTTGGAAAGAAAAAAAAAACTCAAATTCTAGATGCTGCAAACAATAAAAAATAAGAATGTTAAGTACAACTATATGCCAATTAAATTTGTAAACCATGATGTAGTAGATCAATTTCTAGAAAAATATAACTTAGCAAAATGACCCAAAAAGAGCTAAGCAATTGAATATTCCAACAACCATTAAATAAATTTAATCAGTAGTTTAAAATCGTCTTTAAAAAATCCTATGCCCAACAGTCGTACCAGTAAATTCTGACATTCAAAGAACAAGTAATTCTAATTTTATAAAAGCTCTTCTTGAGTATAGAAAAAAAAAAAAAATGCCAGCCAATTCAGCTATGAAGCTTACATTTCCCAAATACCAAAGCCAGACAAGGACCCTAACAGAAAACACAAATAAAAAATACAGGCCAGTCTCATCCATCTGCATAGATTCAATAATCCTTAAATTGAAAAAAGAAGAACAAGCCACATCTAATAGTGTATAAAATGTTATTGTATGGCTTTGTAGGACTAATTCTAAGAATACAATTTAGCATCAGAAAATTCATTGATATTTCAAACATTATTAGATAAATGGAGAAAAAAATATGACAAAAAAGCATTTGAGAAAATTTAACATTTATTCATGAAAATATTGTTGAGCAAAGTAGGAAATTAAGGAAACTTCCTTAAATTGCTAAAGGGTGGCTATTAAAAATCTAGAGAGAATATTATACTTAGTGGTGGACTATAAAGATCTTCTCTTTAAAATGAGAAAAAAAAGACAACAATTCCTGATATTATGCTTCTCTTTAACATTACATTTGAGGCCATAGCCAGCTAAAAAAAGACAAGAAAAGGAAATAAAAGTAAAGAATTTTACCGAACAGAACAAACTGTCATTATATGTTAATAATACAGTGGTCTGTAGAAAATCCAAAGGAATCTACTGATAAATTACTAGAATTCATAATGGAACTTAACAAGAATGCTGGATACATAACAAATAAAGAGAAGTCAATTTCACTTGTATAGCCCAGCCAAAAGCATTTAAGTACCGTAGTGTGGAAATGTAATGTTAAGTATTTTACTCTTTCCAACGGTGTATCATTTACCATTTAAAACACCTATGAATAAATATAATGGAAAGTATATAAACTTAGAAGACCTAAACAAAGGAAATGAAATATCATGTTCTCTAAAGGAAAAGTTAATATCCTAAAGATGTTAATTTTTCTCAAATTGGTCTTTATATTCAATGAAAATCCAAACAAAATCCCAACAGGTTATTTTCTGCATCAATTTATATTTTCTGACATTAATATATGTGAGCCAATGATCCAAAAACACACCATTGAAGGGGAAGAACAAATTTGAGGGATATATCTTAGCTTATATCAAGACATACTACAAAATATGTTTATTAAGATATGGTTTCATTGGAGCAGAGGTGGACAAATAGACTTGTGAAATAGAAGAGAAGATCCCTCTCTTCTCATACAAAGATAGAAACTTGTTTAGGACAGAGCTGGCTTTCTACATCAGTAGGGGGAAATAGTGTACAACTGCCTTTACATGTGGTTAAAAAATGAAATCAGATCCTTACATCCCATAAAACACAAACATCATTTCAAACTGGCATAAATATGAAACTCAACAATAAGAAAACAAACACTCAATTAGAAAATGGGAAAAAGAGCTGAACAGACAACCTCATTAAAGAAGATACACAGGAGGCAAATAAGCATATGAAAAGATGTTCAACATCATATGTCATTAGGGGATTGCAAATTAAAACAAAGAGATACTAGTACACAACTTTTAGAATGCTAACATACAAAACGCTGATGATACCAAATACAAGTGAGGATGGAAAACACGGGAACTCTCATTAATTGTTGGTGGGAATGCAAAATTGTATAGCTACTTTGGAAGACAGTCTTGCAGTTCCTTATAAAGCAAAACATAGGCTTAACATATGACCCAGCAACCATACTCTCAGGTATTTACCCAAATGAATTAAAAACTTATTTCCACACAAAACCCTGCATATGAATGTTTATAGCATTTTTATTAATAATTGCCCCAAATTGAAAACAACCAAGATGTCCTTCAATAGGTAAATTGATAAACTGTGGTTAAACCATACAATGGAATATGACACCAATAAGAAGAAATGAGTTATTAAGCCACGAAAAAATACGGAGGAACCTTAAATGCATATTGCTAAGTGAAAGAAGCCTGTCCAAAAAGGCTAAAAACTGTATGATTCCAACTATATGACATTCTGGAAAAGGAAAAATTATAGAGATGGTGTAAAGGTCAGTGGTTGCCTGCAGTTCGTTTTGGGGTGACGGGAGAGAAATGGGGGGATGAATAAGTGGAAAACAGAGGGTTTTTAGGGCAGTGAGACTGTTCCGTATTGTACTATAATGGGTAAATACATGACATTCTGCATTTGTCTAAACCCATAGAACTGTACAACACAACAAGTGAACCCTGGTGTAAACTATAGACTTTAGTTTATAATAATGTAGCAATATTGGTTCACCAATTGCAACAAATACACCACACTAATGCAAGCTGTTAATAGTGGGGGTAACAGTGCATGGGGAGAGGGGTGTGTACAAATGCTCTGTAGTTCCTATGCTATTTTTCTGTAAACCTAAATCTACTCTAAAGAATAAAGTCTATTTTAAAAATACACATTGGGGTAAGACATTTGCAGCATACATCACTGAGCCATTTTGGGGGAGAGGGGGCATTTAAAATACTCCCAATATATAAACACAAAAATGCCAAGCAACCCAAAAGTGAAGTGGGAAAATTATGTCAATGGTCACTTCACACAAGAGAAAAATGAATGTGTACAAATGTACTCAATCTCATGAATAATCAAAACCAAAATAATATTACAATTTACCACTTGATTGGCAAAAATTTTGAAGACTGTCAATACCAAGTGTAAACAGTGTTATGAGATGGGAATAGAGTGTTTTCTGAGCATAAAACACATGAGGACAGTTGTGTAAAGGGGAGATGACTGGGAGATGATGGGATATGACGGAAGGCCACCAATGTCTGTGAAAAGTCATATGCATGTCCCTTAAAACAGTGCGGTGAGCTCCCAAGTTCCTCAAGCCAAAGCAAGGCTAGTCACACCATATTTTCACTCATTCAGTGCACATGAAATTCTTTCAGTATCTAAAATCATAATGACCAAAATAAACCAGATAATACTACAAAATCACAGCAACACACAGCAACTACCACTTCTTTTTCAGAGAGATATATTCAGGTGACAAATAAATACTGTCCCTAATAAAATTTTTTAAATTAATAACCTAGTAGCCATTACTTATTAAGTGCTTTATTATGATCTGCAAGTCACAAACAAGCTTACAATCTATCATTATCATGGAGACTATTTTAAAACATATGCTGGGGTTTCAGTTTGATTTTTTTGTTGTTTTATTTTATATAGTTTTGTTTTGTTTATATTCTATGTGAAGCAATGGGTTCATGATAGAGGTAACCAAAGTTATCTGTTTCTGTTCAACAAAATTCAGTAGGCCCTACATGAACTTTAATTGCCAATATCCATTTTGTAAAATTGCCTCAACTCTGTGGGTTACAATTTCTGAACGGTTAAAAAGAAAAGTGATAAAAATTGGCAACCAAGTCTGGCCAGTTCTGAAATTCTAAAATTCTAGGAAACACCATTGATCAGTGGTAAGATCACGAGGTCTCACAGCCACCTACTGAATTTTACAATTCTGGCTACATTTTAGAAAGAATATATTCTTCATTTTTTTCTTCTAGCACCCACTATAAAGCAGACCTGAGCCAAGAACTACTCCTATAGAAGCAAGATCTTGGACTTTGGAGTTAGGCAGCACTAGATCTCCCAATCAAGTTACTTATCTCAGGTTTATTATCTGTGAAATAGGTCTAAATAATATCCACATGGTAGGATCGTTGCAAGGATTGGGCAAGCTAATGTGTCTAAAATGCCCAACCAGTTCTTGGAACAGAGAAGCTCTTAATGTGTTTCAGTTCAGACAGTCTTTATCCTGCCCTCATAATCTCTCTAAGCCCCATAGACCAGGAGCAGTATCCACAGAAGAGGTTTTTGGAGTGTCCTTTCTGATGAGTTTGCACATCATCCCACTTCTGGGCACTTTGCAATTGGCCGTCACATATTATCTCTTCTTTCTCTGCTTTGGCCCTCCAGTGGCTCAACCACTGTCATCCAACCTCAGCTCTGTTCCCCGATGCACAGCTCTGCCCTCCAGCCCCAGCCTCCATGGAATGCCATCAGACACCCGGTATCCTGGGCCCTTGCTGGCATGTCCCAAGACCTCTCACAAATGCCATGAGCAAAATCAGACACCACCCAACACATCCTTTCCTCCACCTCTCTCCTGTTCAAAATGCACCGACCACAGGGGCTCAACTTTGCTTCTGCCTGCCTGTGACAAGCTGGCCTGAGGCAACGGGACTGCTTTGTGCATTTGTACAATAGAGTTTTGCTTTTCTGAATGATTTAGGAACAAACATGCTCCAGCAATATTAAAAAATGAAAATTCCAAGATTCTTGTGATTACATGTTGTTACCAAAGCTTTCATTTCTTTATCTACTCTGTACTCCTTGCTCCCTCACAATTTGTCTTCATTCAACCATTCCACTCTCACTATTCCAGCTAAGTTTTCATTGTACTATCCAATGGACACATATCTTGAGCATCGATCCCTGAGTTCTGATCTGATAGTCTCTAGCTGGGTTTATAAATAGTTATCCTGTCATTCTAACATTTCTCAGCTCTCTTCCTTGTATCCACTGCTAAGCTGTTGGAATAATATTTTCTAAAATGAAATATGGATCATGACACTCCTTTCTATAAAAACCTGAAACACCAAATACGTTTTAAACTTTTCACCATGGATCACTTGGCTCTTGGAAACCTATCACTATTTCTTTAAATGCGTATTTTATTCCAAATGCAATGACTTAGATGCAATTCTCCAAATTGCCCATGCTCTTTCTTTTTTTAAAACAATTTATTAGAAACAATGCCAAACTTAAAGAAAAATTTCAAGTACCCTACTAAGAAGTTGCTCTCTTCCTGAATCATTTGAGAGTAAGTTGCTGATGTAATTTATAGTTATGTCATCCTCAAATAGTTTCTAGTATATTTTCGATAAATTCTCCTACAAATGCACTATGAAACCATCAAAGTGAGAAATTAGCATTGATATATTACTAGCATTCAATCCAGTTTTGCCAGTTGGCCCCAAAATATCCTTTATAGAAAAAGGATCAAGTTTAGAATCATATATTGCTTTTAGTTATATTTTTTTTTTTAGTTTCTTTCAAACTGTAGAAGTTACTTGGTATTTCCTTACCTTTCATATTATTGACACTTTTGAAGAGTGCTAGTCAGTTATTTTGAGGAACGTCTCTCTATTTGGGTGTGCTGAGGGCTTTCCCTGAAGTTAGTGTTGCTTTTCCCTTCTCATCCTATCACAAGGTGGAGCATAATTTCAATTGTGCTCATTTCTATTACCAGTGACATTGAGTTTGATCACCTGATTAAGCTTGTGCCAATTAAACATTTGATGGGTAGCTACTTTGAAACTATGTAAAATTACCACTCCTCATCAAAGGTATAATTTATTCACTTACTTATTATTTATAACTGTACAGACTCATGTTTTACTATTTTAGTCAATGGGTAATAATCAGTTACTATCAGTAGTTATTTTGATACTTACATTGTTCCAGTTTTGGCCAGTGGGAACCTCTTTAAATTGGTATCTGGGTCCTTTTAACATGCTCCCCTTCATATTTTAAATACTTCCTTACTTTTTCTACTTTTCTTTTTTTTCTGCCCCAGCCCTAGACTCCACCATTTCTTCAAGGAGATTTGGTTTCATTTGGTGAAGAATGGTATTTAGAAACCAAGAATTGGGGTTAGGTGTGCTCCTTGTTATTGAATGTTGCTGTTTCTAATCCTTCTTAGTGGTTAGAGCTAGGGAATGCCTGTGCACGTCAACATATACAAAGGAAATATATGTATACACCTACATCTCTCAACAGAAACAAATTCACACAGATGGCTCCAATTCCAATCTAGAACCATGGTTCTAGTTTGCTCCCTTACTGTATTTGTAACATTCTCCTCCAACAATAAGAACCTTAATATATTCATCTTTAACATATTTATTTGATTAATCTCCCTGAACATAACCAAGTTTCAATGATACCTCCCTTTACCCTGCATTGATGCCTCTACAGTCCAAGAGTAAGACAAGATCCTTCAATTCCTCCTGTCCTAAGAATTTCTATCATGAATGGGTATGAAATTTTGTTAAATATTTTTTCTTTGTTTTTAAGATGACCATAAGATGTTTCTCTTTAATCTTCAAATTGCATTTGTTCATTTTAAATGTTAATCAAAACTTGTCTTCCTGGATAAAATCAATTTAGTTGCCATATATTGGATTTCTTCTTTGTCAGTTGGTGGTGGTGGTGGTGATGGTGGATTTAGTCAGTTAACATTTTGATTAGAATTTTGATCTGTGTTCAGGGAAGGATTTGGCAGCTAATTGTACTGTCTGTTAAAGGTTTTAAAATCTAAGTTATGCTAGCATCGTAAAATGAATTGAGAGATCCTTATTTTTCTATGGTGGGAGTATTTTGAAGAATTCATCAGTGAAGCCAGTTGGGCTAGGAGTTTTCTTTGTAGGAAGGATTTTGTAACATTCAATTTCTTGATCAGATATATAATTATTCAGATATTCCATTTTTATTGTGTCAGTCTGGGAAGCTATATTTTTCTCTGGATTTCACCCTTCTATCTGTATTGTCAAGTATATTGGCATCAAGATTTAAAAAAAAATCCTAATACTAGTTTTTAATGTCCATAGTTTCTGTAGTAATAGCCCCTTTTAATTCTTAATGTTAATAATGTAGGCCTTTTCTCTTTACTCTTTTGTAAGTCTTGCAGGAGGTTATCAGTTTTATTGATTTTGTTCAACAAATAGATTTCAAGCCCTCTGTGTTCCTATATCTCATATAGGGAAATAAATCTTACTTTATAAATAAGATTGTAATTTTTATTATTTTTTAACTTCAGTCTGACAATCATAGCCTTTGCATTTGGAATATTAAGGTGGTTTTCATTAATGCAATTAATAGGTTTAAATACAGCATCTTAAAATTTGTTTTCTATTTTTTCTACCTGTTCTATGCCTCAATTTTCTCCTTCCTTTCTTTATTTTGGCTTAATAAAGTTTTCTTCTCATTCCAGTTCTCCCTTTATTTACTTGATATTAATACAGTCTTTAATTATTCTTTTAGCAATTACCCTAGACATTACAGCATGCTTCCTTGAATTATTAATAAGTATTTTGACACTTTCTGAGCAATGTTAGAGTCCCCTCCTGCCTTTTGGCCTATTGCTTTCATGTTTTGGGGGGAGAATTTTTCTCACTAAGCTTTGTCATTTTGAAATAATTGTAGATTCACATGCAGTTGTAAGAAATAAATCAGAAAGATCCCATGTGCACTTTACCCAGTTCCCCCTTATTGTAATAATTTGCAGAACTATAGTACAATGTCACAACCAGATACCGACACTAATACAATCCCTCAATCTTATTCACATTTCCCCAGCTTTACTTGTACTTGTTTGTGTGCGTGTACATGTATTTTGTTCTTTGAAATTTTATCACATGTGAAGGTTCATCAATCAACCACAAAAACTAAGACACAGAACAGATTCATTACCACAAGCACCCCTCATGTTGTCCCTTTATAACACTTTTCACCCTGTGCAAACCCCTCTCTCCCCCACGCCTAACTCCTGGCAAACACTAATCTGTTCTCCATTTTTGTAATTTTTTCATCCTGATTTACTTATAGCATTTTTGAGTATATCTCTTGGTACCATTTTCTTAGTGGCAACTCAGGGTATTAAAATATACATATGTTGAAATAATTAGAATATGCAACTCATAGAGCCAGAAATTAGAATACAGCTTACCAGGGGCAAGGTACAGCAAGTAAAGGGGAATTATTTCCAAGTTGGTACAGAGCCTCCGGTTGGGTTGACGGAAAAATTTTAGTAACAGATGGTGATGACAGTAGCGCAACATTGTGAATGTAAATTAAGACCACTGAGAATTGTATACTTGAAAGTGATTTTAAGGGGAAATGTTATGTTGTTATATGTTAGCAGAATAAAATTTTTTTAAAATCCATTGAACTGTATACAACATAAAAAAAATGAACCTTAATATAATTTATAGACAATAATTAATAACATAATATTATTGGTTCATCAAATATAATAAAGATACCACCAAAAATATACATATGTGACTTATCACAGTCTACTGATGTCAATGTTTTACTTTGAGTGAAGTCTGGAAATCTTACTCTCATTTATGTTCCTTTATCCTCCTGCCTTTAAATCACTGTCTTGAGTATCAGGTAGTGTGATAATTTTTCTTTCAATCATCAATGTGATTTATAAAACTCTTGTATGTACCAATATTTCTATTTTTTCTGTTTTTCTTTCTCCATTTCTGATGCTCCAAGATTTCTTCTTTTATCATTTCCTTTCTTTTTGAAGAAGCTCCATTAGCCATTCTTTAAGTTCTTCCTGCAACAAATTCTTTCAGTTTTCCTTCATCTGAGAATGTCTTTATCTGCAAGGATCATTTTGCTGAAAATGTAATTTATGTTAACAGTTCTTTCTTTCAGCACTCGGAACATGCCGTGCCACTTCTTTCTGCCCCCATAGTTTCAAATGTGAAATGTGCTTACTTCTGAATTAGTGTCCTATCTAGAGAATATGTCATTTCTCTCTGGCTGCTCTGAAGATATTCTCTTTGTCTTTAATTTTCAGAAGTTTTTTAGGAATGTATCTTAGCATATGTTTCTTTGGGTTTATTCTATTTAGGGTTGACAGAATTCTTGAATCTGTAGGTTTATGTCTTTATCCAAATTTTGGAAGTTTTCAGGTAATATTTCTTCAAATAATTTTCAGTCCCTCTCTCTCTCCTCTCTTTTTGGGATTCCAATGATACAAATGATGAATCTTTTGTCATTATCCCTCAGGTCCCTGAAGTACTGTTCATTTTTTTTAAGTCTATTTTCTCTCTATTGATTGTATTATGTAAATTATATTATTTTGTCCTCAAGTTCATTGATTCTATCTTTTGCCATCTCCACTCTACTATTGAACATCTCCGGTGAGTTTTTATTTCTGTTACTGAATTTTCCAGTTCTATAATTTCCTTTTTTTTTTTTTTTTTTTTTTACAGTTTTTATTTCTTTGCTGAGATTTCTTTTTCTATTTTTTGTTTCAAATTTTTTAAAATTTGTTTGTCAAAGCAGTTTCATGGTGGCTTCTTTAAGACTTTTGTTCCCACAGGTCTGAAACTGTCCTCCCCACCCAGAGACACCAGTTATCTTTGAAAGTAGGTTGTTTTATTTTCCCTCAGATTGCTCTTAAGATTTTCTCCTTGTTTTTAGTTCTCAGTTTGACAATGATGTGCCTAGATTGGTTTTCTTTTTAGGTATCTTTTTTGGGCTTTCTGATCTTGAATCTGTGGGTGATGTCTTTTGCCAGTTTTGAAAAACTCTTGGCCATTATCTCTTTAAATAAGGCTTTTGCTCTATTAGCTCTCTCCTCTCCTGGAAATCATTGCATATTTGTGTGATATTTCTACCATGTCCCAAATGTCTCCTGTGTATTTTCTGTGTTTACCACCCATTATTCACTCTGTGTTTCAGCCTGGCTATTTCATTCCTATTCTTCCTTTGGCTCTGTAATTGCTTTTACATGCAACTATAGAGTTTCCATTACTACATTTTACATGTGTGCAATTTTCATTTTATTTCTTTTTGTATTTTCTAGTTCTCTCTAATTTTATCAATATTGTCATTTAATTCCTTGAACACGTTAACCACAGTTAAATTAAAATCAGTGTCTGAGTAATAGTCCCTAGACTGTAAGCTCTTACAGCAGTTAACTCTATCCCTGAATTGTAAGGCCTATCTCTAAACTCTGAGATGCTGATCCCCTAGCGTATAACCTGATTGGTCTCTGGACCAATGCATATCTCTGAGACACCTGAAACTCAGAGCTAGAGCTCGGCAGATATGAATGTCAGTATTAGTGCATACAGCCACTGTCAAAAAAAAAAAAAAAAGCTGAAAAAGAGCCCAGACTTCAATTAGTGATATGAATGAAGCAGGTCTGGTTAAGACCAGGGCAAGCCAGGCCAAAGGGTAAAGGTTGAAACTGATTGTATTTTAAAACTTCAACTTTCATGTGAGACCAAGGGAATAGATATCTATTTGGTACAGGATCTAAATTTTCTAAATGGTACAACTCTACAGTCGATTTGTTCAAACACCACAATTGCATGGAACTTTGAATAGGAAGTGAGATACGGTAGGTTAGTATAGGCTGGAGTGAAATAGTGACACATCCTAGAGTAATTTGGGCAGATAATAAAAAATATATTTACAGCCTCCCCCTCCCCAGCCCCGAGGATCTGGGGGAAGGTGCGGATGTGTTGGACATCCTCACCTGGACTGGTGTTGATGTTGTCACAAACATTGGGACTGGCAGTTTGATGTGCTGAGCCCTCGAGCATGGGACTTACCTTTATGAAGCTCATTACCACAGAGTCTAAAGTTGTATGTAATGGTGACTAAGAGTCTCCCCCTGGGTACCTCTTTGTTGCTCAGATGTGGCCCTCTCTCTCTCTAGCTGAGCCATCTCGACAGGTGAACTCGCTGCCCTCCCCTCTACGTGGGACCCGACTCCCAGGGGTGTAAATCTCCCTGGCAACGCAGAGTATGACTCCCGGGGATGAATGTGGACCTGGCATCATGGGACTGAGAGTATCTTCCTGACCAAAAGGGGGATGCAAAATGAGACGAAATAGTTTCAGTGGCTGAGAGATTCCAAATGGAGTCGAGAGGTCACTCTGGTGGACATTCTTATGCACTATATAGATAACACCTCTTAGGCTTTAATGTATTGGAATAGCTAGAAGTAAATACCTGAAACTACCAAACTCCAACCCAGCAGTCTGGACTCCTGAAGACAATTATATAATAATGTAGATTACAGGGGGTGACAGTGTGATTGTGAAGACCTTGTGGATCACGCCCCCTTTATCTAGTGTATGGATGAGTGGAGGAATGGGGATAAAAACTAAAGGACAAATGGGGTGGGATGGGGGGATGATTTGGGTGTTCTTTTTTCACTTTTATTTTTTATACTTGTTCTGGTTCTTTCTGATGTAAGGAAAATGTTCAGAGATAGATTGTGGTGATGAACGCATAACTATGTTATCATACTGTGGGCAGTGGATTGTATATCATGGATGATTGTATGGTGTGTGAATGTATTTCAATAAAACTGAATTTAATAAAAAAAATCAGTGTCTGATAACTTCAATTCCTGGTTTTCTGTAATTTTGAAACTACTGTATGTTATTTCTATCTGTTTTGGGCATTTGCTTTCAATTATAAATACCAGGTATGCCTGATAATTTTATATTGCATGCAATACATTGTGTATAAAAAATTTTAGAGGAAATTTGATGTTGTGAGTACTTTTACAGTCCTCTAGATAAGATTTATTTTTGTTTCTGGCAAGCACTCAACATAGAAGCAAGTCAACTTAATCCAATCAATGATTGAACTGTTTCAATCCTTGTGATGGTTGGTCTATTTCTGGTTTAGCCTTGGAGAATCCTAACTAAAAGCTTAGGTTGTTTATCAGGGCCCAACTTTCTCCATGGTCCCTGAACTATAATGTCAGTCCATTTTTCGCACCATAAGACTAGATGAAACTCTCCTCCAATTCTCAGTGTCTCAGTAACGATAAGAAAATTTTTAAAATGCATTGAAGGGGAAAGTGGCACCAAATATAGTACAATTCCCTTATTTTCAAGGATCTTGTCCTCTCAAGTCAAGTCCTTGCTTAAAAATCTGTTTTTAACCAGCACATGTAGTTTTTCCAGGTGGGAGAGTTTGTCTACAATAAGCACTTTACTATTGTCAAAAGAAATTTATCTCTTTTCCATGCATTTTAATATCTGATAGTATTAGTCATTATTACTTTCATACAATCCCTTATCTTTTTCAAAAGTTTGGTGGCTGGCTTCATCTCCTAATACTTCCATAACAACTTTGGTGTAATTTTTTTAGTTTGTTAAAATAATTTTACATGGATTTGGCTGAGATTTATCAAGAACTGGCATCTCTACTAGTTTCAGTTTTTACATTCAGAAATATAGCATGACTCAGTATTTAATATTTCTGTTACATCTCTCAATAAAGTTCTTCTTACATGTCTACCCATTTTTATTAGGATTATTGTTGGATACTTGATTTGTGTTATAGTCTCATGAATAGAGTTTTTCCCATTAATAATTTTAACTAGTTACTGCTGGCATCCAAGACCACTATTGGTTTTGTATTTAATAAGTTTTAGGGGAAATAGTTACTTGTTGTGGATTGTTTTCATCATGGAACTTCTTAGAAACACTAATATTCTAATATATACTGCCAATACGCATGATGCTGACTTAATGTGCGATATTTCCATAGAATATGTGTTCTGGAAGATCATTATTTTTAACCTTCCAATTAAGATGAATATCTCATGGAACTTGTATTCTGTGAACACTATTCAGAAAACATTTCAATAGACCTTTTCATTAAACAGATTTCTAGTCCTAATTTCATCTTAGCAAATGAAACCCCCACCATAACAAATTCATGGTATGTTATAGTTTGTAATTTTTCTGAGGTACAGGTTTGAGTTACTCACTTAAGAGATTGGTATGCAGAAACAAACAGTCCAGCTAACAAGAATAACTCTTGATGATTACCCAAAATGAATTTCTCATCTTGTCATTTCTTATGTATCAATATGTTTATGTACTCAAATACATTTACATAGGTATGCACACATGCAAATAATGTAAATTGTATGTATATAAGTATATAAACGTATATTTATATACATTGCATATATGTACATACATGTATGTATGAAATACATATATATATTCACACACACACACATATATATATTTCTTTTTTTTAATTACCAAAATAGAAACCAGGATCTGATATTAAGGAAGAAAAAATCTAGGAAAATGAGTAATGTCCTAGCTAGAAAAAGAAGTTGTCTATAAATCAAGGAGTAAAATTAGAGTGTATTACTGTTGTTACCCTTACAGTGATGCAGTGTAATACAGTATGGGACTTATTTTTATCCCTTTCAAGTGAGTGTAGTTTTGTACGGATTTATCAAAGATTTAAAAGGATCACATATATTTTTTAATTACACCTCACTGAATTTTACGTCATTGTGCTCTATTGTGACTTGGGGAAAGGTTTAAGATTTATTTTATCAATATAAAAAGTGCATTTTGTTTATATTCTAGTTGGTTATTTTCTAAACTTTCTTACTAATTTTAAGAGTTTTCCCATCAATGAGTTTTAGGTTATAACCATTTTGCTGGAACAACCAACAACGATCTGTGTCTATTTTCCTTAATTTTTCATTGTTTTATGCTAACAATTTGTTGTCATACTAAGGAAGCATCAGTTTACAACCAGTTTGCTAAGCACTTCTTTTTAAATGAAATTGGGTATAGAAATTTATCTCATAATTTTTCTTCATCTATTGAGATTTTAAGGTAATTATTATTCAACTTATTTATGTGACATAATGTATCAATCGAGCTCCCAATATTACACAACCCAATTCATGTGGAATAAACACTACACGGCAGTCTCAGATAATTATTTAATTCATTTGAATCAATTTATAAGCATTTTATTTAGAATATTTCTTTGGGTTCATTCTTTTGTTTCACATTTATCTCTTTATAAACTTCTGATATTTGTTTTAGTCTACATTCATGAAATGAATTATGTTGGCTTTAATTATTTCTAGGCTATGGAAAGGTAAGGATGCCACGAGTATGGCCAAGGAGACCTTACACCCACTTCTGCACTCAAGGCAGGCATCACAAATTGGTTACAGAAAATACCACTAACCAATTAGCAGCTCTCTTTCCCTTTGGGTCCAGACATACCTTCTGAATCCTTCACAATGGTATTTTTTAGGCAGCCATAGAATCAGATCAGAATTGGCATATGTGCTGGCTTGAATGTACTATGTCCCCCCAAATGCCATTATCTTTGATGTAATCTTGTGTGGGCAGATGTATCAGTGTTAATTAGACTGTAATTCTTTGAGTGTTTCCATGGAGATGCCACTCACCCAACTGTGGGTGATGACTCTGATTGTATAGTTTCCATGGAGATGTAGCCCCATCCATTCAGCATGGGCCCTGATTAGTTTACTGGAGCACTATATATGCTCAGACTGAAGGAGCAAGCTTGCTACAGCCAATAGGGACACTTTGAAGAATGCGCAGGAGCTGAGAGAGGAGCTGCAGATGAGAGACAATTTGAGGATGGCCATTGAAAGTAGACTTTTGCTTCGGAGAAGCTAAGAGAGGAAAAATAATCCAAGAGCAACTAAGAGTGACATTTTTGAGGAACTGTAGCCTAGAGAGGAACATCCTGGGAGAAAGCCATTTTGAAACCAGAACTCTGGAGCAGACGCCAGCCATGAGCCTTCCCAGTAACAGAGGTTTTCTGGACACCACTGGCCATCCTTCAGTGAAGGTACCCTTTGTTGATGGACACTTTATGGCCTTAAGACTGTAACTGTGTAATCAAATAAATCCTCTTTATAAAAGCTAATCCATTTCTGGTGTTTTGCAAAAAGGCAGCATTAGCAAACTAGAACAGTATACAAGAAAAGAATTGTGCTATCCCTATTTACTGTTTATCACCTAAATCACTGTTTTAAAACCATTATTGTATTTACTATTTCATAAATAACATTATCATTTTTATTCAGTTTTAACATCTTTTACAATAATTAAATTTAACCTTCAAAACTTATTTCAATACTCACCCTTAGTCCTTTAATACCTGAAGTTTCTTACTCTTGACTTTTATTTCAATTCATTTATTGGTCAGCTGGAGCAAATTTTTAAGTCATTATTAAAAGAAAATTAAATAAATGCTAAATTTTCTTTGAATATCGGGTGCTTTCTTTATATAGCCTTCATATACAAGTAAAAAATTGGTGGTATATCAATATTGGAGTCATAGCTTTTATACTAAAAATTCTGTTGTTCTTGCATTGCCTTTTTTTCTGAGAAGTAATGTTATGGAGGAAAGTCTGAGATAAAGCTGCTTTTATGCCTTGATACTTATAAGAGTTTTTGTTGTTACTATTATCTTTATAATTCAAAAATGTTGCTAGGGTATGTCTGGTAATAGACTTCTTTTCATTAGTTTTGAATGGATTTCAGTAAATTCATTTGCTAACCTAGGAACATTTTAATCAATTTTATCTTATTTAGTGCTTCTATTATAATTGCTTTATTTTCTTCTTCATTAACACCTATAATTATTGGTTAGTCTTTTTTCTCCATCTGCCACAATTACCATCTTTTCTTTCATCTTTTTATCCATGTGCTCAAAAAGCCCATAAAATTTCTCCTGGTTTTCATTACACATCATTGATTTAGTTTTCAACTGTGCAAGTCCTAATCTTTATTGGTATAGCCAATTTTAGAATGCTATAAATTTAATAGGGGTACAAAATTCCATAAGGCACAAACCCTACTTCAAGACATTGGTAGAAATAGGCACACAACTCAAAAAATACACACAAGAAATAGAGAATCTCAATAAACACAAAGAAATTATTTTAAAACAGAGAACCAAATGGACATTTTGGAGTTATAAAGAACAATAGCTGAAATGAAAAAATTCCCTAATGGGGCTTGACAGAAGATTTGAAATGGTAGAAGAAAGAACAGTAGCCTTGAAGATAGGTCAATAGAAATTATCCAATTTAAAGAACAAAGAGAAAAGACTGAACTAAAATGAGCAAGGCATCAAAGGTCTGTGTTACAGCATGAAGTGACCAATATATGAGAATAAAAGGTGGGGAGTGGGGCATAAAAATTATTTAAAGAAATAGTGGCTGAAAACTTACCAAATTTGATATAAAATATGAATCTACAGATCCAAGCTCAACAAACCCCAAGTAGGATCAACACTAAAAGATGCATACCTCAACACATCATATTTAAATTTTTAAAAGACAAAGTGAAAATCTTGCAAGCATCAAGAGAAAAAGGATTCAGAGCAATACAACTAATGTTGTCTTCTCATTAAAAATTATGGCAGCCAGAAGGCAATGGAATGACAAATTTGAAGTGCTAAAAGAAAAACTGTCAACCAAGAGTTACTCATCCAGCAAAAATGAAGTAAACTTTAAAAAAAAAAAAAAATTCCCAGACAAACAAAGACTGAGAGAATGTATTGCTAGCATAGCTGTCTTATAAGAAATACTAAAGGAAATCCTCAGGCCGAAAGGAAATGATACCAGAAGGAAACTCAAATCCAAAGGACAAAATAATGAGCACTGGAAATGGTAAATATGTGGATAAATATAAAATGCTCTATAAATACATTTTTCATGAATTAGTTTCTTATGTTATATTTAAAACATAAGATTGTGTAAAGCAAGAATTATAATTCTGTATTGTTAGATTAGTAACTGATATAGACAAAATATATATGACAGTAATAACTCAAAGGAAAATAAGTATTGGAGCAAAGTTTCTTTTAATGGAATTAAGTTAATATTGTTTTGAAGATGGCTACAGTAAGTTAAGTTGTGTATTGTAATCCCTAGCACAACCACTAAGAAAAAATATGCTTTAAAAATTCAACAGAGTAATTAAAATAGTGCACTAAAAATATTTATCTAAACAAAATAAGGCAGTAAAGGAGGAGCAGAAGAACCAAAAAAGCATGAGACAAATAGAAAACAGCCAAAGCACTGCTAGCAATACAACCAACCATATCAGTAATTACATTAAATGTAATTGGACTAAACACCCCACTCAAAATGCATAGGTTATTAGACTAGATAAAAAAGCAAAATCAACTATATGCTATCCACAGGAAATGCACCTTCAATTCAAAGACAAAATAGGTTGAAATCAAAAGGATATAAAAGGGTATATCATACAAACTATAACCATAAGAGAGCTGGAATGGTTACATTAATAGTATATACAATAGACTTTATAACAAAAAATGTTATTAGAGACAAAGAGAGACATTTCTTAATGATAAAAAGGTCAATAAGTCAGGAAGACATAATGATTATAAATGCACATGCAATTTATAACAGAGTCCAAAGATACATGAAGCAAAAACTGGTACAATTGAAAGGAAAAAAATGAACAATTCAAAAATAATAGTTGGGAAATTCAATAATCCACTATCAATAATTGATAGAACAACGAGACAGAGAATTAGCAAGCACACAGAAGATATGAACAACATTCTCCACCAACTTGACCTAAGTGGAATTTATAAAACACTCTACCCAAATGATTGCAGATTGCACATTCTTTCAAGTGCACATCAAGCATTTTCCAGGATGGAACAAATGCTGGGCCACAAAAAAGAAAAAAAAAATCAATAACTTTTCAAAGATTGAAATCATAAAAAAATATATTTTCTGGCCACCATGGAATTAAATGAGAGATCCACAAGAGAAAGAAATCTGGGAAAACCCAAAGTATTTGGAAAATAAACAACACACTTCCAAAAAACCAGTGGGCCAGAGAAAGAAATCACAAGGGAAATTTTAAAATAGTTTAAATTGAATGAAAATGAAAACACAACACAACATATCAAAATTTATGACATGCAGTTCAAAATTTATGGGATGCAGCTTACTGGGAAATTTAATGGAAATGTTCAACATCTATATCAGAAAAGAAGAAGCTCTCAGATTAATAACTTAAGCTTCCAATTTAAGTAACTAGAAAAAGAAGAGCACACTAAACACAAAGCAATGAGAAGGAAGAGTAAATACACCAACAAGAGGCACTGGGCACTTAACAAGTATAGTATAGGAGGGAATACAGATGAGAGGTTGGAAAACTTCCTGTAAAGGGCCATATAATAAATATTTTAAGCCAGAGGTTCTCTTTAGCAACTAGCCCATACTACAGTCATATCACAGCTAAAGCCAGTATGTAAGCAAATCGACATGGTTGCATGCCCAAGAAATCTTATTTATAGACACTGAAATTTGAATTTCATACATATTCATGAGTCACAAAATATTATTATTCTTTTAAGGTTTTTTCCAACCATTTTAAAATGTAAAAACCATTCTTAGCTTGTAGATCATACAAAAGTCCCACAGGTCATAGCTTGTCCGTCCCCATATAGATGATAAGAAGAGTCAAGAAAAGAAATAAACCGTAAATACTGATCTTCGTTAAGGAAGGGACTACATCTTTATAGCTCTGTATTATCAATCAGTTAATAGATGAGATAACAAACTTTAGGAGCAGTGTGGGTCTTTCCTAGAATTTCCAGAATGAAAGAGAAGAAGATGGTCCATGTTTTACGATAAAGATGCAGTGATTTACCAGTGGTAAGAATTTCTAGAAATGTGATTACTTAGTTTTGGTAAATTCTAGTGGGAAAGAACTGAAGATGGAATCTAACACATAGGAAGTACTTAATGTACTCAGATTATTTCATTTACTATTGACCACACCCTCTGTTTGGCAAACAGTGAAGCTAAGAGAAGTTAAGTAACCTGCCCAATTTCCCATAAATAGTAATAAGTCAAAACAGGAATAAAATAGATTTTTAGATCCAAAGATCAAGTTTTTTTTTTCATTAACCAGGTCTACTTACCTTCCTGTCCATGACCACATACTCTGCTATTTCCATCACAGCTATTCCTAAAAAATTCCCTTTAATATATAGAGACCTCAACCTCCTGTTAAGGAACCATAAGCCTGGATTCTCACAACAAATCTGGGTCACCACATAAGTAGTGATTCAACGTATTTGAGCCTCAATCTCCCAGCTGTGCAAAACTGATAACGCCGCTACCTATGTCACTGGGTGATTAAGAAGATGAAGTAAGATGATGTATATGAAAGTGCTTTGAACAGAACAAAACATTAGACAAAATTTATGGTGGAACATTTTTCCATCCCTCATCAGCTTTGGCCTTATTTTAGGCAGAAACAGGCAAACCTTTGTGAATCAATCACTGTGCTTTCTAAGCATGTGCAAGCTTTTTCTGCCTGGGATGCGTGACTGGATGAGGTCCTTGCTAATGTGTAGGTTTCAGTGTGGGAGAGATTTGTATCTGTGGGTATTCAGATAACTGGGACACTCTGTTCTCTTTATACGTCAATCTTTTGCTGGTGGGATTTTGACTGTTTTCCTCAGTAGCTCCAGATGGACACTATTTGTTCCTGAAACAACAGAATACGGAGTTAGAGTACTCACGCCCCTCCTGTTAAATTATAGAAGCATAGGTGGTAGCAGCTCGCATAAAATGGAGATATATTGACTCTCTTTGGTTTGGAATCTGAAGAACCTCTGAACGCTTAAACTCTTAGGTTAGATAAGCATCAATAAGTTAAATGTTTATCTCGAAACTTTGAACTTTCAGTGCCTATTTGGGTAAGAACTATCGTGAGATTAATTTTTTTTGTCTGATTTCCAGAACTTCCTGATTTTGAAGGGACCAGATATTTTTTGAAGAAAAGCAATATTAAAAGCCATGATGGTGTTGAGATGCTTCTGATGAAGACTAGAGCGGAAGGAACCAAACCGAGACCCAGGAACTACCCCTTCTGTCTACCCCCTTACAAAACCCACTCACAGATACTTCCAAACTTCCCAGATTCTGAACATGCCATAATTGGATTACATTCAGCTGGGGAATTTCTGTAGTTGTTTTTTTTAAGTACCTGGCTATTATATCTTTCTTTGGAGGTAGGATAGTATATCAGAAAACCCAGCTGTTCCACTCTCTGGGTCTCAAATTCCACATGTGAAAAATGTGCACAGGGATATCTACTTCATGAGGTTCTCAAGGGGATTATTGTACCAAAGCACAGTGCCTGGCACATAGCAGGTGTTGAAAAATGTTCATCCCCTTCCCCTTCCTCTTCTCCTTTCCTATTGTTGGATCTTGTTCAGGTAATGGGATTGCCCAAAGTAAAGTCAGTTATGTAATCCACCATGTGCATTAGAGCACCATATGATGAAGAATAAAGTGGGCAATTAGGCGTTCAGGTTTGCTAATGCTGCTGGAATGCAAAATACCAGATATGGATTGGCTTTTATAAAGTGGGTTTATTTGGTTACAAAGTTACAGTCTTAAGGCCGTAAAGTATCCAAGGTAAGGCATCAACAATAGGGTACCTTCACTGGAGGATGGCCAATGGCATCCAAAAAAACCTCTGTTAACTGGGAAGGTACATGGCTGGCATTTGCTTGCTCCCAGGTTGCGTTTCAGAATGGCGTTCTCCAAAATGTTAGTGTCAGCTTCCAACGGCTGTCTTCAAAATGTGTCTCTCAGCTGCAGCAATGGAGGTCCTTCTGTCTGAGCTTATATAAGGCTCTAGTAAACTAATCAAGGCCCACACTGAATGGGCAGGGCCACACCTCCGTGGAAATTATCCAATCAGAGTTATCACCTACAGTGGATGGGTCGCATCTCCATGGAAACACTCAAAGAATTACAATGTAATCAACACTAATATGTCTGCCCACACAAGACTGCATCAAAGATAATGGTGTTTGGGGGACATAATACACTCAAACTGGCACATTAGGGAATTTCTTCCTGGGCGATGGTTCAGAGCCTGCATCCCAGGGCCGAGTTTAGGGTTGAGGGGTGGGTGTGTGGCTTCTCTGTAGAATAGATCTCCAGGCTTCAAAGAGCCCTCTGGAGCCTGCTTTGCTTTTCAGCCAATTAACTTTTTCTCATGAACATTGACGAGGAGAATTACGATAATAACTGTCCGCAAAGAAGAATAAGAGAGGAGAGAGAGGTTCTTTCTTCTGTCTCTTGCCTTTCCTAGATTAGGTGAGTGAGCAAATGAATCAATGCTGGGTTGGAGGCTCATTCAATAGCTTCAACATCCCCAAAGCTGGACAAAACAAACTGAGAGAGAAAGGGTACAGCGGCCAATAAGAAACAGTAGAGAGTTCTTGGCACCAAAGAATTGGTTATCAAACTGTGGAAATTCACCAGATAAATTATAGCCAATCCAGGATATGTCAACAGAGCAAACCTGATCTTTCTTCTTTAATCTGAAAAGTCTATAAGAACTGTTTTCTTATTCCATCATAACTCATCATGATCTTTATCCTTCTCATTTCTCCTGATTCTAAATCACAATAAAATTAGAATTAATCTCTCATTTTGTATAGCTTCTCTCTTACAATCTAGCCCATAACACAGACGATGTGTATTTGCATTCACCATCGCATCCTCAGCATCAGCTTAATTCCCAGCACATAGGAGGAACACAGTAATGATAGAATGTCATTATTATGGAAGTTAAAATCTGGGGGTATTGTAAGGACTGTAGAGACAAATCTATGTCTTTTTCTTCAAATGCCCCCCTACAAGGCTTAGCATCTTGCTTCTACCTAGCAAGTGTTCAGTAAATATTGAATAAATTCATGAATCAACAAAGGTGTTAACATGTATTGAGTACCTTCTGGAGCACAAGCTAAAGAAAAGACAGATATAAGGCAAGTTTCCTCTCCATGAGGTTGAAGTTTAGTTGAGAAGTGATGATATAGACGCAGAGTTGGATAACAGTTTCAGAGAAATTAAAGCTCCTTATGAAATGTACAGATATTAAATACTGAGGAAGACTCACTAATGATCATTCACAGAGCAATGGGAAAGCCTTTGGGGATTCTCAGACTGGAACGAGCCCTCCCAAGAAGGGCTGTAGATAATGAAAGGTGTAGATAAGGAAACTAGCATGTTGCCATGTGTTTGATGCATGTTTTCTTATTTCATCTTTTTTCAGCAACGTTCCATCACAGTTGGGGGAAGGGGGGAAACAAGGCCATACATAGTAAATAGCAAATAGCAAAGGCAGGATTTGAATCCAAATCTATCTGACTCGTAAAAGAAGATTTTTAATCCTGCATGGGAATGTCCCCTACTTGAACACAGGAAGAAGGAATGAAATGAAGGGGAAACAGCATGAGGGAAGGCCTCGTACTAGGTGAAATATCTGGTGAAACAGAAGTTGAAATGTTAAGATGTAGTAGAGTTTGTTTCCAGGAAGGGAATGTTGGGAACACAAAGCAAGGTCTGCAGTTTGAACTTAGCTCTGAGCTTAGAATGGGAAACCTTTAAAGGATATTGAAAAGGGAATCAGTGTTCTAGGAAAATTAGCCAGACTGTCATATAAGATAAATTAAAATGGGAGACTGCAGAGGCAAAGGATGAGGGCTATTGCAAAGGCCAGGATGAGCAATCCTGAAAACTTTGGTGAAAGTCATTCATTCATTCTCTTAAATATTTTCTCTTTCTTTTATGTCCCAGACGCTGTTTTGGTGCTAACAATATAGTAAAGGAACAGGACAAGCATGCAGCTTTTTTCTAAAGGAACCAATATTCTGGCGGGAGAGATAGACACTAAGAAGGAATGAAATAAATAGTATAATTTCAGGGAATGTTAAGCACTCCAATGAATAAACAGGATAATGGGGTGGACAGGATGCAGGAGGAAGGGCTGGTGAAACTGTGGATTGGGTGGACAGGGGCCTCTAGAGACACTACCCTCTGCGTCAATGACAAGTGGCAGCCACACAAGACCTGTGGGAAAAGCCTCGAGGCAGGGGTAGAGCAAGAACAAAGGCCTGAGGACCAGAAGGGCCAGATTGATGGTGAGAAGAGGCAGAGGCCTGGTTCCCCAAGGGGCTGGGAAGAGGGCAGAGGTCCTGTTGGATTGAGTGTGGGGAAGGAAAACGTGAATGAGGGTTACCCCATGAAGGAAGATAGTATAGGTTCTTTGGTCTTTGAATAAGGAAGAGGTCCAAGGGTACCTTCAGATTTGTGAACCTCCAGGCCTGAGGTTACAAGAAGATGAGGGTGAGGGCTGCTGTGTGGGGGAAAGGAGATGATTTGGGTTTCATGAAGAAGAGAACGGGGGAGAGGTAGCCCATGATTCACTTGTTTCCAGAAACCTCTTTCTTTTAAGAACAAAACTATTTTCTTTCATGCCATTGTGGAATTTCCTAGGCTGGAATTGCTGACTATACCACAGAAATGATTTGCTCAGTACTATATGGCTGGGAATTTCTGTATGTCTCAGGAAAGAGAGTCACACCTACCTCGACCTGACAATGTGTAAATGTGAAGTGGGCAAAAATGCCAAAAGGGGAAAAGCTCCTAGCATTTCACTATCATAACATACCTCACTGGTTTTTAAATTTAGTTACTTAAAGTCTTCCTAATTTCAAAGGAGTTTTTAAGGGTGGCCTGCACAAAACAAGAAAGAGAACAGAAAAGAAGAAAGAAAGAAAGAAGAAAGAAAGAAAAGGAAAGAAAGAAAGAAAGAAAGAGAAAGAAAGAAAGACAAGAAAGAAAGAGAAAAGAAAGACAATCAGCACGAACTCCCGGAAAGCACATCCCTGTCCACGGCACGGGACGGAAGGGAGAGAAAGAAAGAGAAAGAAGAAAGAAAGAAAGAAAGAAAGAGAAAGAAAAAAGAAAGAAAGGGAAAGAAAAAGAAAATACAGGTACATTAAGAATGAAATCAGTGAATCTGAATCATGAACCAATGGAGATGGTGCAGGGTATGGGGAAAAATCTTTGTTGAAAATTCTTGGATGAAAAATAAAATCCTTAGAAATACAAGCATACGTCATTTTATAGCTCTCCACTTTGTTGTGCTTGACAGATACTGCATTTTTGCCAAATTGAAGATTTTTGGCAACCTTGTGTTGAGCAAGTCTACTGGCGCCATTTTTCCAACAGCCTGTGTCTCTGTGTCACATTTTAATTAAGGTATGTACATTGTTATTTTAGACATACTGCTATTGCACACTTATTAGACCACAGTATAGTGCTAACATAACTATTATATGCACAGGAAAACCAAAAAATTTGTGTGATTTGCTTTATTGCGATATTTGCTTTATTGCAGTGGTCTGGGACAGAACCCACAATATCTCTGAGGTGTGCTTATATAGAAATTGATTGATGTGTTTAGCTCTAAGCTTCTTAGAAGCCAGAATAAAGAAGGAAAACTATAGGCTCAAGAAGTCCCCCTGTCAGTCACAGCAGATGTTATGGTCATTGGGTACAACAACTGTTGTTGTCCCCATGCTTCAAAATGGTGTCTTTGTATAAGGAGCAAAGTCCCTGATAGAAAATTTGCCACATTTTCTCTTTCTCTGTGTTGCTCTTTCTTTCATCAATTCTCAGCAAAAGAAGAAATCATCCAGCTAAATCCAAGACTTAAAGGCTTTGTGGGGTCTTTAAAGGGGCCGAGAAACGGGCCCAGGCATTATTAATTTCTGGTGATCTGGCAAATACTGGGATATAGTTTGGAGACTCTTAAAGAATAAATAATCAACACCATCTCTGGTCTACTTGGCGTGTATTTGTCCTTGGAGGTACTGGGTCACCCAAAACGGACAGGTGTTCTATTTGCTGCCCTGAGAACGCTCCACGGACTCTGGTCACCAGGTGTGATGAGGGCAGAGAGGACATTTGATTGGGACAGTTAAAGAGCTGACTTGTGCTCTGGCACCAGATTCTGCTCAGGATGGGGAAGGGAGGTGGGTGGTGGATGGTTGTACTGTTTTCATCTGCCCCCTTCCAGCTCCAACTCAGTCTCCCGTGGACCCTGCTGTCTCTTCTTGCACTGATTGTAATCTGCACTGACCCACCCTTGTAAATTTCTTGCCATCCTTTGCCCCTAGTGCAGTGCCTCTTTGGGGTGAAGATCACTTACAGGTTGTCTTCCTAGAGAAACAGAACACTTTTGTCTCCCACCATGATTCCTTAGCATATCAGTTTGGATGAGTTCTCTGGACTGGGTGAACTTCATTTTGTATTTTGAAATCAGGAGATTCCCATCCCATAAAGCATCTCTAGCTGGCTCCTAGTGGGAAAGGCAGCTCCCATGTCTACCTTCTCCATGACAAGGATGTTTGTCAGAGTTGCTTCTTTCAGAGATGCTCCGTGGTCATGCCCCTCGGTCCCATTGCCTCAGCTGGTTCTATTTAAAATCTGTAATAAAAAAAAAAAAATCAAATGCTGGTAATCACATGCCTTCCTTGTATAAAAACCCAGCTTGTTTCTATCATCAGCAACTTGTGCTACAACAGAGTCTTGACACATACAATTCAGGATAGATTAGGAATCGCTGGCTGCATTTACATAATATTAAAATCACTGTCTACATGTGCAAAATAGAATGAGTCTCTTCCCATTTCTCCCACATGAGCTTGCCTGAGATCGATTTCTGCCTGGCTTTCCCTTTTTTTTAGCCACGTTGATTTGTTTTGTCTGTCTATTATCTGCTTTCCTGGTAATGGGGTCTTGAGACGCTCCCTTCACCCTGGCTGCCCGGAGAGAAGCAGCGGGCTTGCCTGAGCAAAACAGCTCAGGGAACGCGATGCGAGGTGGGGCAAACAACCTATCTCATCTCCCAGCGTGCCTTGCAGCTGCAGGAAGCCACCCACCCGTATTTCAGAAACCACAGGCTCCTGTGGCTGCTGATATCCTCTGCTCTAAGTGTCCTTTAGCACATGCAATTTATGCAACACAATTTAATATCTTGGTAGGCAAGGAATTCTGAGCTTGCCATTTGCAGCCCTTGACGTTTCTCAACTGAAACGAAGGAGGCTCATCATTTGATCTGAACCGTGCATAGTTTGATCTCCAATCTTCCCTTTTCGCAAACTGGGGTCTCGGGCATCCTCCCAAGCAACAACTGTGGGGTAGAAATATCCTACTGCGTGCGCTGGAATTCAATCTGATTTGGTGTGCGGCGGAAGGAGTGATCCGTTTCTTGTTATGAAATAACCCCCACAGAAGCCCAGTTGTGGGCTTTCATCAAAACAAGGATCTGGATCTTTAGCGGCCGCTGGTTAGTCCAGAAGCATCGAAGTCTGTCCCAGTGGAACCAGGAAGGAAAAGGCGCCCCCGCTTCGGAATCAGGATAGAGGGCAGCTTTTCTGCCGGTTCGGTGCCTCTGCAATCTTCTGCCCCCTGCTCACTGCTCCCATGCTCATGTTGTCCACCTGCATAACTCCCACTTGTTGTGACCTGAGCTCAGGGCTCTAAATCCACACTTTCCTGACTCTGCCTCCCGCCTCGCCTCTGGCGGCTCCAGGAGCCCTGCGTTGCGCGGCTGAAGCCTCTGTGACTCCAAGCCCTTGAGGACGGAGCATTACCGTCCCTCCGGCCCTGGAGCTCAGCAAAGGGTCTAGCCCATTGTAGGTACCAGAGAATGCTCGTTAGCTTGAAATAAAGGCCCCGCATTTACTTAACCATCTAGTCACAGAACAGCGGAAACAGGAATATTCCAAAT
Organism: Choloepus didactylus; assembly: GCF_015220235.1. Taxonomy (NCBI): domain Eukaryota; kingdom Metazoa; phylum Chordata; class Mammalia; order Pilosa; family Megalonychidae; genus Choloepus; species Choloepus didactylus. The sequence continues at coordinate 158,423,053 of NC_051311.1, read as the reverse complement.
CAGAAGCAGCTGACCGGGTCAGAGAGGTGGACGCTGCGGGACCGATGTGGGCGCCACCAACCCCCACAATCCCTTACCCCATCTCCACTGCCACGCACAGCTTTGGAGATCACAGGACCCGGCAAGGGCTAGTCCTGCCTGACAACTGCACCTCCGGACCCAATCAATTACTGACTGGTGATGACCACGCGTATGATAAGGCAGCACTTCACAGTCTGCATGGCCCCTACCTGGGATTATCTTCTCCATCCTCAAGATACCCCTACATGGGGCAGTATTAGCTGCCACGTGCGGATGAGGGAAAGGAAGCTCAGAAAAGTGATGTGACCTTTCCAAGGCCTCATAACTTGCAAAAATGTGAAATGAAGCTATAAACGTTGATGAATTCAAGTCACTTTGTCCCACCCCACCCCCGGACCTATCCACTTAAACCTGGCAGGAGGCCCAGTTTCAGGGTCACCTACCAGAGCAACCTCTCAGGGCCTCACACTTGGTGTTTAATGCTTTGTGGTCCCTGTCTTGCAATTCTTAACAATTTTATCCAGCACGTGCGTTTTGTAAGAGAAAGCAGATGGAACAACGGAGCATGCGCGGCGGGGTGGGGGTGGGGGGTTGGACCCTCAGCTCCCCCGCAGTTCCCAGGCCAGCCACCTCCCTGCCTCTCTGTGAAGGGTCCTGGGCCATCTGCTCCACTGCCCCGCCCAGCAACCGCTACCAACCTCGGGCTCCCCGGGGCCTGGGCGTGGGCGCGGGGAAAGTCAGGCACAGGCAGCTGCAGGGCGGTGGGTGCAGGGAGGGTCAGCACTGGCCCCCCGAATATCCCCGTGCCCAAGGAAGCATGACGTTAAATAGCAAATAAAAAACACCAGGACAGGTTGCAAGAGAGATCGCCGAGAAAAAGCCAAAGCTTTTTTCTCTACGTTTCGAACACATGATCCTATATTTTCATTCTGCACTAGCCTGCACATTTTGTACCCAGTCCTGCCCAGTGGTCCATGCCCCAGGGAGCCTAGTCACTACGTGACGCTAGACTGTTGATGGCTTCTAAAGTCCCTCACTTGATCTGGTATTTTAGATATCCTTGAGGAGGAGGGTATGAAAAGCAGCAGCAGCAAGTGACAGCTGGTCAAGGTGCTAAAGGAGAGGGGGCCCACCTGCCACCAGGCTCTGCAACCTGTGAGCAGGGAGAGTTGGTCTCAGACCACCTCCTCCTCAAGCAAGAGGATTAAAAGCTAAGAGCTTTTAATTCTTAAGAGCTACCTTCTCAACGCCTGTGTCTAAAATAAGGCTACAATTTTGCATCTGCAATTATTTACGCCTGGAAATAAGGAAGTGAAATTCCCACCTACTGGAAACACAGTTACAAGGGTGGCTGTGCGAGGCCAGTGTGGGTTAGAGCTGTGCAAACAGAGACTTGCACATGCAGAGGGAAACCTAGGAGAATCAAACCACACAGCTGTCCATCAACACTATTGCTCGCTACAAGATTGTGTCCACCTTCGTTCCTCATCTGAAAATGCAGAAAAAGAACACACACTCCACAGGGGCATGGTGAGGTCTGAATGAGACAAGGGCTGGAGCTGGAATTGCATTTGTGTGGATGTGTGCCAGCAAAGGGATCATCAGCAGAGCATCACATCCAATCTAATTGCCCTCACTACCTGACACTACCCCAACTGCCCAGTGGGGATATTTTTCTACATATCTTGAAGCTTTCTCGGCTCTAAGTAAATTTTCATAACCCTCTGTGCTGGTTTCCTATACTGGACATTCCTTCTTTAGTGTTGACCCTTCATTACTATTTGATTGCTGCTCGGAAACCTCCTCTGAGCTGAGATTGGAAGGGTACGGACTCCACAGCCAGCTGTAGGAGTGGGCCCTGGATGGATTACGCCAGGCATTGCATCACACCTTCCTGGCCACAGGAAGTGTTTAAAGAGCTACAAGGGTAAACATTCTGTCTTCCTCTGAACGGTATGACCCGTGAATATGAGTTGTGGAACTGTGCCAGCCATTTTAAGACATGAGGGCAGAGCTTATCTGTGGGGCACCATGAAGAACCCAAGAATGAAATGGACACTGTAGAAAGCAGACCACGGAAATGCAGAGAAATTGGTGGCATGGGTGTCATGGCCGATTTCCTGGATCCAGCTCCTCCTGAATCAGCCATTGACTTTTTTTAGTTGAGTCAATACATTTCCTATATTGTCTGACATGTTTCAGTTGGCTTCTTATTTTAAAAATTGTACTAACTTAATAGGTATTAGATTATAGCTCAGGGTTGTTTCAATTTGCATTTTGGTTAAGTAACGAGCTTAGCTACTAATTTTATCTCTTCCTGGCCACAGGATGAACAAAGTATATGATAGTCTTTTCCTAGATAAATCTAGGGACTGTGTGATTGATACAACACCGGCGAGAGAAAAACCTCTCTTGGGTGTAATTGCATACTTGGAAGAATGTAAGTGATCCTGGGCAACTTGTGTCTTACCCTTTCCATGGAAATACAGTGAAACTAAACAGAGTCAATCAGAGTGAGGGATGGAGGGTGTAGTAGGCAGAATTCTAAGATGACCCCCAATGACTTTCACCCTTGTAAACCTCCTCCCCTTGAGTGTGGGCAGAGCCTGACTGTACAAAGAGACATCCAGTCCCATCAGTGTGTTGTGTTGTATAGCCAAAGGAATTCTGCAGATGTTTCTAAGTTTAGTAATCAGATGACTTTGAGTTAATCCAGAGAAGATTGTCTGGTTGGGGATGATTTAACCATGGAAGCAATTTAAAACAGGGGCTAGAGGTCAGAAGTAGAGAAAGTGAGAGATTTGAAGCATGAGAGGGCTTGACATTAGGGAGGGTTTCCATTGCTGTTTTTGAAAAAGTGGGGGGTGGGGGGACATATGACAAGGATTGTGGGTGGGCTCTAGGAGCTGACAGCAGTCCCCAACTGACAGCCAACAAGGACATGGGGGCCTCAATCTGACAATTACAAGGAACTGAATTCCCCCTGTAACTTCAAAGAGCTTGGAAGCAAATTCTTCCCCTGAGCCACCAGACAAGAACTCAGCGAGTCAATACCGTGATTTCAGCCTTAGCAGACCTTGAGCAGAGAACTCAGCCATGCCATATTCACCCTTCTGACCCACACAACTGTGAGTCAATCAATGAGACTTGTTTTCAACCACTAAAGTTGTGGTAATTTGTTATGAAGCAATAACAAAGTAATACCGAGAGACAGATCCAAGGCCACTGCTGGAACTCCTCGACCCAAATGGCCATGGAGCTAGTTGTACCCTGGCCTTTGCAGCCACCTGGGAAAATAGAGTCCTTTGTTTAAGTTGATTGAAGCTGGATTTCCATCCTTGGTGACTAATAGTTTCCTAACACAGCTCTTAAGTTCTTTTGATTTCTTATCTTATGATACATTGCGAGGAATGGGACTACCTAGACAATGGTGTTATTTTAGCTTGTTGAGAATTTTTAATTGTTTTCCAAAAGAGTTGTATTAATTCATCCTGCCATCAGAAAGCTATGAATATGCCAACATCGTACTCTTACCATATTCAACATCGTACTTTTACCATTTTTTGGTAACATGGCAATATTCACTTATACTTCTGTTTTGCTTTTCTTTTCAGTTTTCAAATGGATATGATCTGCAATATGTCGAACTGTCTGTTCATTAATTTTGACCAACTTTCTATTAGGGTCTTAATTTTTTCTTATCAGCTTTTATGAGAATACATATTTAACTTCTGTTAAATTTGTTGAAAATGTTTCCAAGTTTATTTTTCTTTTTACATTATTTCCGTTAGAAATATAAAATTTGTTTTGAAGAAGTTCCCTATTTTTATGCTCCATATCTGTTGTTTGTTTCCCTCATGATTTCTTATATTAGTTCAAAATTATGGAAGTCTAAAAACTTTTTGACCAGTACTTTAGTTCAGTATTCATTTCTGAGATTTGCCTACATTGGTTTTTCAAAAATTCACATCTTGCATTTATTCATCCATTTCATTTTTCTGTTTCTACTATTGTATTTTTTCTGCTTCTATAGTATTTTTCAGGAAACTTTGTCACCAGTTTCAGAAACCCAATATGAACACCAGGCGAGTGATTAAAAGGCTGCTTGGGAAGTTTACAGATTGCGAGAAAGAGATAGACCATCAAGCATGAGCCATGACAGGGGTGGAGGAAGCTCAGGGATCAAATGCTCCCTACCTTTGTATCTCTTTGTCTCTCAACTCCACGATCTCAGTGTATTCTATTCTCCAGTAGTGGACAGCTCTCCATGCTGAAGAGATGGTGGCTCTGGCCTTATGCCTTATAGCTCCATTACCCAAGGGCAATGAAGGACCGTGTTTTGCCAGCAATAATCAGGGATGTCTAGGGAAGGGCTCAGTTGGCCAGCGTGGGTCACTTGCTGGCCCAACATACAGAGTAAATAGTAATTAGCGAGTATTTCCTCAAGAAGGGATTTCTTCACTCTCAGGTACGTCTTTAAATTTCTCCATTATATCTAAGACCTTCATGGTCCAAAGACTCCTAGAACCCTGAACCCAGCTATGGACCAACCTACAAAGTTGAGGCAGAGTCCCATCCTTGAGCTCCAGGGGAAGCTTCCTGGTGACCTCCCACCAAACCTCACATTCCTTCAGGCATGTTCCGTGGTCCTCTGCTGCAGTCAGAAAGCTGAGAGTTCCCAGATTGCTACGCCACTCCAGGAGATCTGTGGGGTCTTTGAAGGAATTCCCATAAACCATTTATTCTAGAAAAGAGATTTAGTATGGTCTCTAAACAGAGATGCTCTGACAAGTGGAAGGGCTATAGTTACACAACCAATGAGGGCAGAAGTGTTATCTGACCTTCTATTAAAGAATTCCCCAGGCTCATTTCTTCTCAAGTAAATCAGTCCCTTTCAGTAATCACTCCCCAAGAGATGCCACATGGCAATACTTTAATGAAAACTTCTAAGACACATCTTTTCAGACCCAGCTTTTCTCTGCTGTTTTGAATACTTCTGCTTTTCCAGTGCATGCTGGTTGATTTTATTTGCATTGTTTTGGGCTTTGATTTTAGTCAGCACTATTAATAATTTACTTTTTGACTTAATGGAGCTGCCAAGGGGATGAAGAAGGTCTGGTTCAAGTGGTGTGAGCTCCTCAGTATGGACAGCTCTGGGCATCTTGTGTGGTGCCAAGTGCATTACAGAGTAATAAATGTATAACGAGTTGGGCTGTCTGTGTGTGTGTGCTAAAAATGAACTCTGAATTAAGAGAGAGGAGCATTTCCATTGTGCTGGCTCTGCTATTAAGGAGCCGTATCTGTGAACCGTCAGGAATGGTGCAATTGTTCAATCCCTACTTCTCAGAATATGTGTATTATATGGGTAAACTGCGAGCCTCTGTGCACGTAAATCTCACGTTATTTTAGAAGCACTGCTTCTAAATAAATCATTTTAATCAGGAAAGATCCTTATCCATGCTCCATACCATGCCGCAAGTAAGAGGTCTTTGGGTATTACTCAAAATATTCTCATTCCATTCATTTAGTTAGATGAGGTCTAAACTGTTCCAGTGTAGCTCATGTAAAAATGGGTGTGAAATGGTTCAACAGTAAAACCTCAAAGGTCTGCAGCTGTGGGATGGTGGGGGTGGGGTATTTGCCAATGGAACAGAGTCAACATCTAAGAGTGAAAGGACATCTACAAAGGGGGAGAATTTGTTCTTTAGAGAACCCTAAATCCAGAAGATTCTATAAGTCTTCAGGTAGTTCATCCTAAAGTGAGGGAGAAGGGAGAGAACTCTTGCCCAAGGAACAAATGAGCGGCCAGAAAATTCTGGAGATTCTAAACTGGAGTAAATTCTCTCCCTTACATTCAGCAGCAACTAGAGCTATTAAACACAGAAGGGGGTGACTACTTAAAATGTGACTATGAATCAACTCTGACAGAGAGACTAAGAATCTTTTTCAGTGAGGACAAAAGCCTCAACCCGAGGAAGAGACCCTGGTTATCAATGAAAGTAGGAAGACCAAGGGATACTTTGGGGAGGACCCATGAGTGATGTAGATCCGATCACTCAGAACACTGATGAGAACCAGGAGCAAAAATATTCTTTTAAAAGTGCCCTGCTGACGGGTTCACCAATTCTCCAAGACGGATTGGAGGCTAGTATCAGACACAGACTGCAGATTAACTACAGTCATTTTTGTAAATACAATCAAAAGAACCCCTTCAGTTACTTTCATATATAACTATGCAAACTGGGGAGACCATATCTAGAAACCCACTCTGCATGGAATGCCACATTGCAAAATTCAGTGATAACTTTTAAGGCACATATTTCTAGATCAAGGTTTTCTCAATTATTTTAACAATAGGGAGGCCAGGAAAACAGCATTCTTTACAGCTGTCTGTGCTACTTACTACATACATACATGACAGGGTTTCCAAACTTTAAAAAAGGTGAAGCAAGGAATTAGTTTTGGGTTAAATTTCCTGCTATTTCAACACATATCTGCCATTTCATTGTATCCAATATGACCTGTCTCTCTTATATAGGAACCAAAAAGACCTTAAGCCTATTATCCCTTTCTAGACCATCGGAATAGGGATGGATAATTTTTAAGGGATGTGTTACATTGCATGCTCAGCAGGAAGTGAGAGAGAACATCGACTAATTCCAGTTCAGCCTTCACCTCAGAAGCAAAGCAGAAGTTCTCTATCCACAGCCTTCGCTGGGTGACAAGGAATGCTACCTTTTTAATGGCCTTTGGGAGTGGGATAGAAAACATCCTTTGCACCCACTTGGCAACAGGTTCACGAAAGAAACAGTTCTCCTACTTTCCTCCGAGCTCTGAGGGCCATGGGAGAGCAGGTAGTTGCAAAAGGTAATGTCTGTTCCTACCAGAGCTGTGGAAGTTCATGACAGAACTTCACAATGCACTAGCAGCTCTGAGCTCAGTTTTACTCGTGTGCAAAATCGCGAGGATAAGGTCTGCCTCCTAGGGATGCTTTGAGAATTCAAGGATATGGAAAAAAGAAAAAAAAAACTCTTGGCACGATGACTGACACAGAGTTGGTTAGCATTTTTGAAGAAAATGACGATCACTTCGAACAGCCCACTGTGCTCCTTCCTGAACGAACATTTATTGAGGGGAAGGGGTCGGCGTCATGCCTCGCGCATGCTCCCAGGGCCTGCTGGTACATGCAAAGATGTTGCTAAGAGCTTCCGGGCAAGACAGACGCGCAGCCCACTCAGACGGCAGCAGTGTATCCAGGTAACGCCCGAATCCCTTCCGGTTCAAATAGGCTATCGTGGGAGCTGTTTATCATCAAACAATGGTCATTTCCAAACAAGTTAATAAATACTCCCGAATGAAAATATATTTGCATTGGGAAATTAAACAAAGACTACTCTTGTGTTTAAATACAAATTTAAATAAATTATTTCTGATTTCCAATAATTTCAGATATAATTCTGAAAAAAACTTATGGTTAAATTAGGGGTAAAAAGAATTCTATTTGAAGAATAGCTTGGGATGGAGGTGACGGAAAGATTTAGGTGTTCTTTTTTGCTTTTATTTTTATTTTGGAGTAAGGAAAAGGTTCAAAAATTAATTTTGTTGATGAACGCACAACTGTATGATGGTGCTGTGAATAACTTTACACTGTGGATGACTGTAGGGTGTGTGAATATATCTCAATTAAACTGTATTAAAAATGTAAGTGAACAACCAGGGGAGTAGGGGAATAGGATGTTTTGGGTGTTCCTTTTTATTTTAATTTTTATTTTAGTTTTTGGAGTAATGAAAATGTTCAAAGTTTGATTTTGGTGATGAAAGCACAACTGTATGACAATACTGTGAACAACTGATTGTTCACTTTGAATGATCGTGTTATGTGATTATATCTCAATAAAATTGCATAAAATTTTTTTTTAGAAAAGGATTCTATTTGTTTAATACCATCTTGCAAGATTAAAATTTCCATAAAATTAAGTAGAGGATTTGGTACATTTTCAGATTTTCTAAATGGGGACACATGTTTTAATCAGAAAATTAGAAAACGGCTATCCATACATTGCTGATGTCCAAATAGTGAAAAATAGCATCAAATGATAATACTGTACCTAGCAGCTAATCTTGGTTATTTGTAAAACTTGCTTTAACACCTTGTATAGAGGATATATAAGTGAAATGAGTGGCAGAGAGGAAAAGAGAGAGAGGAAAGGTGAGGCAAAAGGTGATACATTTTTCTAATCTGATGTTACAATGGCTCAATTACCCTCTTTTACACTTCATTTGCTCTGTGCCTCTAAATTTATACGGCTCATGAATGGATCCCACATCCCCTGGAATATTGTCTATCAGGCTCAAAATCTTAAAACCCAACACCTCTGGCAGATCTCCCTACCCCTCTGTAATCGTAGGGCTGATATATCTCATTAATAAGCAGACGCTATTTATTTTTCTCTCTAATAAATGCTTCTTAATTCAATTAATCTCCCTCCTACAGCATACATTAAATTTAGAGATGTTGCCTCACCCACAGAGGTCCCATGATGCAGACGGATTTCTATAATAGCAAATTCATTCTTTCCAGAACATTAGCCCAGAATTTTTAATAACCTCACAGGAGCAATCAGGTTTGCGCACCAGTACGATGACTAAGTCTCCGGCCCAATTTATTCTTTTACTCAGATACCCTCTCTAACTAATTCACGCGCTTCAAATGCATCCGTTTTAAATTGGGAATTTAGAGGTCTTCTTGATAGAGAGCAGTAAAGTAGTATGCTCCAATTCCAGGCATGTCTAATGGAAATCTTACTCCTAAACTGTTGTTAAATTACTTGGATAGTGTGCTCTTGGATTCTGTGAGCCATTGCATGCTGCAACGTCTTTATTTAAATGGCCTCTTGGGCCACCTTTTCAACACATATTAAAGAAATAAGCGAGTTATTTATAATAAAGGAACTCATTTTTAACTGCTCTAGATTGACTGTTATTTCCCTCTGAGATGTCAATAAATTAAATAATTAACAAATGTTAAGTAAGCATAACGGAGGCGGAAGGCCATTACATACGCAGGATTTACTCAGGCTAGGATTGCTTGCAAAGAGTTTTTGGGGGAAAAAACAAATCAACCTCTCACCCCCTCCACCTTCTGCTTCGCATTTCTTTTTGAATTCATCCCCTGGTTCCTGCATTTTCTAATTACCCTCAAGAATCAAACTGAAAATGCAATTCTTGAAGTTTGCTGGGAAAAACCAAAAACCTGCTAAATTTGCATATAAGAGAATCCCAGGTAACAGATACTTGCATTTGGGGATTAGAAGAAGCTTCCGGGGAAAATGGGCAATGCTACCATGGAGTACAAGAAAGACAGAAATTCTTTGGTGTCTTGGAATAGACCATTATGATTACAGAATATGGTTGAGCCTTACAGAGTAACTAACTCCCATCTGCCTTCTACCTTTTCTCTTTCTCCCTCTCCAAACAAATCCTTCTTTTCTCACACACAATAGTTCAGCCACCTGCTTTCTTGCCTAGTCTTGTAATCACACCATGTCCTCAGCGTCAAATCTTCTACATCAAGCATTTAGAAAGTGTGAGTTTGTTTTATTTTGTTTTGTTTTTGGTTCCCACAAACGAAAGACACTTCCTTTCTTCAAAAGAATTGCCAATTCTCAAGATCCCTTTTTAAAATGTGTTACGTGGACTTAGGCAAAAATTGGGAAACAATTAAAACCCTTAAATTTACATACATGGGGAAATGACTAAGTAAAAAATGATGTCTCTACACCATGGAATACTAAGCATTTTCCAAAAGTATGAAGTAGAACTGTGTGTTTGACGTTGGAAAACCATCCATGACATTTTACATTTCTCTTAATTAAAATTGAGTAGATACAAAATCATAAAATACATGTAGCGTATAAAGAGTAATGATCCAACTATCATGTGCTCATTTAGCACTTTAAGGAAACCAATAATTATCATTAATTTAGAGGTCTCCTGATGGTCCCCTCCTAATTTCATCCCATTCTGTCCCTGCTCAGAATCAATCAACATCCAGAATTTTGGATTTATTTACGTATTTCTTTACCATATCCAAAAACAATACCTGACTTGGTTTTTATGTCTTTAGACTTCACAGAAATGTAAGTGTACCATATATATTCTTTTATGACTTGGTTTTCTCACTCAACGATGAGTTCATAACATTCATCCATATTGATGTGTATACCTAGAGTTAATTCATTTTAACTGTTGTGAAGGACCCCATGTAAACATATGTCAAAATGTTAAAAAATGTTTGCCTGTCAGTGGACCATCTGAATTTTTATACATTTTGCTGTTATAGAGTGCCACTCTTAAATAAGACTACTCTTGAATATTTTAATTTTTGCCAAGCTGGTGGCATGATAGTATGGTTTTAATTTGCATTTCTCTAATTATTAATGAGGTTCAGCATCTTTACATATGTTTATAAGTCATTTACATTCCCTCTTGTGCCTATTCAAGCTTTTATCATTTTTTCTAATGCTTTATTACCAATTTTAAATATTCTTTATATATTCCGGATGTGAGTGTGATATGTATTTGTGAAAGAATCTCCCTGATTTGAGCTTATCTTTTCATTCTCTTTAGAGGTAGTTTTAATCATTTCAGTCTTGGAATGTGTGTTTTGTGTCAATACTTGCCTTACTCTGAGATCATGATGAGATTTTCCTATATTTTCTTTGAAAACAAGAGTTCAGCTGTTCACAATTTAGTCTTCAATGATTTGGTTTTAGAGGAATGGATTTAGGAAACAGATAATTTTCTTTGTTTTTTTAATCCTGATGTGGAAAACAAATTATTTTCTTAGCATGAAATTCAAAAAAAAAATGTGCCCTTCTTTACTGATCTGCAATTCTCAGCTCATTACAAATCAAGTTTCTGTATATGTTTGAGTCTGTTTCTGGGCTCTCTCCTGCACCAAAACCAGGCTGTCCTAATTACTATGTAGTTGTAATAATTCTTATTAGCTGATAAAGTATGTAGTCCCACCTTTTTGCTCGGAATTTTCTTAGTTATTATTAAGTCTTGGAACTCTTCCGCATGAATTTTAGAATCATGCTTTCAAGTTCCAAAATAAGATGAATCTTTGATAGGAATTGAAGTGTATTCCTAAATCATTTTGGAAAATTGACGTCTTTAAAATATTGAGTTATTCAATCCATGAACATGGTATATGTCTTTACTTATTTAGATCTATGATGACAGATTTGTCTACTTTTCCTCCTGCTCCCACCTGTCCATTTTTTATTCATATATTATGAAGCTATTTCTTAGTTGACAAATTTAGAATTATTACATATTTTTTGGCAATGATGTAGTGACCCTCTATTTCTTTCAGAAAGTCCTTTACCCTAGAGTCTTTTGTTGTTGTTGTAGTTGTATATGAATATGGCGGCACCTGTTTTGTTTTTGTTTTTTTTTTTTTGGTTTTGTTTTTTTTGGGGCCTCTATTTGGCTACTCTGTCTTTTCCTGCAGTTTTGCTTTCAATCCTTCTGAAAACTTCTGTGTTATATGTCTTCTATGAAAAGCATATAGCTTGGTTTATTTTTACAGTCTACTCTGAAAATCCAGTTGAATCTCAACTGCAGTGTTTAGCCTATTGAAATTTATTTAAGTAATGACACATCCAGATTTAATTATATCATGTTATTTTGTGTTTTCTATTTGCCCTGTTTTTATTTTTCACTCTTTTCTTGCCTCCTTTTGGAGTCAGTGTTTTCTCTTCACTACTGCTTTGGAAATTATATACCTTACTCCTGTTTCTTCAGTGATCACCGTAGAAGTTGAACACACCTACTTAATGCATAAAGTTAATGAATATTTTTACCAGATAATGCTAGGATCTGAGTAAGCTTTAACTCCAGTCCTCCCCCTGCCCTCCATGCTATTTTCACCATTGTGGTCCAACAAAGACTATGGCCAATGTCTTAGAATTCATCTAAACAGTATTTTCCTTCAAGCCAAACCTCAGATCCAATATTGGCACAGCCTCACCCCAAGATCTTCATCACCAGCCTTGAATGGACGCAGAATGTGTTTTTCCACAAATTTTCATGAAACCAGAGAAAGTGACAAGGGGAAACCATTTCACTTGGGCTCATCTTTCCTACCATGAAAATGGCCAGCAAATATTCTTGTAACTCACCTCCCTCTGAATAAACCAAATCCACATGGGTTCTGAGTGTGGCAATCAAGAGCTGTTTCTATTAGGTTATTCTGGGTTCTTGGGCTCCATTTCTGATGGCAAGAATATTCTAAAGTCATTTACAGTGAGGAGAACACTGAGACTCAGAGAGAGGAAGTGACTGAGGTCATTCACGAGTCAGTTGGCAGAGCCAGAAATAGACCCTAGGTCTTACTCTCAGTGCAGACAAAACAGCACATTCTGCTTTGATGCTGCTAGTGAGTGAGTGAGTGAGTGAGAAAGAGAGAGAGGTTTGCACATGCCATAATTACGAAGTAGATGCAAGAGAATTATTTGTCTAAGGACAGTTCCTTCTTCTCCTCTCCCACTCGGGCCTGTCTGAAAATTCTCTGCTAACTGGCTTTAGGCTGTGAAATAGTCCAGCTAGAAGATGACAAGAACTGCAAGAGCTGCAGCTGTCTTTCCCACAGCTGCTGAACCAGTCTTGTGATTTCAGCGGTGATCATTGAATGCCTTTGGTTTCTCCTTGCCCTGTGTGCTAAGACTGGGAAAAACCCAGTTTGGAAGACTCCTTTTCTTCCACACTTTGTGAGTTTGCCACAGTGGGTCTTTTCCTCACCGAGGATACCAGTGTGCATTGACATCTTCGTGACAGGCAGGTGTGAAATGATTTCAAGACCACTTTTGGAAACTGGAATGAGAATAGGGCAGAATTCGTTTTTACGTTGACTCTCAATCCGCTCTGAAGCTCCAGAGTTTAGGGTCCCCAAGAATGGAGAAAGTATGGAGTTCTCTATACCCCAAGCCCTTTGGAGAAGAGGTTTATCTTCCCTTGACTTCTCCAGTTTGTAAAACCTTTTCCTCCCTGGTGGGGCTTCTTGAAGCCTGACGTGTGCTCCACCTCTAAAGAGATCAAAGTTTATGTAATGTGGTAGATGAGAAATTAGTGCAGGGTAGACTCAGTCTGTTCTGACTGCCTCTATTTCCCAGAAATAAGAGGTTACAAAGAAAACACAAATGGAATCTAAATCTGGTAAGATTTGCAGAACCTCAAGGTTTCGCTGGGTCAGGAACAGAGTAAAAATAGTCTCTCAGGGTGAATCCTGGCCAGGAAAATAGACACGAGTAAAGGACAAGAAAATGCGTTGTAAAATTTCCCTTTTTCAGACTTCCCTACTTGCTTTCCCTGATTTTTCTCTGCATCATTTATTTCTCCCACCAATGTTATGGCACTTTGGAAATGCAGCCTGCAGCATACTGAATTGTGGAGATGTGGAGTGGGGGAATTTTCAAAGGTCTGCTTATAAAAAATACAGTGAAGGTAGATCCAGGGATATGGACAATATGCCCACCAAGCCAGACTTACAGACTACCATGATACGGGACCCCAGCACCTCAAAACAAGATGATCCCATGGAGCCCTGAGTACAACCCTGAGAGGCCCAAACAAAGAAGGAAAACCACAGGCCACTTAATCTTTGAATGCTTCAAGCTATCCCAGACAAGCAACTGATGATCTTATTTCTGAATGTCTCTGGGATGGAGACATCCCTGCCTCCTCTGGCAGCTCAAATCTTTTCAGACAGGTTTTTTGTTTTGTTTTGTTTTGTTTTTTTGAACACTGTGTTAATTTTTCTCGAGGCAATCCAGCACCGTTTTCATCAAGTTTTTCATTCTCTTCAGATTGTCCTATTATATTCTGGGGCCATAAACTCAAACAGATGGATTTGAAAATATCAGGCACCTGCCATTACGGTCATGAAAATCTCTTTTTAAAAGACAACCTAAAGAAACTTTAGCAACAAGGTCAGCAATGGTGAGACTACCTCTTACTTTAAACAAAAAAGCCTCTCTTTGGACAATTAGTCAAGTTCTTTAGATTGCAAGTGACAGACACCGACTCAAGTGGTCATCTTTACCAGGTTTTATAATGTCTTATCTCATTTTCTCTGAGTGTCTTTTTCACTCTTGTAACTCTGACAGATGCTTTTCTATTGTGGCTTACATGTGACACAATGTGACTGCATTAGCTTCAGCTTTGCAACCTTTCTTAGGCATCAACCAGCATGTTAGGCACCAATTCTAAATTCCTGGGAGTGAAAACCTAACTGCCCTATTTTGGGTTAAGAGGCAACCCCTGGTCCACTAAACCAGGGCCCAAAGTGGTGGAACTTAATGGTTGAAATAATAGATAAAAGGCCCACCTTATATGGGAGAGACCTAAGTTGCTCTCCAAACCTATCTGTTGCATGGCCTACCTAATAACTTGTAGAATATTAAAATAATTAATAAGCATAATTCACCCACTATGTACCAGAAAATAGCAGCTCTGAAACCTAAGAGGAGAGATGTTTTGTGCACCTGCATGCTCCCCTACCTGGCATTCTTGACTTTGTTAGGATTATGCCTCAATGGGTGAGAAATTTTTGAATGGGTATGAGCTCTCTCTAGGTGTGGTCAGTTCTACCCCACATCCTATCAGCTGAGTAGATTAATAGTTATGAGGCCATGGGACTGCTCAGCAATGGATCCATTACAAGGTCATGGGCTCGATCACCAATGGAACTGTTCACATTGTTATCATCTCACGGCGCAGGTCTTAACCACAAACTTCAACGTCTATCCAATGCATGACAATGACTGCAAGAATATGTGTGCAGACAGTGAGGACAGCCAGCCTCACCCATCACTTGTAAAACATCTCATACCCAACCCTTGCGTTCTAGTTTGCTAATGCTGCCGGAATGCAAAACACCAGAAATGGACCGGCTTTTACAAAGGGGATTTATTTGTTACATAGTTACAGTCTTAAGGCCATAAAATGTCCAAGGTAATGCATCAACAATCAGGTACTTTCACTGGAGGATGGCCAATGGTGTCCGGAAAACCTCTGTTAGCTGGGAAGGCACGTGGCTGGCATCTGCTCCAAGTTCTGGTTTCAAAATGGCTTTCTCCCAGGACGTTCCTCTCTAGGTCGCAGCTCTTCTTCAAAACATCACTCTCAGTTGCTTCTGGTGCATTTGTCCTCTGTTAGCTTCTCCAGAGCAAGAGTCTGCTTTCAACAGCCGTCTTCAAACTGCAGCTCCTCGCTCAGCTCCTGTGCATTCTTCAGAGTGACCCTCTTGGCTGTAGCAAGCTCGCTCCTTCTGTCTGAGCTTATATAGGGCTCCAGTAAACTAATCAAGGCCCATGCTGAATAAGTGGGGCCACATCTCCATGGAAGTTATCTAATCAGGGTTATCACCCACAGTTGGGTGGGGTGCATTTCCATGGAAACAACCTAATTCAAACGTTCCAACTTAATCCCCACTATGTCTGCCCCACAAGATTGCATCAAAGAACATGACTTTTTCTGGGGGACATAATACATTCAAACCAGCCCACTTTGGTGTCGTCTTTGTAAAGATGGAATAAAGAAGTGCAACATCATGTGGAAGACAGATGACAGAGCGAGTATAAAGCCATAATGATTTTCAGATTTCAATAATTCCTTAATTTGCCAAATTCATTTATATATATACAGAAGCTCGAGGCTTCCTTGGGGCTTTGATACATTTCTCGCCTCCTCTCTCTATAGCATCTGTCACCCTCAGTGGCATTTGGTTTCATGTCTGTCTTTTGCACTAAACACTGGGGTTCTTGGATAAAGGCACCGTATCTTAGTATCTCATGTGCTTGCGGACTAGCCAAGCACCTGGCATGTAGCAACTGCTCAATAAATAGTTGACAGTAGATGGATGAATAAGCAATGGATGGAAGGGAACATCAAAGAGTTGAAGGTAGGAAAGTAACGAAGGAAAGGAATGCAAGGAAGAAAGGAAAGGGATGAAAGGAAGGAATGAGTGACAGAGGCAGAGTGGAAGGAAAGGAAGGAAAGAAAGAGGGAAGGCAGGAAGGAAAAGAGTTCAATAAAAAACACACTACTCACAATAAGCATCAGTGGCATTCTGTGTTCAGCCATGCACACAGCTGTGTGTAACTTTTTGAAATAACAAATTATCTACACAAAGCTACCATTTGGCTTTACCCAAGGAGCTAAAAAGCTTGTCCCAAGGCTAAATGTTCCAAGTGCAGTGTTTGTCTGATGAGCTCTCTGTCTCCTTTTTGTACATCAGTTCCCTCCATGCAGGCTTGGCGTGTTCTCTGGCATCCCCCCCAATGACACTGCTACTGGTCATTTGCTCCTGTTGATGGATTACTCTTAGTGTGAACAAGCTTAGTCAAGTTCAGTTCAATGATTCCTAACCTTTTAGTGGGAAGTAGGGGGTAGTGGGCTGGGTGCATCAGAGACCTGCTCTGAGACTCTGATAAAAGCTATGGACCTCTCCTCAGGAACGTGCACCCACCCCCTGTCTCTCAAACCCCCAAACCTGTTACAGGTAGTTCAGGGGGTTCACAGACCTGAGAATGGCCATCTAGGGCTACTGGAGTCTATTATCAAGCTCAGTATTGTCTTTTCAATTTTAAACTTTGAGTCCGAATTGGAAGATTACCCTAATTAACGACTATCATACACCAATAACCAGAAGGGCAGAAAGATGTGTCTTTGGTGAGACTCAGACCTCAAAGTTCACAAATGGAACCCTTGTTAGTCTTCTAGGTAGCTGGGGGGAGGACAGAGTGGTAGAGGGATATATGTGCCCTTCTGCTATCCCCTCAGCTCTCTCTGATCCTGCACACATGTGCACATGCACAAACACACCACACAGACACACGCATGCACACACGCACTGGGCTTTCCCTGGCCACTGGGTGCAAGTGCCAGGAAATGAATGCCCTTGGGAAGCAGTCCTTAATCAGTGACTAACTTGAGTCCATGGCTTCTCAGCCTAGCTTCCTTGCTCCTCGGGTGCAGCACTAGTGGGGGGTGGGCTCTGCAGTTTCCAGAGGACCCCTTGGGATTTAGCTTCAACTGCTCACAAGGGTTACCTGCTTGTTCATGCACCACATGTCAGCTTCCTTCCCTTCCCTGCCTCACTTTCCAGCTCAGCCGCCACTGTTTCCTGGGAGCATCTCTAGAGAAACTACCTGCCCTCAAATCCTGGTTCCCGGGTCTGCTGGCGGAACACAACCGAAGACAGGTAATGATCAGAATTTTGAACAATTCAATAAAAACACCAAAAGAGCTTTTCAAAATGGTCCCAGAGGTGAGATTTCATTATTGCATTCAGTGCCTGGCTTCCTAAGGAGGATGAGCAGGAAGCAGTCCAGGGTAGGGCTATGCCTAGAATTTTCTGGGGAAGACAGGCATGCTGAGAACTCAACCTCGGAGCCCCTGGTGATGCGGCCCTGATGAGAAGCAAGCGAGGAATATAGTTTGTTTGCAAATCTGACATTATTTCAATTATCACTTAGCCATGCTTGCTTATGCGGTTTGTTATTGTTTGAAGTAGTTGTAGTCTTTGGATGTCTAATCAGATGAGCTCATTTTCTAGGGCTCTCAACTACTCTGGTTATGTGTGTTTAGGAAAGACAGTTCCTTGAGTGAATTAACCCCGGCGTGGGGAGAATCCAAATTGACACCACCAAATTCCTCTTTGTAGATCATCCAGGAGACTTCTAGGTGCAGTTCCCATGTTAAATCCTTGAGCTGGTGGTTCTCCAAGGACAAGCCCCTCAACATCAGCATCAGTAGCTGCAAATCATTTGGCCCCTCCCTAGACCTACTGTAGCAGGAGACTCTGGGGGTGAAGGAGCAGCCATCAGTGTTTCAACAAGCCCTCCAGGTGATGCTCAAATATAAGAACAACTTCCCTAGTGTGGGGAGGGACCGCTTAAATGGTGCAAGATTTCTGTTTGGGGTGATGAAAAATGGATGGAACTAGATAGAGGTGATGGTTGTACAACATTGTGTATGTAATTAATGCCACTGAATTATTCACTTTAAAATGATTTCAATGGTGAATTTTATGTTCTATATGTTTTATCACAAAAGAAAAATGACATTAAATTTCTCAAAGGCATGATGAAATTTGTTTCACTGGTCAATTTTATTTCAGACATTGGTGCTTCTGTTGAGTAAACATGCAAGTTTTCTGTGTTTTAAGCTTTTGCTCTGTTCAGGAGGGGTCAAGCACTGTAATTTTCTCACCTTCATCTCATGTTCTTAAAGAATGTTATTCAGTATTTGCTGTACTGGTTGAAAGGTGCCTCTTTTTTTCATGTTTTCAACTAATTTGACCTCTATGAATGTCTATCTTTGGGTTCAAGGTATGGGAGAGGTTCACAATAAATGTATTGGAGACTTCTAAAATCCTCATTGTAACAAACATTAAATAAAATCCTCATTGTAACAAACATTAAATAAATAAATAAATATAAAATATATATAATATATATAATACAACCAATTGTCTCTTTGGCATGCGTTCCTTAAAGTAAAGTTAGAGAGTAAAACATCTTACACATTTAGTTTGATTCACTTTGACACATAAAGTGGAACTGCTTTCTAAATTGTCTATGAATCCTACTAGCAGAGACCAGTTTCTCCACCCTCTTAATGACAAACTTTGAGAGGTGTTAAATAACAAGTCATATCTCACAATTTATTTTAATTTTCAGTGTTTTAATCTCTACTGAAGTTGAGTATTTTTCTAGCATTCAAATGAGTCTTTTGTATTTCTTTTGTAAATTGTATTATCAAGCCCTTTGCCCATAATTTAATGCATTATTTCTTTTTATTTTTGTACTAATTTGTAAGAGCTCCTTGTGTAATAGGAAACGTCAGCCTTCTTTCTTTCATAGTTACTGCAAATACTATCTCGAGATATCATTTGTATGTAAATATTGGTCTTCTTGCCTTCTTTCTTTCTTCAAAATCACTTTATCACAGAAAATTTCAAATATATACAAAAATGGAATCATCTAATGAACCCCCATATGGCCATCACCCAGCTTCAACAATTATCACAGTTATTACCAACCTGATTTCATCTCTCAACTGCTCTTTTTATTTACTATTGTTGTTGTTGTGTTGCTGGAGTATTTTAAAGTAAAGCCCATTTTGTCCATTAATGAACACTTCAGTAGGCACCTTGAATTAATAAGTACATTCTGACACATGACCACAAGCCATCTTCCCAACTCGTCCGCCTTTAATACTAAGAAAATGTCACTGACCCACCTAAAACCCTTTTGGATGCTATTTATCCATTTCAAAATTCTTCACCTCCCCCTGTTCCTTCTTCTCCTTAAGCTGATTTGCCTATTTAATCAGGGACAATTTCATCTACGTACTTTTCATGGTTTCTTGAACAGATATCTATAATGTTTATCAGAGTCTCTTCCTACAAATTTTTTTTTAATTTTTTGTTTTTTTTTTTTTGCTTCAGTCAGATATTTCCTGAATGTTCTTCCCTTTCTCTTTCCTATGAATCAGACCTAGGCAGGCTTTTGAATTTAAAGGCAGTCATAACTCTTATTTTCACTGCCTCTCCTCGCTTACTGCTCAATATTTCCAGTTTAAATGATAGTTTATGCTGAGATCTCAAGCTCTCCCTGCTAATTTTCCATGTTGTAGGCATTTACATAGGCATTTGGGGAAGTTACGGGTTTTTCCCAAAGTGTTTCCCACTTACCACAACTGCCGAACTCACAGCAGAGTCCAGGACTTCCCCCAGATCAATACACTTATTTTTGTTCTGTATTAACTCATCTCCATTAAGCCTCTCCTTGCCTTTGAACAAGTAGCATTTCCCAAGAGTCCCTGTCTTTACCAGGTGTCTCCCTACTTGTATTCAGGAGGACTGTCCCAGGTAAATCAGGCCACTAGCAAAAAATACAAAACTTCCCTGTGAGGAGAATGCAGAGATAAGGGCTATGTGGGGCCTTACATTCAGGATGAATCTGTTTCATTTATGCTTCAGGTTAGGAGAAGTTTTAACTTCCTCAATTCTATTCACAGTCTTGAAGTCATACTATCCAGGTTTGGCCAAAGGGGTTTAGTCACTTTAAGTTAGTGGGTGTCGGAGCAAGGGGTTGTGTTGTGCCTAGTTGAGTGTGCAGTCTGTTCTACAGGGCCCTCCACTGGCTGCCTTGAATATAGTTAGTGCTCAGTGCTTGGGGATTTCTGGAATGGCATGGCATTGAAAGGCAGAGATGGGATAGAATTAGAGATAATGGGGCAAGAGCCAGCAAAGCTTTTCCCCAAGGCTGTTCAGTTCCATGCCAGCCATACCGAATACATTGCCAGGGCCAAAATTACATTATGGCAAATCAGTTAGAAGGGAGCATAGAGATCATTTTGTCAATCACTCTCATTTTATGAGTGAAAAAAGCAAAGTTCAGGGAAGTGAACTTGATGATGGGCCCCAGGTTGGAGAAAGAACCATGACTAAAACCAGACCTCCTGCCTCTAACTAGAGATGTTCCCCATCAACTGAATCAAACCAAACCATCGCTGACTAGTGACACTCCCATCTACCAAACCAAACCAACCATCTCTGACTACTGACGCTCCCCATCTACCAGACAAAATCAAATCACTTCTGACTAGTGACACTCCCCATCTACCCAACCAAACCAAACCATCTACCAAAGCACAGAAGTCCAGTGTTGCCTCTCCAAAGCACCTAATGTTGTGGGAGAGCCTAAAATCACTTGGGTGGGTTGACTGCCATTATCAAACTAATTCCAGAGGTCTTCAAGTCCAACTTGCTCAATCTGGGGTTTCAACCATCACAATTCTAAAATCTCTCGTCATGGACATCAGGAAATATGGAATTAGATACGGCCCTGTTGAATGAGCTAGAGTCTAAAGAAACAAAAGGGAATGGTGTACGTCTGATTAAGATGAAAAATATACTTCAAAGGAGGACACATAACTAACCCTGTTGTCCTCAGGAAGCCCCAATACAAAGCTTGAGTCCATTCTACCCTTGACCTGCCTCAGCCCTTAGAATAGTTGGCCTTTTGTCTGTGAAAAGACAACAGAATTGGGTCTTTAAGTGAAGAAATAAATAGTAAGTAGTTCTCCAGGTTTTCTGCAGCTATGTCTCGTATTTGACAATCTCACACTTACCGATTTGACAGTCTGCTTTCACTAATCCATATGCATATAAGGTGTATATTACCCCCATGTCTACGAGATTCTCACTTAGCCAATGACATCTGTCTTTGAACTGTCATGAAATGCTAGAATGATTCTTTTTCTTTTGTGGTGTCAATTCCTCTTTCTGTCATTATTAACCTTGTTAAATACCCTCTTCCCTCCCCTTATGAAAGACATGAACTGAGTGCTAAGTTTCAAACATACCCCTTAACACATCCAGATGGGGAGAAAAAAAGCACATCTAGCGATCTACTTAATCAAACATCTACTTTTACTCCATCAACGGGGCGTAGGCCCTTTTGTGCATTTAACAAATTCAAGCAATTTAGCAACTGGGTTAAAGTCTATGTAAAGTACTTCAACAACATGGGAAATAAAGACACTGGTCTTCTGTCTTAGAATTGGTTAATGGAAGATGTGAAGTCTCAAAAGGCGCACAACAGTGGGTTCTTACCGAGCTGCCTAATGCACTGCTGGGAAAACCTCGAGAAGTTTTCCATCACGGCAGGGGGGGAGGTGGGTTGACAGTTTTTGCCTTTGCTGTCAGTTCCACTGTGGGAGGCTCCTAAATTTATTATACCTAGGAAATGATTCTAGTGCAAACCCATCTCAAAAGAAGCAAGGCATGCAGTACTCTCTTCTAGCGTATTGTTGGTTATTACTACAAGTGAATAGAGACTGGATCTAGGCAACTCAATGGGCAGTGACTCTGGGTGCTTGTCTATCTGACTTGATCAAGGTTGGGGCATACCACGAAATCTATTCCATCTGCCCTTCTGCATTGATCATCTTGCAAAAACTTAACCAAGAAAAAAAAATATTTGGAGAGTAAATATAGAGTGGCAGCATTTTCCATTGGCGTGAGTGTGTCTATGAAGTGTCATTTCTGCTGAGTAATCAAAATTCTTGTTACCACCTGTTAGGATATCAATGTCAAACCACTCGTTTTGGGTCATCAAGAAACAGCTCTATTTTCTTTTTAAAAATCTTCTCACTTCGGGAGCTTCCTTTACCTCAGTTTCCTCATCTAAAAAATAAATAATAAAACGGTTCCACTTCCTGGGGAGGAGAAGATTAATGAGCCCTTTTTGCTGATTAGCTCAAAAGCCACATAAATATAAATCTTTGAATACTGCACACACTGCTGCACTGCTACCTTCAGCGCCTGGAGCTTTCACTAAAATCAACAGGAGCTCCAGGAATGTACAAGAAATATGTGCTGGGAGAGGATGGGTCCAGGGTATTTTCGTGATGATTACTGAAGCACACTGTTGTAGTGGAGTAGCAACTGCTAAGTGTATGAGTATCGACCGCTGCATTTGGACTTGCTCGGAGAACGCTGCTACATCAGGTAGTCCGGCTCAAATGACATCAATCATTTGGTGTCTTATGGGCTTAATGGCATTGAAATCCAGAGGGCCAAATACTGCCCCATGAAGTGAGCAAAGGGCTCTTCAAAGGCTGGAGGACTAGGAGGGAGCTAGAACCAAATTTTATTCCACAAGTAATAATCTAATAATAAAACAATTAATATGACATACACATGCTGACCTGTAAATGATCAATGATGCACAACTGTACTCTACAGCTTAGGTGATGACACCAAATCCCTAGGTTCTATTCCTTGGTTAGTCACAGTTTGTCATCTATTCATGTCCAAGGAATGCATCTCTAACTGTAGTCAATTGTCATATAATTATATCCTAGCTCCTTATTCCAACTCTCAAGAAAGGTGACTTCATTCTGCATATTCCAGTAACTTTTGGTGTCAGCTGTAAATCAAGACAACATTATTCTGCCTCCCAAACTGTAGTTTCTTTCAAGACATTGAGATACTGGAAACATCCTGCTTGGCAGAAAATAGTTATGAGATATAATCACTGAAAATAAAGGGATATTATAATGAGAAGTCAACTCTTCAGTTTAATTGCAAAACAGTGTTTAAGCTAAAGGAAATTGTGTATTTGAGCCCTGAAGTGGAAATAAAGTTGCCAGTTTCTGAAATGCATATCATAAAAAATGAGTTCTTTTTCTTCATTAGAAAAATATATCTGCAAGTAATAAGAATATTATAAGTAAACATTAAAAGAATACATGGCCATTGGGCTGTGTATAGGTACAGAATCCATTATATTTTAAATAATTTCTAAGTCGCCAACTTGGAGAAAACCTATGTCTTACCTTACTAAATTATAACCTGTATTCATATCCTACAGAAATAACAAGATATCAAGTAACTTAGGATAATTATCCCATACAATTTGGACAGGATTAGGAAAATGTCATTAAGATTCTGAAGCATTGTACTGTAAGACTAATCTTTGCTTCCTTTTTTGGAACATGCCTTGAAAATGAACAGGATAGAGTGTATATCAATACAGTGTGAACTACCTTGTCAACTCTTGTATGGATCCAATAAGGAAAGAAATGAAGAACATTCTGTGTTGAAGCCATCACCGTTAAGAGACCATTAAATAAGTAGAGAAGAAACACTGGCAATAAGCATGAGCTTGGCGGACTAGATAGGACAGAAGGACTGCAAGAGAAGACAGCTCTTTCCAGATAGACTGCTAAGGAAGCACAATTCCTCTGCAAAGAGTAAAACTAGAATGATACATACTTGTCTTGTTTATGCAGAAATGTTTTCCTGAGTTAGAAAAGTCAGATATACCCTTTGAAAGGAGCACTATGAAATGAAAATAACTGTTGAGTAGTTCTGGTCACTGTTCCTGGTGCTGGAGAAACAAACCAGATAAAATCACAAATCTCTATCTTTGTGGAGAGTCAACAAAATAAATGTTAATTACATAGCATGTCAGAAGATGATAGGCACTGTGGGGAAAAAAACATAAAGTAGGGTGGAGGATAGGTAATGCTTGGGTGAAGGTAAGGTTGCATTTTTATATAGGGTGGACAGTGCTGAGGTAACATTTGAGTAAAGACTTGAAGCAGCTAGGGGAACACCAGCATGCAGTTATCTAGGAGGAGAACATTCTTGGCAAAGAGGGTGGTAAGTGCAAAGGCAGTGAGAAGTTCTGGGGTGTTTGAAGAATAGCAAAATATGGCAGTGGGTGAGGGGGCACATTGGGAAGGAGTGAGCAAGGGAAAGAGTAACTGGACACAAGCCATAAGGTGAGAGGGAGGAGGAAAAACCATAAGTCATCTTAGGACTTTGGATTTCACACCGAGTGAGGTGACAAGCCAGCAGAGCAGGGCCATGATCTGACTTGTCTTCTCATCAAGATTTCTCTGACTACTATGAGGGGCAAGGTCTGGAGAAGAAAGACCAATTAGGGGGCCACTGCTGCTTTACAGATGGGAGGTGATGGTTTATAGATACCTGCTGGAGGTGAAGCCAGCCGAATGTCCTGATGGATTGGAAGGGAAGGGAAAGAGAAGTATCAAAAATGATTCCAAGCTTTTTGGTTGCAACAATAGCAATTGCCAGCTGCTATTCAATGAGAGGAAGAAGGCTGCAGAGGAGTGGGTGTGAGGGTGAAGACCAGGGGTTCAGTTTCGGTACATGGTAAACATGCAGATGCCAACTAGACCTCCAAGGAAAGGTGTCAAGGAGTTAGTAAGATGCATGAGTCTTGATTTCAGTGGGAGGTCTGGACTGGAGACGTAAATGTTGGAGTCATCAGTATAGAGATGGCATTAAAAATTAATTGTGGAGAGACCTCCAAGGAATGAATTAGATACAGAAATGTCCAGGACCTCATCCAGGGAACCTCCACATTTTAGGAAAGGAGACTAAGAAGGAGAAGCCAATGGCACAGGAGAAAAAAGCAAGCCAATGTGACAGTCCTGAATATTTGCCTCACTTATTATCATTGGGTGTGTCTTAGTTTGTCTGAGCTGCTATCACAAGTACTACACAATGGGTTGGCTTAAACCACGGGAATTTATTGGTGCCTTGGTTATGAGGCTAGACGACCAAAATCAAAATATAGGCAAGGCTTGCTTTCTCCTGGAAGACTGCAGCATTCTGGTGCTTTTCTTGGCTTTCCAAACACATAACAATGTCCTCTCCTTTCCCACTTCTGTGACTTCTGGGTCCTCTTTATACAGCCTCCAGAAATCCATTTATAAATCTACCCTACTTCAGTTAGCCACACCATAACTAAAAACATCTTCATGAGGTTCTACTTACAATGGATTTGCACCCACAGGAATTAAGAACAGGCATTTGTTGGGATACACAATTCACCGACCACAAGGTTCCAATGAAATGTTTGTAGAAGTGTTTTGTTAACTTTAAATCACTGGGTAAACACTGGTTTACTACTCCTGAGACTACCCAGACTTTGATCCAACCACATTGAGATATTTCTTGCATATCTCAAAAAATATCTACTTGAAATGATCTACTTGTATCTTAGTGAAGGTTCTTCCCAACTGCAAATCCAGAGACACCCTTCAGGCACTCTGCTTTCTTCTCACCTGCTCTCTGCTAGACAGCACTTTGTAAGAATCATCAGGGACACCTCCAAACAAAGGAAAGGGAAGGGGAGCTAACAATGGGTTATCAGGTATTCTGATTGAAAAGCATATTCCTGCCCTTATTTAACCCTTACAACCACTCCACGGGCAGGATCTCTACCCCTGCTATAGAGATGAGAATCTGATGCTCAGAGAAGTGAGGTAACTTGAACAATTTGCACACAGAGACCGCAAGAATTTTAGGACTCTTTCCACCGTAGAGTCCCACAGTTCACCTTCCTCCTTCAAAGCCAGCCCACCTCCTTTAACACTAGATAAAAAATATTTATCACCTATAAATGCAGATAAGAAAGAGTGGTTATAATGATATAAAAATAACAAGGTTAAATTTTTATAGACAAGAGATTGGAAAGCCTGTTCACAAACCTTTAATCTTTCCTAAACAGGCTCATCCGACCTCTTTTCCAAGACTGGCATGACCAAAATAGACAATTTAGCCTTACAGTAAATTTTAAAAAAAAAAATTGAAAAAAATGGGAGGGAAATGCTGTCTCCCAATTGGAGAAGGGCAAAGCTTTCTTTTTACATCCTAAAGTCATCAGTTCTCAGAGTTTTCAGTTCTGTGATGGCAAACGGGGCACAGGCAGCGGTATCAGGGCTCTTGTGGGAAAGAGCCAGCTAGTGAGATTTGGTGACAGAGACAAGAAAAAAGGAAGGGGATGTACCTGAAAGGGCCAGTGAAGGCATCATCATGGTTTGAAAAGTCATTTGAAAAGAGGATTGAGGCATCCTTGAAAGAGTTGACCAAGATCTGCATCTCAGCCCTACCACTTAGAGCCTGAATACTTGAGAATATCACTTTTTCAGGGTTTAGTACCTGCAGGTGAGCCATCTATGTATGTTTAACATGCTTTCACTCATTTCAACCTCAAGCATTCCTCTGAGGAAGGCAGCAGTAGTAGCAGTATTCCCATTTTACAGAAGAGGAAATGAGGCACAGAAAAGAAGCCTGGATAACTTGCCAAATTACCAAACTTAACTAGAGTGGCTCCAGAGTCTGTGTCCCTTATCCCTGGCTTTCTGACTTGCATCAACCCAGGGTGAGTCACCCTCCCTGAGCTCCAGTGTCCTCATGAAAACTGGGAGAGCAGTTGTTAAATGGGAGATAATGCCTGGAGATGACCACCACAGAGCAGGACTTACTAAGGGGTGGGTGGCTATGATGATATTACTATCAGCCTTCGGTTAATTCTCCCTTTTGAGAGAGATCTTTCAAGCACATCTTGTCCCCCACCCAGGGATGTGGAGAAGGGAAGCCTTCCCTTATACCTCCTCTTATGTTCTCCTCCCCACTCAGGATTACAGAAAACCTCCTTGTGTCCATAAAAACCTTCCCCCAGCTTAGCAATGACTTTGTGGCTTCTCCCTCTGTCTTCCATAAGGCTTTGTGTCTGAATTTATCATAATGCATTTCACATCTAAATGCAATTATTTAGCTGTCTTTCTATCTTACTAGATTTTGAGTCCCTTATGGTTTAAGACAATATTTTGTGCCTCTTTGTGACTATCTGTATGTCAAACACCATCTGCAAAAGGAGGCGCTCAATAAATACCTGCTTGTTGAATAAATGGAAGGATTCAGAACACCAGAAGTTTTTATATCTCTAGAAATAATGTTCCAATCCCCTTCCTACACAGTAGAACCAACCTGGGGAGGACACACTGTCCTCTGTTTTCCTTTATGCTGCTCTGTTCAAGTCCAATTAATATTTTCTTTTCCTCTTAAAGAAAAAATAAAGAAAAATTAATATTTTCTTTTTGAAACTTTTCATCAGGAAGCTCTTTAGGGAAAGCTATTGCCTCCAAATTGCTCTATCTAAATCAGTTTGGTTTTCAATCTCTTCTAAACCAAATGATATTGATTTTTTAAGTCACTGTTTTGGAGACTACGTGTATTTCTCTTACAAACCCAAGGAAGCAAAGTGAAAGAATGATCATGAAATGGGAAGCATCCGGTTGTCCCATCCAGAGATGGGAATGGACTATAGGGCTACTGAATTTCTGTGAGTTTCACAACTGGGAGCCACTGAGGCCCCAGAGAGGTTTTTACAGAAGTTGCAGGAGACTAAGGGTCCTGAAGTATCCCCCCGGGTTGCCAGGCATTTCCTACCCAGGCACTGCCGAGCCAGGGGCCAGTCTGGCTTCCTCCTGGGCTCCCCCTTTCCCCCCACCTGCCTCAGCAATCTGCAGGAGCCTGTGGTCTGGGCTTAGAGACAGCAGAACCATAGGAGCGTGCCCCATGGAAAAAGGTAGAGGACCGTGCCACAGGCTGCTACCTTTCGTTTTCAAAAACAGCAGAAGCAGAAGCCAGAAGACCATGGGAACAAGGAAAACGAAACCCAAGAGCCAGAATCCGTGTAGCAAAAGTTTCATCCAAGATCTGGGTCTTTCTCCTCCGTTTTGTGTTCCATTTCAGACAAATCTACAGGAGTTCAGTATTAGTTGTACACTGTAGAAAGATCCTAGACTTCCTTCACAAAAACCTTTTCCTGACATATTAAAATATTGTTGCTGTTTCCCAGCCATGAGGGTGTGTGTGTGTGTGGGGGGGGGGATTAATTTCACTGCTATTTAACACATTAAAATAACTGAAGAAAAATACAATTATAATAACATCTTACATATATTCTGTCATTTAATTTCACCCAATTCTATCAATACCATTGTGAAGTAGATATGTTCTGCAGATGAGAAACTGATGCTCAGAGAGTTTAAGTAACTTGCTGAAACTCACACAGCTTACTGAAAAGCAAAACTGTTAACTATATCATATCATTGCACCCATCTTTTATTTATTTATTTTTTTCTATAAAACTCACTTTCCTTTCAAATCCCGTCGAGTCTCTGCTGGGAAAAAAGTGCTGGTAGCTCTGAGTAAGCAGTTTCTGATTAATTCTATAATCAGTCTCTATTATTTTGACAATATAATCTCAAAGAAGGTAAACTGGTACTTTAGCAATTATTGTCTGAGTAAACTAAACTATACTTTATTAAGCATGCTAACATCATAAAAGCAGCAAATTATGTGTGTTTGTGTGTGTGTACTTTTTATATTACTAAAGAAACTAAACTGATGTTAGGTCTAGAATGAAAAAAAAATCACATTTCAACTTCCCCAGATATGTTTTCCTTTCTAATGTGCTTTCACTGTTGTCTTGAACACCTTCAACATTTGATTTAAGCATCTCTCCTCATCCCAGAGTGTCAGTGTCTACACACAGACCCCAGATTAACAACCATGGTTGCCTCTGCTCCATCTGCTTGTGGGGGGGGAGGGGGTCTGACTCTTTCTAGCTCCCTCCCCATCTCCATGGGACACTAGGAGTTAGCAGGGTAAATAAATAATTGATACTCCCTACAGTGTTCTCCTATCTGCCAGCATAGGACAAGAGCCACCACATATCTGCTCAACCTACAAACTTTCCCATGAGGTAGCTTATATTCTCGCCCCCAATTTACAGATGGGGAAACTGAGGCTTAGAGAGGTTAAGGACCTTGGCCAAGTTCACAGAACCTAAACTGTCTGGGCCACATGCTCTGTTATCTCCGGTAGGCCATGCCGTGGTCCGATGACCACGCGTGAGTTCTCGATTCCCACTCAACTGGTACAACTTTAAAGAGATGTGACTTGGGCAGGGTGGGGGTAAGGGAGGTGAGGGTGCCTGTGCAACCCAGAACTGGGGGTGTCAGGCAACCCCTCTGCTACAACAGTTTTAGCTTCCCTTTGAGCCCTGCACTTTATGCTTATTGCCTCATTTGATCCTTACAAGGACTCTTCAGGATTAATTATCATTGATTCCATTTTACAGATAAGGCAGATGAAGTTCAGGGAGGTTTGATAAGACAGTTAAGAGAAGGACTAGGAATTAAACCAGGGGACATTTTTACTAATCTCATCTCCTCTGGGCTTTCAGGAGTGAGTTAACTGATTCCGGCTCATCAGAGAGGAATTTCTTTCAGGACAAATTGAATAGCGGGTGTCACATAAATGATCCAGAAAAAAGTTGGCCAGGTGCTGTTTGTGGTCCACGGTGGGCAGAAGAAACTTGCTTCTACAGATATTACAAAGCCAAGCTGGTCCACAGAATGCACAGGCCCAACCACCGCAGCCTCCTACCACCCCTTCCAGCTGCACTGAAAGCCATGACGTCCCTGCACACGCCAGAATTCACATTCCCTGCCTGACAGTTTTGCCCTCCCGTTCTCTCCACCGAGGAGGCCTATGCCTGCCTCTGCGCCTGCTTCTCCAAGGCTCTTACCAAGAGGTTTTCCCTCAGCGCTTTCCCTCTCTCTCCCCGCTGGAAGTAATTCCACCTTCCTCTGAGCTAACGGGAGCATTCTGTCTGCCTTGTGCAGTGCTGCTCCCAGCGCTTTCTTTTGTGCCACATGGATGCTCTCCTGCAAGTACTGAAGGGCGGAGGCCCATCTCAGTCATCCGGGTTCCGCCGCCATCCCGGTCCCGTAGTGCCAGCGGGATCCCGGGGCAAATTTATGGATCTCTTGACTCTTCCGTTCAAAGGAAACATATTTGCCTAAGATGCTTCGCGGGTGGGGCCTGGTTACTCAGAATGGTGGATTCCTTGTAAAGTGTGAAAGATGCCCTTTTCGGAGAAGACATTCCTGTTTTAAGTGATGAGACATAGCGTCTTCTGTGCGTGCTCCGGAGCGCAGGGAGGGAGATGCCTGAGGTGCAACCGGCCCTGGAAGGGGTCTGCAGACTTTTAGCGGGGACACCTTCTCTAGCAGCTGCCTTTCACACCTGCATGTGCAGACAGGCCAAGAAGGAAGGCAGGATCCTAACTTCTACCGTAAGCAGGTGGGAGGGAAGAGAGTCAAGAGGTATTCCATTGGTTGTCTGGAAAAACGAACTGCACCTTCGCCTCACTTGCGGAGGATCAACTTTTCCCACGCCCATCCGGCCGGCATTCGCATCCTGGGTTGAGAACCAGAATATGGGCGCCAAGTGGTCCCACTCCCAGGGAAGTGGGGCTGGGAGGCTAGCTGACGCTCCCAGAAACTGGGGGAAAGTTTTTTTTTTACCTCATCCCAGGTCCCACAAGTTCCCCCAGCCGGGCGCGTGTGCGGGTGCCCGGATAAGTGGCTCAAGGGGCAGGGTGGCGGGGCCCAGCAGCGCGCGTCCCACCACACCCCCCGGCAGCTCCGCACGTGCCCGCTCCCAGCCCCGCCTGGCTCGACGCCGCGCCGCGCCCGCGCGGGCCCCCAAGGGTTAAACGCGGGGTTCCCAAGGAGCCGCACCGAGGCTCCGCTGCCCTGGCGCGCGGCGCAGATCGCCGGCCACCAGCATCCCGGCGCGGCCGCCGCGATGCTGCACTGGAATGAGGAAGTGCAGTGGCGAGGGGAGGGCCCGGGCGCCGCCGCCGGGGCCGGGATCGGGCTGCGCGTGGAGGCAGCGGCGGCGCGCGGAGCGGGCCCGGCGCGGGCGAGTGGGCTGCAGGCGGCGGCGAGGGCGCGAGCAGGTACGGGCCGCGCGCCCCCGCCGCCGCCCGGACTTCCGTGGGGGCTCCGGGGGGAGGTGAAGGGGCGATGCCTGCGGAGCCCGGAGCGGCGGGGAAAGTTTGGCCAGTGCGGTTTCCCACCGCGGCACCGCAGTCTCTGGAGTTGCGGTCCGGACAGGCGCCGCGTAAGAGAGCAACGAAGCTGCGGGGCGCGAGAGGCCGGTCCCGCAACTCGCCCCGCGCCCTGCCCGCGCGAGCCGCCCGGCCCAGGAGTGTGTCTGCCGGCGGGGCCGGGCGGGCTGGGAGAGAAAGTCGAGGAGGGAAAGAGGAAGTGTGGGCAGCACTGAAGTTTGCAGCGCGGGGTGCGTGAGGCGCGCTCATGGTGCCCCGCGGGTCGCTCTCCGCGTGTGCAGGTGGCGGCCGGGCTGCCCTGGGCGGGGACGGGCTAGTGGGGAGGAGGCGGTGCCGGTGCGCGCGGCCCGAGGTTCCGACGGCGCCTGCTGCCCGGGTGCGGAGCTCGGCGCCCGGCTCTGCGCCCCGGGCGGTCCGGGGCGAGTGCGCGAAAGTCCAGGTCCGAGCCGGCGGGGGGCGGGGAGTGTGCAGGAGAAATGGGGAACAATGCGAGTGAGCAACTTCAGGAAGTCATTGTGAAAGACAGCTGGGACGAGCACCAGGGCCCAGGGAGCAGGGCACTCTAACAAGTGCCTGCGCTGCCGGCGCCCGGGGGCGGCTCCGCGCGCGGCGGCGGCAACGGCGGCGACGGCCCCTCGGTCCCCGCGGAGCGGACCCAAGCCCGGGCGCGACGCTCGGCCGCGGCGTGGCGGGCGAGGCAGGAGGCGAGGGCGAGGAGAGCGAGCCCGGCGGGGCAGAGGGAGCTCCCGCTCCAAAGTTGCTGTGCGTACCCCAGGATCAGTTTTGGCCCCCAAAGTGCGACGCAAAAATCCACGTGAGTTTTTCCAAATTGAATTTCAAAAGGAAAGCTTGGGTAGTTGGTGGATTTAAAAAAAGAAAGAAAGAAAAAAAAAAGAGGGGGAGAGAGAGAAATGGAAAGAAAGACAAGGCGGAAAGATCTTTTCCCCTCTGGTTTCACCCAGGTCCGCCCTGTCCATTCTGAAGACAGCGCTTCTCTCTGTCCGCGCCTTCAACGCGCTTGGCTATGAAGGCAGGTGCAGGAAAAGGCTGGCGGGGGATCTTCTGAGCAGACCCGGCTATTGCCATGAAGAGGATGCTATGCTCCAAGTTGTATATAAATTTATGTGTATATAAATACACACACACACATATATATAGTGGGATCAGAGAACTTAACCTTTTTAAACCATATAGTCCTTTATAGAGAAATGGCTTTCCTATTTTTTTGAGGTGAGAGCGTTTTGATTATACTCTAAAATAATTAGATCAAGTAATTATTTTACTCGATATAACCAACTGGCTTAGCGCAAAATAGGAATTATCCTGGTTTTGAAAAGTTAGGTAGAACTTTTGCTGACTGCAGTTTAGCTATCAGGTCATGAAACCTCAGGAAAACCCTCACTAATAATGAGGAAGCATATTATTTGTGATTATCTTTGAAATGTATTTTTTAGAATTTTTCAAGCACCGCTAGGATTTCTAAGGAATCTCGTGTGGGTGTGGTTATTTTTTCTTCTCATTTGGGGGCACCACGTATTGCATCTAGAGACTGAAAGCGGCATGTTTCCATAGGGTATGATCAAGCATGGCTTTCAAAGACAGTATCCATTCTCTCTTGGAGCTGGAGCCTGATTTAGAATTAATTGCAATGCAGAGTGCCTGGTTCATAATTTCCCGCCGTGCTGCAGACAGTGTATTTTAGCTTTGAGGGACCTTTTCAAGGTCTAATCCTTGTTTTAAACTTTGAGACAAAATGGTGTTGAAGAAATAATATCTCCTTGCTAGTCAAATAAACTTCTGTTCAAAGAGAAAAAAGTTTGTGGAAGTGAAAAATATGTAATACGTGTAATATTTTAGCTTTCATAGAAATTCAAATGATTTGAAGGATTAGTTCACTTTGGTTGTGAGCTGAGGAGAGAGAAACCTGCAGGAAAAGGTCTCAAGCTTCTTGAGTTTATTTCTTTGTTTGAAGATGGCTTTGATGATTAGGACAATTGTACCCATCTTTTCCATGGGAGTTTAAAAAAACAATTTGGGTATGGAGCCGAATATTCATATTCAGTCCCAGTGACAAATGTTAGGACAGAAAGATGTCCCTGCTTATAGCAGTGTCAGATAATATGCAGAACATGTTAAAGAAAATAACTTTGTACACAGTGTCACTTTTGATATATAAATAACGATGTCACATTTAAAATCCTGTACAATTCTCATTTGATATAATGAATATGATTCCAAATTTTCTTGTGTGTATTCCTTTTTACATAAAAGAACATGCTTTCTGGTCTTCTGCAGTTTACCGGACCCCTGGCCAAAGCATTTTATTGAATTAAATGGTCGTGTTTTCTTGCCTTTTTGTTTCATGGTGATGGTTGAAGGCAGGAGTTTTAGAAACACCAGGATTCCTATTTATTTAAATGCATCAGTGTTTTAATGGAAGTACTACATCTTCGAAAACTGCATATCCTCAAAAATTCGGGAGCAGCTTAGCAATAATAGCCCACCATTATGATATCACAGGATGAGACCACTAGATTCATAAATAAAGTATGGCTGTATTACTTTTGACCCTTTTGAGACGTTTCTTCACAGACTCCGAAAGAGATAGTAAACTGTGGCTATCCTCACAGGCATTTCACTTCTGGAAAAATCAAGCTCATAGTGAATTTATTGGCCAAGAGATCTACAGCCCTGGGACGCGGGGCACCAGTGCATCTTCCTTACTAGACTAGGAGCTTAGAGTTGAGAACGGCAGTTCTTTCGTCTTGAGGATTTTTGTTTTCCTGATTTGGATTTGTGTGTTTCTTGTTTGGTTAATGTAGTAGCATGCGATCAATACAAATTCCAAAAATCTTCAAATCAGAATACAGAAAATAAACACACACATGCTCTCTCTCTCTGTCTCACACACACACACACAGACACACACACATGTATTAACTGCCTGCTACAAGCCATGCTCTAAAACACACTCATCCCCACACGTACATATATTCTTCAAGATTCTGTGTTGTGAATGGATACCATTAATTAATTTATGATATGCACACAGAGAAAGAGAGAGCACACACACACAAGCCTATGTGAGAAAGCACTTGGGGGCAGGGTATAAAGTCTTCACCTCAAACATACCTAACCTGAATAGTAAAGTCCTTTTTTTTTTTTTAACCTTTACTAAAAGAAGATGGAGTTTCCTATTGATAATGGTGCATTTAGGCACTAAAGATTTTAGTATTTTGGATATCTGCCTAGTAGTGAATGTAATGTAACTGCAGTGAACTAAAAATTCGAGTGACGTTTTTGCATCTTTCCTCCTCTAACCTTGGGAATTATGAAAGAATTTCGCTATGAAGTAAACCCAGACTCTAGCTGCCTTATTCTAAAGGCGAGTCACATCAATGGATCCAGCTCCCAGAAAGCAAACCAAGACCCGCTTGGTTTTCCATTAACGCTTGCTCTCCTATGCCCCATGTCTGAGTCTGACAAGTTTTTTGGGGGGCATTCTGCCCCGATTCTGGGGAAGTGAGATGCTGCACTGCTTGCGCCACTCTTACCATCACTTCCTGTCCGGTGTCCATACGTGTATATTTGCAGACAACTCAGGTCATTTTGTGTCACAGGCGTTTTGTATAACCATTCCACTTTATAGGGAGAAAACACATGATGTAAAAGCAACAACTGACCCACCCTTTAAGGCTTTCAAACAGCACTCAAAAAGGCACATGTACAATTTTATCCAGGTCTTAGAAACTTTGAGTGTTAGAGTATCCACATAACACAAATGCACACAAACACATTGAAAATTCAGATAAGAAGCCTGATAGCAATGGGGTTTTGTCATGGACTCAGGCCACCCCAAATCAAGCGGTAGCAACAGTAACAAAACTGTTTTTATTGCGATGGTGACTCAGACTGGTTTCTTCCTATAGACCTACGGTTTTATTGTCCTTGGCAGTTTAGTAAGTTACTCCATGCTTCAGTTCATCTTTCTCCATCTCGTGTAATGTGTGTCCATGGCTTTAGCTTTTTAGTGTCGTCACTTTAAAGCTTTGACGTCATTTTTAAACGTTCCATGGTATACTAACACATATTTTTAAGATATCATGAAATGTTGACAGAGCGTGCTGTCTCTTATGTGTGAGATATAGAAGCAAACCAAAGAAACTTGGCAGAAACTTTCTAAATGGAGAACCGGGTGCCCTCTCTGTTTCCATGTGTCTCCAGTGGTGGGTACTCCTGAAACGGGCGGAAGGGAAAGGAACCGAGGCCTAATCTACAGGCAACTGTCAAATTGTTTCGGTTGTCTTTTTTTTCCTCCCCCTTCTCATACTTCACTCTGACAAATAGGGTGGCTTCGAAAGGTATCTTCAGACAACTACCTAGTGACAAACTGTTAAAACATGGTGACACCCCTAAGTCACAGGTGCGGGGGTCGTTTGTCTTCCCCGTTACAGGCCTGGCCTTATTTCCTTTCTCCCCTGGCCATTTCTAGCTTTGGGGAACTCACAATTCCTGTTGACTAGAGGGTGCACACTTCTACCGCAAGCCTGACGAATCAGACGTCCAAATAATTTCTGAACTCGTTCTGGTTAGGGCAGGAAGCCCGGGCTCCTTTCCTGTCTGTGTTTTCCTGAGCGAAAACTTAATCTTCCCTCCTTTTTTGCATATGTGGCCAATGGTTCCACCTTTCTCTTCACCCAAGTGGAGGGTGGAGGCAGCTGTGGAACCTTTGGGGAGGAGGAAGTGGGAGGCCAGCCCAGGAAGCAGCGTCCCTTCCCAGATGGGCTGTGGCAGCAGAGGCTCCAGCTGGCACTGGGTCCGCAGGGCCTGATCCTGAAAATCTGAATTTGTGTGAGAATTGCAGCTTTCCGGTGGCTTCTGGGAAGCAGAGACTCATTGGTGAGTGCCACCCCGTTCTTTGCTGTGCTTGCGGAGCTCAGAGTAGCCAGCGTTTTCCTCTTCTCTTCATCCCTTCATGTCCTTGCAAAATGGACAGCCGGCACCCAGCACCTTACCCTCACTCTCGCTGGCAGGACAGCAGGGGCCCTGCCGGGTGGGCTGTCTCAGGGTGATGGAGAATATCATTAGGCTGCATTTTCACGCTGTGCTTTCAGGTTGTCCCTGTGCTCCACCTCCTGATAGCTCGTGGCGCGGGGCCACAGCTTAACGAATTGCTAAAAACGGGCACTAATGAGTGGAAAGGTGCTTTCTTCCTGTCTTCTTATTCAAGTGTGCAATGATTCATTTTTCTTCAACAATCAGCTCACTGCTACAGGAAATCTGCCTCTCTTCCCGCCATTTCCCATCCCCACTCCTCCAAAAAATAATTAACATTAATGGACTTATATTGGGACAGAGCTTCTAGGGGTATAATGACAGAGCATGTGGAAAATTGACGAAGGGGCTTAATATTGTTGGTTCTTTCTTTCTGTCTTTCTGTTTTTGCCTTGTTTCCTGTCTTTTCTTTGTTTTCTTCTGTCATCTGTGGGTTTTTTGGCAGACTATTAAAACCAATTTAAAATAGCATAGTGTATTTTAAAGTGGCCGTACACACTTTGAAACAGATTTTTATGCCCCATTTTTTAGATCACACACAAAAATCTCCACTTTGAAGCATTTTCTGTTCATTTGAAATGTTTAAAATTGAACAGTATGATTTAGAGTCCTTTCCTAAAGCTAAGAATTTCACTGTGAATATTGATTTATCAGTTTTTGAAAGATTTTTGTTGTTAAATCAGGTTTTTCACTGGCAAATTTGGAGGAAATAAAATCTGACCATACCTCCTAAGTTAGCTCTCTAGACCTAATGGGAAAAAATGTTTAATTTAGAATCTTTAGGAGAAATGAAAATGAGGAATTGATCTTTTACAAACTTACTTCTGAGGCACTCTAAAATTTCCTCTAGTGCTTTTAATGGAAACTAGAGAGAGACAGCGACCCCCTAGTGCAAGCCTCACTTTTAGCCTGAAAAAGTGACCTTTTCCTCCTTATTTGTGCTGAGTTTTCTATAGGGCAGAAAATGAAAAGGAAACTCAAAGAGATTCCAAGTAGAAACACATTGAAAAATTCTGGATTCTACTTCATTACATTAAAATCATACAGTCATTTATCTCTAGTCATTAAAAGATAAGGCAATTAATTTCCATTAAAAAAACTGATTTGGAAATTTCAAGTACTTTTCTGCACGTGTTTTCCCGTTTTAGTATGAGGTTGTATATGTCTACCTGAATTTGAAGAATTTTCACTTTAAGAGCAAACAAGACTTTTATGAAAGATTTGTGATTTGCTAAAATAAACTTTAAAACATTGAAAATAAGTAATTTAAAATTATTTAAAGACTACTGAATAATCTGACTGTAGCGTTTTAAAGTTTTTCCTATATTTTGCTCTCTGCTGGACATGAGTGCTTTCTGGCAGATAAATACAGACATGCCAGATTTTTGCTGCCATAAAAATGAGGAAGTTCAAAGTTTCTGCGAGGTTCTAACAGATGAAAACTCCTCTTCCCCCCACTCCTTGCTTTCATAAAGAAAGTATAGGCTGAGGGTTTAATTATGGAATCTTTTCCAAGCAGTTCTGGTTGGGTCCAATATCCCCATTTCACAGGGGTGTGTTTTATGTTACAAGCCATGGGTGTGAATATCTAAGGAGGCTGTTCACACAGGACGGAATAAAATCAAAATCTAGAACTTTTCTGGCTAATTTGGTGTATCTACAAAGCCAATTCAGAATATTAAGTGATATTCTTTTCTGTAATTATTTGGTTTATTGCCCATAGCAATCAGTTACCAAGTAATTGGCACACTTATTCTTGCCTTTACTCCACTTAGACACAACTTAATTTGACTTCAGCTGAACCGTTTGAAGTGGGGGTGAACAAGGTGAATTTCTCAAGTACTAAACCTATTAAGAGACAAAGCTATGATTTAAGGAACCCAAATTTTGAATCCACATTGTATATACTATGAACATAGTTTTAAAATGTGTTTGTAGATTAATTTTTTTATAGTTTCAATTTTAAAAGTTACCTCATCTTAACTGATTATAGTAGATAAACTTGTAGGTTTTGTAAATAGAACTAATCTCAGAATTTGAGTCCTTTAGGGAGAATTTCTGATTAGCCCCCAAACCACGTGGCTCTCCTAATTTGCAAGATGTCTGCACCCTTCCTTTGTGGAGCTAAGACTAAATTCCCCTTATTATAGGTTGGACCAAATCGGCCTCTTACATTTCAAGGAATAAGAGATAAATAGATATCTGTGTAATGATGAATCACATGCGTTTGCTCTAGAACACATTTTCTCTGTGTGTTTTTCCCTAGATCTTGTCTTCTTCCCAGCTAGTGGGTAGAAACTGAATCTAAATAAAATGAAAAAAGTTGATAGTACATAGGACAGTGTTAATGGATCAATCAGTAGTTAATTTTCAGTGATTTTTCAATAGACATGTAAGGTGGGTAAACAATAGGATGTTCTCCTGAAGATCTGCGTAATTGTACTTAACTTGGATCCAAATAAAATATGGCTCTTGCTAAAGAAACTCACACAGCCCACATTAAATGTAAGTCAAATGATACTGGAAAAACATCAATACTGAGTGTGTATTTTTTTTTGAAATGTGAGAACACAAGTGACTTTTTCTACAGTTTACTTTGAGTTTTGAAACATCTATGTTAAGATATGTGTGTATGTTAAGATAACTTCACTGCTAAGAAGGTAAAATAATATATTCGTTGTGGCAGCATGTTGCCTTGCTGAGTAAAAAACTTAATATTGTAACTTTGTATTTATCTCTTTTGAAAAAAATGGAAAAGAAAACTTTGAAAATAATAGGAACATACAAAATATTTCTTGGCTACTCCATCTCTTCACTTTATAGTGATAAATTACAGGACATCAGTACTTTGGGGAACATCTGTGTAAATCATTATTTGGGGGAAGTTTCTGTATATTTTTTTTAAAGATCTGGTCTCATTTTTTTTTGCACCTTCAGTTCCTGGCCATGCATGAAGCTCTTCTAAAATCAGTAAGAGGGCAGAAAAGGATGATTCTAAACTTAGATTTTTCACTTGTTATGGAGTGTAAAAAGCACCATTTATATTTGAGGAAGTTACTTAGGAAGTGGCCTATGTTGACGGTCAAAATCAGGAAAAGTCCTATAAAAGCATGTGTAAATCTTGACTCTGTGTCTCTCAGGTGGTTGCTTAACGAGCGATAGTTAATTGTTCGTGAGCCAATGCTATAGTATAGAACATTTTACTAGGAACCCCCTCCTCCCCGTAAATGTGGATATTCACATCGGAGAGAGTCTACACAGCACAATTTGCTTGTCATTGCAAGGCATTTGCGGGCCACCTGAAACCCAGTCTGGATCTATTGCCAAAGCAAATTTGTGAACACAGAGAACTATCTACAACCCCATTTTCTCTCGTTTTTAAATTTTCTAATACAGTGTCTAACATCTTTGTTATACCTCGTTTTGAGACAGGTGCCTTCTTTAAGGCATTTAAAAACATTCTTCGGTGCACTTCCCCCTGTATTAAATACTTCTTGACTAAGAATGTTTTAAAACAACATGGTTTTTAGCTGTTTACTATTATAAGGCTTCCTCAGTTCCCTTTGACCCCTCTTTTGCATATCAGTTCCTGCCCATAGAAAAAGTGGGAGGACAGAATTACACGTCTGAGCTAGTCTGCCCTCAAAAAGAAGGTTCACGGTGAAGCAAACCAGCAGAAATTTCTGTGGCTCAGTTAAATATGTGCATGTGTGGAGGAGGGAGGGAGGTGTGTGAAAGCCAAATTGGATTCCCTGCTTGCCTGTTTAAATCATGTTTTTCATTGTTATTTGCACCAGCAATACTCTGTGGAATAATCATGAAAATGTGTAGATTGGCAGCTAATTTTTTGAAAAATGAAAAGAATCAGAAATGAAATAAGAGTGCTCAGAAGTTTCTGTGTTCTCCCAACCTGTTTGTCAAATTGTTACAAAAACCTATAAGGTGCTCTTGACGAGATACAAAGACCTTGCATATTGCCTCAGCTTTCTCTTTGAACGTGTCTTTTTTGTTTAAGCTACAGTGTAATTCACAGTGATAGGACAGATTTGCAAAAATAAAATCTACCAGCCCAAAGATGAAAGGACTT
The DNA here is from genome assembly GCF_015220235.1 of Choloepus didactylus. Classification (NCBI taxonomy): domain Eukaryota; kingdom Metazoa; phylum Chordata; class Mammalia; order Pilosa; family Megalonychidae; genus Choloepus; species Choloepus didactylus. The sequence goes on along the minus strand of NC_051311.1, from coordinate 158,382,562 downwards.
GTCTCATGGCAAGAATAATTGGTTTTATTAAAGAGGACTGTGACCCAGGACATTTTAAATAGATTATAGGCTTCCCTGATGTACCCACCCCCTTCCAAACAAGCATCTTGAGTATATAAGGAAATAGCCCTAAATAATGACTGTGACTCCAGTGCAACTTTGCCTATCAGAGAGGGAAAAAAATCAGTAGCATAAAATGGACCAAATAACCAGAACTTAACTTCATGTTACAGAAGTTCTGTGACGAAGTTTGCCTCAATTGCAGGGCATTACAAGAACACGCTTATTTTCTGGGACAATATAGTTAACATCCATTCCTTGTCTATCATGCATTTGCAACTGGTTCTCACTGCACTTGGCCGTGAAGTCGTTAGAGGCAGGAGGGTACAGTGAAAAAGGAGTTACTCTTTTACAGCCTGGGGTTCAAAGCTCAACTCTCCTGCTTATTATACTGCTGTGTGTAGCCTTCGGTTGGTTACTTTCTTTCTTAGCCTCAGTTTTCTCATCTATTCAATGGAAATACTCATTCCAATCTTTCAATATTATTGTGAAGATGAAAGACATGCATTTAGCAGATAGGTATGGAATGTCAGCTCCATACTGGACACTGTGCTGGAGCTCAAATAAAATAGTGGACAAGACAGAAGTGGTCCATGGACTACTTATAAAATGCCAGGTTCATAGTTTGCTTCTAAAATGCCAAGCACATAGTAGGTTGCTTAACTAATTCTAGCTAGTATTATTATCCTTTCCTTTACCATGTTTTCCGGGCACACATAAGGTGTTCTAGAAGTGTTAGGAAGCATTACTGGACAGAAAATTGGGAGGTGAAAGACATTTGCTTTAAAATAAAACAAGTAAATAAAAAATAAGTAAGTAATTAAGTGTAAGAAAGATGTTTAAATCTTGGAGGACTAACATTTCTTTAAAGCTTGTAGAAGGGATATGTGCTTAAAGAACATGCTAATTTTGAGTGGCCCTTAGTAGTTCACTGCAGCAAGTTTGGCAGGTTACATACTTAGCAGTTCTTTAGTAGCCCTGAAATTTAGGCAGCTGGAAAAGTAATACATTGTGGTTCTTGAGAGGCCTCTGGCTTTTGATTTCAACTTCTGTTAGTCCATACGCACCTTTTTCTCAGAGAACTAATCAGTATGATCAAAAAGTCCCTGTATTTCAGAGTAAGTACTGCAAAGAGAAGGGTTTAGGGCAGAGCAAAAGGGAGTAGGGAGCCTGCAGAAGCTGCAGGAGGTCTGGGGCTGGCCATGCTGAGCCTTCCCAGTCTCCACAGTGCCCCTCACAGGCTGTGCTGGGCTCGTGCCCATCCCTTCTCTGAGCTGCTTGCTAACTCGCAGTTGGAAAATGAGGACAGCACACATGAAGCGTTGCCAGGGCATCTCACCTGGAAGCAAGTGCCCAAGGCTGTTGGATGTTTCTCTCCAGGAGACAGCCAGATTCTGATCCCTCATAGTAGGAAAGAAAGGCAGGGTCAGGGAGGATATTTCAAAAAATTCTCACCGTCCTCAAGGGAAGCTCCAAAGGGTCAGCCTAAAAGGCAGGGCATGCTGGGGCAGTCATTCCATGTTTCCCTGGCTCAGTCCTTGTAGAACCAGGTATCTGACTGCTTTGCTCCTTTCCTTCAATTCTTTGGCTTGATCTTCAACATCCCGCAGGTCTCAAAATTTATTGATATGCCAAGTCTATAGAAGTAAAACTAGGAAAGTCCAGTTTGACAACTGTTTGATCAGTAGGACGTGAAAGAGAAAGAGAGGGAGAGATTGATGGAGAAATTGCAGTGACCAGAAGGAAAGACAGAGAACTGAGCTTCCAGATCAGTGATCAATACTGAGGAGGAGAGGAGGACAAATGGAGTATGACAACAGGCGTGGCTCATCCACTCTCCTAGGGGGACAGCCATTGACAGCGGCTGTCACGTCGGCCCTCACTTATCTCTGCATCTATTTCCCCTTGTGCAAGATTCAGAACTGCTCGCTCCAAAGAAACAATAAAAGCATTCATGTTTAGAAGAATTGCCTAGATGAAAGTATATTTACTGACACTGGTGTATTTTCTACCATTGATATGTTTAGCTCCTGCCTGAAATTGTTTGGGTTTCCCATGCAAAGTAGAAAACCACAGTCTGTTTCTGAGAAATGATTATTCCCTTATGGCATCTCTCTTTGCAGACCTACTGATCTTGGTATTCATTTAGGTTAAAGACGTGTCATTAATTAGCTTTCGCAGCCAACTCCTCTTACAGAGTGTAAGTTCCTTTATAACTGAGAGCAACCTCTTCAAGCATACATTCCATCTTCTGCTTGATACAGTACTGCTTCCATGTGGGAGAAGAGGGACTTAGTAAGTGCTTTATAAAAATAAAGAGGCTGGCTCTTATATATGTTAACAAGGAGGTAGGATGGTATTTAATTGCCCTTTCAAAACACTTCAGGGCTGTCCTTTGTGTGCTCCTGTCTTGAAAGGGGCTGAATTTTCTTTCCCTTAAATACAGTTTCCCATTGTTTGAATATTCCTTTGCTCTTCAGCTAAAAGCAAAGTCATTTTTGCCAAAAAGTCACTGCGTTTTCATCACAAGAGATGCGAATTTGGAGTTTGTGGCAAACTTAAGGAGTTTGGCAAGTTACCTCCTGTGATGTCAGACAGCATTGGCTGCTTAATTTGTGGGAGCCATTGCAAAATGAAAATGCGGGGCCCCTTGTTTGTAAATGATTAAGAACTTCAAAATGGCGGTGGCAGAACATTAGACCATGAGGGGGACTCCCCTAAGTATGGGGCCATGTGATGAAGCTGCCCCTTAACCTCAAGAAAGGGTTGGCTGAGAATGTGTAGGAAAATGTAATTATGTTTCAAAGCTTCATGGTGGTGGGGTTTTGGGGGTGGAGCGAGGGAGATTGGTGATAGAACATTTTGTTAAAACTTGAAACCAGCCTCTGTTGACACAAATCCAGAGTGTCTGTAACTCAGTGTGTTCAGCTCCATACCACACTCTGTTGTGCCAAGCGTGCAAAGACTTGCTGAAGCAAGGCTTGTTCCAGGAAGGGTGGTCTCGGGCACGTGGTCTGCTCCGTCTGGCTGAGACTCCAGGAGACACGTGCATTACATTTGCAAGATGACTGCTCAAAGTCAGGGGGTTCCCACACAGCCAAGTCCCGTCTGTGGAGTTCATTCACATTCTCTGTTGTGATGTGTTCTTACATCTCACTGCCTGAACCAACTCGTGTGTAAAGTGTAGCTTCAGTGTTTATCGATACAGTCCTCTTACAGCAAACCCCAAAGTACTTACGTAGGGGAGCCATACCTGGGCTTTAGGAGACATTTTTTTTTCTTTCAACTGAAAATAACTGAAGTATGTTATAGTAGAGGATCCATTAAATAATTCTTTTAATTGAGTAGTGGGCAGCTGTTAAAATGATGCTGTTGATGTATATTTGGTAAATAAAAAGATACTTGTTATATTAAATGAATATTTTATAACAGCATGTTTGGAATACCTTTAGTATCTTATTTTTGTAAAAAAGTGTGCATATATATAAATATATATACACATATCTACATAATAGATATATACATATATATGAATACATTTAGTATCTTATTTTTGAAAAAAGCTGTGTGTAAATATAAATAGATATGCACATATCTACATTTATAGATATGTACATAATAATATATGACTACATATAGTATTTTATTTTTGTAAAAAGCTGTGTGTAAATATAAACATATGCACATATCTACATATATATAATATATGAATACATTTAGTATCTTATTTTTGTAAAAAGTATGTGTATATATAAATATATATGCACATGTCTGCATATATAGATATATAGATATATAATATATAAATACATCTAGTATTTTTGTAAAAAGCTGTGTGTAAATATAAATACATGTGCACATATCTACATATATATGCATATATAATATATGAATACATTTAGTATCTTATTTTTGTAAAAAGTATGTATATATAAATATATATGCACATATCTGCATAATAGGTGTATACATATATAATGTATGAATACATTTAGTATCTTATTTTTGTAAAAAGGTGTATCTATAAATATATATACATATATCTACATAAATAGATGTATACGTATATAATATATATACACATATATAATATAT